>NC_092729.1:45287662-45887662 GCF_047496885.1 Scyliorhinus torazame
ATGGTGCCTAAAATGTTAAGTCAGACTAAACGATCTACTATGAATGTGTCTGCTTCTGACAAGCCAATGCCAACCATCCAAGACGTCATAAGGTTACAGGAGGACGCTCCTGAGAGTGATAAACAAATGTGGAAACGGTTAGGTTGTACATATGATTCTGTTTCCTCTTTATGGACCACGCCTGCACATCAGACTTGTATGTCTGATGTGCTGGCTTTATGGGTCATCGAATGTGTACACTTTGCAACTCATTGTGGGGCTCGGGGGACTAGTGATTTGTTGCTGGACACTTGGTGGCACCCTAAAATGCAGGGGTTGGCCCAAAGTATCAGTAATCGGTGTTTGATTTGTCAGCAATATAACACCGGAAAAGGTATCCCTTGTGGGAAGGGGCAAACCCCGTTGCCCAGTGGTCCCTTTGAGACGCTCCAAATGGATTACATTGAGTTGGAAAGGTGTCAATGTTACAAATATGTTTTGGTCATTGTGGATGTGTTCAGCAGATGGGTCGAGGCGTATCCGACTATCGATAATAAAGCTGCTACTGTGGTTAAAGTCTTGATGAGGGAAATCATTCCCCGGTACGGTATACCAGCTCAGTTAAGTTCTGATAATGGGCCTCATTTTATTGGACAAATTAACAAGGAGTTTTGCTCCCAGTTGGGCATACGCCAGCAGTTACACTGTGCTTACAGACCGCAGGCAGCCGGGTTGGTTGAAAGACACAATCAGACCCTCAAAACTAAATTGGCTAAATTAAGAGCAGACACGGGACTGACATGGCTTAAGTTGCTCCCCGTTGCCCTCTTCCAGCTGCGGGTTACACCTGCGGGACCAGCCCGGCTCTCTCCCGCCGAGATTCTCTATGGCAGGCCTCTTAGAAATCCTTGGAGCCTGCAGGTTCCCAGACGGGTTCAGTTTCATCAGATGACTGAGGAAATGACCACCTATGTTCTGGCCCTTACGCAAGTGCTCAAGGAACTCCATGGCCAAGTCCGCGCGGCTCACGAGCCATTGCCCCCAGTACCTAGCTCACTTTCAGTCCAGCCCGGTAGTTATGTAATGGTCAAAAATTGGACTAGGAAGGGGTCGGAGCCGCGATGGGATGGGCCCTTCCAAGTTCTCCTTGCCACCCCCACAGCAGTTAAAGTGGAGGGGCGAAGTGCTTGGGTCCACCTACATCACTGTAAATTGAGTCCATCTCCACTACTGTAAAAGGTCGGATACTAACCTGCCTCCCTTCTCCAGTGCTATTTTACAGGTGTGGAGCATGATGGAGTGGCTACGCATCGTCTGTCTGATATTTGGCCTCACTTCGCTTGGCGTGTTATTGGCGATGGACATGGAAAAGGGGAATATTATGTATCTGTGTAGCCCCAACCAATCAACAAGGATACATCACCTATGCACAGGTGATGTTCTTCACTGCCCCCATATACGAGGACATGGTATCGACTCATGGAAGGTCATCAAAGTTAAGGAGAATGCGGGAGTCATGAAGCAGCTGCACCGGTCCCGGCGATGGGAAGGGAACATTATATGGACATTGCCTTGTTTTTGGAATACATGTAAATTTGATTTTGGATGTGTTAAAAGTGGTACAATAAAGGTAACATCAAGCTGTCAGAAGAGTGTAGGAAGAGACCATGAGAAAGAGAAAGGGACTAGAGAGAGGACGGGGCGTGTGAGAAGGGAAGTACAGCTAGAACGTAGGTTACCGGGAGATACACTTAAGTTAATTAAAGGCCAAACTGAGGAAAACCCGGGTAGTATGAATCTCTTCTACCAGATTTACCACCGTCTGTATGGCCAGGGACGGGTTGTCTGCTACCCAAACCCCGCAGCGGTGTCTCGGTTATTTTCTGTTTCACCGCTTTGGGGCGCTCCCCAAACGGTGGTTCATTGTCAGCGTTCCGAGCCATTGCCCGAGCACGTCACTCTTCCTTACGATCCGGATTCAGCACCACCGGCTATTTGCCTTCCCCTCCCTCGGGATAATTCCCATTCACAGTACGATAGGCTGCGACGGTGGAGGGCGTACATACCTAGCCACTTCACTCCCAATAGGGATTCCCGGTCGTACGAGAATTGCTTCAGCAGTGAAGGATATGGCTGTTTGCTGGTAGAGGTGGACACAAATATAACATGTCTGTTTCCCACCTGTACGGACAGGAGGTGCCATATCACCCAGGCGTCTGGCCAATGCGTTTGTTATAGCACCACTTGCGTTCCATTGAACGCTGGCCTCCAGCTCCTTTGCGGCTGGGCGAATGTCTCTCATATCACTGTCGGGAATAGGGCTTTCCGCATTGCTGGGCGGCCCGAATGGGCATTTCAAAATTGGATAAACTGGGCTACTGGGAGGTCCTTACGCAACCGATATACTGATTGTGATGCTAGTCTCCACACGGAACAAGGATACTACTTTTTATTTAATGGTACGGCGACCAACGTTTTGTCATCCCCATTTCCCCGCCGAATTGCTATAGGGACTCTAGTCCCTACCACAGTCCCCTGCCCTTCGGCGTGGAACCTGCATAATCAGTTAGCACGCCGGGCAGTCTCTGCTGAATTTTGCGAGAACTGGAAAAAACCTCAGGTTCTCGCACCCAACCGGGGCCACTCAGCCGGGTGGGGCATTCTGAGTGTATTGACCCTGGGAGGTGTGGGGGGTTCCTTGGCTGTTAGTGATCGGAATTATTTTATTTGCGGCCTTACCATTTTGGGAAATGAAACCTTGGGAGCCCTCGGGGCAATAACTAAGGAGTTGTCTCAGCTACGGTTGTTTGCAATGCAGAACCGGTATGCTCTTGACTATCTTCTGGCCCGTGAGGGTGGGGTATGCGCCATAGTACAGGGCAAGTGTATTATGGGGATTCAGGACTTGACTGCTAACATCACTAAATTTATGGATCGCATACGGGATCACTTGGACGGGATGCAGGATCCTGGCTCTTGGGGTAACTGGGGATTTGGAGGATGGAAGGACTGGTTGATAAATATGGCCATGTATCTAGTGGTAGCTATCGGCTGCATCTTTGTGGGCCTGGCCATCCTTAAATGTGTGATGGGTAAAATGCGGGGTGCACTGGATCAGATCACCGCCCCAATCACCGAGAAAAAAAATTTAACTGTTAAAATCCATGAGGGTGAAGCAGATGAAGGGGGGCTAAGACAGGAATTGGAAATGCAGCGACGAATCTTTTTAGATGAGGAACCGTAGCTATAGATTGGATAGTTCGGTTATCATGGAATGATAAAAGGAGGGAATGACGAACGTGATATAAAATAGTTACTTTAGAGATACTAGTTAATGTAATGTAGAAATAAGCCACTTTGATTCTTGCAGTTAGGGACAAAGGAATTCGAGACCGCATGGAAAAAGCAGGAAGAGGTGTGTCTATAAGAGTGAGGCTGCATTGATAGGGGCCAGAGAAAGGGATTGGAAGTGAGCCAATCAGAATAGATTAAACAGGTCAGGAGGGACCTAGGCTGACCTATGTCCGTCGAGTATGTGAAACTTGATACCATTTGAACTGATTTTGCAGAGATTCCTTTGTCTTTTAGTCAGTCGTTTTCTGGAGTGTAAGAGGCTGGATGTCCTGTTACATTTCTGTAAGATGATTAAGCTTGCAAGCTAAATAAATAACTTCTGTTTACGTGCGAATCCGTCTCAACTTTTATTGAGGCCAGACTGACAGAGAAAGAAATTTGGAGATCAACAGGGGCGGGGTGTTAAGTACCCTAAAATTGCCAAAGCGACACTGCAAAGAAGGTAAATCAAACTTTGCTTGGCTTTAGCTGACCTACAATACTGCAACTGGGCTGCAACGGCGGAAAGACTGAGGGGCTGGGGACAAGAATCCAACTCAGAGTGGTGCAGATGGAGGAGACCTCCTGTAAAATACACAACGATCCCAATGTTAGCGGCCACGCTGAGAACGTGGACCCAACTGAGACAGCACTTGGGGCTAACTATGATATGCCCCCTGGCCCTCATACGCGGCAATCACAGTCCCCACCCCCCCCCCCCCCCCCAGCCATTTAGACGCCATCTTCTAAAGATGGAGTCAGGTCGGAGGCACACTGACTGTCAGGGACCGTTACATAGGGCACAGAATAGCGACACTGGACGAACTGATGGAGAAGTGGGGACTACCGACAGGACAGGCAATGAAACACTTCCTCCGGAAAGAGACAATAGGGTACCCACGGGCACCAGAAACCACATTATTAGAGCTCCCTGATCGGGACAAGCAGCAAAGAAGGGGGACTATGAGGGAAAATGCATGGACAGTTAGTGGACAGAGCTCGAACACCACCTCCTCCTGCGCAAGGCTCAGCATAATGCAACTCCAAGTGGTCCTCACAGAACACTTGACCAGAACGAGCAGATTTTTTCCTGGAGGTGTAGGCCAAATGTGAACGGTGCCAGAAGGGCCCGGCCAAACACAGATGCATGTTTTGGGCCTGCCCCAAACTTGCTGGGTTCTCTACATCCATCTATGAGGCAATGTCTAAGGTTGCGGAAGTAAGGGTGAAACCATGCCCAGTTGTGGCAATCTTCGGGGTATCAGAGCAGCCACAACTACACACGCTTCCCTAATCGCACGCTGGAGAATCCTGCTCGGCTGGCGATAAGCAGCACCACCCATAGCTGTAGACTGGCTCGCTGGCCTTTCAGAATTTCTCCAACTAGACATGATTAAGTATGACATCCGAAGGTCGGAGGAAGGCTTACTGTATACATAAGGACAGTTTCTCGGCCTGTTCCAAAACATGTTCGAGGCCAGAAACGAGGTGTAAGATAACAAAATAGGAAAGAAATGAAGAAAAAGGTGGAGGAAAGAGGAAAAAGACAATTTAGATGAGGAACTAAAGGAATGCGAATCCCGGGGAGAAGGAGGGGGGGGGGGGGGTTAGGAAATAGGAAATCCGGGAAAGTCACAAAAAAGGAGGAGGTGGGAGGGGGGACATCTCCCCCAAGTCACTGAATGCAAAGCAAACAAAACCGCAGGAGACGTCGTGTGAAGGGGTCGAAAAGGGAGGCATAGGTGCAGGACACGAGGGAGGGGGCGGGGTGGGAGGGGCCATAGATCGAGTGAGAAGATGGCGAAATGTATATAAAGTTAATTAAAGGAGGGACAGAAAAAACCTTTCTTTAGAGTAAAGTAAATTAATGCGCTTGAGAAAAATGTATATAACTGTTTATAAATAAGAAAAATGGCAGTAAAAAGGTTTTTAAATTTTCCTTTTATTATTATTGTTATTATTTTGAAAAGATAGCGCCAGTTTGGAGTGGGAGAATTCTAAATGATATAACACAGAAATCTCAGTCTCCAGCATGGTGGGTGTTAAGCTTTAGGAAATGAAGTCAGAGGAAAATGAAAGGCTATCAGACCGAGACTCATTAGAGACAGTTCCCATCTTTCGGACGCTGAAATAGTTGCTCTGAACTGATTGACGATATTGACAAATCTTAGAAATTGACACGATTATCAATGCTGCTCATCAGAACATGAAGCGCAACATTTGCTTCAGAACAATTACAAAATGTTAAAACAGAAATTGAAATGTGAGCTTCGGGTGCATGAAGCTGGAGGAGAGTTATTCATGTTGCGATGACATCTGTGCGATGCTTTTTATTCCCATGCCTTCGGTAGCTATCGGCAACCAGCTAAGTTTATTGGCGCACTAGGTAAGCACGTGTTTCTTTTGTACAAAAAGTCGGCGGTTGAAGTGCGACCCAAGGCGAAATCTCCAACTTAACTCATCTTCTACTATAATACTTCACAGGTTAATGCCTTATCCTCTCTCGGCTGCAGCAGAATATTGCCCAATCGTTCTCAACTCTGATGTTCACCAATGGGTTACTACAGAGATACTTTTTCTGTATTGATTATTAAAAATGACGCCGTGGGAGTATCCCTTTCAGAAATGTTTTGTCTTATCACATGGCTTCAGTGATGTCATTATGTGCGTGGAGCGGTTCTGTGGCGCTGAGTTTTTACTTTCTTTTTTGAGTTGGAAAGTAGCTGTGGCTCTGAGTTTTACTTTTGCTTCGAGTTTGTCCTGGTTTTGTATTGCACAGGTTGGAAAGCAGTGTGTCTCTATCTTCAGTTTAAAAGCTGTTTCCGATTACTTGATAACTTAAAAGTGAGAACTGTTTTCTGGAAGGAATTCAAACCTGCTGTTTTGGAAATTAAACCGGTGTATCCATAACCAAGTCATAAAGACAGTAAGAGTGGCGTGTGCTGTGCCACACCTTTGAACAGGCGTTAACTGGTTTATTGGATCTTGTTATTAAATTGGAACAGTTAAAGGGAGGAATTTATTCATGGTGATACATTGATTACTGTAGCTATGTGGGTTATTTATATTTGTAGTTGATAAAAATACTTACAGTGTGTGTCTATAAAAATGTCAACTGAATTCTTGGAATAAAGCTTGTTTTTGACAAAAAGCGCCGAAGAAGTCTGTTGTAGCTCAGGTGCACTCCATGATATACTTTCGAGTTTTCTAAAACCTGGCCCATAACAAATTGGGGGCTCGTCCAGGATAAACGTTTACCTTTCGTGATTGGGTTGGCTTCGTGAACATGAAATCAGTGAGCAGTGAGCGTATTGCGGACAGCACGGTAGCCTTGTGGATAGCACAATTGCTTCACAGCTCCAGGGTCCCAGGTTCGATTTCAGCTTGGGTCACTGTCTGTGCGGAGTCTGCACGTCCTCCCCGTGTGTGCGTGGGTTTCCTCCGGGTGCTCCGGTTACCTCCCAAAGTCCAAAGATGTGCAGGTTAGGTGGATTGGCCATGATAAATTGCCCTTAGTGTCCAAAATTGCCCTTACTGTTGGGTGGGGTTAGTGGGTTATAGGGATAGAGTGGCGGTGTTGACCTTGGGTAGGGTGCTCTTTCCAAGAGCCAGTGCAGACTCGATGGGCCGAATGGCCTCCTTCTGCACTGTAAATTCTATGATAATCTATGATTTGTGTTTGTTTTTCAAATGTTGTATTCTAGTTTAAGTAGGGAATGTGTTGTGGACAATCTTTCAGAGGCTCAGCAGTTTTCGGGGTTGAGAAGGTCACACGCAGTACCTTACAAACAGAGACTAAAAATGCTTTTAGATTTGGCAGAAACATTACAGTTAACATTGCCTGATAAAATACGAAAATAAAAGGTATTTGCGGCGGTAGCTGAGCATTTAAAATTGCCTGAGACTCAGTCAGAATCATTGGAAATGGCAATAATTAAATTACAGATAAAGCAGCTTGAACATGTAAAAGAATTAAAGCAGGTTGAATACGAAATGAGGGGGAAAGAAAATGAGAGCGAAGAAAGGGAAAACGAAAGAAAAGCCCCAGCAGAACCAAAAGGAAAGGCGAGAGATGAAAGGGGAAAGGTAAGAATAGCCCTACCAGAAGAAAATGAAAAGGAGATAGGTAATTCCTCACTGGGTGCAATAGCTGTGAAGTTATTTCAAATCCAAAATCCATCTTCAATCTCTTCCAATGAGCGTTATTCTCCAGTACATCTGGCCACTGACAGTGTCAATTTGCCGCGAGCAAGTTGATAAATTTGGTTGTTGCATTTACGTTTCCTGTAATGACAACCTTCTCCGCAGGTTACAATGGAATTCACGCAGGTGTAGTACACAGAGGAATGGTGACCGTGGGAATCTCAGTAATTTAGCTCACCGAGTGTAGCGCAGTCACCGTCCACATCTCTCAGTGTGAAGTAATCATCAGGAACACTGTGCAGCAGGATGTCATCGCCCAGATTGTCAACGGATTATGTCTCAACATTATCATAATCACAAGATAGATAATCAGCTGCGAAGAAAGAGAGAGTTTCCCTTAAATCTAATTCTATCACAAACTAAACAAAAAATAATGACATCTACCCAGGTACTCCTTCCATTTTCTACTTTGATGATATCAGAGGAAAGAGAATTATTGGACCATGTGGTGTTGGGATGGGCTATTCTTTGTTTCGAAGTCATTTTGAATCCCCTGTCTAAACTGTACACATCTTTCTCACACCACCGCCTGTAAAGAAAACCCTGTGAGAAGACACTAGGAACGGAATGTTTAATTCTCTTGTCCCAGCGAGTCAATGGATATGATTTTTTTTCAAATCAAAGTATTTCAATCATTTCTGAAACTAAATCTACCCCGTCAATCTATCGATCTTTGAGAGAGTCGTTGTATGACACCATGCCTTGAATTTGAAACGAAAGAGCAAATGCTGGAACATGTCAGCAGTTCTGCCAGCAATTGTAGGGAGAGAAAATTGTATTTGTTGGGTTTTGTTTTGTATTTCGGTTTTTAAAATTCATTCATGGCAAGTGAGTATCGATGGCTGGGTCACCATTTATTGATTTATTGCCCAGGCCCACGCTCTTGAGAAGGTTATAGTGAGCTGACTTCTTGAACCATTGCAGTCAGTATATTATAGGTTCCTTCTTAAACTGCTGCAAGTTCTGTCAGGGCGGGATTTCCAATAATTTGAACCAGCGTCAGTGAAGGAGCAGTGATATATTTCCAAGTCAGGATGGTGAGTAACTTGGGTTTTAGACAGCAGAGAGGGAAAAGTCCAAAAAGCGCCAAGGCAGCCAATGAAATGTACTCACCCTGGTTACGGGAACAATTTCCTTCAGGGTATTCTGATCCAGGATTCGTTTCACACAAACTGTGATTGTTGTAATATTCCATTCGATTGAGG
The DNA here is from genome assembly GCF_047496885.1 of Scyliorhinus torazame. NCBI lineage: Eukaryota > Metazoa > Chordata > Chondrichthyes > Carcharhiniformes > Scyliorhinidae > Scyliorhinus > Scyliorhinus torazame. Next base: position 45,296,383 of record NC_092729.1, read on the forward strand.
GAGTTAATGGAAGCAGAGACTGTTAAAGACAAAAGTGGGCAGTTATTGGAGCGGTTGTTTGGAATATCGGAACACCAGGACATCAATCCTTAATCGGCCCTGCGACACATTGTTATCGGACTCGAGTGTGGGAGAACATTCACTGCAAGTACTGAAGTGGTTCAAACAGAAAAAAAACAACGCCGCCAAATCCGGGAACAATAAATGTTGGTGCTGCCCATGTCACACACAATAATCCACAATACAATTCATTCCTATTGGTAAGATGTCACATATTAGAGCAGTGAATACTGGATGAAATGCCGTTACTGTAGAGACAGTGAGCAGAATATCTGATCCAGAATCACTTTCGCAGCTCTAAGAAGCTGACCTCTCACGTTCAGAGACTTGAAATCGGGCAAAAGCAACAGCAGAAAACGGAAGCGGGTTTGTCTAGAATCACTCTTCTGCGGAAAGAGATTAGCTTGTTCAGTCTTTCTGTTTTATTATAACCCCTGAGCTCCGGTGGTTTTTTTTTGCACAATCCCTTTTGCTTCAATATCTTTGTGATGATATGCTGAAAGGATTGCGAAACTCTATTCCAAAAATGGTCTCGCCAAAACTTTTTTTAAGAGGTTGACCAACAGGTCCACTACTTTCCAATCCCAGTTCTCTAGATAGAGTATCCAAGGGGTTCCTAAGGCTTTCAATGGATTTAATTAACTCCGTCCATATTGTGATTATTTCTTGTGTTTGAATTCACAAGACAATTTACTCAACGATCCCAAATATTTTCTGCTTCCAAATAATATATCTCCTCCTTATTTTTGTTCACAAAATGTAATTATTCACAGCTGCTGACGTTGAAATGTCGTTTCAATATCAATTCTGCATTGTTATTAATGTTTTCTTGTACATTATTTCTGTTATCCTTAATATTGACTAAACCCTTCCGAATCCTCACCATCTCCCTACCAATGAGGTGCTTTTGACTAATTCAGATTTTACTTCAGAAATCCTATTATTAATGTAGATTATGCACTGATCCTTGGGGAACAATATTTCCTCGCTCTGCCACTCTAAGCAACCAGCCTTTACCAGACGCTGAAGTTTCTGTTTTGTTGTCTGCTAGTTAGTCATACGTTTACTTTTCTTCTGGCTCGATGTATCTCACGATTGCCAAAAGTCTTAAAGTGATTTTGCAAGCTTACGAGGTACTTTTGAAATGTCGTCACTGGTGCAGTGTAGAAAAGATAATCAGTAAGCTCTCAGAAACGAATGTGATCATCATCCGATGCTCTGCTTTTGTGACATTGGCCAGGACACCATAAACTGATTACTTGCTCTTCTTCCAAATTGTATTATGGTTTGTTTGTGTTCACGTGCCAAGGCACACAAGACATCGCTTTCGTGCCTCACTCAAAAGTTGGCCTCTCCGGCCATAGAACAGACCCTTATTGGAATAGCAGCCTTGATTTTCTTGTTTTAATTCTAGCGTCCGATTCAAAACCCAACTTTTGGACATTGAAGCGAGAGTGCAGCAAAAGGAAGCCAGAATCACAATCGATTCGTTCTCTTTATACACTTAGAACATAAAACATGGAACATTGCAGCGCAGTACAGGCCCTTCGGCCCTCGATGTTGCGCCGACCTGTGAAACCACTCTAAAGCCCATCTACGCTATTTCCTTATTGTCCATATGTCTATCCAATGACCATTTGAGTGCCCTTAGTGTTGGCGAGTCGACTACTGTTGCAGGCAGGGCATTCCACGCCCTTACTACTCTCTGAGTAAAGAACCCACCTCTGACATCTGTCTTATACCTATCTCCCCTCAATTTAAAGCTATGTCCCCTCGTGCTAGACACAACCATCCGAGGAAAAGTGCTCTCAATGTCCACCCTATCCAATCCTCTGATCATCTTGTATACCTCAATTAAGTCACCTCTTAACCTTCTTCTCTCTAACGAAAACAGCCGCAAGTCCCTCAGCCTTTCCTCATAAGATCTTCCCTCCATACCAGGCAACATTCTGGTAAATCTCCTCTGCACCCTTTCCAATGCTTCCACATCCTTCCTATCATGCGGCGACGAGAATTGCATGCAATACTCCAAATGCGGCCGCACCAGAGTGTTATACAGCTACAACATGACCTCATGGCTCCTAAACTCAATCCCTCTTGTCCACCCAATGGCGTCCTACGACGGACCATGTGGAAATCATGATCAATAACATCGTCACCATTACTCTGATCGACCCTGTTACTTTTACAGAGAATTTGATGATGTTGGCGAAGTAAGCTTTGCATTTGAAATTCAGGCTCACTGTCCATTGTGAAATAGTTTATCAATATTACTCTATTACAGCGATTCCATGACGTTCACTCCCATGAATGTAAAGCTGATGGGCCATAATTAATTTTCTTACATGGTGCTTCAATTATAACTCTTTTCCAGGACTCGGGAAATCTAGTATATTCCTATTAATTATGACAGATCTGTAATGGAGCCTCTGTTATCTCTTCAGAATCATTTAAAATACTTGGTTACATTCCACCTGACAAGAAGCTGTATTCTCTCAGTTTTATTTGTTCAATATGTCAATTCATATTATTTTTGAAGTATTTAAATTATTGATTTTACCTCATTCTTCAATAATTGGCCGTATTCCGTTTGGCATTATTCTTTTGTCATGTTCCTTTTCTATATTAAACTATTTTATTTTGCACTCTTTTAGAATTTTATCTATTTCATTTATTAATTGTTTGACTTCTCTCCTCACCCGTACACATTCGTCCTTTTCCCTCACGCCTCCCACACTCCGCTTTAATGATATCATGGCTGTGTGTAATTTACCGACTGACCACTAAGAGTCTCATTTGTTTCTTCGTGAATGTGAGAGTCAGGTCACTCCGACTGACTAGGGTGCTGGAAGAGAGGGGTTGCTTGTGCAGTATCATAGTGTTATTCACCAGTCGCCTTGTATATATTTGATTCACACTTAATGTTAATGAACTGTGTATAGCTTTAGAGACAAGTTTTCTTGTAATATAAATCAGGCCATCCAACAAGAACATGACCCCCCCCCCCTTCCCCCCCCCCCACACACACACGTTGCTTTGCCATATGTTTTCTTCTTGCTGCATTGCTAACTTTTCATTTTGTCTTCATTGCTCCATGCTGCCTGATTCATTCCATGCTTCCTCTTTAGTTTTTAATTTGTTCTAGTTTATTTGGCAGTATGGTTCTTGAACTCTCTCTAGTAACACAGTTAAAGTTACCTATTGTTGACAGATATTGTTTTGTCCCCAATGCTGTTTCTGTTAACTTTTCCCAAGTGTATTCTCAATTCCTGAAATTCAGCTCTTCTCCAACCTGCAGTGTTGGTCACGTTCCCCTTGTCTTTGAAGTCTATTATATTAAGATCACTGTAGGCGATGCAGTCCCCGATTTTTATCTGTCTCCTCTGGTTGATTCCCTGTATATCGATCCACCTGACAATCTTCGCCATTGCACTTCTTGCATATTGGGTTAGAAATGTGCGCTTTATAATTGACTGCCATCCATTGGCGTGATTATTATTCACTAACCCAGATACTGGGATTATGGTAAATGCAAACGGTATTTTCTATTCTGCACATTTCAGGAGAAGGAAAAAACACCGAGAGACTTCCCAGACCAACGAGTTATCTCACGGACAGAAACATTAGCATCGTGACTCGACTGTTTCACGTTGGGTAGTGCACGGCCGCCCATTGCACCAATTTATTTACTTCACCATTTGAAATGAGGAATCAAGGAGCAACCAATTTGCCCCGTGAAGATTGAGTTAACGAAGTGTAAATACAAACCTGAGCCCTCTGTATGAATAGAAGTCCCGCAAGATGGAATATTTTCAATCTCTGCATAAATTCCTTGATACAAATCAGCGGATGAATCCCAGTGGTGAACGACAGCACCTGTTGGAGGGAGGACGAGGCGGTTAACAGTAAAGCGTCTGCGATTAAAAGCAAGCCACAGATATGGTGAGAGGTAAAAGATAAAGTCAGTTAGCTTAAATATGGAGGCGCTCTGATGTCTATATCTATCAGCACATCGCTGTGTGCATGTTTGTGTTTGTACCTCGGCACTTATTCACCTCCAGCAGGACAGGACACATTGGCAGCAGCGTCGGTAAAGACAGAAGGAGGTGTTTGGGGAGGGGTGGGGTGATGAAAGGGGAGACGGAGTGCGGGAGTAGTACTGAAGAGTGTTTGACAAATTAAATTCCAGCTGATAGTTCTGTTACGGGTGTCATGCGAGAGTCTCTTTAATAACTCGATGTTTAAGCAATGTACCTTTAAGAAAACAGTAATGTCATAGAGTGGATGGAGCTCAGCTCAGGTCAGCCATTTTGCAGTATTTTAGTTGCAGTTTTAAAAGCAGTGTGTGTGTCTGTTTGTTTCCAGAGAGCTGCACGTTTTGCAGTTTAGTTTTGCAGTTGAAGAAAGCAGGTTGTGTGTGTCTGTGTGTGTCTAGAGAGCTGCAGGAAAAAAACAAGGTGCTGGAGCTGAAAACAACCAAGCTAATATATCTCTGCCATTCTACAGAAAAAATGTATATCATTTAACCTGATGTGATACTGTTTAAAGGTGTCAAGTCTCTTGGAAGTTTGAAGGAACATTTTAAGGAATTATTTACTGTTGCAATATTTTCTGAGTTATCTTTGAAGTAAGGGGTGTGAAGAGATCCAATGTTTATTTAAGATGTTAAGTTCAGTTCATCGAATAAACAGTGTTTTGTGTTTCAAAACCCACGTGTCCATAATTGTAATCCCACACCTAGGGGAAAAAGCCGCGTGCTCGGAAAACAACATATCCATTAAAGGGAGAGGTTGGTTGAACTCCATGATACATTTTGGGGTTCTGAAAACGCCTCGCCCATAACAATTGCGGCCTCGAGTGGGATAAAAGTCTATCTATTGGATTGGCTTTTGTGAACGTAAAGACAGTGAAGGATTATTGCTTTTCCAGTGTGGTATTTTAGTTTAAGTGGGGAGAGTGTTGTGAACAATGGCTCTTTCAGAGGCTCAGAGGTTTTTGGGGGTGGAGAATGTTACACGTTGTACCTTACAGACAGAAAGGAAAAGCAAATTGTTAGATTTGTCAAGAACATTGCAGTTAACATTACCTGATAAAATGCGAAAAGATGAGGTAATTATGGCGGTGGTGAAGCATTTAAAATTGCCTAAGATGGAGTTTGACTCATTGGAAATGGCAAAAATTCAGTTGCAAATTTAAAAAATGGAACATGAGAGAATTAAAGCGGTTGGCATACGAGAGTGAGAGAGAGGAAAAAGAAATAGAAAGAGAGAGAGAGGAAAACGAAATAGAAAGAGGGAGAGGAACAGAAAGAGAAAGAGAGGGAGGAAAAAGAAACCGAGAGAGAAGAAAGGAGAAAAGAAAGAAAAGCCCTAGCAGAACAAAAAGAAAACGAAAGGGAGATACAGATCAGGGAAAAAGATAAAGAGAGCGAATTTGAACTTCAGAAAATTGCCATGAAACATGACAATCAGTTAAAATTGGTAGACGTAAAGGGAAACGTACATTTGGATGATAGTGATGAGGATAGTGAGAAAGAGCGTCATAGTCGAAGGCTTGGTGGGAATCTATTTAAATATGTCCAAGCATTGCCAAGGTTTGACGAGAAGGTAGCGAAACAAATGAAATGGCCACAGGACATGTGGGTGTTACTGATTCAAACAAAGCTGGTAGGTAGAGATAGTGAGGTGTTTGCGTCACTACTGGAGGAGGTGTCTGGAACGTGTGAGGAGGTGAAGAAATCCATCTTAAGTATATGAGCTAGTGCCTGAAGCTTACAGACAAAGGTTTAGAAATTTAAGGAAAGTATTTGGTAAAACATACATGGAGTTTGAAAGGCTCAAACAGAGTAATTTTGAAAGGTGGATAAGGGCTTTTTTTAATCATAGAATTTACAGTGCAGAAGGAGGCCATTCAGCCCATCGAGTCTGCACCGGCTCTTGGAAAGAGCACCCTACCCAAGGTCAACACCTCCACCTTATCCCCATAACACAGTAACCCCACCCAACACTAAGGGCAATTTTGGACACTAAGGGCAATTTATCATGACCAATCCACCGAACCTGCACATCTTTGGACTGTGGGAGGAAACCGGAGCACCCGGAGGAAACCCACGCACACAGGGGGAGGATGTGCAGACTCCGCACAGACAGTGACCCAAGCCGGAATCGAACCTGGGACCCTGGAGCTGTGAAGCAATTGCGCTATCCACAATGCCACCGTGCTGCTTTGAAAATAGACCAAACGTATGAAGCTCTCAGAGAAATTATACTTTTGGAGGAGTTTAAAAATTCAATTCCTGATATAGTGAGAACTCATGTGGAAGAACAGAGGGTTAAAACTGCGAGAATAGCAGCGGAAATGGCAGATGGTTATGAATTATTTCATAAATCAAAGATTGGTTTCCGACATCAGTGTCAGCCGGTGAGGGATAGAAACTGGGGACATGAGAAATATCCAAGTGGTAGAGGTAAAGGTGATGTGTTGGGAGACAATAAAGAGAGTGTACCTCAGATTAAAAAATAAATCCAGGAGTGTGGAAAAGAAATGACAAATTTCAGAAGTTTTCACTGTAATAAACTAGGTCATGTAAAGTCACAGTGTTGGTGGTTGAAGAAAAGCACTGGGAAGGCTGATGTGGTAAAACAGGATAAGACAGTGGGGTTTGTTAGAGTGGTAAAGGAAAGCCCAAGGGAAGTGAAGGAGGTGCAAACGATTGTACAACCTGTTCAAGAAATAATTGTTTACTCATGTGTATCAGGAGGAACAGGTAAATAATTCACAATTTTAAGAGATACAGGGGCTAGTCAATCTTTAATGGAAAGAGATGAGGAATTCTGTAGTTTGGGAAGAATGTTGCCAGAAAAGGTGGTGATATGTGGAATTCAGGATCAGAGGAGTAGCGTTCCATTATATAAGGTAAGGTTGGAAAGTCCAGTGAAGACTGATGAAGTTGTAGTAGGAGTAATAGATAAATTATCTTGTCCAGGAATACAGTTTTTCTTGGGTAATGATAGAGCTGGATCGCAGGTGGGGGTGATGCCTACTGTGGTTGATAAGCCGGTGGCAGATCAGTCAACTGAAGTGTTGAAGGACGAATATCCTGGAATTTTTCCGGATTGTGTAGTTACAAGGTCGCAAAGTCACAGGTTAAGTCACGAGGAGAAATCAAAGAGTGAAGATAAAGTTGAAGTGCAATTATCAGAAACGATTTTTGATCAGATGGTTGAAAAAGAACAAGAACAGGTGGAGGATGAGGCGGATATTACTAGTTCAGGAAAATTGGCGGAGTTGCAACAGAAATATGTAGAAATAAAACGGATATATCAGAAAGCATATAAGGAAGAGGAATCTGAGAGTATTCGAGATTGTTATTACCGTAAAAATGATGTCTTGATGGGAAAATGGAGACCGGTACATATGCATGCGGATGAAAAGTGGGCAGAAGTTCATCAAGTCGTATTGCCGGTGGGGCATAGAAAGGAGGTTGCGAGTTGCACAAGAGGTACCAGTGGGAGGTCATTTGTGAATAAGGAAAACTCAAGCTAAAATCCAGAAACATTTTTATTGGCCTGGACTACATAAAGAGGGAGTTAAATTTTGTCAATCATGTCACACATGTCAAGTGATAGGGAAACCTCAAGCAGTGATAAAACCAGCGCCCTTAATACCCATTCCAGCATTTGAGGAACCTTTTTCAAGGGTCCTAATCGATTGTGTAGGACCGCTCCCTAAAACAAAAACTGGGAATCAATAGATTTTGACTGTAATGGATGTGTCTACTAGGTTTGCAGAGGCCATTCCAGTAAGTAATATTACAGCTGAAAGGATTGTGGAGGAGTTACTTAAATTCTTTACTTGATATGGACTACCCACAGAAATTCAATCGGATCAAGGAACACATTTTACTTCAAGGTTATTCAAATAAGTTATAGATAGCTTAGGAATAAAACAATTTTAATCAACTGCCTACCATCCAGAATTGCAAGGAGCGTTAGAAAGGTGGCATCAGACATTAAAGACAATGTTGAAGGCGTATTGTCAAGATTATCCAGAGGATTGGGATAAAGGAATCACATTCGTATTGTTTGCAATTAGGAATGCACCGAATGAGTCTACCAAATTTAGTCCTTTTGAACTAATTTTTGGTCATGAGGTAAGAGGACCACTTAAATTGATTAAGGAAAAATTGGTGGCTGAGCAATCGGAAATTACACGATTGGATTCCATGTCAAATTTTAGGGAACGATTAAATAGAGCAGGTGATTTGGCTAGACAATATTTGAAAGTTGCACAAAATGTAATGAAATGGGTAGCGGACAAGAAATTCAAAGTTCGTAGTTTTGCCAGTGGGTATAAAGTTTTAGTGTTGTTACCCGGTGTAGGGGAGCCTTTACAAGCTAGGTTTTGTGTACCGCATCAGATTGAAAGGAGATTAAGCGAGGTGAATTATATGGTAAAAACATCAGATAGAAGGAAGACTCGCCGAGTGTGTCATGTGAATATGCGTAAATTGTACTTTGAAAGGGAAGGAGAGAAAAATGAGGTTTTAATGATTCTAACTCAAAGTGACGAACCAAATCCAGATTACTGTGAATTTGACATACCTCAAATTAAATTGGAAAATGAGAATGTTCTTAAAAATTGGGATGAATTGTTAAGTTACCTTCCAGAGGAAAAACGAACTGACCTGAAAGAACTATTGATATCACATGGGCAAGTTTGTACAGATAAATTGGGAAGTACTAAAATGGCTATACATGATGTAGATGTAGGAAATACCCATAGTGATGGTATCTAAACCAGTCGGTACCCAATGATTGAGTGTGGACTATAGAAAGGTGAATGCAATTACAAGAACGGACTCTTATCCTGTCCCACCATTGAAGCATTGCATGGAGAAAGTGGGACAATCTGCTTTTATTTCCAACTTCCAGACATGGAAGGAACATTTAAATCATCGTATGGAGTTCTTCGATCGACTTCAGGAGGCGGGTTTGGTGATGAACCTAGCCGAAAGTGAATTTGCAGATGCCCAAATCACTTTCGTTGCGGAGTTTCCGTTATCCTCGCGACAAAGGGAAATAATGTGATTTCTTAGCATGAATGACTTTTATCGAACAATTGTGCAAAGGTTTTGTGGCGTGATTACTCCACTGATGGAATTTTTAAATAAACCTAAAAAATGTCAGTGGACAGCGAACTTTCAGCAGGTACTTGACTGTCTGAAAGCTGTGATCACCAATGATCCTGTATTGGAGAATTGCAAGGTACTCTGTGGTAAGATTGAACTAAAGTATCTGATTCCAAAGAGAAATGCCGAGGAGTAGAGCAATGGATGGATCGTGCAGATAATTTGTTCAAAGAGTCTGTTAATCGGGAAGGATTTCGGTTGGAGGAAGATGAACAAAGAAAAATGGACTATATTATTATACTTGTTTGCATGTGTTGTTTTTTCAACAAAAAAAAGGTATATTTACTGTGTACATTCCTTAATTGATGGCGCAAAGGTGAAAAATGAAACCATCTTGAAGTTTTTTCTTGGGGGCGGGGGGGGGGGGGAGGGGGGGAGGTGTCATGCAAGAGTGGCTTTAAGAACTGGATGTTTAAGCAATGTACCTTTAAGAAAACAGTGATGTCATAGAGTCGATGGATGTCAGCTCAGGTCAGCCATTTTGCAGGTTTTTAGTTGCAGTTTTATAAAGCACTGTGTGTCTGTGTGTTTCCAGAGAGCTGCAGGTTTTGCAGTTTCGTTTTGCAGTTGGAGGAAGCAGCTTGTGTGTGTATGTGTGTGTCCAGAGAGCTGCAGAAAAAAAAACCAAGGTGCTGAAGCTGAAATCCATCAAGCTAATATATCTCTGCCATTCGACAGAAAAGATAGATATCCTTTAACCTGATGTGATACTGTTTAAAGGTCTTTTGGAAGTTTGAAGAAACATTTTAAGGAATTATTTACTGTTGCAATATTTTCTGAATTATCTTTGAAGTAAGAGGTGTTAAGAGATCCAATGTTTATTGACGATGTTAAGTTGAGTTCATGGAATAAACAGTGTTTTGTGTTTAAAAACCCACGTGTCCATAATTGTAATCCCACACCTAGGGGAAAAAGCCGCGTGCTCGGAAAAGGAACAAATCCATTAAAGGGAGACGTTGGTTGAGCTCCATGATACATTTTGGGGTTCTGAAAACACCTCGCCCATAACACGGGCCACGTGCGAAAGTCACCTCAATTGGAGCTGGCGCAATGCTAACTACTCGGAGGTCACATCAGTTCGGAGGCGTGACTTGCCAGGTCCTTGTTCATTCTGGGAGAAATGACGTATAGATAAGCGGTGTGCTAGTTTTTGGGCTATGCGTGGAATATTTGTGTTGAGATGTGCAATTCATGGAGAATGCGGAAATCTACTCTCAGAATACTGCACAGGAGTTCGGTAATGACAGTGAGAAACAGGCCCACAGCAGATAAAGGACGATTAACCGACAGGTAATGAAGAAACTGTTCAATTAAACATGTGTTTCCATAATTACAAGAAATTAATCTTTCTGGAGTCCCAGACAAAAGCGGGTGCAATGGGCGTCAATGTCAACTCTTTAAATAAAGTTACTGTTATATTTTACTAATGCGGACTACAAGGGAAGAAGATATAAATGGTTCAGATATTTTCCATAACAAGTTCAGGAGACATTCTCTAGAAAGATACAATAAACTGTTGATTCGCCAGGGTATGATCCGTGTTTCAATGGTAGTTGACCGGTAACATTTGAGGCTCACCTTTTCTTTTGATCTTCTTTTCCTGGATTACCGCCATCAGTGCGATCAATTCCATAATTAACACCCCTCCGAGGGTCATGCAGACGGCCAGAGGTATGGAACCTACACCTGCTTGTTCTTAATAATAAGATTACAGAAAAATTTAACACAGACCCAGTCAGCCTTGCAGTCCTTTACTGTTTCCATAAATCCAGAACCACATCTGTTTCAGAAATTAACTACTTGTTAATCCCATCATCAGTAGGAAACACTCTAATATTTACACGAGTTCTAATAACATTATACATACCTGAAGGTGTGGGCTCATGAGAATTCGGTGACAACTGTAGCCCTGTGAAAATATTTTACAAAGATATGAGCTTCAATCGTTGGTGTTTTACTTTTGAAAGAAGTTCCTAAATGCCGAAATCAACTAGTCATGCGCACAGCTCACCAATCAGTGCGACACTTACCGGAACAAATCACCCTGGCATCTTCCTTGTGATCACAGTCAGGTTGAACGAATGATGAGGAAGGACAGTCGGACAGATATAATTCACGTCCGGTGCACTTCACCTCATCCAACCAGATAACACCGTCACCCTGGGCGAAAGCGGCACCTCCTTCGGCCAACAGAGCGGAACCACAGGCCAGCTGTCTGCAGACAACACTGGCGTCGGCCATATCCCAGGAATCGTCACAAACCGTGCCCCAAAGCTTATTATACAATATCTCTACTCTACCAGAGCAGTTCGTGTTACCATTAACCAGGCGCAAATGGTATCTCAAATCTGTTAAAGAGAATCAATGATCATCATGTGTGTAGCAGGAGGGGGGAATATTTCAGGTATTCGGTATATCAAATAGCAGGAAGTACCTGATTCTCTAGGGGACGCCATTGAACTGTGGAGCGGCTCCTTCGTTACGTTGGCTCCTGTTGAGAAGAGAAATTTGCTGACTGCTTTGCTTATGTTGATACAATATTGAAATGACATCAGCACATTGAGTTTTGCTGTGTGTTACCTGAACAAACAACACTTGCATCATCCCGGTGACTGCAGCCTGGTTCATCCTGTGAGTCTGACCCACACTGCCAAATGCTCCGCTCATGTGAAGTACACCCCATTTCATTCAGTCGGATAGGACCAGTACCTTCTCCAAACTTCCCAGACCCATACTGAATAGATACGACGCTCCCGCATTGCAACTGTTTACAGATCACTTCTGCATCACTTCTGCGCAGTATATCCGAGCACACTGTTCCCCAGCTCCCATTGTGGAAAATTTCCACTCGCCCCTCGCAGCGGTGATCTCCATTCGCCAATCTCAGTTCCTTGTGTTCTACGAATGAAATAAGAAATATCCGGATTGATAACACTTATCTTCATGCTGCACCGTTCAACACATTCTGAACTGATTATATTCACTAATTGGCGATAATTATTTCAGAAATATAATCGACAACATCCGGAGTCCAAAGATCAACAGGGATTTTGAAGGAGAATGGCATATTTATTAATTCTTATTGCATTCCTTGAAGATGTTACAGAAAAATAGCAATGACATTGACGTGAATTTTCAAAAGGAAGGTAACACATTGTAGAGCCATGACTGAAGACAGAGCATGTAGTGGGGTAATCGGTAGCAGAATGGAGAGAAGACTGATTGCAATGGTGTTCCATATTTAGAAGTCTTACAACACCAGGTTAAAACCCAACAGGTTTTTTTCGAATCGCAGCTCCTTCACCGAAAGCTAGTGAATCGAACCAAACCTGTTGGACTTTAACCTGGTGTTGTAACACTTCTTTCTGTGCCCAGCCCAGTCCAACGCCGGCATCTCCACATCATGGGTCCCATATTTAGATTAACCCTTTGGACTTGGGGAACGGGAAATATAATATCCCGTTGCAGGGGCTGGTTTAGCACACTGGGCTAAATCGATGGCTTTGAAAGCAGACCAAGGCAGGCCAGCAGCACGGATCAATTCCCGTACCAGCCTCCCCAAACAGGCGCTGGAATGTGGCGACTAGGGGTTTTTCACAGTAACTTCATTTGAAGCCTACTTGTGACAATAAGCGGTTTTCATTTTCATATCCATTTTTTTTAATGACCCTAAATTGCTGGATATATTTAATATAAATAGGGACTGCTCCTATATATAAAAAATATGTATTGATCTGCAATAAATGACCTGACTACTGGCAGATAAATTTTCCTACCGATCAGTCGAAAGTGGATAATTTTGGGAAAGAAATAAATATACCACAGGCCGCTGGGATACTGAGAGTCTGAATGATATGTAGCAGCAAAGATAGCTAATGAGATAGAGGCACTACTCACTTATAAAGAGATGGGGGCTAACGTTGGGATCAGAAATAGGCAATGAATAATTGAATTAGGAAAGTCAGAAAAATCTGCATTGCTTCTCCCAGACCCTCCTGAGCTGGGGAACAAACCAATTACAAGAATTGAGTGGAATCGCACAGCTGTGTTTGAGGTAATCTGAACAAATACATAATGGAAAAGAGAATACCAGGATAGGCATACAGAGCGAGATGGGGATATTGCTGGCTGATTATGGTGAAGAGTACAAATATCACAAACCAGTTGAGTGGAAAGACCCGATTCTGTGGCCTTGTTTGTATGTAATTCAGCGTAATATCATCCATGTCAGGCATCAGCCAATTTGCACATGATGTGGAGATGCCGGTGTTGGACTGGCGTGGGCACAGAACGTAATCTTACAACGCCAGGTTGAAGTCCACCAGGTTTATTTGGAATCACTAGCTTTCGGAGCGTAGCTCCTTCATCAGGTGAGTGAAGAGGTGGGTTGCACAAACACTATATATGCAAGGTCAATGATACAAGATGATGCTTTGAATGCGAGGCTTTGCAGGTCATTAAGTCTCGACAGGTCCAGACGTGCGACTGGAGAGAGGGTTATCCATAGGTGAAAGAGGTGTGAATTGTCTCATGCCAGGACAGTCCGTCGAATTTCACAAGCTCGGGCCAGATGGTGGGGTGTTAAATGTAGTGAGACATGAATTCAAGGACCGGTTGAGGCCGAACATTGACTGCATCCTTACCTGAACACACGATCATCACATCTTCCTTATGGGAGCAGTCGTGGTTGCCCCACGATGCTGAGGGACATTTCCAGAGAAATGATTCGTTACCGGAACACGTTAGATCGTCCAACCAAACTGGGCCTGAGTCCGTCGCAGAAGAAGCAGGAAGTGACATCGCCAATGCATTTCCACAACCTAGCTGTTTGCAAACCACGTCAGCGTCGGTTAAATTCCAAGAATCATCACAAACTGTGCCCCAGATCTCATTGTAATAAACCTCCAGACGGCCAGCGCATTGGCTTCCACCGCCAGACACTCTTAGCTGCATGTGATCTGGTAGACAATAATACAGGACGATTAACTTTTACATTTCTAGTAGTCAACTTACCACTCAATGTTTCCCATTGTATACTCTCAGCTCAATCACTTCCTCCAGAATGAAAGTGTCATCACTCTCATTTCCATTCAGGCTTCACACCCTAATCCCATGGTCATACAATTGGGACAAGCACCAGATGTCCCTCTCCTGCATCACTCACACGTTTGCTCTCTGTTGCCCTGCTCCGAAGAATGGAAATTCCTCTCTAAGCGCCAGTTTATTGCCCGCAATAATACATTGTCCTGATACCTCTGCCTATAATAAAGGGTCACATGTATCCTGTTGTCTCAGTTTGCTGTCTGATTTCGCTCCTACGCAGTTCATTTTGTCTGTTGCCTTTGATAAACGTGCGACAGAAATTCAAACCCTCTCGCCATCCCTGTCCCTCTGTATCCTTTCGCTTTGCACTCACCACTAGAGGCTAAATAACTGCTTTCATAGGACTTGGGCAGTGAGTGTCCGCCATTCGGCCCTTTGAGAATGTTCTGCTGCACATTCCGAGCATGGTTGGTCTGGTTGCAGTCTCAACTTCAGTTTCCTGTCCAGCCAAAGCGCCATCGACAGAACCCCCATAACCGCTGACTCTCTTGTCTATCTAACATCTGTCCAGCTGAGCCTTGCACATGTGCATTGAATCATCCTCCACGGCCTCCTGGGGAAGTGTAGTCCAGATATGAATGACCCACTGAGGAAACAAAACCCCCTCATCCTCAGCTTACATCTCTTAATATTCGGAAATACCCCCTTTATTGACTCTGCAAAAGTTAACTATTTTCTTACCTGAACACAGAACTCCGATGCCGGTGCTGTCATTGAGAGAATAATTGAACAGCGATGAGCTACAGTTCTGGAGATGCGCTTCATTTCCATTACACTGGATATCAATTAACCACACTGATCGTGCACTCGCACCGTCCTTTGAAGAATTGTAAGCTGCGATTCCGTCGCCACAGCCCAGTTGTCTACAGACCACATGAGCATCATTTAGGTCCCAGAGCTTGTCCTGAATTCTGCCCCAGGCTCTATCGTAGTAAATCTCCACTCTCCCATCACACCGGCTTCCCCCATCAGTCAGTCTTAGCGACCAATTTGCATCTACAAAATGAACAATGAGAACAATGGTAAAACCAAAGCCACAATATCCCATTTATTGCATCGACAGTTGGAGACACATACATTTGAAACGCTGCTCCCTCCGGCACAAATCAGAAGTGTTCTGGAATACCTCATGTATGAATGGATGCAACTTCAAGAGATCTCAACAAAGTCGATACTATACAGGATCTAGCAATACACATGAAAACCTATATTTAAACATTCAATCACACACACTCTCTTTCATTGATACAGTGTAGATTTGGTGTGTAGATGTGTATATAATGTCTACAAGATATGCTGAAGGAACTCGCTCAGATATCTTTGACAGCACCCAATATAAGCACATGGGCAGAAGGGGGCGGGAACGACATCACCATTTCCCATTTCCCAGAATTTTCCAGCCATCCCGCTTTGGAAATGCATCATTGGTGTTTGATTGTCGGTGGGTCAAAGAGGACAACCCCCTTCCGAACAGGACTGTGGATGGACAACAGCCACTTGGACGATAGCAGTTTATGAAGACAGCTGACCATCACATTTACTTTATGTGTAAATGAGCTGAGAAACATTTGCCGACAAAGACAACCAAATCCAGATTCATGCAGAAGGGAACATGAACAGCTGATGTATTGCAGTTCATTAAACTTTGAGGTCTTACCCGAGCAGATAACACTGACGTCATTTTCATGTGAGCAGCGAAACTGCTCCTGAGGTGAAACAGAACAATCCCAGAGTAGGGACTCGTCTCCCCGGCATGTGTAGGTTTCTTTCCACACTGGGCCGTTTCCCTTTCCAAAGTGAGCTCCTCCCGGGGTGGCGGTAACTGCTCCGCAGTGAAGGTGCTCGCAGACAACACCGGCTTCTTCTAAACCAAAGTGGGCATCACACAGTGTTCCCCACTGCTTTCCCTCTTGAACTTCCAGTCGGCCGGAACATCGGCTATCCCCTGATACCAGTCTGAGATCCTTGTGGTCTAAATATATAGCAGAACGACAATGGTAATATTAACAATTACCCCAAATATCCACAATTTTCAGAGCTGAACTGAAAATAAACTGATTGTTCATTCATCTCTTTACACGTTAAACAAAACACTGGAAATTATTATCTCAAACATGCCCAGCACTAATTGTATAACTATGATTAGTACAATCAGAATTATTGCTACTGCCAGTATTAATGCTCATCTTACTATTAATGCTCATCGTACTACAACTGTAAGGATTGTATCGAACTAGAGAGAGACCATGTCATTGTCCAAATGCTGCGGTCTTCCGCTTCCAGTTCCAAAAAACAGCCTTCACCTTTCCCTGCTTCCGACAAAAATAAGCATTCTGTCCCTCGGAAACAAATGTGTTCTCCATATTTTGTAACGAGTGTGAGGAACATCTCGGTCTTTACCTTTGCTATATTTATCAAAGGATTCAGATTTACCTAAACCATTAAACTCTCTCCAGTTTCTATGCGAGTTTCCAAACTGTGATCTGATGCCCATAACACTGCGAATCTATTTCAAATCAGCTGCCATTGCTTCTTCTTTCATTTTCCGAACTTTATTTCATCCAGTGGGTCATTATTCCCGAAAGGACACTAATTTTGAACTATTCCACCAGAATCGCATCACTAAGATTCTCAAATTCTTGTTCAACCTTTCTCGGTTCCAGACTATTCCTGTCGAACTTTAATTTTCGCTACAGACATCAATAAACTCAAATGGCCACAATACTTCCCAAATGGCCACAATGGAACAAACGAATGGAGAAAATCTCATATTGTAAAACTTTTACAGTAACAATCATACCAATATCAACAAACATTAAAACGACCCTTTGGCAAAATGTATTCAGTCGAAGCTATAAATTGTACTTTAAATAGTTAACAAAGAAAAGGTAAACATTCCAGATTTCTCAGGTCGCTCTTTAAACACATATCTAGAACTCTATCATCCTCCACTGGATTTCAACAACTCTTCCATCCGCAGGATCTGATCTTCAAGCAGCTTACATCAACCCAAATGTAGATACCCATATCAGCATTAATGTAAACTTCGGCAGAGCCGCTTTCATTCAGGTCATGACAGTGCTGGTAGTATGGCGTTCCCACGGGAACCATCGGCTGAACACTCAATAATACTCTGATACACAATGTATTAAATTCGCCGTCAAAAAAGTAACACTCTTTCACCATGCACACCATGTTCTGACCACAGGCTGACATGTTCTCCCTCAATTAGCTTATTTCCCCCTGGAAAACCACGAGACTTCTGCAAAGGCGGATTCCACACCTTCCAAATCCAATGAAACCTGTCCCAGCTACCTAGCCTATTGCCCTCTTTTTCGGCTATAAACAGTCTAAAACATGAGATACAGGCTTTGAAAACAGTCATCACAGGATAGTTGTTGTCATTCACTTTGCAAAAAATATCAACCTTGTTCCCAATGCATTACAAAATCTAACTCATCGGCCTGAACTGGAAGCTTGTGCAGAAATACCATTTCAAGTTCATCCGCAACAATCGATTTTGCATCTTCTCACCTTTAACGGTTGTTCAGAGATTCAATACCCAGTCTGCCTTGAATGAGTTAGTTGAAAGCAGTGTGATATTAATGACAGTGGCTTCTGTCCGTTTAATTTATGGGGCAGGAAGAAAAACAAGGTATCTCTACATTTAAACTATCAGTGACACCTGTTCTCAAGTGGACGTATAGGTGTTGTCATTTTCATTTGTCAATTCCCTTTCTTAAGATGGAATTGTATCTAATCTATTGCTATCTGTCTTGCTGCGGCCGTGTAGATTTTGTGGACCAAACTGGTTTGTTCCTCTAACTATTTGAGGTTGTACCTGAACAGATTACTCCAACGTCCTGCTGATGTCCACAGCCAGGTGGTCCGATAACAGGACCTGGTCCTTGCCCAAAATGAGAGTTCAGCGGCGCTGCTACTCCAGAGCCACAGTCTAGCTCCTTACAAACAACGTCCGCATCCAATGATGACCAGGAGAACTCGTCACCCCAAACTGTGGACCAGGATCCACTTGAGTAAATCTCCAGTCGTCCTGCGCAAGGACTGCTTCCATTCACCAGTCTGAGCTTGTCGCTTCCTGAGAAATACGTTTCAATACACAGTGATCAATGTAAGACGCTTTATCATGAAAACGAGTTGCGAAATTTTATATAACCTCATCAACAGTCTCAGGCCCCAGTCAGGTGACATCCCTTAAACACTGTGAGGGAAAGCGCGGATGGTATATATTTCTAACTGCCCAGGTATCTCATAAACGTTTAGGTAAAGATGTTTACATCTATTTTTTGGTTTTAATTTCAAAATCTAGTTCTCACAACATTGTGAAGAATAAATGTTCATGAGCTTAACTATATGTGACATGTCTCTGTTGTGGGGATAGTGTATGTTACCTTTGGCACAGAGGCGGCACTGTTCTGGCCTGAGGTGATTATTCGAATAATAATAATGATAACTGTAATAATAAGCTTTATTAGTGTCACAAGTAGGCTTACATTAACGTTTTATTCTTTATAAATTTAGAGTACACAAATCATTTTTTTCCATTTAAGGGGAAATGTGGCGTGACCAATCCATCTACCCTGCACATATTTGGGATGTGGAGGCGAAACCCACCTAGCCCGGGGAGAATGTGCGAACTCCTCACAGTCAGTGACCCAGAGCCGGGATCGAACCTGGGACCTCGGCGCCGTGAGGCAGCAATGCAACACCGTGCTGGCCAGCTTACATTAACAGTGCAATAATGTAATCCTTTTAGAATTGCTGTTTTAATATCAAACTGTCAGAATGGGTGGCAGATACAGGCTTCAGGCCCCCATTATGTAGCTGTCTTTCTTAGTGTCCACATTAACCATGGATCCATTCCACATTCCCTATCGGGCCTCAAATAGCTCCATCTCAGTCCCAGCTTCACAATCTCTCTCAAAAGTCAGACCTCGCGGCGAGCTGTCTGCGCAGACGCAGAGCCAGCAGGATGGCGCATGCCCGGTAGTGGCTGCTGGATTTGAGAATTGAGGTTGGAACATTTCCAACAGATTAGGTCATTCACTGCAACATGAGGCTGAATCTCAATGGAAGCGTATTCTCTCTTCATTGTTAACTTAAGCAGCATTAGAAACTCACAGCTTTCGGTGGAGGCATTTATTCAGTTATCTACTTTTGATATGCATTAAATAAACCGTGATCCTGAAATTAATCAAATGTATGCATCACAGGAGAATTCCGGAATTATTTTCATCTCACTTTCCAGATTATTTCACTTAAGCTTTTTCAGAAAACCACAAGAGCCGGTGGGTAATGAGAGGCAGCAGGAGGATTTTTACCTGAGCAGATGACACCGGCATCATCAGAGTGTGAATTTTCGGCCTCGTGATCCCATCGATCTGAAGCACACTGTGACAGGGCGGTCTCGGTCCCGGTGCACTCGACATTCCCTGTCACATGTGTCCCGTTTCCTTTCCCAAAGTGAGCCTTGCCCAACGCAGAGAGCGCTGTCCCGCAGTCCAGCTCCCGACACACAATAGCGGCATCCCGCATGTCCCAATTGGAATCCAGCACAGTCCCCCACTGACCCCTGTAGTGAATCTCCACTCTCCCAGAGCATGGACTGCCCCCATCCACCAGTCTCAGTGTTTGTAACTCTGTAAAATACCAGAAATAATATCAAGAGTATCATGTGCATGCAACCCTCAGCCTCCCATTCACCAGATAAAGGGGGAGGGGGATTTTCTAACACTGGATTGTCTCCAGACCCGAATAAAACCCAGAGAAAAGATTACACATGGTAAAAGGGAAAGAGACTTAATGTTAAACGGTGCAAGTGAGCAGGGAAACTGGATTCAGAGGAGAGTTTCACCATCACAGCAACTCCAATGGGATCGAGTTGGTGACATTTTCAGCATTTTTTTAAACTTATAGAGGTCGGAGGTTGCACAGGCTATTGCCCATGGTGTTCAGACATGATTGGTCCAAAACTGTGGGATCGAGTCCCAGGACCGTTCAGGAGAGATGACATCCCACATACATGCCGGTCTGGTTGTTCATCTGATCTCGATATCACTGCTGATTGGTCAGGTAGAACATGGAGACCGGCAGCAGTGGGAGTGGAGCTGATTCTTCACACTCTGATATTGACTGTGCTGAGTTGTGATCTCTGCGAATGAGGTCAGCAGCAGTCTGTCAGCTGGAGTGAAAGATCATTCGGGATAGTGCACGGGGCACTCTGCCTTTCTGATTGTTAAGCGCACAGCAGGTTAATCTGTGATCTAAAAGACATTGAGAATGTATCCCAGACTTCATAGTTAATGTGGTGGATTAATCATTTCCATAGTAGAAAACATGAAAATGGAGTGATTACCTGCTGGAATAGTCCGATTGTCCCCAGGCCTTCCTGAAATGAGAATTTCAGAAATAGAGTTCAGTGAGACAGACAATCAATGTCAGAACAATAGTCTATATATAACAATCTGTGAGATAATAATTCCTGTCACTTTCTGGGAAAATGGATATCGGGATCTGTGATTTTAATAGCTTTACATTCCTTATAATGC
Organism: Scyliorhinus torazame; assembly: GCF_047496885.1. Classification (NCBI taxonomy): domain Eukaryota; kingdom Metazoa; phylum Chordata; class Chondrichthyes; order Carcharhiniformes; family Scyliorhinidae; genus Scyliorhinus; species Scyliorhinus torazame. The sequence goes on from NC_092729.1 coordinate 45,317,305, forward strand.
CTCAAATACAATTTCTGCAGCAATCCAATATTGTTAACCGACTGAAATGTAACCAGATTAATATCATCTGTACGCAGGGAGACCTGGGTACACCGTGCCCTTGTGGGTGATCGTCATCGGGCTCCATTATAACCAATGTGACGGTGCTTGCGGTCATTGTTCTCCACTTGTCGGAGTTTCCAGTGAAACAGCACAGAAATAACGTCATTTCCTCAACTGTTAACGTGTCCCTAATGAATACTCAGTGTCCCACTTCTCGTTAGTCTGCCGTCACACATTTATTTAACACTGAACAGGGGGCGGCACGGTGGCGCAGTGGTTCGCACTGCTGCCTGACGGCACCGAGGACCCTGGTTTGAAACCGGGCCAGGGTAACTGTCCGTCTGGAGTTTGCAAATTATCCCCGTTCCTGCGTGAGTCTCACCTCCACAACCCAAAAATGTGGAGGATAGTTGAATTGGCCACGCTAAATTGCCCCTTAAATTGAAAACAATAATTGGGTGCTGTAAATTTTAGGAAAATAGAAAATACAACACTGAACAAACTATTTAGACTATTTCAGTTCAGTGAAACATCTCACCTGGCGGCTGGACAACACTTGTACTGAAAAACATCTGTGACTGAAATGTGTGTTTGCCCGTGTTCAGTCGGCAGTAGATAAAGTTGTCACTGGTGCTTTTCACAAATTTAACGTTCATCCCACACTACAATGCATTTCAATCTAAGACCGCGCTCTAATTCTTCCAGTCGCGGTGTGAAATGATTAGAATTGAAATTCTAGACTGTTAAGTTGTACAAGTGCCGTTGGCAACACAATATCTGTCGATTCATTTGTAAATTTCATTTTGCTGCAACTCTCAATACGGAATGCAACCTCTATTTAATTAGATGGCAGCTTTTTTGCACTCTTATTCTCACGCGGGAATGATGTTACTCTCAGCCCTAGCTCCGTTACAGTATTCTCATTCCTGTGATTAAAAATCTAGGTTTTATTTTTAAATTTAGGGCACCAAACTCTATTTTTCCCATTTAAGTGGCAATTTGACATGGCCAATCGACCCACCGTGCACATCTTGGGGTTGTGGGGGTGAGACTCGCAGACACTGGAGATGTGCAACCTCCAGACAGACAGTGGCCCAGAGCCGATATCGAACCTGGGACATCGGCTCCGTGAGGCAGCAGTGCTAACCACTGACTAACCATGCCGCCACTGTACAAACTCTGCGTTGACCCTCCAGCGCATTGTTCCTGCATCAGAACATAGGATTTAAGAACTGGGTCAGTATACGGATATTCGGCCCTGGAGCCTCCTTTTTTCAGGAAGACCATGGCTGATCGGCTTGTAGTCTGAACTCTATCGCGCCGTTTGAGCGCAATAACCCTTCGCAGCCTCGTGTGTCACAAATCTATCTAAACCAGACTTGAATAGTTTTAAGCGTCCAGCCTCCCAGTAATTTCATGGGGAGAGAATTCCACACTCTGCTGACCCTATGAAATACATAATACATAATAGCCTGTATTGATCGCTTGATATCTTATTCTGAAACTGTGTCCTCGAGTTCTAGAATCGCTCACAAGTGGAATCATCCTCCGGGTATGGAGACAGACAAGTCCCCTCAAGTTCTTTATTTCAGTAATATCACCTGTCGTTTTTCTAACCTACAATGTGTATAGGCCAAACCTGTTCAATCTATCTGAAAAGAGAAGCCCTTCACACCAGGAATGAGTGCAGTGAACGTTATCTGACACAATTCTAACACAATTAAATCAGTACTGAACTAAGATGACCAAAAATATGCACAATATATCAAATGTGGTGTGATCAATGCCCTGTACAGCAGTTTTAAAACTACCCTACTGTTATATTCTCTTCCTCCTGCAGTAAAAGCCAACGTTGTATTTACATTAAGAATCACTTGTATCCCAGTTCTTTTTTCAAAATTTACAAGAGCCAATAATTTTCCTTTTTTTCCCTTTTTTTTTCTTTTCCAATTAAGCGGCAATTTAGCATCGCCCATCCACCTAACCAGCACGCCATTGAGTTGTGGGGGTGAACCCCACTGAGACATAGGGAGAATGTGCAATCTCCACACGGGGTTGTATTTCAATTATAACTTATTGTGGTTCATATACAAGGATATCCAGATCCATCTGCACCTCCGGCTTCGGATATTTCTCTCTCTGTGTGCTTCCAGTAGGGGATGCTATCATTTGGATTAAATTCTAATCAGCGGCTCCGACATCCCTTCTAGGTGCCCGATATCGAGAAGCAGCCTTGCTGCACTGGCGAGTATGTATCCCTCAAACCACATCAAACATCGGATTAATTCGCTCACCTGGGAAAGCGATGAGGTTTGCCATTTCTAACTTCTCATGTATCTTGTGGAAAGTGTTTATTAAGATATCCATTGATTTTCTTGTTTTTAATTTGATAACTTACTGCAGGTACCAGAAAATAATCGGCATTGAGAAGGTAAAGTGTCAAACTGGCTCAAGGAGAGGACATGTCTATTCCGTGAGGGTAGGTTCGGGGTTTAGCTAAAGCACGGAATGGGATCGCCAGAATAACAAATGAGAACAGTTAAGTCCAACCTCCAGATCCCAAACAATCAGATTCTGCAAATTGAATTAGATTATTGAATAGCTGAATAATTGACGATGGAAGCATTGAGAAATCTAGGAGAGGAAAATTTGTTCAATACCCTTTGCTGGAAATTAACGACCAAATCCAGATGTTTTTCACTGACATCTGCAAAGCACAGTCATATACTACAATTAATCTACTGTTTTGTTGATCGAGAGCGAACTATTCGGCGGGATTTTAAGACATTGTCTCACTGTTTGTCGAGAAGGTCCATATGATTGTGTATAATCCTGATGTTCTCACTCGATGAACAGGGGTGAAAACATTTTTAAGAATGGATATCGACATTTTCGATCTTGCTTTGCAGCTTGCGCCGTTAATACCCATAGGAACCCCTACTCATGCTTCATTCCGCCATTGGCCTGAGGAAGCTGCCGCCTCATTCCCAGCTTCACAATTCCTCTCATCTATCAGACCTCGCGGCAAGCAGTCTGCGCAGACGCAGAGCCAGCAGGATGGCGCATGCCCGGTCGTGGCTGCTGGTTTTGTGAATGGGGATTGTGACATTTCCAACAGTTTAGCTCATTCACTGAAGCTTGAGGCTGAATATCAATGGAAACTGCTTCTGCTTTCATTGTAAATATAAATGAAAATGTAAATGGCCTCACACTCATCCCTCGAGCATCTCGACAACAAGGACTCCGCCTTCAACACCAAAATCCCAGCCAAGCTCATATCGAAGCTCCAAAACCTCGCACTTGGCTCCTCACTCTGCAACTGGATCCTCGACTTTCTAACCCACAGACCACAATCAGTAAGAATAAACAACAGCACCTCGTCCACGGCAGGCCTCAATACCGGAGCCCCGCAAGGCTGAGTACTTAGCCCCGTACTATACTCCCTGTACACACACGATTGTGTGTCAAAAGTTGGTTCCAACTCCATCTGCAAGTTTGCTGACGATACGACCATAGTGGGCCGGATCTCGAACAACGACGAATTAGAATACAGGCGGGAGATAGAGAACCTAGTGGAGTGGTGAAACGACAACAATATATACCTCAATGCCGGCAAAATAAAGAGTTAGTCTCTGACTTCAGGAAGAGAAGTATTTTAAACACCCCTGTCAGCATTAACGGGGCCGAGGTGGAGATGGTTAACAGCTTCAAATTCCTAGGGGTGTACATCGCCAAGATACTCTCCATGTCCACCCACGTCGACGCTAGCAACAAGAAAGCACAACAGCGCCCATTGTTCCTCAGTAAGCTAAGGAAATTCGGCATGTCCACACTGACTCTTACCCAACTTTTACAGATGCACCATAGAAAGCATCCTATCCGGCTGCATCACAGCTTGGTATGGCAACTGCTCGGCCCAGGACCGCAAGAAACTTCAGAGAGTCGTGAACACCGCCCAGTCTATCACACGAACCTGCCTCCCATCCATTGACGCCATCTACACCTCCCGCTGCCTGGGGAAAGCGGGCAGCATAATCACAGACGCCTCCCACGCGGCTTTCTCGCACTTCCAACTTCTTCCATCGGACAGGAGATACAGAAGTCTGAGAACGCGCACAAACATATTTAAAAACAGCCTCTTGCCCGTTGTTACCAGACTCAGAAACGACCCTCTTATGGACTGCCCTCATTAACACTACACCCTGTATGCTTCACCCGATGCCGTTGACTATGTATTCACATTGTGTACCTTGTGTCGCCCCATTATGTATTTTCTTTTTATTTTATTTTATTTTCATGTACTAAATGATCTGTTTGAGCTGCTCCCTGAAAAATACTTTTCACTGTACCTCGATGCACGTGACAATAAACAAATCCAAATCCAAAAATGCATCAGAAACGAACTACTTTTGGTGGAGCCGTTTACTAAATGCAACACAGGGGATACAAAATAAACCACACCGCGATCCTGACATTCAAATAATGTGAATAATCACTGGTGAATTATGGAATTATTATCATCTCACTGGAACAATTTATTCACTTCCACCTTTTTGGGAAACGATGAGATCCGACGGGTAATGAGAGGCAGCAGGAGGATTTTTACCTGAGCAGATGACTCCGGCATCAAAGGAGTGTGAATATCCCGTATAGTGATTCCATGAAGCTGATGGACACTGTGACAGGGCGCTTTCCGTCCCGCTGCACCCAAATCTCCCTGTCACAAGAAATCCGTTTCCGTCCCCAAACTGAGCCTTGCCCAACGCAGAGAGCGCCGTCCCGCAGTCCAGCTCCCGACACACAACAGCGGCATCCCGCATGTCCCAATTGGAATCCTGCACAGTCCCCCACTGGCCCCTGTAGTAAAGCTCCACTCTCCCAGAGCATGGACTGCCGCCATCCACCAGTCTCAGTGTTTGTAGCTCTGTAAAATACCAGAAATAATATCAAGGATAACAGTGCACAAAACCCGTAGCCTCTCAGCGCACGGCCCGTCCCCATTCGCCAGATAAAGGGGGAGGGGTCATAGGGAACATTGGATTATGTGCAGACCCGTATATAACCTAGAGTCAATATTACACATGGTACAAGGCAAAGAGACATAATGTTCAGCCTTGCAAGTGAGCAGGGATACTGGATTCAGGGGGACATTCCACCATCAAAGCTATGGGCACCACAGAGGTTAGCACTGTGGCTTCGCAGCGCCAGAGCTCCACGATCGATTCCAGGCTTGGGTCACAGTCTGTGCGGAGTCTGCACGTTCTCCCTGTGCCTGCGCGGGTTTCCTCCGGGAGCTCCGGTTTCCTCCCACAAGTCCCGAAAGACGTGTTTTTCAGGTGAATTGGACATTCTGAATTCTCCCTCTGTGTACCCGAACAAGCGCGGGAATGTGGAACATGGAGAGCGGAAGCAGTGTGAGTGGAGCCGATTCTTCACACTCTGATCTTCACTGTGCTGAGTTGTGACCTCTGTGACTGGAGACAGCAGCAGACAGCTGGAGTGAAAGACTGTCCGCGGGACACTCTCACTTCTGATTGATAAACGGGCACAGGGTAATCTGTGATCAAAAAGACCTTCAGATGGGGAGCTAGTCTCCATATTTAATAGCTGGCAGAGCGCACAGAGGTAGAAGGTAATCAGAAAGTAAAGGGCGATTACCTGATGCGGGAGTCTGACTGTCCCCGGGGCTGCCTGAAATGAGACGTTGAGAATTAGACTGCGCTAAGCACAAATAAATGAAAGTGTCAGAAATTGCAGATCACAAACGGTGCGGGAATCCCCGCTACAACAGAAAGAATATCTTCCAGTCACTCATGCGATGGAAGTACCCCGGAAACAATCAGGTTTTAAGATGGCTTAATAGGGCAACATGTACTAAAGACTGAAAGCATATTGCAGTGTAGCACAGTGGTTAGTACTGCTGCCTCACAGGGCCAGGGACCCGGGTTCAATTCGACCTCGGGTGACTGTCTGTGTGACGTTTGCAGTTTCTCCCCGTGTCTGCAAATGAAGCCTCACCTTTCTCCGCATCCTGTCCAACTCAGACCGGGCCTGAACTGTAAAGTTCAAGAGGTTCCCAAGACCTTTGATCGGCAGCTCAGCAAGACATGCCCCTTCTTTCGGTTCTACGTGTAGTAAAGCGGGAATTTTTAAAAGTACAGGCACTTTGAGAAGCCAGAGAGAAGGTAAACGTTTCAGTTAAGTGGATCGGCTGTGGGCTGTGGACTGCGGGTATAGTGGGTCATGTGGTCAGGAATTTTCCGGTTGTCCGTGGGAGAGTAGACATTTGGGGTGTTCAGATGATCGATCAGTGCGATATGGTCAGGGTAGACCGGGCATTAGGTCCTGGATGGTCAGTGGGAGGTGGTAGGAGGGTTCGGGTGGGCAGTGGGCGTCGGGTGGAAACTAAGGAATTGTCAGTGAGTAAAGGGTTCAATGTGGGGCTCTTTCCACGGGTCGTGGGGTTACTCGGAGGCAGCGGTGTGGATTGAAGGTCCTGTGGGGCTGAAAGGAGTGTGGGGATCGTGTCCTGGGGTCTGGATTGATCAGTCTTCCCTAACGTGCCTCATCATTTGACGTCTTAATGATGTTCGATCAATGATCTTCTCCTTTAATGGACAGGCTCTGCTGTTGGTGCAGAATGCCATAACTATGTTACACAGAAGTAAAGGATCATAAAATGTAAGAGCAACAAATGGCCAATCGGCAGTTGCAACCTGCTTTGCCAGTGAATAACATTATGGTGGTCTCAACTCCACTTTGCTATCTAATGCCATAACTCTTACCTCGTGCGTCTATCAAAAACTTGCCTAAATCAACCTTAACTTAATTTAATGACCCAGCATCCACTATTTTCGTGGGAAGTGAATTCTACCTTGTTTCACCCTTTGAGGTGAAAACAATCTCTTCATGCAGCACGGTAGCACAGTGGTTAGCACAATTGCTTCACAGCTCCTGGTCCCAGGTTCGATTCCGGCTTGGGTCACTGTCAGTGTGGAATCTGCACGTTCTCCCCGTGAGTGCGTGGGTTTCCTCCGGGTGCTCCGGTTTCCTCCCACAGTCCAAAGATGTGCAGGGTAGGTGGATTGGCCATGGTGAATTGCCCTTAGACTCCAAAGTTTCCATTGGTGTTGGGTGGGGTTACTGGGTTATGGGGATAGGGTGGAGATGTGGGCCTGGGTTGGGTGCTCATTCTAAGAGCCGGTGCAGACTCGATGGGCCGAATGGCTCCTTTCTGTACTGCACATTCTATGATTCTATGTTTCTATGATCTATGCTTTACATGTGAATCCGTTATTCTGAAACTGTGTCCCGTGGTCCCCTCTGCCAAGTGGAACCATTCTTCAATTTGATCAAACCCCTCACGATCGTATATGTTTCAATATGTTTCAGTTATATTATCTCTCATTCTTATGAACTCCAATGGGTACAGGGCATGTTCAACCTTTTTAAATCAAATAATCTATTCATCCTTGAACTGTGTCCAGCAAACCTGCTATGAACAGATTCGAACACAATGCTACCATTTTTCAAATACGGAGGCCAACACGTTGCACATTACACGAGATGTGGACACACCAAGGCACTGAACAAGTGCAATAAAGCTACATTCATATTCCATTCACGCTGCAAGGGGGGCAGCATGGTGGCGCAACTGGTTAGCACGGTTTCCTCACAGCGCCGAGGTCCCAGGTTCGATTAGGGCTCTGTATCACTATCCGTGTGGTGTTTACACATTCTCCCCGTGTTTGCGTGGGTTTCGACCCCACAATCTAAAATATGTGTAGGATAGGTGGTTTGGCCTCGCTAAGTTGTCCCTTAATTGGGAAAAATGAATTGAATGCTCTAAATTTATTTTTAAAAACATAAATAAATCACTGCAAGGGGGGGGGGCAACATTCTATTCCCTCCTTATTTCCCAGTAGCTTCCAATTACACAAGTGCGGAATCCCGCTGGTCAAAACGTTCTGTAACATCTTTCCATTTAATTCTTATAGTGCTTTTACGCCCTTCCTGCTAAAGTGGCAACATTGTAATCTATTGTCAAATGTGTGCCCACACATCTTGCCTGAATGCATTTTTTAAGTATCTACTTGCACTTGTCAACTTTGCTCTTCTAGATGTGTTGGCGCCATACATCATGTCCCTCCATCCAAATCATTGATGTCGATGTCAAATAGTTGACTCCCCAGCACTGATTCCTTTTGGACTTCTCTTATCAAAACTTGCCAATCTGATATATACCCATTTTTCTGCTGTGAGTCAATCCACGGCCATGCTGGCAATGTACATAGATATGCAGCAGGAACCGTCACTTGAGGCCCATCAGGAATCGGTATTACCGTCTGAAAGATCACTCTAGTCAACACAAACTCGTTATCGCCATGTGGACTTTGTGATTGTCCATTCACGATTACATTATTATTAAAGCATGGTCATGTTCTTTTGTGTAACCGTGAGTGGATAATCACAAAGTCCAGATAGCGATAACGAGACAACGAGAATCCGTATTGGCCGTCTGCAAGAACACTCAAGTCAACAAACTCAAGTCAACACAAACTCGTTATCGCTAGCTGGACTTTGTGATTATCCATTCACGGTGGAACAAAAGAGCATGACCATGATTTGAATATGTAACAAACTTCCAGACACAGATGATCAATATGCAGCAGGACGAAGGACAGACAAAAGAAGCCATCAGACTCCATAATGAACTGATGGCTCGTCCGATGAAGGTGTATCAGAGGACAATGAATCTTGCTTGAACCACCATGGATAAACAGGAGTATCCTGATTTTACCATTGACAAGGTGGGATCTGGATGGGACAATGGTTAGTTGTGGGCTTATACCTATGACGAAATGCTCGGAGACCAGTATAAATAAAGAAACATCACAACACATCTTTAGAGATTACCGAGGAGTGCCCCAGATACACCCATCACAAGGAGATGGGACTCTGAGTTTCGGAACCCAGAGACACATCCACATCAAATGACCGTAGCCAGGCTAGCCTCCTTCACTAGGTGAGGGTAAAACCTGAATCTCTGCTGTGAGTCCGAGTCATGCTTCGTGGCGTGAGAGAATTGTGAATAAAATTGTGTCAATCCGTGAACCTGTTTTGTCATTTGTTGATCTTGCAAACAAGGTACCTGGGTAAAACTTTTGATTAATACACTGGTCGAAGTATTTGAGGTTTTACAACAAATCCTTTATTCATGCTATCATGGTTCCCATGCTCTAAGTGATCTTATCGTATGGGTAGCCATTGATGTGCCATGTCATCAAATGCCTTGTGGACATTCAAGAACACCACATTCATCCATCTTACTTGATATTTTCTCAAACAACTGAATTGGTTTTCCCTTTGATACACCTATGTTGACTGTGACTGACCAAATTATGTTATCAGTAACTTGCAATAAATTTCTTGTTAATATACTCTACCAATGTCTCTGAAAGTCAGTAGGATAACTAATCTGTAGTTTCCTCTGGTCTGTCTCCCGACTTCCTAGAGGAAAGAGTTAACACCGGGACCACCCAGAATCGAAGTAACGTTGGAAAAGTCTACTTAAAGCATAGAATTTCTCTGAACCATATTTCACAGATGCAAGCCATCTGGCTCTGGGGACTTGCCAGCTTTTAGATCCACTATTTCCCCCAGAACTCTTCCCTACTGACAATGATTGCTTTAAGTCCGTGCCATCCTCTTGATTTCCTGGTAACTCTTCAAAGTTGTCCAAGTTTTCTGCAAAGAAGGCAGACATAATATACCTGAACAAAGACTCGGACGTTTTCCTGTTTTTCACGATGAACCTCCAATACACATCCTAAATGCCCAGCACTAACTTTAGTTAAAGTAATGCAGATTCTGAGCAAGTTTTTCTCCATCTGTATTTTCTATTTTGGTCATTATTTTCTGTGTCTTTAAATCTGGTGGTGTGGGGCGTTGGGGGTGCGGGCGGGGGGGGGGGGGGGGGGGGGGGGAGAGAGGGGCTGTCTGGGGAATTGTACATGGAAAACAGGAAAATGGCGGAGACTTTGAACGGGTATATTATGTTTGTCTTCACTTCGGAAGACTTTAAAAAACTTTCCAAAGATAAGACATCTGATGCATCTTCTGACCGAACCCTAATATTTCAGATTTGTACAGTGGCCTTTTCAATTTTATACTCTTCTTAACTCGCTTAGTCAACCACGAAAGATGCATGTTTCTCAAAGAGTATTTCTTTCTCACTATGATAAACATTTATGAAAGTTATTAAATATCTCTTTCAAAGTCTACCGCTGTATCCCGTTTGAAAATAGTTTCCCAATTCGCTTCCGCTGGATCTGTTTTCAAACCGTTATAATAATCTTTATTCGGATTAGAATCATGAGCCTTAGAGTCAGGCCTTTCCCCTTCAGACTGAACAGGAAACTGTCTACTATTCTGACCCCTGTTGCCAAGAGGCTTCTTTAGTTCGAAGTTCGTTGTTGTTGCTCCCTTGTTACTCATAACCAAGTATAGGATGTCCGGCTCTCTGTTTGGCTCTAGTGCATATTACTCTCAAAAATGGTCCTGTATACACTGTATGAACTCGCCTTCCCGGCTATATTGGTCAATTTGATTCGCCAACACCATGTGTAGATACAACTCAACAATGATTATTGTGGTACATTCCTTCAACGTCCCATTTACCTCTTCCTGGAAACCATGGCATACCCGTAACTACTGTTAGGGGGCTGTATAGAACCCCTGCAAGTTGCTTTCAATTATTTTATCTACCTAAACAGATTATGCATCTTGCTCTTTCGACAAAACGTCTTCTTTCACTGCTGTACTAATGCGATTTTAATTAACAGTGTATAGCCACCATATTTTCCCACCTTCCTGTCATTCTAAAATATCCATCACCCTTCGATGTTCAGCTCCCAGTCTTGATCAGCTTTCAACTGTCTCTATAATGGCTGCCATGTCACATATATTTATTTCTATCTGTGCCTTCAATTTATCCAAGTTGTTTTGAGTGCTGCGTGCATTCACAAACAGGGACATTAATTCAGCATAGTTATTAATTTATGTAATTTCTGGCCGTATCTGTTGGTAACTCTGACGTGTGTACATTTTGTCGTTGCTGCCACATTCTGGGTATCATGACACAAATTAGTACTCTGCTCTCTTACCTCGTTTCTTCCATTTGGTTTAGGGCATCTGCGCTCGCATAATCCCCTCACATCACGATTTCGTTTCAAGCTCTCAGCTGCATTAGGTATAGGACTAGGCCAGGGGACTGAAGTTAACACAGTTCAGACGAAGACCACCCCAGTAGTACAGCTCCCACTTCCTCAGTCGTGGTACCAGTGACCACATACAGCGCATCCATCACCCTGAACTCATTTAGCCTGCACCAGCTCGTTGAAGACTCATGTAACAATCTAAAGACAATTACCTCACTGGCTAGGGAAAACAGACACCTGGACTCACACCCTCGACTGCAGAGAACTCTCTCTAGCCTTCTGACTGTACTGGGCTCAGATACCACAATATTCCTTTCAAATTTCGAATGGCTTCCTTTACCACAATGCTGCAGTCCAACACGCTGCAACCCCTGCTTTAATCGTTTCATGATGTGGAGATGCCTGCGTTGGACTGGGGTGGGCGCAGTACGAGATATTACAACAGTAGGTTGAAGAACGACAGGTTTATTTGGAATCGCCAGCTTTCGGAGGGTAGCTCCTTCATCAGGTGAGTCAGGCGGCAAGAACCTCGATGCTGTTAGACAATTCCAAGGGCCACTTCGAAACCAAGGGTCCTAACTGCCTCTCTCGTAGTCACACTATCCTGTCCCTGATCCCTGGCCGAATTAAAATACCCTATCCTAATTGGTGTGACTGCCACCTAAAATGAAGCGTCTGGGTAACTCGCCCTTCCCAGTATCTGCACCTCGGCCTCCAGACCAAACCTGACCTGCACCAAATCCCCCCCCCCCCCGCCCCCCACCGGCATTTATTCCCGGAGATCTTCAGGTGTTTTATATGCCCAACATTGTCTAACGTGTTTGCAGCGAATCCCGAATCATCTCCAATTCCCCGACCATTGATCTCCTTCTGTCCTGGTGTCCGTAGTATAAATTGCATGTGACTATTGTATGCCTTCTGGAATCTCAGCTGTCTTTGTCAACTGTCTCTGATATCAGTCACCATCCTGAAATGCCCCCTTGCCTTCATTTCAGTGAAAGACCAGCCCGAATAATGTTGCAATATTGTTTCCAAAATGTTCTTAATCTGAATGATATGAAGGTTGTGTGCCTCTGCTTCAAACCATTCAGTCTTTTCCCATCGTCGTCCTGTGTATACCTTTTCAGTCCGTTAACCCTTCAGAGGAACTACACTGACATTATCCCTGTCACTGTGGACTTTCTGCAAATAATTCAGTGCTTGTAGAAGTAATTTCTCCTCCACCTTATCTGGATAACTAGAGACGACCAATTAATTCCGCTCTCGCCAACGGTGCTTACCTCACGGAAATTATCAACAACAATCTATAACTGAGGTTCAATTCTCGCCTCTTCCTCTGGACGTTTTCCTAGGAACTCAGAGAGATGTTCAGATATTGTCCTTTCTCAGAACTTGCTGCTTTCGCATTTATCTACACGACACCTATTATCTCAATTTTCTTCCATTTTTAGCCCGCTGTCGTTGCTGTGTGGTCAAAGTGTGAATGTATTTCTCTGTGGACCCTTATCCAAATCACAGCTATATGTCTCTAGATTTCAAATTTACGATTCCTCCCACGTCCTGGTCAGCTGGTATACACGTTAAATTGCAGGTGACTGTAAATGCTGCCTGAACTTTCAATGGTAACACTAATATTTGGAGTTCTGGACTCGGTGGTACACTGTGAAATTGTTTTGAAACGTTGCATTGCAGTTGAATTGTCATTGCAATTCTGAAAACAAACAGCCGAATTTTAGTACATATGACAAGAAACTCAAAGAAGACGAACTAAAACGGAATAAACTGAAATTTCACAGTTGGCAACTGAACTCACTGCATGACATTTAAAAACATGGACATTTGATTATGAAAGTTAACGATATGGGTGATCTTTGGGATTTCAAAATACACTCAAGACACAATCTTTATCAGGTCATGTTTCTCCAACAGATTATTCGCTGCGTGAAAATTTGAAATCAATATTTTGCATTAAACTCTCTAATATCCTGTTTCAACAAGTTTGTCAGCTAAGTGCGTTCTTAGGAAGAAAATTATTATTTTTTTTTATATTGCGATAATGCATCATTAAAACAGCGGACAAGAAGAACTCAGCTCAAACAAACCAGAACAATATTTCAATAGTGATATCTCCAACTTGATGAGCTTGTGCCTGGATAAACTTTCTATTGGGCAGAAAATCACCAACATGTGTAAAAGGTTTAGAGGAACCGTCCAAATTGTTCTGGTCAAATTTAAATCGGGAAGCGCATTCCGGATTTGTTGCACAAAGTGACCACAATGTGGAACTTGTGAAGGGAGAAAAAGGAACGGAGCAGGAATAATGCTCACCCCACCAAGCCTGTTCCACTGTTCAACAATGGCCTTGCTGATCAACTGCTCCAGTTTAAAAATATACATACATTTACGGGATGTGGGTGTCGCTGGTTAGGCCAGCGTTCTTTGGCTGTCCCTCGTTGCACTTCAGAAGGTAATGATAAGCTGTCCTCTTGAACTGCTTCAATCCTCTTGATCTGCGTCACTCCCTGAGGTGTAGGTACACCCACTGAGCTGTTAGGGAGGGAGATCCTGGATTTTGTCCCAGCGACAGTGAAGGAATGGAGATATATTTCCAAGTTAGGGCGGTGAGTGGCTTGGAGGGGAAACTCCAGGTGATGGTGTCCCAGGTTTCTGCTACTCTTGGTAATGGTAGTGGGTTTGGGAGGTGCTGTCTAAGGAACCTTAGCGAGTTCCTGCAGTGCATTTTGCAAATCCACATTGCACCCCCTCCCGGAAATGGAGAACACATTTTACATCTTTGGATCAACCCTGTATAAAAGGATATACAACAAAGGCCATTCAGAAACATGTCCGGGTATGAAATACTACATCAACTTACGGATCCCGTAGAAAGGGACCAAATTCACGAATTATCTCAAGAGACTATATTTGTCAATGTATGACATCCAAAGTTAATTTGATGTAAACTGTCAAGAACTCCACATTAGATCAATGGCATCATATTCGGATTGTGCTTCTGGGAACAGCTCTATTAATAATTAATAACAATGTCTCAATATTGTTTCCCTTCTGTTATTGAAATACTATTAGATAGTTAAAGATATTGTCCAACCATCTAAATAGTGTACAGACTATTGGGACTAAGTTTGTTCTTTCTTTGTATCGCACTCCGGAATTTGGGTATAGAATTCTCAGTGTGGAATGAGTGGACAGTCGGTGCTGTTGTGTTCTATATTTCTGACATGGATACAAACTATTCTCAAACGGACCACTCTCCACTACTCTCACACTCGGTTGTTTTGAAATGCGGGACACGGGGGTATGTATTCTGTACTGCTGCTGTGTACTATATTTGTGACATCGATACACACTATTCTCACACTCATTTTCCAGTAGTCCCACAGTCGGTTAAATTCTCAATGGGGGATGAATGCGCAGTCGGTGCTGCTGTTGTGTTCTATATTTGTGACATCGATACACACTATCCTCACACGGACCATTGTCCACTACTCCCTCACTGGGTTGAATTCTCAATGCGGGATGAGTGGGCAGTCGGTGCTGCTGTTGTGTTCTATATTGCTGACTTTGATACACACGATTCTCACACGGACCACTCTCCACTTCTCGCAAGCTCGAAATTTTAGATCCGGCCGTGCTCCGTCCAGAGTTACAAGAGACACAGAAGAATACGCTGCTACGAGGTTTAGTTCAGTTTCAATACGAAATGAAAATATGGCGAACATCCCCCGTCCAAATTCCGTTATTGCTGAATCACGGGGTCAGACATAATGGACATTTTTACCGACTGCGACCTGAATGAGGAATGGTACCTTTTTTTAATTTTGACGAATATAAATAAAAACTTTGGACAGATTTTGATTTAAAAACATATTTTTAGTGCCCAACTATTTTTTTCAATTAAGGGCAATTATAGTGCGGCTAATCCACCTCAACTGCACATCTTGGTGTTGTGGGGATGAGACCCAAGGAAGACACGGGGACAGTGAGCAAACTCCACACCGGCAATGACCAAGTGCCGGGGTCGAACGCGGGTCCTCAGCTGCAGTGCTAACCACTGCGATATCGTGCTGCCCCTTCATTAAATTATAAATGGACAAACAAAAGGAATCGTTTGAACTACCCCCTCTCACCCTGTATTTCAGTGAAATATGCCCTTTTTCAACAACCAACTTGCAAAAAAAAATTATTCAAGGAGTAATACGCTTTTGAAGTAACAGAAGAAAAAAAACTTTGAGCTGCAGATTACTCTCTGAACCTATTTCTCCCATTGTTTGATACTCAAAATCAATTCAGAAAAGCACCTGCATTTTAGTACATTTTATTACCGAATGCCTCTGTAACAAGTGAATAGAGGAACCATTTTTGGAATTCACATATTTCACAGGTCTCTAGTGAATTTACTTCAAAATCCATCAATATCAATCAGGAAACCGGTACCATTTCTGTAACTCGCCATGTTTAGCAATCGCGGTGCAGGCTCAAACCCAGGGAAATATTGAATGGAACTTGAAGATTATTAATAATAATTAATCCATATATGCCGGATTTAAACATCCAATATTCACTAACTGTACAACGCATCAGGTAGCAATGGCAGAGATTGTCCCTGTCAGCAAATCATAATTTGTTCTAATTTTTTTAAAAATGTAACCAAACGCATTTGTTCTGCGCACACATATTGGAGACAGTGAGAACCTGGATGGAGTGAACTCACGAAACATATTGAGTCGGTGGAAAGGTAATGAAGGGCCAGTTTCCATGTCATTAAAACGCAACATGATGGTGTATAAAATATATCGCACATATGGACCATTGATACATTTACATCAAAACAAGGCACTGTGTATAAATACACGAAATAGAACACATTGAGAAATATTAAAGGTGATCATTTAAAAGGTCACCACTAACTAATCAAAAACTCTGAGCCAATCCCGCAAAACATTTTGGGAATTACAGTAACATAATTTTCTGAATACATCACTTGATATTAATGTTGCCAATAATAAATACCCTTTTGAAAAATACGTTCCGTCTCTAGCTAGGGTACTATCAGCAACGCTATAACCCTGTAAAAAGGCCGCAAATACTTTAATTTGACGAACTGTACCACATGGAGTTCAGACCGAACTAGTGTTGAGTAAAATCTTTCACAACACCATGTGTGCGCGATCAGGCAGAGTCGATGCTATTTTGACTGGTGTTCACAGTAGGTTAATTTACACCCAGATGGTAAGGCACTCTGATCTAACAAACACGGCACACTCTTTCTCGCTTGCTCGCTTTAAATAATCAGATTAGAATCTCACATCTAGTTTATCGTTTCTGCAGATAGCGATAGCTGGAAAAATAAAGCACACTGCTGTCAGACGTGGAGTTGCTTTTGATTTTAAACACACGTTTTACAGGACTCTTAACCGGTAATATGAAATATATTTTGATTAGTGGTGAAATTTTCGAAAACTCCAACGTTGCACCGAAATACTGTTATCATCAGTCCAGGCTCAGTTTTCAACACTATTGCCTTTTGGTCAAGAGGTCCTGCGATCGAGTGTCATTGCCAAGACCCGAGCCTAAAATCCATGCTGTATACCCACTGAGTGTGTGCCAGACTGTTGGAGACTGTGTCTCTTCTGAACGAGACGCTATTCGGAGGCTTGATTGCGCTACCACGGTGCACGATTTTGAAGAAGGATGGAGATTTCCCCCCCCCCACCCCAAACATTAAGCCATCTGCCAACATCACAACTGAATGCGTTTAGTTATTATCACGCGTTCTGCATTGTTAGAACTTTCTGTACCTCATCTAATTGCCCCGTTTCCTGCATTACAACACCGAATACATTTGACAATTGTGTGTCTTTGACAGTCAAGCGTGTTGGCATTTCCTGAACCCTAAATGCCGCAATATGAATGCCAGCGATTAATACTTTTTAAAAACAGAAATGGAGGATATTTTCCAGTTTCAGGTGCTAGAATTGAAATATGAATCAAACAATCCAGAATATCAATCAGGTGAAGTTCTGCACATTAAACAAACCATTGCAATATCAATTTGGCTCCATCCCAATGAAAGACGGTTTTATGGTTTTCGATAATGGTTTTCTGGAATACTACTCCAGTCACCAGCAAACCCTGTTATCAGACTGATCGTACTCTGTGTCTCACAGACTCAGTTTCAATAACACACTTCGATTGTGAACTCCAGCCTGCGCTCTGTTCCAGTCACAAATTGAAGGCAAGAGCAAAGATTTCTGACATCTCATTAAATGATCCACCACAAAATGAAAAGTGTACAAAATGCCTTTTACATTTCACATCAGCTCAATATGTTCTGTCAGTGAGGACAGGTAACTATATTAATAATGCACATATTCTGTAATGATCATTGTATCATTGGAAAACAGAAGACATTCAAAAACTTACAGATCAAAAGCTGCAGTAGCATTAAGATCAGGCTAGACGGTGACATCGTTGCAGCTGCCAATGGCAACGATAAAATCTGAAGATCGCCCCGATGTTGAGCGGTCGGTTCAGCACCTTTTAACTTTCTGCCTCCTCTGCAAGTTAAGTCTTTGATAACAGAGTGTATACAGATATTCCATTCCAAATAACCAATATCATTTGATAGGTGTAAACCGTGCATTGCAGTCTGGTCAAATGCACCAATGAGAAGTAATGTTACCTTTAATAGATAAAATGTGATCAGGTTCCAACCACCAGCTTGGCCTGGCAGGTCACTGACATTCAACAGTCTGGAATAAAAATGAGTCAACCGTTTTGCATCAGACTACAGGTTGAACCAAGCACAGAAGGAACCCGTTAGATTCAGTTCCTTTGAAATAACTGTGTGATGTAGTCTCACGTACGCACATTCTCCCATAACCAGGCAAATAGGACTCTCCAAGTGCTCCTTCATTCACCTTCAAAGTGCTCCTCACTAATCTGATTTCGTCACTCTGCTAGCTCGTGCTTTGACGAATGTTTGAAAAACCCCTGTGTAAATTAATTTCCTTCATTACTTCTGATTCTTTTAATTTAAATTTACCAACTGTGGTTCCCGATCACTTGTGGGAGCACATATTCCCCTCCACTTTCTCCATCGAAACCTCTCCTCATTCTAATAACTCTGTTGAATCTCCCCTAAGTCTTTCTGTTCCAAGCTGATCAATGCAAATTCCGCCATATAACGGAATTCCATCACCCATGGTGTGTACCTGCGAAACCACCTCGGTGCCATCTCCAGGGCCTTGATGCCCTCTGGAGAGTGCAGTGTTCAGATGTGTACACAATGTTCCAACTGAAACAGAAAGGTTTACCACGGATTCTTTATATTGCTCTTTATCATAGAATTTACAGTGCAGAAGGAGGCCATTCGGCCCAACAATTCTGCACCGGCTCTTGGAAAGAGCACCTCCACAATTTCCCCATAACCCAGTAACCCCACCCAACACTAAAGGAAATTTTGGACACTCAGGGAAATTTATCAAGGCCAATCCACCTAACCTGCACATTTTTGGACTGTGGGAGGAACCCCGAGCACCCGGAGGAAACCCACGCACACACGGGGAGAACGTGCAGACTCCGCACAGACAGTGACCCAAGCCGGGAATCGAACCTGGGACCCTGGAGCTGTGTAACAATTGTGCCAACCACTATGCTACCGTGCTGCCCGTAGTATCAATATGTACAAAACAAATATCTAGGATTTTAAAATCAGCTTCTCTACTTTCCCAGTGACTTTGTGACAGTTATGGGCCTTTCCACACGCAGTTCTGATCTTGAATCCTCTCAAAATACCATTATTTAAATACTGTCACCACATGTGCTTTTTCCACAAGGTGTACCACTTCTCACTCAATCCCATTGAACAGAACGTTGCACCCCTCTGCCTCTCGGGCTGCACGGTTGCACATGGTTCGCACAGTTGCTTCCCAGCTCCAGGGTCTCAGGTTCGAACCCCGGCTTTGGTCACTTTCTGTGTGGAGTCTGCACGTCCTCCCCGTGGCTGCGTGGGGTTCTTCCGGGTGATCCGGTTTCCTCCCATAGACCAAAGATCTGCAGTTAGGTGCATTGGCAGTGCTAAATTTCCCTTCGTGTTCAAAATGTTGTGTTGTGTGCAGTTACGGGGATCGGATGGAGGAGTGGGCTTGGGTGGGGTGCTCGTTCCAAGTGCCGGTGCAGACTCGATGGGCCGAAGTCCTCCTTCTGCACTGTAAGCTCTATGATTCTTTCAACATTATCTCCATGTCCTCCTGAATTATATTCTTAATGCATTCACTAATTGATTCACCGTCACAGTTTGTACCAACCGCATATATCGAAATACTGATTTTCATAGAATTATAGAATTTACAGTGAAAAGGATTGTCACAGGATGCAAAAGGATATAACTTGGATGGAGTCTTGGGCGAAGAAATGGCAGATGGAGTTTAATCCGGACAAGTGTGAGGTAATGCACTTTGGAAGATCCGATGCAGGTAGTAATTACACAGTAAATGCTAGAACTCTTGCGGGTGCTGGCAGGCAGCGAGATCTGGGCGTGAATGTCGTACGCTCACTGAAAGTAGCAACCCATGTTGATAACGTGGTCAAGAAGGCATACGGTATGCTGACCTTCATCGGTTGGAGCAATGAATATACAATTGGCAAGTCATTTAGCAGCTGTACAGGACCTTAGTTAGGCCTCTTTTGTAATTTATTGTACAATTCTGGTCGCCACACTTTCAGAAGGATGTGAATGCTTTGGCGATCGCACAGAAGCTGTTTGCTAGGATGTTGCCTGGTATGGAGGGCATTAGCTATGTGGGGTTAGTTAAACTCGGTCTCTTCTCACTGGAAAGACGGAGATGGAGAGGCGACCCGATAAAGGTCTATTAGATTATTAGCTGCATGGACAGAGTGGATCATCAGATGCTCTTTCCTCGGTTTGGAGAGTTAAGTGCTAGGGGACATAAGTTTAAAGTGCGTGGGGAAAAATTTAGAACTGTTGTGTGAGGCACGTTTAATATAAAGCTGGTGGTAATTCTATGGGACGCGCTGCCTGTGGTGGTGGTGGGAGTAGGTACGATAGCTGAATTTGAAGGGCATCTGGACAAATATATGAATAGCCTGGGAATGGCAGGATACGGACTCCGCAAGTGCAAATTATTTTAGTCTAGCTAGGTATTATTGTCGGCAGAGGCTTGGAGGGCCGAAGGGCCTGTTCCTTTGTTGTATAGTTTTTGTCCTTTGTTCTTCCAGTCCGCTGGCAGCAGAGTAATATCTAAGAAGCATTGAAAGCTTTTTGTCAGAGTGTTGTCGTTATTAATGCATTCCTCTTCTCAGAATGGATTGTAATTATTACCGAATTATCTGTGCCTTGAAGGCCTACCATTTCTCACAATTTTTTCCATAACTGACAATGCCTCACTTTGTGTTGGAAATTGACGTCTTTAACTTTATTTTTCCCTGCCTCATTTCTTTATACCTATTTATATTATGCTTTCGAGGCTTAGATTTCTTCCTTCGAAACATTTGTCCTATTTAATATCCAGGAAGTACTTGGAAAACTGATTAATATCTCTGAGCTGTAACCATATTTATTTGAAAAATTCTAGTCTCCACAATTGAGGAATTATTCACCCTTCTTGCCTTTTACTGTCGTCAGCACTAATCTAAATTCAGTCCTTTCAAAACCCTGAGATTGCTGCTTTATTATTTAGACATTTTTATGACGTTTTCCGAAAGATTAACTTCATAATCTGTAAACCGCTGTTTCGGAATCTACAATAAACTTCATGCTATTTAACATATCCTTTTCCCACAGTTTATCCATTGGATGTAGTTGTTGAATCCTCTGGTTTATCGTTCCTCATTTCAATATTGAAATGATTTTCAGAGTAACTTCACAGAGGGGAGTTTTCGAAGTAGCTTCATTACTGTGTTCATGTAAGCCTACTTGTGACAATACATATTATGATTATCACTGTCCCTGATCAATGCTGTCTCCTATTTTCTCATTTTCCCTTCGCTATCCTTTCAGAATATATTACAGACAGAAAGATTCGACTTTTATTACTTCCCAAGTTGAAGAAAGATGTAATGACCATTTTTTCTGAAATTTATGTGACAACATCCGCGTGTGACTGGTAAATCTGATTTGGAGCATTCTTCAATTCCATATCATAGAAAATGGTCTGGGATTTTTGTCATTTACTTGCTCTTGGCATTGTCCTTTCCCCCGTTGCAGATTGTTTCCGCTGTGACTAGCTTCTGGAGTCCCAACCCTGTCAGACGTTTTGAACTCTCCAACAACGCTAGCTATTGTCCCCGCCTATACATTGGCCCCAACCCTGTTCTGGTAGAACCTGTGTGGTGTATCCACAATCCCCTTGTCACACATCTTGCTTCATGTTCCAGGAATCGGATGCCATCACTCCTCCATCCCTTCTTCTACCAGGCATTCTCTTACACTTTCTTCCTGTTTCAGCAGCCAAAAGCACATGGATCTAGGGGAAATCTGGAGATCATCACGTTGGTCTCTCTCACTCTCCTTTTATATTTATTTTGGGTCCTCAAACTCTGCTAGTCTGACCTGATCTATTCCCTACCCACGTCACTAGATTGTCTCTCAACCATGTCTTCCGTATTTTCCCATTTCCTTCTTGGCTGCAGAAATGGCTTCAATCCGCTGGGAAATCGGAGGCGCTTTAACTGTGCATGTCCCTGCCGGTGCAGTCGAACGCGGCACAGTGCCTCGGCATTGTTCCGATTGCAATTCCTCGAATTATCATCGACCCTACTGAAACTTAATACTGAAAACCAGTTATAAACTATTATTATAGAGACTGACATGGATTTAAAGTCATACATAGAATGAAACTCACTTTCAAACAATAGTTCCATATTCCAAATATAAATAAAGAATCCGAGCCACCGGCACAGTGACTCATTTTCTCAATATGAAACATATCCTCCAAGAATGTTGATTCCCACAGTCGTCCGAATTATACTTTCACACATCCTGACTCTTGGAATGACTCTTGCATCCTCTCATACCTCCTTCCCTTCCATTCAAATAATGCTCGCTGCTGCAATCATATACCTTCCTTTGCCTCAACTCTGAATGAGCTTGCGTGGTGCAAGCACCATGGTTGCCGGGGACCTCGACGTATCCGGATCATTGCACACATTTCTGGTATAACACCTTCCGATCCCGCTGCTAATTATAATATGCTTTCGCTCCTCATTAATATCCACGCCACCAGACAAGGAATGAGGTTCTGCCACTTTCAACGCACGTTCGCTCCTGCACTTCCTTTACAGAATTTCGAAGGTCAAATTCCCGACACATACTCTTGACACAATTCTGTATTATTTATTTGCTGAGGGTCACCACCAGGTCCACAGACAAGGCCCTAACTTTCAGTAACATTCTCCTATCATCCTCTTCCCCTCTCCCACCCTAACCTATCTCTCTCGCTCCCCAGCGCTGTTTCAGTTAAACTCAGGTGAAGTTATAGGAGCTGCGCCTCATCATCATATCAGACAGATCCTTAATTTTCGAATTCAACCGAGTTCAAAAAAATCAGGTCCTGACAACTGCTCCCATGTTATTTCTTTCAGTGTGCGCTGGTAATACTTCGGTCCATCGTTTAATTACTCCTGACTCCCATCCGATCACAAAGTTTCTCTTTAGTTCTAACAGACCCTTTCTCCTTACCCTCATTCCTCCTGCCTATGGTCTGAATTACACACCGCGGGACCATTTTCCCCTCGCCAATGATCAAGGATCTGAACCGTAAATCCCTTTCTCTTCGACAAATGCTGTCTGTTCTGCAAAGTAGCAAAGGCATTGTCAACTAATACTTCAAGTTGCAGTATTTGCGTAGTTTAGCACTTTACGGAGATGAATGGACAAATCAAGAGGTGGGGTGCAAATGCTGTCAAATAAAATTATAGGAAAAATGTGTAAAGTATTGTGAAGAGGTTGGAAGCTGGGATTATGATGAGATTAGGAAAGTGGCCTGCTTTTTGGCAGACTTGGTAACTGCTGCTTTGATGTTGAGGACAGTCACCTTGGATACCATGAGCAACATTACTGAGTCGCAAATTTTTCTTCATTGTCCATTGCAGCCGGCAGACTATCTGAACGGTGGCTGTCAGAAGTGCTGCAGAATTGCACAACAAACACGTCTCTTTCCCGGGCAGCTTGCCAACCCACGTGAAACGTGAGCACTCAGTGAGAAGCAAGTCGCATAAATACGCTCACTGCTCATCTGAAGTTCAGAAATGTCGCCATCGTTGACCCGCAGAAAGATTGATGTGGTCGATTTTTACATCCAGGAGCACGGTTTATAGGAGGCTATCGCTTGAAATCAAGAAGACTCCCATAAATTCCAATATATGTGAAAATCGGCTCGCTGCCTGCAGCGCCTCAGAACAGTCTCTGCGAGTGTTGTTCTGTTGAACTAACAGGAAACACCTGGCGCGGTGGGGATTTCCATGTTCTTGTTTTGATGGCAGCTCACTGCAGTAGTAGCTGAATGTTGCTCGGCATTTCAACTACTAATCCTATTAATCTTCTGCTTGTTATTGAAAATATGGAAAGATGTGTCGTTTGAAACATGGAAGTCTGGCAATATCTGGTCTTAGAGAAACATGAGAGGATACAGGGAAAGATCCCACAAAGGGTTAACAGCAGCTGCAAAGAGCAGGATTGTAAAATGCAGATATCCTTGGTCAAGCAAACACACAGGATTTTGAATGAAGCCAAAAATAATGGCTCACACCTTCACTGAAAATAACTATCTTAGTAAGCTTTTGAAAAAGCATGGATGCTAGTTTCAGTTGAGCTAGGTGATAAATGTACACCTTTGAAGTTATAACCAAGTGGATTTTTAGCATACAGCGAAAAGCAATGTTTGACACCTTCGTTGAAATTAACTACCTGAGTAAGCAGCTGGAAAAGAAAGGATGAGGTTCAGTTGAAATTGGTGACAATTCTAGGTGTGAAATTTTGCTAATACCAGGTAAATTAAAGAAAATTGGAGACTATCAGTCTCCGAGAAACATAATTCAAAGCTAAAATCAAAGCCAAAATTATGAGCTGAGGCCACAATTGGAAGATAAAACTATGGAAATGACAGAAACCAAACCAAAATCCACACCTCTTGGAACCAAAGCATTTTTGATTTTTTTTTGCATAGAATGTACAGTGCAGAAGGAGGCCATTCGGCCCATCGAGTCTGCACCGCCTCTTTTAAAGAGCACCCGAACCAAGGTCCACACCTCCACCCTATCCCCATAACCCAGTAATCCCACTTAATCCCCATAAACCAGTAAACCCACCCAACACTAAGTGTAATTTTGGACACTATGGGCAATTTAGCATGGCCAATCCACCAAACCCGCACATCTTTGGACTGTGGGAGAAAACCGGAAAACCCGAAGGAAGCGCACGCACACAGGGGGACAATGTGCAGACTCCGCACAGACAGTGACCCAAGCCGGGAATCGAACCTGGGACCCTGGAGCTGTGAAGCAATTGTGCTATCCACAATGCTACCGTGCTACCCTTCAGAATATCACAAAGGAACATTGAACATCACCAAGGAAACAATGTAATCAGAGACCTGAGGGGTGAGGTCACGTTAAAATCAATACTTAGTTGTATTAGAATGTTTAGATCAAAGTTACTTTTTACAATCAAAGTGAAAAAAGTACTTTACACTGAAGTCATAAAAACATAATAACTGTTAGAAAGAGAATATAAACCTAGAGAAGAGAACAGGAACTAACAGAACTCAGAGAGAAGCAGAGAGGCGGAGAAGCAGAGAAGGAACAAACAGCCCAGAGTCAGATTACAGTCAGCTCGGCCATGGGAAAGGGACAGGGCAGGGCAGCCGAGCTAAAACAGCTAATGCATCTAAGGAAGACCAGAATTTAAGGAGTAGGCCGAGTCAGTTCAGAGTCAGCTCAGAGACAGCCAGCCGAGACAGCTCTCATAGCTCGGTACATGGGAAAGATAGGACATAGCAACCGAACAGAACAATGAATACATCGAAAGAAGACCAGATTTTAAAAAAGAAAATTGATTGTCAAGTTGGGCCTGAACGTCCCTTCAACCAACCAGAAGGATCCAGAGGCAAGATCTTTTTCCTTTCTGCAGAGAAATAAATTGCAGCTTTTAAAAGAAAACATGTAATAATAAGATAACTTAATTCAACCTGAAATAGTGGTTATTCCAAAGTCTACGTTACCTATTTAGCAATGCGGGACCCAGGATCGAAGCGGTAAGTAGATGAAATCTTCGGTGAAGGTATGGGTCATACCGGGGGCTAACTTGAAAATATTGTTTGACCTTAATAGCACCCACTGAAGCCTGCATCGGAGTCAGGGAGTGAGAATCCCTGTTCACCATTTAGAATGTCGGCGCTTTTTGGTATAGGGGGACTTCTAAGAATAGTGGTGAGTTTTCAACAACAGCTCCAAGGAGAACAAGCCCAGTTTCTCCAATCTTTCCTCGTATCGAAAATACCTCATTCTCGTAAATATCCTCTGCACTCTCTCCAGAATTTTAACATCTTTCCTTAAATAATGTGCCCAGAACTGAACACAATACTCCAAATGTGGTCTGACCAATGATTTATGGAGATGTAGCACCATCTCCTTGCATTCACACTCTATGCCTCTATTTATGAACCCAAGGATTGTAAACCCTTCTTAACAACTGTTTCAACTTGCCTGGCCACCTTCAGTGCATTTGAACGCTGAGGTCCCTCTGCTTCTGTACTCCCCTCGATAATAATAATAATCGTTTATTGGCTCAAGTAGGCGTCAATTAAGTTACTGTGAAAAGCCCCTAGTTGCCAAATTTGTAGCATTGAGCCTATATTGTCTCCCCGTGTTTCTTCCACCAAAACGCATTACCTCACATTTCGCTGCATTGATATTTATCTGCCAGGCGTCTTCCCATTTGGCCAACGTGTCAATGTCCCTTTGAAGTCGCTCAGCATCATCCTCACAATTCTCCCTAGCTTAGTATCATCTGTAAATTAGAGATTTTACCCACAACATCCACTTCTAAATCATTTTAAATAAATCAGGAAAAGCACGGGTCCCAACCCTGAGCCCTGGGGAATGCCACTTTCAACTCGTATCCTGTGTGAAAAATGTCCATCTATACCTACCCTCCTTCTTCTTTCTCTGAGCCAACTTCCAATCTATGCTTCCAAGGACACATCAATCCCAAACATTTTAATTTGTTAACCAACCTGTGATTTGTCACTGTATCAAATGCGTTCTGAATGTCCAAAAATACAGCACCCACGGCACTACATTCATGCATTACCTGTGACCTCGTGAAATAACTCAATTAAATGTCAGAAATGGCTTGCCCTTGGCAAAGCCATGTTGAGCGTCTAGTATCAAGTTATTTTTCTCTCAGTGTATATTTATCCATTCCCATATTATGGCCTCCATCAGCGTTCCCACTATTGATCCCAGTCTGAAAGGTCTGCAGGTTCCTGGGATATCCATTGCAATTTTCTTAACGAAAGGCGTCATATTTGCATTCTTCCAGTACCCCTATTCGAATCCTGTGCTCAGAGAGGCCTTGAAAATTGGTAATGATAGAAGCAAAGTACTCATTCAGTCACTGCCATACCTTCCGCTTCAGTGAGCAGGTTACCCTGCTTGGACCTTATGGCCCCCACTTTATCCACCTCCTGGTCTGTACAAACTCACTCCCTCCACATCCTGGTCTGTACAAACTCCCTCCCTCCACCTCCTGGTCTGTACAAACTCCCTCCCTCCACCTCCGGGTCTGTACAGCCTCACTCCCTCCCTCCACCTCCTGGTCCGAACAAACTCCCTCCCTCCACCTCCTGGTCTGTACAAACTCTCTCCCTCCACCTCCTGGTCTGTACACACTCACTCCCTCCCCCCACCTCCTGGTCTGTACAAACTCACTCCCTCCCTACACCTCCTGGTCTGTACAAACTCACTCCCTCCACCTCCTGGTCTGTACAAACTCACTCCCTCCCTCCACTTCCTGGTCTGCACAAACTCACTGCCTCCACCTCCTGGCCTGCATAAACTCACACCCTCCACCTCCTGGTCTGTACAAACTCCCTCCCTCCACCTCCTGGTCTGTACAAACTCACTCCCTCCACCTCCTGGTCTGTACAAACTCAGTCCCTCCACCTCCTGGTCTGTACAAACTCAGTCCCTCCACCTCCTGGTCTGTACAACCTCACTCCCTCCACCTCCTGGCCTGTACAAACTCACTCCCTCCACCTCCTGGTCTGTACAAACTCCGCCCCTCCACCTCCTGGTCTGTACAAACTCCCTCCCTCCACCTCCTGGTCTGTACAAGCTCACGCCCAGCACATCCTGGTCTGTACAAACTCACTCCCTCCACCTCCTTGTCTGCACAAACTCCCTCCCTCCACTACCTGTTCTGCACAAACTCCGTCCTCCACCTCCTGGCCTGTACATACTCACTCCCTCCGTCCTCCTCCTGGTCTGTACAAACTCTCTCCCTCCACCTCCTGGTCTGTAGAAACTCACTCCCTCCCTCCACCTCCTGGTTTGCACAAACTCACTCCCTCCACCTCCTGGTCTGTACAAACTCACACCCTCCACCTCCTGGTCTGAAGAAACTAACTCCCTCCACCTCCTGGTCAGCACGAATTCACTCCCTCCCTCCACATGCTGGTCTGTACAAACTCACTCCCTCCACCTCCTGGACTGTACAAACTCACACTCTCCACCTCCTGGTCTGTACAAACTCCCTCCCTCCACCTCCTGGTCTGTACAAACTCCCTCCTCCACCTCCTGGTCTGTACAAACTCATCCCTTCACCTCCTGGTCTGTACAAACACACTCCCTCCACTTCCTGGTCTGTACAAGCTCCCTCCCTCCACCTCCTGGTCTGTACAAACGCACGCCCTCCACCTCCTGGTCTGTACAAACTCACTCCCTCCCTCCACCTACTGGCATGTACAAACTCACTCCCTCCCTCCAGCGAGCGAGGGACACACAGAGAGAGCGAGGGGCACACAGAGAGCGAGGGACGCACAGAGACCAAGGAACGCAGAGAGAGCGAGGGATGCACAAAGAGCGAGGGACGCACAGAGAGCGAGGGACACACAGAGAGCGAGGGAAACATAGAGGGTGACACACAGAGAGCGAGGGGGGGGGACACAGAGAGCGAGGTGCACACAGAGAGCGAGGGACGCACAGAGAGCGAGGGACACGCAGAGAGCGAGGGACACACAGAGAGAGGCCTGCACACAGAGAGCGAGGGATGCAGGGGAGAGAGGGACGCACAGAGAGCAAGGGACGCACAGAGAGCGAGGGACACACAGAGAGCGAGGGGCACACAGAGAGCGAGGGGCACACAGAGAGTGAGGGACGCACAGAGAGCGAGGGACACACAGAAAGCGAGGGACACACAGAGAGCGAGGGAGACACAGAGAGGGAGGGATACACAGAGAGCGAGGGACACAGAGAGCGAGGGGTGCACAGAGAGCGAGGGACACACACACAGAGCGAGGGACACACAGAGAGCGAGGAACACACAGAGAGCGAGGGACACATAGAGAGCGAGGGACACACAGAGAGTGAGGGACACAGAGAGCGAGGGACACAGAGAGCGAGGGGTGCACAGAGAGCGAGGGACACACGCAGAGAGCGAGGGACACACAGAGCGCTAGGGACGCACAACGAGCAAGGGACACACACATGGAGCGAGGGACACACACAGAGAGAGGGACACACAGAGAGCGAGGGACACACAGAGAGCGAGGGACACACAGAGAGCGAGGGACACAGAGATCGAGGTGTGCACAGAGAGCGAGGGACACACACAGGGCGAGGGACACAGAGAGAGCGAGGAACACACGGAGAGCGAGGGACACACAGAGAGCGAGGGACACACAAAGAGCGAGGGACGCACAGAGAGCGAGGGACGCACAGAGATCGAGGGACGCACAGAAGGAGGGACACACAGAGAGCGAGGGACGCAGCGAGGGCGAGGGGCGCACAGAGAGCGAGGGACACACAGAGAGCGAGGGACACACAGAGAGCGAGGGACACACAGAGAGCGAGGGACACAGAGATCGAGGTGTGCACAGAGAGCGAGGGACACACACAGGGCGAGGGACACAGAGAGAGCGAGGAACACACGGAGAGCGAGGGACACACAGAGAGCGAGGGACACACAAAGAGCGAGGGACGCACAGAGAGCGAGGGACGCACAGAGATCGAGGGACGCACAGAAGGAGGGACACACAGAGAGCGAGGGACGCAGCTAGGGCGAGGGGCGCACAGAGAGCGAGGGACACACAGAGAGCGAGGGACACACAGAGAGCGAGGGACACATAGAGAGCGAGGGACACACAGAGAGCGAAGGACACACTGAGAGCGAGGGACACACAGAGAGCGAGGGACACACAGAGATCGAGGGACATACAGAGAGTGAGGGGTACACAGAGTGTGAGGGGTACACAGAGAGTGAGGGGTACACAGAGAGCGAGGGACACAGCGAGAACGAGGGCCACAGCGAGACCGAGGGGCACAGCGAGAGCGAGGGACACAGCGAGTGCGACGAAACAGCAAGAGCGAGGGACACAGCGAGAGCGAGGGACACAGCGAGAGAAGGAGAGAGAGAGATAGAGTGATAGAAAGTGAGAGAGATGTACACAGTGAGAGAGAGTGGGACAAAGAGAGAGAGGGTTAGAGGTAGAGGGACAGCGAGAGAGGGGGACAGAGGGAGGGGGATACATTAAGGGAGAGAGCGACAGAGAAAGTGACGCACAGAGAAAGAGGTAGACAGTGAAATAGAGGGATAGAGTGAGAGGACACTTTGAGAGCAACAGGGACACAGTGGGAGATAGGGGCAGAGAGAGGTGGGCACACGGAGAGAGTGAGGGACACACACAGAGAAAGAGGTACACAGCGGGTCAGGATCTGAGGCTTCGGGGACGTGAGTGGGTCAGGATGTGAGGATCAGGGCACATGAGGGTGTGATGGTGTGAGGTTGCCAGGACGTGAGGCATTCAGGACATTAGGGTTATCAAACTGACCGTTTTCATTCAATCCAAATTGTTTCTTTATAAATTCTAATCTCAGGAATTGACATCAGAAGATTTTAGTGAAAAGTCTGCCTGTGAACAACAAGTAAAATATGAAGTGAAACTTTGCAATGAGCTTTGTTTGTCTGGCCAGGAATCTTCTCTCAAAATGGAGGCAGAAATGCAGTTGTGTTTAACTCACATTCTGTGATTTCTTGCTGGTTTTTACTAATTCTATGGAAAGCCTTCCTAAGGCGACAGACGAATGGTCATTCCCAACACGTCAGAAATTCAGAGGGAATCAAATGTGAAACAAAGACAGAAATAAGGACAGGACATTGCTGAATCTGTTGTTATCTGCTGAATTAACATAACCATAGACAGGACAAGTGTTACCTTTGCAGACACAGGAAACACACCGAGGGGGACATTCCTGACAGAAAGTCGGGGGTGGGGACTGCACACAGGTCACTGAGGAGATCTCAGTCCAAACTGTTTCTAATCATTTCCCAATACTATTTTAAATTATGATTCAATCCTATTGGGAGGGGAATGAGTGAAAGAGAGATATGGCAGATGCAGTATAACATGGATAAATGTGAGGTTATGCACTTGGGTAGAAAAAATAAGAACGTCCCTGTCTAATAATTACATTTAATCCCATTTTCCGGCCTGCTCAGTTAACAACACTGGTGTGGGGAAGGCCAAGGGTTAGCTGAAGTCACATTCTGTGTGTGGAGGGCTGAGAAGCAAGGAGATCAGCATCTCTTGTCACTCATTTACATGTCAATAGAGAGCTGTCCTCTGAGACAGACATTCCACACATGGCAGAGACTAGGGGTGGAGTCTGCTCACAGCTCACTGAGATATATCTGTGTCTGAGGGACTTCAGTTCTCAAACCAAAAACCCACGACACTGAAAACATTACCCCTCTGCTTCAGTGTGTGTGTGTGTGTGTGTGTGTGTCGCTGGGTGTGTCAATCTGTCTGTTTTGAGCTGTGCATTTTGGGTGTTGGCATGTTGCTGATTGGCTCGAGATTAGAAATTGGCTCGAGAAGGGAATTTTCACAGTAACTTCATTGCAGTATTAATGTAAGCCTAATTGTGACAATAAAAAGATTTTGAGTATTAATTGTCTCTCAATCTTTTTTAACCTCTGGTTGAAAGCTGTGATTTATTTGTATTCGGATATTGCTGAGGGGTTGTAAAACTGAAAAGTGGACCCTGGGCTCTCGCTGTATTAAATAGTTTCAATCTTTTCCAGTGGTTTAGTTAATTTTCTCCCTCTTTTTCCCAGGAATTTGAATTGTGAAAGACTGCAATGTGAGCAGGAATCTTTGGGCAAAGGCTATTCTCCAGAGGACAAGTGGATGGACTGAGGCCTACTCCACAGGCCGCACTCACGTGAGTTGTCTCTTTATTGCCACCCCGGCCTTGCACTTAGACACAAACACATTCACCCTTTGGTGGGCGGCAAAGAGTAAAATACAAATCTGGAATATGAAGCTGTCTAATTTTGTTCCAAAATGACAGGGGTTATATTAATTCTGAGCATCCCAGGGGTGGGGGTGCTGGGGGTGGGGGTCATTTCACTGTTTCAGCCAATCTCTGCAATCTGGTAGAGAGAGCGAGAGAAATCTCAAATCAGAAACTCCGAACTCAATTTTGAAAGTGGTCATCATTTGTTGGGCTCTCCCTGTGCCCAGATTGCCTTCAGAATTCACAAAATTAACGATAGTGGGGTCACTTTTAAATTGAATCCATTGACTGTAAAGTAATCTCGATTGCCCGGAATTAAAGTCCCTTAACTTGAAGCGGGTATAATTCTGGAATGAAGCCTGTGTTTTAGGCCGAGACATAAGTTTTTTTTTAAAATACAGCACAGAACAGGCCCTTCGGCCCACAATGTTGTGCCGAACATTTGTCGTAGATTAATCATAGATTATCATTGAATTTACAGTGCAGAAGGAGGCCATTCGGCCCTTTGAGTCTGCACCGGCTCTTGGAAAGAGCACCCTACCCAAACTCAACACCTCCAACCAACACAAGGGGCGATTTTGGACACTAAGGGCAATTTTTCATGGCCAATCCACCTAACCCGCACATATTTGGACTGTGGGAGGAAACCGGAGCACCCGGAGGAAACCCACGCAGACACGGGGAGGATGTGCAGACTCCGCACAGACAGTGATCCAAGCTGGAATCGAACCTGGTACCCTGGAGCTGTGAAGCAATTGTGCTATCCACAATGCTACCGTGCTGCCCTTAAGAACAAATAAATCTACACTATATCATTTAACCGTAATCCATGTAACTATCCAATAGCTGCTTGAAGGTCCCGAATGTTTCCGATTCAACTACTTCCACAGGCACTGCATTCCATGCCCCCACTACTCTCTGGGTAAAGAACTTACCTCTGACATCCCTCCTATATCTTCCACCTTTCACCTTAAATTTATGTCCCCTTGTAATGGTTTGTTCCACCCGGGGGAAAAGTCTCTGACTGTCTCCTCTTATCTATTCCCCTGATCATCTCATAAACCTCTACCAAGTCGCCCCTCATCCTTCTCCGTTCTAATGAGAAAAGGCCTAGCACCCTCAACCTTTCCTCGTAAGACCTACTCTCCATTCCAGGCAACATCCTGGTAAAGTATGAGGGTGAAATTAAATTCGCAGGAGGTCATTTGAATTCAGTTTGCTGTGGTTATGAATGTTGGATTCCTGTGTGTGACCCTGTCTCTCTTTCTTTCTCCTTCCCAACTATTAGAATGAGAGTGAGAAAGAGAGAGAGAGAGTACAGAAAGAGTGTGGGGCTGGGGGGTAATGGAGATTAGAGAGAGGGAGAGGAGAAAGAAAGAGAGGGTGGAGGGAGAGGGAGGTCGTGAAAAAGAGAGGCTTTCTCTCCCTTTCTGTCTTCGTTCCATTCTTGCCTCTCTCTCTCTCTCTCTGTCTTCCCTGCTTTGTGCCTCTCTCTGTCCATTTCTCTCCAGCTTTTTAGTGTCTCTTTAAACCTTTAATCGAAGAAAACCACCCCACAAACTGCAATGGGGAGTCTCATCACATCTTTCTGGGGATACCCTGATTAGAGAAATAAATAGAAATAAATGCTGGGAGGGTGATGAGGGATAACGAGGCAGACAGAAATATGAATGAGAGGGATAGAGAGACCGAATGAGATAGCGAGAGAGAGAGAGAGAAAGAGAAACACAAGGGAAACGGGAACTATCTCTCAATCATTTTTATCCTGTGGTTTATAACTGAGATTATTGTAGGTGGATGTTGCTGAGAGTGTGTGTGACTGAGAGGGGGAATCTTGGCCTCTTGCTGTGCTACAAGTTTAAACATTTTCCTGCGTTTTAGTTAATTTTCTCCCTCTTTTCCCAGGAATTTGAACATTGAAGACTGCAATGCGATCAGGAATCTTTGGACAAAGGCTATTCTCCAGAGGACAAGTGGATGGACTGAGGCCTACTCCACAGGCCGCACTCACGTGAGTTGTCTCTTTATTGCTGCCCCGGCCTTGCACTCAGCCACAAACACATTAACCCTTTGATGGGCGGCAAAGAGTAAAATACAAATCTGGAATATGAAGCTGTCAAATTTTGTTCCAAAATAACAGGGGTTATATTAATTCTGAGCGTCCCGGGTATTTGTGGTGGGGTAGGGGATAGGGGGGAGGGGAGAGGGGGGGACGATTTCACGGTTTCAGCCACTCTCTGCAACCTGGTAGCAAATGTAAACGACACTCAACACTGCCGACTGCACCTTCTGGGATCTTTCTGTGTGCCAATGGATTTCGTTTTAGAAAGGTTTTTCTTCATTTTAAGAGGCAGTTTAACTCTTTCACATGACACGGCGGTGGGGGTGGGGTTGTTAGGTGCTGTGGGGAATGGGGCACCCAGCAGGAGTGAGGGGGGGGAGGAAGGACAGTGTCCCATCGGTTAGGTCCAGATAGCTGCCGCTGTGGGATCTTGCTGTTCACTCACAGGCCTGTGGCCTTTTACGCGCAGCAACAGTGACCACAACTCTGACAATAAAATAGCTCTCCCAGTGTAGCGTGGGTATCGCCCCCACAACCCAAAGATGTGCAGGCTCGGGGGACTGGCCACACGGAATTGTCCCTGAATTGGAAAAAATGAATTGGGCACTCTAAATTTTTAAAAATAAATAAATAAATCTACAGTCCCTACCTCTTTAAAAAAAACAATGAAATAGCTCACAGACTGCAAAGTGGGTTTGAAGGTCTCGAATGTTAAAGTTTTAAACTTGAGTAGTTGGGAACGAGGGAGTTAATGAACCCTTCCTGCTGCACTGACGGGATATTCAGCCAGATCTCATAGCTGCTGAGGGAGAAATCCACCATCAGAAACTCGGAACTCAATTTGGAAAGTGTCACCATTTTGGAGATCTCCCCGTGCACAAGTTGCCTGCAGAATTCTGGAAATGAACCAACAGTGGGGTCACTTTAATAATGAATCCATCGACTGTAAAGCAATCTCGAATTATAGTCCCTTAACTTGAAACGGGGATAATTCTGGAATAAAGCCTGTGTTTTAGGCCGAGATTTAAATGTGAGGTTGAAATGAAATTGACGGGGCCATTTGAATTCAGTTTGCTGTGGTAGTGATTGTTCGATTCCTGTGTGTGACCCTCTCAGTGTCTCCATCCCTCTCAGTCTCTCACCCTCTCAGTCTCTCTCACCCTCTCAGCCTCTCACCCTCTCAGTCTCTCTCACCCTCTCAGCCTCTCTCTCCCTCTCAGTCTCTCTCTCCCTCTCAGTCTCTCACCCTCTCAGTCTCTCACCCTCTCTCTCCCTCTCTCTCTCTCTCCCTCTCAGTCTCTCACCCTCTCAGTCTCTCCCTCTCAGTCTCTCCCTCTCAGCATCTCTCTCCCTCTCAGTCTCCCTCACCCTCTCAGCCTCTCTCTCCCTCTCAGCCTCTCTCACCCTCTCAATCTCTCTCACTCTCAGTCTCTCTATCGCTCTCAGTCTCTCTCCCTCTCAGCCTCTCTCTCCCTCTCAGTCTCCCGCACCCTCTCAGCCTCTCTCTCCCTCTATGTCTCACTCTCCCTCTCAGTCTCTCTCAGTCTCTCTCTCCCTCTCAATCTCTCTCCCTCTTAGTCTCTCTCCCTCTCAGTCTCTCTCCCTCTCAGCCTCTCTCTCCCTCTCAATCTCTCTCCCTCTCAGTCTCTCTCTCCCTCTCAGCCTCTCTCAACCTCTCAGTCTCTCTCTCCCTCAGCCTCTCTCACCCTCAGTCTCTCTCGCCCTCTCAGCCTCTCTCCCTCAGCCTCTCTCCCTCTCAATCTCTCTCCCTCTCAGCCTCTCTCTCCCTCTCAGTCTCTCTCCCTCTCAATCTCTCTCCCTCTCAGTCTCTCTCCCTCTCAGCCTCTCTCTCCCTCTCAGTCTCTCTCCCTCTCAATCTCTCTCCCTCTCAGCCTCTCTCACCCTCTCAGCCTCTCTCTCCCTCTCAGCCTCTCTCACCCTCTCAGTCTCTCTCCCTCTCAGCCTCTGTCTCCCTCTCAGTCTCTCTCTCCCTCTCAGCCTCTCTCCCTCTCAGCCTCTCTCACCCTCTCAGTCTCTCTCCCTCTCAGCCTCTCTCTCCCTCTCAGCCTCTCTCTCCCTCTCAGTCTCCCTCTCCCTCTCAGTCTCTCTCATCCTCTCAATCTCTCTCCCTCTCAGTCTCTCTCGCCCTCTCAGTCTCTCTCCCTCTCAGCCTCTCTCTCCCTCTATGTCTATCTCTCCCTCTCAGCCTCACCCTCTCAGTCTCTCTCTCTCTCTCAGCCTCTCTCTCCCTCTCAGCCTCTCTCTCCCTCTCAGCCTCTCAGTCTCTCTCAACCTCTCAGTCTCTCTCCCTCCTGAGACAGTCGATTTGAAAATGTCCTGAGGCAGCCCTGTCCTGTCCTGAGACAGTCGATTTGAAAATGTCCTGAGACAGCCCTGTCCTGAGACAGTCGATTTGGAAATGTCCTGAGACAGCCCTGTCCTGTCCTGAGACAGTCGATTTGAAAGTGTCCTAAGACAGCCCTGTCCTGTCCTGAGACAGTCGATTTGAAAATGTCCTGAGACAGCCCTGTCCTGTCCTGAGACAGTCGATTTGAAAATGCCTCCAGAGGGAAAGAGAGGGGGTGTGGGAGAAATTCCCAGTCTCACTCTTCCCCACCGCATCCCCCTCCCCTCACCGAGCCTCCCTCTCCAGCTATTCCCCTCTATATTTCCTCTTCCAATAAAATTATAAAAACACCAATGTGATTTGTCGTTATTTGAATGGGGAGGCTGGTTGGGGTGGGGAATGTGTGTGTGTGTGGGGGTGGTGTGTGTGTGTGTGGGGTGTGGGATGTGTGGGAGTGGGGTGTGTGTGTGGGGGTGGGGGTGGGGGCTGTGGGGGAAGGGTGTGTGTGTGGGGGTGGGGTGGGGGTGGGGGGAGGGGTTGTTCAGAGAGCCGCAGGATCTGGGCTGGGCTCCTGTCTCCATCATGTTTATTTTCTGTGGGATCCTGCTGTGCGCACTGCAACATGTAACCATGAACGTGTCGACGTCCATCATGTTGCCGAGGAGCTGGAATTGAAGTTGTAAATGTGAGGCTGTGTAAGGGACTGTTTCTAATCCCGGAATATCTCCTGTGCTGAAGACGGACTGATTAGTGAAGTGATGGGGAGGGGGGTGCGTGTGTGTGGGGAGAGGTGGGGGGTTAATTCAGCTCGCTGAGTTCTCCAAAGTCTCCTGCCCACCACCCCCCCCCCCCGCCCCACTGTCAGTGGAAAGAGGGGCTTCCATTGAATCAGAGAATTTCCCAATCGCACGGTGCCCGTGTGTAACTGTGATTAATGTCACGGTTCCTTGTGAAAGTCCAGGGGACCATTTGAATCGACTTTAACTGAGTTTCTGCTTGTCCCACTCTCAGTCTCTCTCCCTCTCTCTCAGTCTCTCTCCCTCTCTCTCAGTCTCTCTCCCTCTCTCTCAGTCTTTCTCCTCTCTGTCTCTCTCTACCTCTCTCTGTCTCTCTCCCCCTCTGTTCCTCTCCCTCTCAGCCTCTCTCCCTCTCAGCCTCTCTCCCTCTCAGTCTCTCTCCCTCTCAGCCTCTCTCCCTCTCAGCCTCTCTCCCTCTCAGCCTCTCACCCTCTCTCCCTCTCAGCCGCTCTCCCTCTCAGCCTCTCTCCCTCTCACCCTCTCTCCCTCTCAGCCTCCCTCCCTCTCAGCCTCTCTCCCAAATAGCCTCTCTCCCTCTCAGCCTCTCTCCCTCTCAGCCTCTCTCCCTCTCAGCCTCTCACCCTCTCTCCCTCTCAGCCGCTCTCCCTCTCAGCCGCTCACCCTCTCTCCCTCTCAGCCTCTCACCCTCTCCCTCCCTCTCAGTCTTTCCCCCTCTCTCCCTCTCTGTCTCTCTCTCTCTCAGTCTCTCTCCCTCTCAATTCCTCTCTCCTCAGCCTCTCTCTCCCTCTCAGTCTCTCACCCTCTCAGCCTCTCTCACCCTCTCAGTCTATCTCCCTCTCAGCCTCTCTGCCTCTCAGTCTCTCTCCCTCTCAGTCCCTCTCCCTTAGTCTCTCTCCCTCTCTGTCCCTCTCCCTCTCAGCCTCTCTCTCCCTCAGTCTCTCTTTCCCTCTCAGTCTCTCTCCCTCTCAGTCTCTCTCACTCTCACACTCTCAGTTTCTCTCTCCCTCTCAGTCTCTCTCCCTCTCAGTCTCTCTCCCTCTCAATCTCTCTCTCCCTCTCAGTCCCTCTTCCTCTTAGCCCCTCTCCCTCTCAGTCCCTCTCCCTCAGTCCCTCTCTCCCTCACAGCCTCTCTCCCTCACAATTCTCTCTCCCTCTCTGTCTCTGTCTCGCTCCCACTCAGCGTCTCTCCCTCTCAGTCTCTCTCCCTCTCAGCCTCTCTCCCTCGACGTCCCTCTCCCTCAGCTTCTCTCCCTCTCAGACCCTCTCCCTCAGTCCGTCTCCCTCTCAGTCTCTCTCTCCCTCTCTGTCTCTCTCCCTCTCAGTCTCTCTCCCTCTCAGTCCCTCTCTCCCTCTACGTCCCTCTCCCTCAGCCTCTCTCCCTCTCAGTCTTTCTCCCTTTCTCCCTCTGAGCCTCTCTCTCCCTCTCAGTCTCCCTCCCTCTCAGTCCCTCTCTCTCAGTCCCTCTCCCTCTTTGTCTCTCTCCCTCTCAGCCGCTCTCCCACTGTCTCTCTCCCTCTCAGTCCCTCTCTCCCTCTCAGTCTCTCTCCCTCTCAGTCTCTCTCCCTCCCAGCCTCTCTCACCCTCTCAGTCTCTCTCCCTCTCAGTCTCTCTCCCTCTCAGCCTCTCTCCCTCTCAGTCCCACTCCCTCTCAGTCCCTCTCCCTCTCAGTCACTCTCCCTCAGTCCCACTCCCTCTCTGTCTCTCTCCCTCTCAGTCTCCCTCTCAGTCTCTCTCCCTCTCAGTCTCTCTCAACCTCTCAGTCTCTCTCCCTCTCAGCCTCTCTTCCTCTCAGTCTCTCTCCCTCTCAGTCTCTCTCCCTCTCAGTCTCTCTCCCTCTCAGTCTCTCTCCCTCTCAGTCTCTCTCCCTCTCAGTCTCTCACCCTCTCAGTCTCTCTCACCCTCTCAGTCTCCCTCCCTCTCAGCCTCTCTGCCTCTCAGTCTCTCACCCTCTCAGTCCCTCTCCCTTAGTCCCTCTCCCTCTCTGTCCCTCTCCCTCTCTGCCTCTCTCTCGCTCAGTCTCTCTCTCCCTCTCAGTCTCTCTCCCTCTCAGTTTCTCACCCTCTCAGTCTCTCTCACCCTCTCAGTCTCCCTCCCTCTCAGCCTCTGCCTCTCAGTCTCTCACCCTCTCAGTCCCTCTCCCTTAGTCCCTCTC
Organism: Scyliorhinus torazame; assembly: GCF_047496885.1. Lineage (NCBI taxonomy): Eukaryota > Metazoa > Chordata > Chondrichthyes > Carcharhiniformes > Scyliorhinidae > Scyliorhinus > Scyliorhinus torazame. The sequence goes on from NC_092729.1 coordinate 45,356,444, forward strand.
CCTCTCTGTCCCTCTCCCTCTCTGCCTCTCTCTCCCTCAGTCTGTCTCTCCCTCTCAGTCTCTCTCCCTCTCAGTCTCTCCCTCTCTCCCTCTCAGTCTCTCTCCCACTCAGCCTCTCTCCCTCTCAGTCCCTCTTCCTCTCAGCCCCTCTCCCTCTCAGTCCCTCTCCCTCAGTCCCTGTCACTCTCTGTCTCTCTCCCTCTCAGTCTCTCTCCCTCTCAGTCTCTCCCTCTCAGTCCCTCTCTCCCTCTCAGCCTCTCTCCCTCTCAGCCCCTCTCCCTCTCAGTCTCTCTCCCTCTGAATTTCTCTCTCCCTCTCTGTCTATCTGTCTCGCTCCCTCTCAGCCTCTCCCCCTCTCAGTCTCTCTCCCTCTCAGCCTCTCTCCCTCGACGTCCCTCTCCCTCAGTCTCCCTCCCTCTCAGCCTCTCACCCTCTCTTCCTCTCAGTCTTTCTCCCTCTCTGTCCCTCCATCTCTCATCCTCTCTCCCTCTCAGCCTCTCTCTCCCTCAGTCTCTCTCCCTCTCTGCCTCTCAGTCTGTCTCCCTCTCATCCTCTCACACTCCCTTCCTCTCAGTCTTTCACCCTCTCTCCCTCTCTGTCTCTCACTCAGTCTCTCACTCTCAATTCCTCTCTCATTCTCAGCATCTCTCTCCCTCTCAGTCTCTCACCCTCTCAGCCTCTCTCACCCTCTCATTCTCTCTCCCTCTCAGCCTCTCTGCCTCTCAGTCTCTCTCCCTCTCAGTCCCTCTCCCTTAGTCCCTCTCCCTATCTGTCCTTCTCCCTCTCAGCCTCTCTCTCCCTCAGTCTCTCTCACCCTCTCAGTCTCTCTCCCTCTCAGTCTCTCTTCCCTCTCACCCTCTTAGTCTCTCTCTCTCCCTCTCAGTCTCTCTCCCTCTCAGTCTCTCTCCCTCTCAATCACTCTCTCCCTCTCAGCCTCTGTCCCTCTCAGTCCCGGTTCCTCTCAGCCCCTCTCCCTCTCAGTCCCTCTCCCTCAGCCCCTCTCCCTCTCAGTCTCTCTCCCTTTCAATTCCTCTCTCCCTCTTTGTCTCACTGTCTCGCTCCCTCTCATCCTCTCTCCCTCTCAGTCTCTCTCCCTCAGCCTCTCTTCCTCGACGTCCCTCTCCCTCAGCCTGTCTCCCTCTCTGTCCCTCTCCCTCAGTCCCTCTCCCTCTCAGTCTCTCTCTCCCTCTCTGTCTCTCTCCCTCTCAGCCTCTCTCCCTCTACGTCCCTCTCCCTCAGCCTCTCTCCCTCTCAGTCTTTCTCCCTCTCTCCCTCTCAGCCTCTCTCCCCCTCTCAGTCTCTCTCCCTCTCAGTCCCTCTCCCTCAGTCCCTCTCCCTCTTTGTCCCTCTCCCCCTCAGCCTCTCTCCCTCTCTGTCCCTCTCCCCCTCAGCCTCTCTCCCTCTCTGTCCGTCTCCCTCATTCCCTCTCCCTCTCAGTCTCTCTCTCCCTCTCTGTCTCTCTCCCTCTCAGCCTCTCTCCCTCTACGTCCTTCTCCCTCAGCCTCTCTCCCTCTCAGTCTTTCTCCCTCTCTCCCTCAGTCTCTCTCCCTCTCAGCCTCTCTCCCTCTCAGTCCCTCTGCCTCTCAGTCCCTCTCCCTCTCAGTCCCTCTCCCTCAGTCCCCCTCCCTCTCTGTCTCTCTCCCTCTCAGCCTCCCTCTCAGTTTCTCCCTCTCAGTCTCCCTCACCCTCTCAGTCTCTCTCCCTCTAAGTCTCTCTCCCTCTCAGTCTCTCTCTCCCTCTCAGTCTCTCTCCCTCACAGTCTCTCTCCCTCTCAGTCTCTCTCCCTCTCAGTCTCTCTCCCTCTCAGTCTCTCACCCTCTCAGTCTCTCTCACCCTCTCAGTCTCTCTCCCTCTCAGCCTCTCTGCCTCTCAGTCTCTCTCCCTCTCTGTCCCTCTCCCTTAGTCCCTCACCCTCTCTGTCCCTCTCCCTCTCAGCCTCTCTCTCCCTCAGTCTCTATCTCCCGCTCAGTCTCTCTCCCTCTCAGTCTCTCTCCCTCTCACCCTCTCAGTCTTTCTCTCCCTCAGTCTCTCTCCCTCTCAGCCTCTCTCCCTCTCAATCTCTCTCTCACTCTCAGCCTCTCTCCCTCTCAGTCTCTCGCGCTCTCAGTCTCTCTCCCTCTCAGCCTCTCTCCCTCTCAGTCCCTCTTCCTCACAGCCCCTCTCCCTCTCAGTCCCTCTCACTCAGTCCCTCTCACTCTCTGCCTCTCTCCCTCTCAGTCTCTCTCCCTCTCAGTTTCTCTCCCTCTCAGTCCCTCTCTCCCTCTCAGCCTCTCTCCCTCTCAGCCCCTCTCCCTCAGTCTCTCTCCCTCTCAATTTCTCTCTCCCTCTCTGTCTCTCTGTCTCGCTCCCTCTCAGCCTCTCTCCCTCTCAGTCTCTCTCCCTCTCAGCTTCTCTCCCTCGACGTCCCTCTCCCTCAGTCTCCCTCCCTCTCAGCCTCTCACCCTCTCTTCCTCTCAGTCTTTCTCCCTCTCTGTCCCTGTCTCTCTCAGCCTCTCTCCCTCTCAGCCTATCTCTTCCTCTCAGTCTTTCTCCCTCTCTCCCTCTCTGTCTCTCTCTCTCTCAATTCCTCTCTCCTTCTCAGCCTCTCTCTCATTCTCAGTCTCTCTCCCTCTCATTTCCTCTCTCCCTCTCTGTCTCTCTCGCTCTCAATTCCTCTCTCCTTCTCAGCCTCTCTCTCATTCTCAGTCTCTCTCCCTCTCAGCCTCTCTCACCCTCTCAGTCTCTCTCCCTCTCAGTCTCTCTCCCTCTCAGCCTATCTCCCTCTCAGTCCCTCTCCCTCTCAGTCCCTCTCCCTCTCCTCAGTCCCCCTCCCTCTCTGTCTCTCTCCCTCTCAGTCTCTCTCCCTCTCAGTCTCTCTCACCCTCTCAGTCTCTCTCCCTCTCAGTCTCTCTCAGTCTCTCTCCCTCTCAGTCTCTCTCCTGCTCAGTCTCTCACCCTCTCAGTCTCTCTCACCCTCTCAGTCTCTCTCCCTCTCAGCCTCTCTGCCTCTCAGTCTCTCTCCCTCTCAGTCCCTCTCCCTTAGGTCCCTCGCCCTATCTTTCCCTCTCAGCCTCTCTCTCCCTCAGTCTCTCTCTCCCTCTCAGTCTCTCTCCCTCTCAGTATATCTCCCTCTCACCCTCTCAGTCTCTCTCTCCCTCTTAGTCTCTCTCCCTCTCAGTCCTCTCTCCTCTCAATCTCTCTCTCCCTCTCAGCCTCTCTCCCTTTCAGTCTCTCACCCTCTCAGTCTCTCTCCCTCTCAGCCTCTCTCCCTCTCAGTCCCTCTTCCTCTCAGCCCCTCTCCCTCTCAGTCGCTCTCCCTCAGTCCCTCTCCCTCTCTGTCTCTCTCCCTCTCAGTCTCTCTCCCTCTCAGTCTCTCTCCCTCACAGTCCCTCTCTCCCTCTCAGTCTCTCTCCCTCTCAGCCTCTCTCCCACTCAACCTCTCTCCCTCTCAATTTCTCTCTCCCTCTCTATCTCTCTCTCTCGCTCCCTCTCAGCCTCTCTCCTCTCAGTCTCTCTCCCTCTCAGCCTCTCTCCCTCGACGTCTCTCTCCCTCAGTCTCCATCCCTCTCAGCCTCTCACCCTCTCTTCCTCTCAGTCTTTCTCCCTCTCGGTCCCTCTCTCTCTCAGCCTCTCTCCTCTCAGCCTCTCTCTCCCTCTCAGCCTCTCCCTCTCTGCCTCTCAGTCTCACTCCCTCTCATCCTCTCACACTCCCTTCCTCTCAGTCTTTCTCCTCTCAATTCCTCTCTCCCTCTCTGTTTCTCTCCCTCTCAGCCTCTCTCACCCTCTCAGTCCCTCTCCCTCTCAGCCTCTCTGCCTCTCAGTCTCTCTCCCTCTCAGTCCCTCTCCCTTAGTCCCTCTCCCTCTCTGTCCCTCTCCCTCTCAGCCTCTCTCTCCCTCAGTCTCTCTCTCCCTCTCAGCCTCTCTCCTCTCAGTCTCTCTCTCCCTCTAAGTCTTTTTCCCACTGAGTCTCTCTCCCTCTCAATCTCTCTCTCCCTCTCAGCCTCTCCCTCTCAGTCTCTCTCCCTCTCTGCCTCTCTCCTCTCAGTCCCTCTCTCCCTCTCAGCCTCTCTCCCTCTCAGCCCCCTCTCCCTCTCAGTCTCTCTCCCTCTCAATTTCTCTCTCCCTCTCTGTCTCTCCGTCTCGATCCTCTCAGCCTCTCTCCCTTTCAGTCTATCTCCCTCTCAGCCTCTCTCCCTTGACGTCCCTCTCCCTCAGCCTCTCTCCCTCTCAGTCTTTCTCTCTCAGTCCCTCTCCCTCTCAGCCTCTCTCTTCCCTCTCAGTCTCTCTCCCTCTCAGTGCCTCTCCCTCAGTCCTCTCCCTCTTTGTCCCTCTCCCTCTCAGCCACTCTCCCACTCTGTCTCTCTCCCTCTCAGTCTCTTCTTCCCCTCTCAGTCTCTCTCCCTCTCAGTCGCTCTCCCTCTCAGCCTCTCTCACCCTCTCAGTCTCTCTCCCTCTCTGTCTCTCTCCCACTCAGCCTCTCTGCCTCTCAGTCTGTCTCCCTCTCAGTCCCACTCCCTTAGTCCCTCTCCCTCTCTGTCCCTCTCCCTCTCAGTCTCTCTCTCCCTCTCAGTCTCTCTCCCTCTCAGTCGCTCTCCCTCTCAGCCTCTCTCACCCTCTCAGTCTCTCTCCCTCTCAGCCTCTCTCCACTCAGCCTCTCTGCCTCTCAGTCTCTCTCCCTCTCAGTCCCTTTCCCTAGTCCCTCTGCCTCTCCTCAGCCACTCTCCCACTCTGTCTCTCTCCCTCTCAGTCTCTCTCTCCCTCTCAGTCCCTCTCCCTCTCAGTCCCTCTCCCTCAGTCCCTCTCCCTCTCAGTCCCTCTCCCTCAGTCCCTCTCTCCCTCTCAGTCTCTCTCCCTCTCAGTCTCTCTCCCTCTCAGTCTCTCCCTCTCAGTCTCTCAGTCTCTCTCTCCCTCTCAGCCTCTCACCCTCTCTGTCTCTCTCCCTCTCAGTCTCTCTCCCTCTCTGTCTCTCTCCCTCTCTGTCTCTCTCCCTCTCAGTCTCTCTCCCTCTCAGTCTCTCTCCCTCTCAGTCTCTCTCACCCTCTCACCCTCTCAGTCTCTCTCCCTCTCTGTCTCTCTCCCTCTCAGTCTCTCTCCCTCTCAGTCTCTCTCCATCTCAGTCTCTCTCCCTCTCAGCCTCCATCATTCACCCAGAATGAGAGAAATTTTTGAAGAGAGAGAAAGGGGTGAGTGAGGGAAACATGAGACATGGGGGTGGGGAAGAGGGTCTCTGTCACACCCAGTGGGGATTCCCTGATTTGGGAATAGAAATGAATTCTGGGTGGCGATTATAAAAAGTCTCCTGAAGGAATGGACAGCTGATTTCCATAGTGGAAAGAGGGCAGTGACGTGATGACTTTGCATTTGTCCCTGTGGCTGTCTCTCTGTCACTCTGTGTCTGCGTCATTTTCTCGTTCTGTCAATACCTCTCTGACTGGCTGACTCTGTCTCTCTCTTTGCCTCTCTCTCTCCCTCTGTCTCTGCGCAGTTTCTCATTCTGTCTCTCTCTCTGACTGCCTGACTCTATCTGTCCTGTCTCTCTCTGACTGCCTGACTCTGTCTGTCTCTCTCCCCCTGTCGGTCTGTCTCTACCTCTCTCTGACTGCCTGACTCTGTCTGTCTCTCCCCCCCCCTGTCGGTCTGTCTCTACCTCTCTCTGACTGCCTGTCTCTGTCGGTCTGTCTCTCTCCCCCTGTCGGTCTGTCTCTACCCCTCTCTGACCGCCTGACTCTGTCTGTCTCTCTCTCTCTGACTGCCTGACTCTGTCTGTCTCTCTCCCCCTGTCGGTCTGTCTCTACCTCTCTCTGACTGCCTGACTCTGTCTGTCTCTCCCCCCCTGTCGGTCTGTCTCTACCTCTCTCTGACTGCCTGCCTCTGTCGGTCTGTCTCTCTCCCCCTGTCGGTCTGTCTCTACCCCTCTCTGACCGCCTGACTCTGTCTGTCTCTCTCTCTCCCCCTGTCGGCCTGTCTCTACCTCTCTCTGACTGCCTGACTCTGTCTGTCTGTCTCTCTCTCCCCCTGTCGGTCTGTCTCTACCTCTCTCTGACTGCCTGACTCTGTCTGTCTCTCTCTCTCTCCCTGTCGGTCTGTCTCTACCTCTCTCTGACTGCCTGACTCTGTCTGTCTCTCTCTCTGACTGCCTGACTCTGTCTGTCTCTTTCTGTCTCTCTCTCACCCTGTCGGTCTGCCTCTACCTCTCTCTGACTGCCTGTCTCTGTCTCTCTCTCTCTCTCCCCCTGTCGGTCTGTCTCTACCGCTCTCTGACTGCCTGTCTCTCTCTCTCTCTCTCCCCCTGTCGGTCTGTCTCACCCGCTCTCTGACTGCCTGACTCTGTCTGTCTGTCTCTCTCTCTCTCCCTGTCGGTCTGTCTCTACCTCTCTCTGACTGCCTGACTCTGTCTATCTCTCTCTCTGACTGCCTGACTCTGTCTCTCTCTCTCTCTCCCCCTGTCGGTCTGTCTCTACCTCTCTCTGACTGCCTGTCTCTGTCTCTCTCTCTCTCTCCCCTGTCGGTCTGTCTCTACCTCTCTCTGACTGCCTGACTCTGTCTGTCTCTCTCTCTCTCCCTGTCGGTCTGTCTCTGCCTCCCTCTGACTGCCTGATTCTGTTAGTCACTGTTTGCCTCTCTCCCTCTGCCTCTGCCTCTCTCTCTCTCCCCCTGTCGGTCTGTCTCTACCTCTCTCTGACTGCCTGTCTCTGTCTGTCTCTCTCTCTCTCCCTGTCGGTCTGCCTCTACCTCTCTCTGACTGCCTGAGTCTGTCTGTCTGTCTCTCTCCCTTTCTGTCTCTCTCTGACTGCCTGACTCTGCCTGTCTCTGTCTCTCTCTCTCTCTCTCCCCCTGTCGGTCTGTCTCTACCTCTCTCTGACTGCCTGACTCTGTCTCTCTCTCTCCCCTGTCGGTCTGTCTCTGCCTCTCTCTGACTGCCTGACTCTGTCTGTCTCTCTCTCTCTCCCTGTCGGTCTGCCTCTACCTCTCTCTGACTGCCTGACTCTGTCTGTCTCTCTCTCTCCCCCTGTCGGTCTGTCTCTGCCTCTCTCTGACTGCCTGACTCTGTCTCTCTCTCTCTCTCCCTGTCGGTCTGTCTCTGCCTCTCTCTGACTGCCAGATTCTGTTAGTCACTATTTGCCTCTCTCCCTCTGCCTCTGACTGTCTCTCTCCCTGTCATAAGAACATGATAACTAGGAGCAGGAGTAGGCCATCTGTCCCCTCGAGCCTGCTCCGCCATTCAATGAGATCTTTGCTGATCTTTTGTGGACTCAGCTCCACTTTCCGGCCCGAACACCATAACCCTTAATCCCTTTATTCTTCAAAAAACTATCTATCTGTCGGTCTGTCTCTACCTCTCTTTGACTACCTGTCTCTCTCTTTCCTTCTCTCTCAGTCCCTCTGTCTCTGCCTGCCTGTCTGTGTGTCGTTGTGTCGCTCTCTTTCTCTTCCTGTCTGTCTCTGTGTGTAAATGCTTGTCACAGGGTTTAAAGTGCTCCACACAGCTGACATTGCAATAAATCCAGGTTCCAGTTAAATGCACAGGAAATATTTGGATTTGAGGTTTAGTGTTGGACTGACTTTGCATTTTCCCTTTCTCTCTGTCTGTTTCTCTCTCTCCCTCCCATCTTTGTCTTCAGCTTGTGAAGTGTCAGAGAGAGAGAAAGAGAGACAGAGAGAGAGTCAGACAGAGAGAGAGAGAGTCAGAGAGAGACAGAGAGAGAGAGTCAGATAGAGACAGGGAGAGAGTCAGAGAGAGAGACAGAGAGATCGAGAGAGTCAGAGAGAGACAGAGAGAGAGAGAGAGAGAGAGAGAGTCAGACAGAGAGAGAGACAGAGAGAGAGAGAGAGTCAGAGAGAGACAGAGAGAAAGACAGAGAGAGCGAGAGAGACAGAGTGAGAGAGAGAGAGAGAGAGGGAGAGACAGAGAGAGAGAGAGAGGGAGAGACAGAGAGAGAGAGAGTCAGAGAGAGACCGAGAGAGAGAGAGTCAGAGAGAGACCGAGAGAGAGGGAGAGAGAGAGTCATAGAGAGACCGAGAGAGACAGAGAGAGAGTGAGAGAGACAGAGAGAGAGACAGAGAGAGAGAGACAGAGAGAGGGAGAGAGAGAGACAGAGAGAGAGAGAGAGAGAGAGTCAGAGAGAGATAGTCAGAGAGAGATAGTCAGAGAGGGAGAGATAGAGAGAGAGACAGAGAGAGAGAGAGAGAGACAGAGAGTCAGAGAGAGACAGAGAGAGAGAAACAGCGAGAGAGAGAGAGACAGACAGAGAGAGAGAGACAGAGAGAGATGCAGAGAGAGAGAGAGAGACAGAGAGAGAGAGTCAGAGAGAGAGAAAGACAGAGAGAGAGAGACAGAGAGAGTCAAGAGAGAGAGAGACAGAGAGAGAGTCAGAGAGAGAGACTGAGAGAGAGAGAGACAGAGAGAGAGAGTCAGGGAGAGAGAGAGAGTCAGAGAGAGACAGAGAGAGAGACAGAGAGATAGACAGAGAGAGAGAGAATCAGAGAGAAAGAGACAGAGAGAGAGACAGAGAGAGATAGACAGAGAGAGAGAGGCACAGAGAGAGAGGCAGAGAGAGAGAGAGAGAGAGAGAGTCAGAGAGAGACAGAGAGAGAGAGACAGGGAGAGAGAGACAGAGCGAGAGAGAGACAGAGAGAGAGAGGCAGAGAGAGAGACAGAGAGAGAGTCAGAGAGAGAGAGAGACAGAGAGAGAGACACAGAGAGAGACAGAGAGAGAGTCAGAGAGAGAGACAGAGAGAGAGAGAGAGAGAGTCAGAGAGAGACAGAGATAGAGAGACAGGGAGAGAGAGACAGAGAGAGAGATGCAGAGAGAGAGACAGAGAGAGAGTCAGCGAGGGAGAGAGAGAGAGACAGAGAGAGAGAGGCAGAGAGAGAGACAGAGAGAGAGTGAGAGAGGGATACAGCGAGAGAGAGAGAGACAGAGAGAGAGACAGTCAGAGAGAGACAGAGAGAGAGAGACAGAGAGACAGAGGCAGAGAGAGGGAAGCCAGAGGGGCAGGGAGAGGGAAAGGACAGCACGGTAGCATTATGGATAGCACAATCTCTTCACAGCTCCAGGTCCCAGGTTCGATTCCGGCTTGGGTCACTGTCTGTGCGGAGTCTGCACATCCTCCCCGTGTGTGCGTGGGTTTCCTCCTTGTGCTCCGGTTTCCTCCCACAGTCCAAAGATGTGCAGGTTAGGTGGATTGGCTATGATAAATTGCCCTTAGTGTCCCAAAATTTCCCTGAGTGTTGGGTGGTGTTACTGGGTTATGGGATGGTGTGGACCTTGGGTAGGGTGCTCTTTCCAAGAGCCGGTGCAGACTCGATGGGCCGAATGGCCTCCTTCTGCACTGTAAAATCTATGAAATCTATAAGAGATTTTTGGGTGGGTGTCTCTGCTGCACAGCAAGGGCTCAGACCCCCACCTCCCCACCATCTATTCCTCACCCACCATGGTGTCCACACTGTAAACCTAACTAGACGGAGGGAAAGGGCGGGGGGGAAACAGGGTGAGGGAGAAACAAACTGGGAGGGGGGGGCGTTGGGGACTCAGTGGGGGAAATCGATGCTGCATCTTGGGAGCGGTGAGTCCTCCTCCGTTGTGGGGCTGCCCGTGGGATCCGGCTGTGCAGACTGGTCTACATTGTAACTTTAGTCATTAGTACATTGACTGGCCGGGGGGGGGGGGGGGGGGGGTAAGGTTTTGGGTTTTAGTTCTGTAATCATAAATATCAAACATGTCCACTGTGGTGGGACACTTATTCCAAATGGAAGACAGGAGATTTTCCGAGGACATTTCAATCCAGCTCTCTCAAAGGGCCTGGAACGGGAAAGGCTGCGATTGGGGCCTGGCTTAATTTATCAATCGCACAGTGCGCGTGTTTTACTGGGAGTAATGGGAAAGGAGAGAGAGAGAATGGGAAAGGAGAGAGAGAGAGAATGGGAAAGAGTGAGAGATGGGAAAGGAGAGAGAGAATGGGAAAGGAGAGAGAGAGAATGGAAAGGTGAGAGAGGAGAGAGAGAATGGGAAAGGAGTGAGAGAATGGGAAAGGAGAGAGAGAGAGAGAATGGGAAAGGAGAGCGAGAATGGGAAAGGAGAGAGAGAATTGGAAAGGAGAGATAGAGAATGGGAAAGGAGAGAGAGAGAATGGGAAAGGAGAGATGGAGAATGGGAAAGGAGAGAGAGAGAATGGGAACGGAGAGATAGAGAATGGGAAAGGAGAGAGAGAGAGAGAGAATGGGAAAGGAGAGAGAGAATGGGAAGGAGAGAGAGAGAATGGTAAAGGAGAGAGAGAGAATGAGAAAGGGGAGAGAGAGAGAGAGAGAGAATGGGAAAGAAGAGAGATAATGGGAAAGGAGAGAGAGAATGGAGAAAGGAGAGAGAGATAATGGGAAAGGAGAGAGAGAGAATGGGAAAGAGAGAGAGAGAGAATGGGAAAGGAGAGAGAGAGAGAATGGGAAAGGAGAGAGAGAGAGAATGGGAAAAGGAGAGAGAGAGAGAATGGGAAAGAAGAGAGAGAAAGGTAAAGGAGAGAGAGAGAATGGGAAAGGAGGAGAGAGCGAGAATGGGAAAGGAGAGAGAGAGAGAATGGGAAAGGAGAAGAGAGAGAGAATGGGAAGAAGAGAGAGAATGGGAAAGGAGAGAGAGAGATGGGAAAGGAGAGAGAGAATGGGAAAGGAGAGAGAGAATGGAAAAGGAGAGAGAGGAGAGAGAATGGGAAAGGAGAGAGAGAGAGAGAATGGGATAGGAGAGAGAGAGAATGGGAAAGAGAGAGAGAGAGAATGAAAAGGAGAGAGAGAGAGAATGGGAAAGGAGAGAGAGAGAGAGAATGGGAAAGGGAGAGAGTGAAGGGGAAAGGAGAGAATGGGAAAGGAGAGAGAGAGGAATGGGAAAGGAGAGAGAGAATGGGAAAGGAGAGAGAGAGAATGGAAAGAGAGAGAGAGAGAATGGGAAAGGTGAGAGAATGGGAAAGGAGATAGAAAGGAAAATGAGAGAGAGAAATGGGAAAGGAGAGAGAGAATGGAAAAGGAGAGAGAGAAAGGAAAAGGAGAGAGAGAATGGGAAAGGAGAGAGAGAATGGAAAGGAGAGAGAAGAATGGGAAAGGAGAGAGAGATGGGAATAGGAGGGAGAGAGAGAATGGGAAAGGAGAGAGAGAGAGAATGGGAAAGGAGAGAGAGAAAGGAAAAGGAGAGATAGAAAGGAAAATGAGAGAGAGAATGGGAAAGGAGAGAGAGAGAGAATGGGAAAGGAGAGGAGAGAGAGAATGGAAAAGGAGAGAAGGGGGGAAGAATGGAAAGGAGACGAATAGGAAAGGAGAGAATGGGAAGAGAGAGAGAGAATAGGAAAGGAGAGAGAGAATGGAAAGGAGAGAGAATGGGAAAAGATAGAGAGAATGAAAGGAGTGAGAGATGGCAGGGAAGTTAGAAAGAAAAGAGAGAGAGAAAGGAAAAGGAGAGAGAGAATGGGAAAGGTGAGAGAATGGGAAAAGGAGAGAGAGAATGGAAAGCGAGAGACCAGAATGGTAAGGAGGGGAGAGGAGAGAGAATGGAATAGGAGGGAGAGAGAGAATGGGAAAGGAAGAGAGAGAGAGAAAAGAGAGAGAGAGAATGGGAAAGGAGAGAGAGAAAGGAAATGGAGAGATAGAAAGGAAAATGAGACAGAGAATGGGAAAGGAGAGAGAGAATGGAAAAGGAGAGAGAGAAAGGAAAAGGAGAGAGAGAATGGGAAAGGAGAGAGAGAGAGAATGGGAAAGGAGTGAGAGAATGGGAAAGGAGAGAGAGAGAGAGAATGGGAAAGGAGAGAGAGAGAATGGGAAAGGAGAGAGAGAGAGAATGGGAAAGGAGAGAGAGAAAGGAAAAGGAGAGATAGAAAGGAAAATGAGAGAGAGAATGGGAAAGGAGAGAGAGAGAGAGAATGGGAAAGGAGAGAGAGAGAGAATGGGAAAGGAGAGAGGGGGAAGAATGGGAAAGGAGAGCGAGAATAGGAAAGGAGAGAATGGGAAAGGAGAGAGAGAGAATAGGAAAGGAGAGAGAGAATGGGAAAGGAGAGAGAGAGAGAATGGGAAATGAGAGAGAGAGAGAGAATGGGAAAGGAGAGAGAGAATGGGAAAGGAGAGAATGGGAAAGGAGAGAGAGAGAATGGGAAAGGAGAGAGAGAATGGGAAAGGAGAGAGAGAGAATTGGAAGAGAGAGAGAGAGAATGGGAAAGGAGAGAGAATGGGAAAGGAGAGATAGAAAGGAAAATGAGAGAGAGAATGGGAAAGGAGAGAGAGAATGGAAAAGGAGAGAGAGAAAGGAAAAGGAGAGAGAGAATGGGAAAGGAGAGAGAGAGAATGCGAAAGGAGAGAGAGAATGGGAAAGGAGAGAGAGAATGGGAAAGGAGAGAGAGAATGGGAACGGAGAGAGAGAATGGGAAAGGAGAGAGAAAAAGGAAAAGGAGAGAGAGAATGGGAAAGGAGAGAGAGAGAATGGGAAAGGAGAGAGAGAGAATGGGAAAGGAGAGAGAGAATGGGAAAGGAGAGAGAGAGAATGGGAAAGGAGAGAGAGAAAGGAAAAGGAGAACGAGAGAGAGAGAATGGAAAAGGAGAGAGAGATAGGAAAATGGGAGAGAGAATGGGAAAGGAGAGAGAGAATGGGAAAGGAGAGATAGAAAGGAAAAGGAGAGAGAGAATGGGAAAGGAGAGAGAGAATGCGGTGAAGGGGGAGGGAGAGAGAGAAGGGGACGGAGATTGGTAATGGTGCCTTGGAGTCTTGCTGGGCAGAGGTGACCCGGAAACTGCCTCCCGAAAGAAGCAGCCGCTGGGTTTTAAATCCATCCTCCACTTGTGAAGCTGGTGGGAGAGGGACGGGAATTGAAAGTTGTTTAAGATGAAGTTTTATTCCTGGATAATTCTGCTGCCAGTTTTCCCCACACGGGGATGAATTGAGGGATTCAGTGCACTGTGCAGGATGCATTTTGAGTTTATTGAGGTGTTGACTGGATTTCTCTCTCTGTCTCTCTCTCTCTGTCTGCCTGTCCACATTTTGGCCCACCTGTGAATTTTGTGTTGATAAAGATCCACCCTGGATAATGTTGCTGTCCAGCTTGTTTGAAAGAAGGATACAGCTCTGGGGAGGATCAGAGGATGTGTGTGGGGGGGGGGGGGGGGGGGACAGGTTACTGAGTTGCATGGTCAGCCGTGATAATGAATGGCAGAGCAGGTGGGAAGGGCCGAATGGGCTGCTCCTGGTTTCAGTGTTTAAATTGTTCCCCTGTCTGTGACCAGGTTGTGGGTGTGTGTGGAATCGTGCTGTGTACTCGCCTGGTCTGGCTCCCTATTACTTACAAACACCCGCGAGCTGACTGTAAATCTAAAAGATCGAGGGAAAGAGGGAGGCTGGGAGAGGGAGAGCAGACAGAGAGAGAGAGAGATGGGGAAATGGAGGGAGGGAAGGGCAGCTGAACAGGGAGGGGCTGGGAATGGGGGTGTGAGGGGCTCAGGAAGGGTAGTGGAAAGAGACAGTGTCAGGGTGGCGGTGTCCACCGCTGCCGTGGGACTGTTACTGGGATCTTGCTGTGCGGAACTGCCTTCATTGCGACTGTAATCGATTCATTGACTGGAGAGGGTTTGGAATGTGATTGTGGAATGTTAAACACTGACACATGTCCCGTGTGGCGGGACTTTATTCAGAATGATGAGACATGAACATTTCGAAGGACATTTCGATCGAGCGCTGACAAGGGCCTGGAATGTAAAAGGCTGTGACTGGAAGGGGGCTTAAATTGCCAATCAGAACAGGGCCTATGTCTTGGTGTCAGTAATGTCACATTTACATGTAAAAGGCCAGGGACCATTTCAATTCACTTTATTGAGTTTCTGAGTGTAGAATGTTCTTGTCTCTCTGCTCTTCCAGATTTCTCTCTGTTGGAGAGAATTGGGCGGTTGCGACACCCAACGTGTGGTAACATTCAAGGCTCTGGGCCTAGTGCTGGGCAGAGGGATTGGAGCAGATTAGAGTATTTACACTTGTCTCTCCAGGCTTGGTGGGTGGAAGGGCCAGTTCTGTACAGTCTGATTCTGTGGAGATCCGGCTCAGAGAGGGATAGAGCGAGAGAGCAATGAAATGAGAGAGAGGGAGGGAGAGAAATGAAATGAGAGAGAGGGAGAGAGAGAAATGAAATGAGAGAGAAAGAGAGAGATGGAGGCAGAGGCAAGTGTGGAAGTTGAAGGCTGGGGATGTGAAGGGGATCTGGAGGGGTGAGGGAGAGACACAGAGAGTATGGGAGGGGTGTCCTGCACCATCGTGGTACTGCCAGTGGGATCTTGCTGTGTAGAATTGCCTTCATTGAGGGGATAAAGACACAGGATCTGACGGTCTCCAGTGTGGGATCTTGCTGTGTGAGGCAGAGGGAAATATTGACGTGGGGCGGTGGGGCTGGAGAATCAATCTCCACTTGGGAGAGGCGAGCTTTGATCAGGAATAGTCAGCGTGGCAGAGGGGGGCCGTGCTGAACAAATGGGACTGAATTATTGGAGGAGGTGACCAGATGAGGGTGGTGCAGTTGATGTAGTTTATCTGGATTGCAGCCAAGCCTCTGACAAGGCCCCACATGGGAGACTGACAAAGAAGTCAAATGCACATGGGAGATGGGGTAACTTGGAAGCAGAACTGAGTTAGTGATAGGAGACAGAGGGTGGTGGGAGAAGGCTGTTTGTGTGACTGGAGGCCAGTCATAGAGTGAAAGATGTTTACAGCATGGAAACGGTCCCTTCGGCCCAGCTTCTCCGTGCCGCCCAGTTTCTATCACTAAGCTAGTCCCACTTGCCCGCATTTGGCCCATATGCCTCTGTACCCACCCTGCCCACGGATGGGAGGGTTCCTGCCCCCTAGACCCCGCCCCACATTCCTCGCACAACAACTGCGGCTATTCTCACCTCAAGCACTTTTATTTTTCAAATCCGGCCGATCCCACACTGGAGTGTGTGTGTGTGTGTGTGTGTGGGGGGGGGGGGGGGGGCGGGCGGATCCTGCTGTGCGAGGATGAGGGACATATTGAAGTGGAGTAAGAGGGGGTAGTTTGTTTGGAGAGAGGTAAATGTTCTCGGGTGTTTGTGGGGTCTGACTGTGCACTGCCACTGTACCATGGAATATACAGACTCCCAGGTGTTTGGGAGAGAGGGGGAGGTGACTGATGGAAGGGGAAGTGTCCGTATTAATACTGAATGAGGAAACAGCAGCAATCCTGGAGCCAGTGGCTCGGGAGACATATTTGACAGTAAAATTCCCTCGTCCCACATTGTTGTAATGATGTACAGATGCTCCATCTGTGCAGTGATTGAGTAGCAGGAGCTACATCGGTGTTGTAATAGGTTAGCGGGTGCCCCATCAATGCTGTAATGAATAATTGTGCTCGCTCAGTGTTGTAATAGGGTATTGGGTGCTCCCTCAGTGTTGTAATTGGGTATCGGATGCCCCCTCAGTGTTGTAATTGGTTATCGGGTGCCCCCTCAGTGTTGTAATTGGGTATCGGGTGCTCCCTCAGAATTGTAATTGGTTATCGGGTGCCCCCTCAGTGTTGTAATTGGTTATCGGGTGCCCCCTCAGTGTTGTAATTGGGTATCGGGTGCTCCCTCAGTGTTTTAATTGGTTATCAGGTGCCCCCTCAGTGTTGTAATTGGTTATCGGGTGCCCCCTCAGTGTTGTAATTGGGTATCGGGTGCTCCCTCAGTGTTTTAATTGGTTATCGGGTGCCCCCTCAGTGTTGTAATTGGTTATCGGGTGCCCCCTCAGTGTTGTAATTGGTTATCGGGTGCTCTGTCAGTGTTGCAATTGAGTATCGGGTGCTCCCTCAGTGTTGTAATTGGGTAGCAGGTGCTCGCTCAGTGATGTAATTGGGTATCAGGTGCTCCCTCAGTGTTGTAATTGGGTATCGGATGCCCCCTCAGTGTTGTAATTGGTTATCGGGTGCCCCCTCAGTGTTGTAATTGGTTATCGGGTGCTCTGTCAGTGTTGTAATTGGTTATCGGGTGCCCCCTCAGTGTTGTAATTGGGTATCGGGTGCTCCCTCAGTGTTTTAATTGGTTATCGGGTGCCCCCTCAGTGTTGTAATTGGTTATCGGGTGCCCCCTCAGTGTTGTAATTGGTTATCGGGTGCTCTGTCAGTGTTGCAATTGAGTATCGGGTGCTCCCTCAGTGTTGTAATTGGGTAGCAGGTGCTCGCTCAGTGATGTAATTGGGTATCAGGTGCTCCCTCAGTGTTGTAATTGGGTATCGGATGCCCCCTCAGTGTTGTAATTGGTTATCGGGTGCCCCCTCAGTGTTGTAATTGGTTATCGGGTGCTCCCTCAGTGTTGTAATTGGTTATCGGATGCCCCATCAGTGTTGTAATTGGTTATCGGGTTCCCCCTCAGTGTTGCAATTGGTTATCGGGTGCTCTGTCAGTGTTGTAATTGAGTATCGGGTGCTCCCTCAGTGTTGTACTTGGGTATCGGGTGCTCCCTCAGTGTTGTAATTGAGTATCGGGTGCTCCCTCAGTGTTGTAATTGAGTATCGGGTGCTCCCTCAGTTTTGTAATTGAGTATCGGGTGCTCCCTCAGTGTTGTAATTGGGTATCGGGTGCTCCCTCAGTGTTGCAATTGGGTATCGGATGCCCCCTCAGTGTTGTAATTGGCTATTGGGTGCTCCCTCAGTGCTGTAATTGGGTATAGGCTGCTCCCTCAGTGTTATAATTGGTTTTTGGGTGCTCCCTCAGTGTTGTAATTGGTTTTTGGGTGCTCCCTCAGTGTTGTAATTGGGTATAGGGTGCTCCCATAGTGTTGTAATTAGGTATCGGGTGCTGCCTCAGTGTTGTAATTCGGTATTGGGCGCTCCCTCAGTGTTGTAATTGGGTATTGGGTGCTCCCTCAGTGTTGTAATTGGTTATCGGGTGCTTCCTCAGTGTTGTAATTGGGTATCGGATGCCCCCTCAGTGTTGTAAGTGGTTTTCGGGTGCTCCCTCAGTGTTGTAATTGGTTATCGGGTGCTCCCTCAGTGTTGTAATTGGGTATCGGGTGCTCCCTCTGACGAATGTGATATAAAATAGTTACTTTAGAGATACTAGTTAATGTAATGTAGAAATAAGCCACTTTGATTCTGGCAGTTAGGGAGAAAGGGATTTGAAACCGCATGGAAAAAGCAGGAAGAGGTGTGTCTATGAGAGTGATGCTGCATTGATAGGGGCCAGAGAAAGGGATTGGAAGTGAGCCAATCAGAATAGATCAAACTGGTCAGGAGGGATATAGGCTGACCTATGGGCGTTGAGTATGTGAAACTTGATACCATTTGAATTGATTTGCAGAGATCCCTTTGTTTCTTTGTTCATTCGCTTTCTGGGATATCGGAAACTGGATGTCTCTTATATTTCTATGAAATGAATCAAGCTTGCAAGCTAAATAAATAACTTCTTTTTACGTGCGAATCCATCTCAACTTTTATTGAGGCCAGACTGACAGCGAAATAAATTTGGGAATCAACACCTCAGTGTTGGAATTGTGTTGGGTGCTCCCTCAGTGTTGTAATTGGGTATCGGGTGCTCCCTCAGTGTTGTAATTGGGTATCGGGTGCTCCCTCTGTGATGTAATTGGGTATCGGGTGCTCCCTCAGTGTTGTAATTGGGCATCGGGTCCTCCCTCAGTGTTGTAATTGGGTATCGGGTGCTCCCTCAGTGTTGTAATTGGGTATCGCGTGCTCCCTCAGTGTTGTAATTGGGTATCGGGCGCTCCCTCAGTGTTGTAATTGGTTTTCGGGTGCTCCCTCAGTGTTGTAATTGGGTACCGGGTGCTCCCTCAGTGTTGTAATTGGGTATCGGGTGCTCCCTCAGTGTTGTAATTGGGTATCGGGTGCTCCCTCAGTGTTGTAATTGGGTATCGGGTGCTCCCTCAGTGTTGTAATTGTGAAGCAGAGGGGCTGAAAGTGTCGCAGTCCTCAGCAGCGGCAGGGAGGTGAATAGACTCGATAGGTACAGGTGCTTCAGGAGGGACAGAGGTGCAGGAAAGAGAGGAGGGGGAGGTGCTTTGATCAAGGGGAGCCTCACGGGAATAGTCAAGAGATGAAATAACCGAGGAATCATCCAGCGATGTTTTGTGGGTGAACCAAGTATGGGATGGTGACCTCATTGGGATTGTACCCAAATAGTCAACAGGAATTAGCAGATGGAACAGGCAGGGGATTGGGGAAACTTGCAGGAGGAATAGGGAGGTCACACTCGGGGATTTTAATTTTCCTAATATAGTATCTGTCAAGGTTGTGGAGGGAGGGTGAGGGAAAGAGTGTGCAAGAGGGTAGGGGGGAGTCTGAGGGGGTAGGGAGAGTCTGAGGGGGAGAGGGTAGGGGGGAGTCTGAGGGGGAGAGGGTAGGGGGGAGTCTCAGGGGGAAGGGGGAGTCTGAGGGGGATGGGGGAGTCTGAGGGGGAGAGGGTAGGGGGAGTCTGAGGGGGAGAGGGTAGGGGGAGTCCGAGGGGGAAGGGGGAGTCTGAGGGGGGAGGGTAGGGGGAGTCTGAGGGGGAGAGGGTAGGGGGACACTGAGGGGGAAGGGGGAGTCTGAGGGGGAGAGGGTAGGGGGGAGTCTGAGGGGGAAGGGGGAGTCTGAGGGGGAGAGTGTAGGGGGGTATCTGAGGGGGAAGTGTTGTAATTGGGTATTGGGTGCTCCCTCAGTGTTGTAATTTTTTTTGTGCGATCCCTCAGTGCTGTAATTGGGTAGCGGGTGCTCTGTCAGTGTTGTAATTGGATTTTGGGTGCTCCCTCAGTGTTGTAATTGGTTTTTGGGTGCTCCCTCAATTGGGTATTGGGTGCTCCCTCAGTGTTGTAATTGGGTATTGGGTGCTCCCTCAGTGTTGTAATTGGGTATCGGGTGCTCTGTCAGTGTTGTAATTGGGTATCACGTGCTCTGTCAGTGTTGTAATTGGGTATCGGTTGCCCCCTCAGTGTTGTAATTGGGTATCGCGTGCTCCCTCAGTGTTGTAATTGGGTATCGGGTGCTCCCTCAGTGTTGTAATTGGGTATCGGGTGCTCCCTCAGTGTTGTAATTGGGTATTGGGTGCTCCCTCAGTGTTGTAATTGGGTATCGGGTGCTCTGTCAGTGTTGTAATTGGGTATCGCGTGCTCCCTCAGTGTTGTAATTGGGTATCGGGTGCTCCCTCAGTGTTGTAATTGGGTATCGGGTGCTCCCTCAGTGTTGTAATTGGGTATCGGGTGCTCCCTCAGTGTTGTAATTGGGTATCGGGTTCTCCCCCAGTGTTGTAATTGGGTATCGGGTGCTCCCTCAGTGTTGTAATTGTGAAGCAGAGTGGCTGAAAGTGTCTCAGTCCTCAGCAGCGGTAGGGAGGTGAATAGACTCGATAGGTACAGGTGCTTCAGGAGGGACAGAGGTGCAGGAAGGAGAGGAGGGTGAGGTGCTTTGATCAAGGGGAGCCTCACGGGAATAGTCAAGAGATGAAATAACCGAGGAATCATCCAGCGATGTTTTGTGGGTGAACCAAGTATGGGATGGTGACCTCATTGGGATTGTACCCAAATAGTCAACAGTAATTAGAAGATGGAACAGGCAGAGCGATTGGGGAAACTTGCAGGAGGAATAGGGTGGTCACACTCGGGGATTTTAATTTTCCGAATATAGTCCCTGTCAAGGTTGTGGAGGGAGGGTGAGGGAAAGAGTGTGCAAGAGGGTAGGGGGAGTCTGAGTGGGAGAGGGTAGGGGGGAGTCTGAGGGGGATGGGGGAGTCTGAGGGGGAGAGGGTAGGGGGAGTCCGAGGGGGACGGGGAGGCTGAGGTGGAGAGGGTAGGGGGAGTCTGAGGGGGAAGGGGGAGTCTGAGGGGGAGAGGGTAGGGGGAGTCTGAGGGGGAAGGTGGAGTCTGAGGGGGTTGGGGGAGTCTGAGGGGGAGAGGGTAGGGGGAGTCCGAGGGGGAAGGGGGAGTCTGAGGGGGAGAGGGCAGGGGGAGTCTGAGGGGGAAGGGGGAGTCTGAGGCGAGGTGCAATATGGTTAAGGGATACAGTAGGGGTTGGGTGGGAAATGTCTAGTTTACCATGTTGATGGTTATGTTATTATTGCTTTTGTTATTGTTATAAAAATTTTGCAAGTACTTCAATAAAAATATTTTATTTAAAAGCAATGTTTCTAAAATGGGTTTTATAACACAGATTGGGGCAGTCCCAGAATGTTGCTGTGCCTTTATTATTTCAATAACGCTTTGCTGTAATCAATTTCCAGCTTTCTCTTTCTCCCCGAGGAGAGTTGATTTTGAAGCTTGGACGACGCAAAGAGAATCTTTCCTCGACGAGGAATCCTCAGACAGGAGTTCTAACCTGAGAGAAACAGAATAAATGTCAATGTGTCTTTGTCCGTCATTATTGGGGTTTCATTATTCTGATGGGCACTCAAGCGGTGGGCTGTATTTTGTTTTTTTGGGAGGGGGGCAGGAGTCTCAGTCTCTGGGGGGAGTGGGAGACCGGTGACATTTTCACACCGAGGGTTGGGTGAGTTATTCCAGTGAACAAGATGGAGAGTGGGAGCAGGAGGGAACGCAGCCTCAGGAAGGGATCAAGGAGGTGTCGAGTGGGAGCAGGAGGGAACGCAGCCTCAGGAGGGGATTAAGGAGGTGGAGAGTGGGAGCAGGAGGGAACGCAGCCTCAGGAGGGGATTAAGGAGGTGTAGAGTGGGAGCAGGAGGGAACGCAGCCTCAGGAGGGGATTAAGGAGGTGGAGAGTGGGAGCAGGAGGGAACGCAGCCTGAGGAGAGGAGTAAAGAGGGGAGTAAGGAGCAGAGTGGGAGCACGAGGGGTCTGGTGACGAAACCCCGCCACCTCTGTATCCATATTGGCAATAAAATAATTTTTGGGGGTAAAATTTTTTTGGGAGGGGGGAATTGAGGGGGGGTAATGACATTTGGGGGGAGAATAAAATTGGGGGGGCAAATTTGGGAGAGGAATACATTGGGGGGAGGAATAAATTGGGGGGGGGAAATTATGGGGTGGGCGAATTGTGGGGGGTGGAATAAAATTGGGGGGTGGGATAAAACTGGGGGGGATAAAATTGAGGGAGGAATAAATTGGGGGGCGTATTGTGGGGGGGGATAAAATTGGGGGGATTAAAATTGGGGAAGGAATAAATTGGGGGAGGAATAAATTGGGGCAGGAATAAATTGGGGGAAGAATAAATTGGGGAGGAATAAATTGGGGGTGGGTGAATTGTGGGGGGAATAAAACTGGGGGGGCGAATTGGGGGGGGGGATAAAACTGGGGGGTGAATAAAATTGGGGTGGATAAATTGGGGGGGATAAATTGGGGGGGGATAAATTGGGGGGGATAAATTGGGGCGGGATAAATTGGGGGGGATGAATTGGGGGGGATAAATTGGGGGGGATAAATTGGGGGGGGGATAAATATGGGGGGGATAAATATGGGGGGATAAATATGTGGGGGATAAATTTGGGGCGGGGGATAAATATGGGGGGGGATAAATATGGAGGGGATAAATATGGGGGGGGATAAATTGGGGGGGATAAATTAGGGGGGATAAAATTGTGGGGGGGAGATAAATTGAGGGGGGGATAAATTGGGGGGGATAAATTGGGGGGATAAAATAATGGGGGGGAAATAAAACTGGGGGGGAGATAAATTTGGGGGGGAATAAAATTGGGGCGGAAATAAAACGGGGGGGGGTAAAACTGTGGAGGGGGGAAATAAAATTTGGTGGAGGGGGGAGGAAAATAAAATTGGGGGGGTGGGCAGAACCCAGCGGGGGGGGGGGCAGAATGAAACAGAAAGTATGTGGGCAAGACAGACAGAGAAAGGAAGGACACAGATAAAAGACAGAGAAAGAAAAGACAGAGAGAGAAAGAAGGACAGATAGAGGGACAGAGAAAGACAGAAAATGACAGAGAGAGAAAGACACAGAGAGAAAGACAGAGCGAGAAAGGACAGAGAGAGAGAGAAAGAAAGATGGACAGAGAGAAAGAAAGAAGGACAGAGAGAAAGAAAGAAGGACTGTTAATTGTTAATGGCGCATTGATCAATTAAAATAAGGAAGTGACAGACATGCTGGAGAATGACTTTGTTCAATATTTACAAGAGAAGGAAGAGTTCAAAGTGCCAGAGATTCGAAGAAACATATTACTGAATCAGGAGCAGGGACTGAACAAAATGTACTCTATCCGGGAAATAGTAGTGGAGAAATGAATGAGTTTGAAAGACCACAGAAGCATCCTTCCAATTACTGAGTCTCAATGTGAGTGGATGGGAACTTTGCAGATACCTGAGTTACAATCGTCAAAAGGTCTCTGGACTTGGGAATCAACCCTTTGGATTGGAGAATTCCACCTACCGCTCCGTTACTTCAGCAACGTGATAGACTGAAAAAGGGGCATTTGGGAGAGTTATCGGAATATCTGGTGTGGGTAAATGAATGCAGTTCACCCTGAAGGACAGGGTGTGTGAACAGCTTGAACTACCCAGCTAATCAGCACGAACGAGCGTGCATTTATACAGTTTACTCTCGGGTAATGAACATGATGGAAATCTGTCAAGCGGGACTAAATTACTGCGCAGGCGAATGTTTACGAAGGTTGATCAAATTCAGTTAAATAAGGAAACTGACCATACAGTTTCTAGTCATGACGCTGAATGTGTAAGTGTGTTTGCTAATTCCCCAGCTAGCCGATATTCATGACCCACTTTCTGTAACTGTATATGCTACTTCTCCAGTGAGCTATATACTTGTGCCTTATTCCGTTGCCGCTTATATGTATGACCATTATTCTGAACATGGGCCTCTCAGCTCCTCAGATGACTTCTACACATGATCCTCACCCTGCACCTGTCTCTGTTCCCCAGCTCGATTTTCTGCACGCCCCTTATGCTGTCCTTGTGCCTCCCACTTCATCATTTAATCTATTTACATGACCGTGATTCTGTATCTGTGTCTCCTACTTCCAATTTTAACTTATACAGCTATCCTTCAGTCTAAACTATCTCTTGTTGTTCCATAGTTACTTGCAACTTGACACCCATTCTGCAACTTTGTCGTAGTACCCCCCATGTTTGCTTGTATGCATGATACTTTTTCTTCTGCAACTACATCTCCTTCTACCCCAGCTAGTAAATATACATGATCCTTTGGAAACATTGTCTGCGAGTTCTACAGTTAGATTATGTCCATGATCCTTTTTCTGTTTCTGTATCTCCAGTGTTAGACAGCTGGCCTGTGTACATGGGCTTCATTTCTGTAGTTGCGTCTTTGTCATTATGTAGCTGTGTCTCCTAGTGCCTCAGATAACTTATATACATTACTCTTAATGTGTAAATGCGCCTCCTCGTTCCTCAGCTAACTTATATATGCGACCGTTACTCTACCACTGTGTCTCAGAATTCCCCAGCTAGTTTATAGCCATGACGCTTATTTTCTAAATCTGTCTCCGCGTTTTCGAGTTATCTTAAGTACATGAACGGATTATCTAACTGCGTCTACAACTTCCTCAGTGAAATTTTATGCATGGCTTTATTCTGCTAATGTGTCTCCCAATTCTCCAGCTAGCTTATATAGAAACATAGAATAGAATCGTAAAATTTACAGTGGCCCATTCGGCCCATCGAGTATACACCGGCCATTCGGCCCATCGAGTATACACCGGCCCATACAAAGAGCACCCTACTGAAGCCCACCTATCTAACTTAGTCACCGAACACAGTACACCCCTACTTAACATTTTGTGGACACTAAGGGCAATTTAGCATGGCCAATCCACCTAACACGCACATCGTTAGACTGCGGGAGGAAACCAGAGCAACCGGAGGAAACCCGCACAGACACGCGGCGAACGTGCAAACTCCGCACAGTAACCCAGCCGGGAAACGAACCTGGGACCCTGGACCTGTGAAGTAACTGTGCTGATCATTATGCCAACGTGCTGCCCTCCCATTATTGTGGAAAGGTGCCAACTGGAAACACATTTAACTCATTTACATGACTCTCGCCCTGTATCCGTGTCACCTGGTCCCCTAAACAGCGTATTTACATTACCCAAAGTCTGTAACAGTGTCTACTAGATCCTCAACAAGCTTATCTTAATGACCCGTGCTGTAGATGTGTCTCCAGTTTGAGACGTTAGCGTATTTACATTGCCCATATTATGTAACTGTGTCTCCTAGTTCCCCAGCAGGCCGATATACATGGTTTTTCTTTCAGTAATAGCCATCTCCATATCTCCATATAGAAAAAAGAACAAGAACAAAGAACAAAGAAATGTACAGCACAGGAACAGGCCCCCTCGGCCCTCTAAGCCTGTGCCGACCACGCTGCCCGTCTAAACTAAAATCTTCCACACTTTCTGGGTCCGTATCCCTCTATTCCCATCCTATTCATGCATTTGTTCAGATGCCCCTTAAATGTCACTATCGTCCCTGCTTCCACCACCTCCTCCGGCAGCAGGTTCCAGGCTCCCACTACCCTCTGTGTAAATAACTTGCCTCATTCCTCCTCTAAACCTCGCCCATCGCACCTTAAACCTATACCCTCTAGTAATTGACCCCTCTACCCTGGGGAAAAGCCTCTGAGTATCCAGTCTGTCCATGCCCCTCATAGTTTTGTAGACCTCTATCAGGTCGCCCCTCAACCTCCGCCGTTCCAATGAGAACAAACCGAGTTTATTCAACCGCTCCTCATAGCTAATGCCCTCCATACCAGGCAACTTCCTGGTAAATCTCTTCTGCACCCTCTCTAAAGCCTCCACATCATTCTGGTAGTGTGGCGACCAGAATTTAACACTATTCTCCAAGTGTGGCCCAACTAAGGTTCTAACAGCTTAAATACCTGAACATCTTTCGGTAACTGTGTCTCCCAGTTCCCAAGCTAGCTTAAATACATGATCCTTAGTCTGTAACCGTTCTCCTTCTTTCATAGCAAACTTATTTAGAAGAAGAAAAACAAAGATCAAGATAGCTCCAGAACAGGATATTCGGCCCCCCGAGCCTGTAACGGTCATGATACCACACTTGACCAAAAACAGCACTTCCCAGTGCTGTATCCTTTTACACCTATTCTATACATGTATTTGTCGACATGCCTTTTGAACAGCGTAAATGTACCTGCTTCCACAACCTCCCCTGGCACCCCGTTCCAAGCATTCACCGCCCGCTCTGTAAGAAACCTGCCTCGAACATATCCTCTAAACTTTGTTCCACTGACCTTAAAGCTACGACCCCTGGTAACAGACCGCAACTTGGGATTGAGTGCCTGCCCATACCCTCTACCCATGCCGCTCATAATCTTGTAGACCTCTTTCAGATAACCCCTCAACCTCCGGCGTTTCTAATGAAAACAGTCGGAGTCTATTAACCCTCTCCTGAAATAGGAATACCTATCTTTTGGGTAAATCAAAATTAGAGCAGAATGACAGTGCATAGCTTATTGCATTACTAATGTTTTTTGTACATACACACAGAGTATGAAGAATAGTTTGAATGACGCCCCCCACAAATTTATCTTGCGGGTTACAAGATGGTATCCATGACAGAAATATGGATGCAAGATGGCAGCAGTTGCACATGGCGACAAAGCAAGAGTAAAATACAAATAAATGGAGCACGAAAATAAACTCCATTGAATATTAAAATTATCACAGGGAGCTTTTGCAATTAATGATGACAATGATAGTGGACACATGAAAGGACGTCCCGTGCTAACAATTGATGGTGCATTTGTCAATTAAGATAAGGAAATGACACATGATTTAGAATGACTTTGTTGCAGTACTTACAGGAGGTGAAATGTTCAAAATGCCAGCGATACGAGGAGACAGATTATTGAATCAGGAGCAGGGACTGGATACAATTCAGATTTCTAGGAACCCACTACTGGGCGATTCCTCTCCATTTCACTCACCACCCTGACTTAGAAATATATCCACAGTCTGTAACTGGTTCTACTCGTTCCCCAGCAAGCTTACCTTAATGCCCGTGCTGTATCTGTGTCTCCAAGTTAACAAGCTAGCGTGTTTACATAACCCACGTTCGGGGCTGGTTTCGCACAGCGGGCTAAACAGCTGGCTTATAACGCAAAATAATACCAGCCGCGTGTTTCAATTCCGGTGCCGGCCTCCCCGAACAGGTGACCACAAATGGCGACAGCAACTTCATTGAAGCCTAATTGTGAAACTAAGCTATTATTTTCTTGTTATTAGATAACTGTGT
Source organism: Scyliorhinus torazame (assembly GCF_047496885.1). Classification (NCBI taxonomy): domain Eukaryota; kingdom Metazoa; phylum Chordata; class Chondrichthyes; order Carcharhiniformes; family Scyliorhinidae; genus Scyliorhinus; species Scyliorhinus torazame. The sequence continues at coordinate 45,382,605 of NC_092729.1, forward strand.
CTCCTTTCTCCCCAGCCGGCCGACATGCAAGACTATTCTTTCAGTAATGCTTGTCCATATCCCAAGGTAACTTAAATACCTGAATATCTTTCGGTAACTGAGTATCCCAGTTACCCAGCTAGCTTCGATACATAATCCTTATTCTGCAACCGTGTCTCCTTGTTTCCCAGCGAGCTCATATAGAACAAAAATCAAAGAACAATATAGCACATGAACAGGACATTTAGCTCTCCAAGCCTGTACCGGTCATGGCACCACACTTGGCCGAAAACCATAGCACTTCCTAGTGCTGTATCGGTCTGCACCCATCCTATCCATGTGTTTGTCGAGATGCCTTTTGAGCGCGGTAAATGTACCTGCTTCTACAATCTCCCCTGGTAACGCGTTCCAGGCACTCACCACCCTGTGTGTAATAAACCTGCCTCGCACATCTCATCTAAACTTTTCCCCACTGATCTTTAACGTATGACTCCTGGTGACAGAACCCACCTTGTGCCCGCCCATCCATAAGATCGTAAGACCATAAGACATCGGTGCAGAATTCGGCCACCCGGCCCATCGAGTCTGCTCCGACATCCAATCATGGTTGATATTTTCTCATCCCCGTTCCTCTGCCTTCTCCCCATAGCTCCTAGTCCCTACTCTATCTATTCCCCTTATAATCTTGTCGACCTTTATCAGTTCACCCCTCAACCTGCGGGGTTCTCATGAAAAAAGTCCACGTTTATTCATCCTCTCCACATGACGAACATCCTGCTGACCAAGCAACTTCCCGATAACCGTCCTCTTCACACTCTCCAAAGCATCCACATCATTCTGGCAGTACGGTGACCAGAATTGAACTTAAATTCCAAGTCTGGGGTCTGATTTAGCACAATGGACTAAGCAGATGGTTTATAAAGCTGAACGAAACCAGCCGTGCGGGTTCAATTCCCGTGCTAGCCTCCCGGGCAGGCACTGAAATGTGGCGAGCAGGGTCTTTTCACAGTAACTTCATTGGAAGCCTACTTGTGACAATAAGCGATTTTAATTTCATTTGAAGTGCGGTCTTACAACAGTTCCATGGAAATGAAGGATCACTTTTCAACAGTTAAACTGATTTTCATCAGCCTCATCCATAACGTTGGTCCGTCACTTGCCCAGCGAGCTCATGCACATGCTACTTTGGGCAGCGCGGTAGCACAAGTGGTCAGCCTTGTAGCTTAAACAGCGCCAGAGTCCCAGGTTCGATTCCCCACTGGGTCACTGTCTGTGCGGAGTCTGCACGTTGTCCCCGTGTCTGTGGGTTTCCTCCAGGTGCTCCGGTTTCCTCCCAATTCCAAAGCTGTGCAGGTGAATTGGATTGACATTGAAAAATTGCCCTTCGTGCCCAAAAAGGTTAGGAGAGGTTATTGGGTCACGGGGATAGAGTGGAATTGAGGGCTTAAGTGGGTCCATGCAGACTCGATGGGCCGAATGGCCTCCTTTTGCACTGTATGTTCTTTACATGTCACTTATTCTGTTACTTGTCTCCCAGTTCACCTGCTAACTAGCATACACCGCCTTAATTAATAATCGTGACTCCTCGGTCCCCAGCGAGGTTACATACTTGATCCGTATTATGAAACTGTGTGTCTAAGTTCCGAAGCTAGCTCTTATATGTCTTCTATTTCAGTGCTTTCAAAACCTCTGGCTATGTGTTTTTCAAAGTGTTTTATATTTAGCTTCAATTATTTCGTAACTATGGTAACATAATTTCCTTTAAGTTTTAGTATAAAATTGGTCTACAAAGGATATTTCATCACGTTGTTAGAACTTACTCTGAGCCTCTCTCACCCCAGGGATGAATGTCCAATAGGGCAATTCAGTCAGAAGATCAGCAGAAACACTTGCAAATTATTCAAATCTATAAATTATATTTGCAAGTTGACACAGAAGCCTCAGTCACAGAATCAGCCTGTTAAAGATAATATCCTCTGCTGAAAATTAACAGCGTCCTGTGATAGAGAATTCAGAATATCCATAATCGACTGAAATAAATAATTGCCCCGTTTTACAGAACTTAGTGGCTTCTACTATTCCGAAACTGTATCTCCCAGTACCGGTCTCCCGGGTTAGTGTCTGTACAGAAACGTTGATATGTTACTGAAATATGAATATTTATCGTTTGGGTAAAATAACATTTGAGCAGAATGACAGTGCACAGCTTATTGCATTATTAATGTTGTTTGTACATACACACAGAGTATGAAGAATAGATTGACTGACACCAGCCATGCATTTAGCTTGCGGGTTACAAGATGGCAGCCATGACAGAAACATGGATGCAAGATGGTCGCAGTTGTAAATGGTGACAAAGCAAGAGTACAATACAAATAAATGCAGCATGAAAATAAACTCGCATTGAATATTAACATCATCACTTGCAATTAATTTTGAAAAGGACAGTGGAAACATGGAAGATCTTCCCTTGTTAACAATTGATGATGCATTTGTCAATTACGATAAGGAAATGACAAACATGCTGAAGAATGGCTTTGTTGCAGTACTTACAGGAGAGGAAGAGTTCAAAATGCAAGAGATACGAGGAAACATATTGTTGAATCAGGAGCAGGGACTGGACAAAATTCAGATTTCTAGGGAACCCACTTCCAGGTGATTCCTCTCCAAGTCACTCACCGCCCTGGCTTGGAAATCTATCCACAGTCTGTAACTGGTTCTACTCGTTCCCCAGCAAGCTGACCTTAATGACCCGTGCTGTAGCTGTGTCTCCAAGTTAACAATCTAGCGTGTTTACATAGCCCACGTTTTGTGCTGGTTTAGCACACCGTCTAAACAGTTGGCTTGGAACACATAGTAATGCCAGCCGCGTGGGTTCAATTCTTGCCCCGGCCTCCCTGAACAGATGTCCGCATGGGCGACAGTAACTTAATTGAATCCTAATTGTGAAAATAAGCTATTATTTTATTATTATGTAACTGTGTCTCCTATTTCCCCAGCCGGCCTACTGCATGACTCTTCTTTCAGTAATGCCGTGTCCATATCCTGTGATAACTCAATTACCTGAACATCTTTCGGGGACTAAGTATCCTCGTTCTATCATAGAATCCTAGAACCATAGAAGTTTACAGCATGGAAACAGGCCCTTCGGCCCAACCAGTCCATGCCGCCCAGTTTTTACCATTAAGCTAGTCCTAGTTGCCTGCATTTGGCCCATAACCCTCTATACCCATCTTATCCATGTAACTATCTAAATGCTTTTTAAAAGACACAATTGTACCCGCCTCTACTACTACCTCTGGCAGCCCATTCCAGACACTCACTACCCTCTGAGTGAAGAAATTGCCCCTCTGAGCCCTTCTGAATCTTTCCCCTCTCACCTTTAACCTATGCCCTCTAGTTTTAGACTCCCCTACCTTTGGGAAAAGATGTTGACTATCTACCTTATCTATGCCCCTCATTATTTTGTAGACCTCTATAAGATCACCCCTAAGCCTCCTACGCTCCAAGGAAAAAAGTCCCAGTCTATCCAGCCTCTCCTTATAACTCAAACCATCAAGTCCTGGCAACATCCTAGTAAATCTTTACTGCACTCTTTCCAGTTTAATAATATCCTTTCTATAATAGGGTGACCAGAACTGCACACAGTATTCCAAGTGTGGCAGTACCAATGTCTTGTACAACTTCAACAAGACGTCCCAACTCCTGTATTCAATGTTCTGACCAATGAAACCAAGCATGCCGAATGCCTTCTTCACCACCCTGTCCACCTGCGACTCCACCTTCAAGGAGCTATGAACCTGTACTCCTAGATCTCTTTGTTCTATAACTCTCCCCAACGCCATACCATTAACTGAGTAGGTCCTGGCCTGATTCGATCTGCCAAAATGCATCACCTCACATTTATCTAAATTAAACTCCATCTGCCATTCGTCGGCCCACTGGCCTCATTGATCAAGAACCTGTTGCAATCCTAGATAACCTTCTTCACTATCCACTGTGCCACCAATCTTGGTGTCATCTGCAAACTTACTAACCATACCTCCTAAATTCTCATCCAAATCATTAATATAAATCACAAATAACAGTGGACCCAGCACCGATCCCTGAGGCACACCACTGGTCACAGGCCTCCAGTTTGAAAAACAACCCTCTACAACCACCCTCTGCCTTCTGTCGTCCAGCAAATTTTGAATCCAATTGGCAACCTCACCCTGGATCCCGTGAGCTTTAACCTTCTGCAACAACATACCATGCGGTACCTTGTCAAAGGCTTTGCTAAAGTCCATGTAGACAACGTCTGCTGCACTGCCCTCATCTACCTTCTTGGTCACCCCCTCAAAAAACTCAATCAAATTTGTGAGACATGATTTTCCACGCACAAAGCCATGTTGACTGCCCCGAATCAGTCCTTGTCTCTCTAAATGCTTGTAGATCCTGCCTCTCAGAATACCTTCTAGCAACTTACCTACTACAGACGTTATGCTCACCGGTCTGTAGTTCCCAGGCTTTTCCCTGCTGCCCTTCTTAAACAAGGGCACAACATTCGCCACTCTCCAATCTTCAGGCACCTCACCTGTGGCTGCCGATGATTCAAATATCTCTGTTAGGGGACCCGCAATTTCCTCCCTAGCCTCCCACAACATCCTGGGATACATTTCATCAGGTCCCGGGGATTTATCTACCTTGATGCGCTTTAAGACTTCCAGCACCTCCTCCTCTGTAATATGCACACTTCGCAAGACATCACTATTTATTTCCCTTAGTTTCCTAACATCCATGCCTTTTTCCACCGTGAATACCGATGAGAAATATTCATTCAGGATCTCACACAACTCTTGTGGCTCTGGACATAGATGTCCTTGTTGATCCTTAAGAGGCCCTCCTCTGTCCCTAGTTACTCTTTTTCCCTTTATGTATCTGTAGAAGCTCTTTGGATTCTCCTTTGCATTATTTGCCAAAGCAATTTCATGTCCCCTTTCTGCCCTCCTGATTTCCCTCTTAACTCTATTTCGACAATCTCTATTCTCTTCAAGGGATCCACTTGATCCCAGTTGTTTATGTACGTCATATGCCTCCTTCTTCTTTTTGACCAGAGTCTCAATATCTCGAGTCATCCAGGGTTCCCTACTTCTACCAGCCTTGCCTTTCACTCGAAAGGGAATGTGCTTACCCTGAACCCTGGTTAACACATTTTTAAAAGCCTCCCATTTACCAGCCGTCCCTTTGCCTGCCAACAGTCTCCCCCAATCTACCTCTGCAAGTTCCTGTCTGATACCATCAAAATTGGCCTTGCCCCAATTAAGAATTTTAACTCTTGGGCCAGACCTATCATTCTCCATAGCTATCTTAAAACTAATGGAGTTATGGTCACTTGTCCCAAAGTGATCCCTCACTAACACTTCTGTGACTTGCCCTTCCTTATTTCCCAAGACGAGGTCAAGTTTTGCCCCCTCTCTAGTCGGTCCATCCACATACTGAATGAGAAATTCCTCCTGAATACACTCAACAAATTTCCCTCCATCCAAGCCCCTAATGCTATGGCTGTCCCAGTCAATGTTGGGAAAGTTAAAGTCCCCGACTATTACCACCCTATTTTTCTTGCAGCTAAATGTTATCTCCTTACATATTTGCTCCTCACTTTCCCGCTGGCTATTTGGGGGCCTGTAGTACAGTCCTATCAAGGTGATCTCTCCCTTCTTATTTTTCAGTTCCACCCATATAGACTCAGTGGGCGAACCCTCGGATATATCCCCTCTAAGTACTGCCGTGATGTTCTCCCTAATCAAAAACGCCACTCCCCCTCCTCTCTTACCTCCTGTTCTATCCTTTCTATAGCATCTGTACCCCGGAACATTGAGCTGCCAGTCCTGCCCCTCCCTTAGCCATGTTTCAGTCATAGCTATAAGATCCCAGTCCCATGTGCCCATCCATGCCCTGAGTTCATCCGCTTTGCCCGTCAGGCCCCTTGCATTGAAATAAATGCAGTTTAATGTAGACTTTCCTTGCTCTCTGCCCTGCTTTCTCTGGTCATGCTTTACACACTCTCCCTTCCTGCCTTTTGTTTCCGTCCCCACTGACTTCCTACATCGGTTCCCATCCCCCTGCCACATTAGTTTAAACCCTCCCCAACTGCACTAGCAAACACACCCCGAGAACATTGGTTCCGGTCCCACCCAGATGCAGACCGTCCGATTTGTACAGGTCCCACCTCCCCCAGAACCGGTCCCAATGTCCCAGGAATTTGAAACCCTCCCTCTTGCACCATCTCTCAAGCCGCGTATTCATCCTAGCTATCCTGCCATTCCTACTCTGACTATCACGTGGCACTGGTAGCAATCCTGAGATTACTACCTTTGAGGTCCTACTTTTTAGTTTAACTCCTAACTCCCTAAATTCAGCTTGTAGGACCTCATCCCGTGTTTTACCTATATCGTTGGTGCCTATATGCACCACGACAGCTGGCTGTTCACCCTCTCCCTCCAGAATGCCCTGCAGCCGCTCCGAGACATCCTTGACCCTTGCACCAGGGAGGCAACATACCAACCTGGATTCTCGTTTGCGTCCGCAGAAACGACTGTCTATTCCCCTTACAATTGAACCTCCTATCACTATAGCTCTGACACTCTTTTTCCCGCCCTTCTGTGCAGCAGAGCCAGCCACGGTGCCATGAACCTGGCTGCTGCCACCTTCCCCTGGTGAGCCATCTCCCCCAACAGTTTCCAAAATGGTAAATCTGTTTTGGAGGGAGATGGCCGCAGGGGATCCCTGTACTGCCTTCCTACTCTTCCTCTGTCTGTTGGTCACCCATTCCCTATCTGCCTCAGTAATTTTAATCTGCGGTGTGACCAACTCACTGAATGTGCTATCCACAACTTCCTCAGCATCGCGGAAGCTTCAAAGTGAATCCATCCGCAGCTCCAGAGCCGTCAAGCGGTCTAACAGGAGCTGCAGTTGGACACACTTCTTGCAGATGAAGGAGTCAGGGACACCAGAAGGGTCCCTGAATTGGCACATCTCACAAGAGGAGGATGACACGGGTCTGAGCTCTCCTGCCATGACTTAAACCTGAAGTTAAATTTGAACTACACTACACAGCTATGAGAAAGTCAAAGAGAGAAAAGAAAAATCACTTACTAGTCACAAGCCAATCACTTACCTGCTGGCTGTGATGTAATTGCTCCCGAGACTCCCTCACAGGTCTGCTTCTCTGCACCTCCTTGAGATGAGCACCAAATTCCCTTAGCCAGTTAATTAATTTACTGAATCAATTGTTTTTTTTTTGGAAACTCAACCCCAAACACCAAACTCCAAAAAAACAGCCCTCACTCACCTCTTACCCGAACTCAGCCTTACCCAAACTCAGATACACTCTGTTTGCTTCCTGCACTCCCTTTCTAAAGGCCCTTCAGCCACACCTTTTGTGTCCTTCCTGATTTACAGTCAGCCAATAGGCCTTCTCCCGAAACTGAACTCCCGAATCTAACAGCTGACCTGCAAGGTAAGGACGTTTTTAAACAGCACTTACCTTTCCCAGCAGCACATGCTCCCTGTGGCCGCTCCCGAAACTGAACTCCCGAAACTAACGGCTGACCTGCAAGGTAAGGAAGTTTTTAAACAGCACTTACAGTTAGTAACTGAGATGGTTGCTATAAGAGCGGTTGCCCTGCAGAATAGGATGGCCCTTCATGCTTGCTGAAAAGGGAGGTACTTATGACCTGATTGGAAGTGACTGCTGCACGTCCATCCCTGAAGACTCAGAGAAAATTGATAACCTGGTGGATCACATTCGTAGAGAGCTAACAACGTTTCATGAGGATGGGGGATGGGACTTTGGCTTTGGGTGATTGGGATTGTTCGGACAGAGGATTGTGTTTTGGATTATAATCACCGTTGTAATTCTGATTGTGGTATGGATACTATTTAAATGTTGCTCGGTGTGTGGCCGGACATGGGGGCGCATTTGTCAGCATTGCCTCCGTGGTCCCAGCAACTTCACAATCAAGAGCCTGTCGATTCCCCTTTCATTATACCCCACCCTTTGCAGTGGAGGACACTAATGTACTAACAAGTGTTGATCATAAGATCAACAACGAGGGAATTATAGAAGATACTTTAGTTTGCGAATTAGTTGCCTGTTGAAGTGTATTCATTTTAACCACCTGCTTGACTATATTTCATGGAAATAGACACTTGGCGAAGCATAATGGATATTTAGCCTTATTTCAGGCAAGAGCACAGAATGAAATAGTCAGAAGGTCATACAATGTAAACCACTGTACAGCTGCACATTGCTTTGCTGACAACATGATTTTATGTTGCTTCGGCATGGAACCCAGGGTTTTGTTATTAAAACATAACTGCAGCCTGCTTCGTTTTCTGTCTCTCGCTAATCTAAAGAAATGCTGTCTGTCCCAGATATTGCTTAATGTATCATATAAATATTTTGCCTTTACCCCTGTAACACAGGGCATTTGTAATGACTGCTGCGTCTCCAGCCCTCCACGAACTTAATGTTTAATTAAAAGACCTTTGGTGAAAACTCGAAGTGCTGACTGATAATTTCCTCGACACAGACAATAAAACAGCATTAATAAGGGAGACTCGAGGGCAGGTAGAAGAAGAAAGGAGTTGAACTGTGACGTCACAGCATGCAGATAAGTGATTGGCTGGTGACAGGTAAGTAGTTTTTCTTTTCCCTGAGGTGTTATCGAGCGGGGCGCAGTGGTGGCTGAGTGAGTGCTTGCTGAGAAGGGGACTAAATGTTTCTTAAAAACTTACTGTTGGGATTTTCCAGCTGAATCCAGTCGGAGTGAGGACAGAGTGACTGCTGGGTAAGTAGTAAAATTGAAATTGTTTGCGCAGGCCCATAACTGCTGATTGCTGTTCTCGTGTGGGGCGCAGTGGTTGCTGTTTAAGTGTTTTATTTTTACTTGTATTTAAGTTGGGCAGTTTATAAACGACACTACACCACCCCTCCACCTCCTCTAACCTAAGGGGTAGAGTGAATATTAGGTAAGCTCTTCTTTCTTTTTCTTTTTATATCTAGAGGGGATGGCAGGGAAGGCAGTGCAATGTTACTCCTGCAGAATGTTTGAGGTGAGGGACGCCGTCAGTGTCCTTGCTGATTTCACCTGTGGGAAGTGCACCCATCTCCAGCTCCTCAGACACCGCGTTAGGGAACTGGAGCTGGAGCTGGATGAACTTCGGATCATTCGGGAGGCAGAGGTGGTCATAGATAGTAGCTTCAGGGTTGTAGTTACCCCGAAGAATCAAGATAGATGGGTAACAGTGAGCGGGGCTGGGAGGAAGCAGTCAGTGCAGGGATCCTCTCTGGTCGTTCCCCTCAGTAACAAGTATCCCGTTTTGGATACTGTTCAGGAGGACGACCCACCAGGGGTAAGCCACAGTGAACGGATCTCCAGCACTGAGTCTGTCCCTGTGACTCAGAAGGGAAGGAGGGAGAGCAGGAGAGCAATAGTTATTGGGGTCTGGATAGTTAGATGGACAGATAGACAGTTCTGTGGCAACGAAAGAGACTCGCGGATGGTACGTTGCCTCCTGGGTTCCAGGGTCCGTGGCGTCTCGGACCGTGTTTTCAGAATCCTTAAAGGGGATGGGGAGCAGTCACAAGTCGTGGGACACATCGGCACCAACGACATAGGTAAGAAAAGGGACGGGGATTTAAAACAGGAATTTAGGGAGCTACGGTGGCAGCTGAGAGACAGGACAAACCATGTTGTCAGCTCTGGTTTGTTGCCGGTGCCACGTGCTAGTCAGGTGAGGAACAGGGAGAGAGTGCAGATAAACACGTGTCTGCAGGAATGGTGTAGGAGGGAGGGTTTCAGGTACGTGGATAATTGGAACACATTCTGGTGAACGTGGGACCTGTACAGACAGGACGGTTTGCACCTGAACCACAGGGGCACCAATATCCTGGGAGGGAAATTTGCTACGGCTCTTCGGGGGGTGGGGGGAGGGGGTTAAACTAATTTATCAGGGGGCTGGGAAAACGAGCTGTAGTCCACAAGCCAGTGTCGAGAGTCGTGAGGTCCTGAGGAGGGCATCAAGGTCGCAGGAGTGTACCGGTAGACAGAAAGGTGGGTTGAAGTGTGTCTACTTCAATGCAAGTACCATCCGGAATAAGGTAGGTGAACTTGGAGCGTGGATTGGTACTTCGGACTACGATGTTATGGCCATTACGGAGACATGGTTAGGACAGGGACAGGAATGGTTGTTGGAAGTTCCGGTGTATAGATGTTTCAGTAAGAGTAAGGAAGGTGGTAAAAGTGGTGGAGGAGTAGCATTGTTAATCAAGGACAGTTTAACGGCTGCAGAAAGGCAGTTTGAAGGGGATCCGCCTACTGAGGTAATATGGGCCGAAGTTAGATTTAGGAAAGGAGCGGTCACATTGTTAGGAGTTTTCGATGGGCCCCCAAATAGTAATAGAGAGGTGGTGGAAGAAGTTACACAGCAGATTATGGATAGGTGTGTAGGTCTCAGGATCATGGGTGACTTTCACGTTCCAAATATTGATTGGAACCTCGATAGGTCGAACAGTCCGGGTGGGGCAGTCTTTGTACATTGTGTGTAGGAGGATTTCCTGACACAATATGTGGATAGGCCGACAAGAGGGGGCACATTGGATTTGGCATTGTGTAATGAACCGGGCCAAGTGTTAGATTTGTTGATGGGAGAGGTCGTTGGAGAGAGTGATCACAATTCGGTGTCTTTCACTATTGCAATGGAGAGGGATAGGGCCATACGGCAGGGCAAGGTTTATAATTGGGGGAGGGGTAATTATGATGCGATTAGGCAAGAATTAGAGAGCGTAAGATGGAAACAGAAACTGTCAGGGAAAGGCACAAATGAAAAGTGGAGCTGGTTCAAGGAACAAATACTGCGTGTCCTTGATAGGCATGTCCCTGTCAGTCAGGGAGAAAATGGACGCGTGAGAGAACCATGGTTCACAAAAGAGATTGAATGTCTTGTCAAGAGGAAAAAGGAAGTGCATGTAAGGATGAGAAAACAAGGTTCAGTAGGGTCGCTTACAAGGTAACACGGAATGAGCTGAAAAAAGAGCTTAGGAGAGCTCGGAGGGGGCATGAGAAGTCCTTGGCGGGTCGGATGAAGGAAAACCCCAAGGCCTTTTACTCTTATGTGAAAAATAAAAGAATGACCAGGGTGAGGGTAGGGCCGGTGAAGGACAGTAGTGGGAACTTGTGCATGGAGTCAGAAGAAATAGAAGAGGTGTTGAATGGATACTTTTCTTCAGTGTTCACAAAGCAGAGGGGCCATGTTTTTGAGGATGAGAGTGTGATTCAGGCGGGTAGGCTGGAGTAAGTAGATGTTCTGAGGAAGGATGTATTAGCAATTTGAAAAAGCTGAGGGTCGACAAGTGCCCTGCGCCAGATGGGATACACCCAAGGATTCTTTGGGAGGCAAGGGATGAGATTGCAGAGCCTTTGGCTTTAATCTTTGGGTTCTCGCTGTCCACGAGGATATTGCCAGAGGACTGGAGATTGGCGAATGTTGCTCCTCTGTTCAAGAAAGGGAATAAGAATGACCCTGGTAATTATAGGCCAGTTAGTCTTACTTCGGTGGTCGGGAAGATAATGGAAAAGGTCCTGAAGTATAGGATTTATGACCATTTGGAAATATACAGCTTAATCCGGGATTGTCAACACAGACTCGTGAAGGGTAGGTCTGACAAACTTGATTGCAATCTTTGAGGAGGTAACTAAATGTGTAGATGAAGGTAGAGCAGTTGATGTCGTATATATGGATTTTAGTGAGGCGTTTGATAAGGTTCCCCATGGTCGGCTCATGAAGAAAGTAAGGAGGTGTGGGGTAGAGGGAAATTTGGCCAATTGGATAAGTAACTGGCTACCACGTAGAAGACAGAGGGTGGTGGTGGATAGAACATTTTCAGACTGAGACCAGGTACCAGCGGTGTACCACAGGGTCCTCTGCTATTTGTGATTTTTATCAATGACTTGGAGGAGGGGGCTGAACGGTGGGTCAGTAAATTTGCTGATGACACCAATATTGGTGGAGTAGTGGATGAGGTGGAGGGCTGCTGTAGGCTGCAAAGAGACATTGATAAGATGCAGAGCTGGGCCAAAAAATGGCAGATGGAATTTAACCCGGAAAAGTGTGAGGTGATTTATTTTGGTGGAAAAAAATTTGAATGCGGATTACAGGGTCAACGGCAGGGTTCTGAGGAATGTGGAGGAACAGAGAGATCTTGGGGTTCTTGTCCACAGATCTGTAAAGGTTGCCACTCAATGGTTAGAGCCCTGAAGAAGGCTTACAGTGTGTTAGTTTATTAACAGGGGGCTTGGGTTTAAGAGCCATGGGGTTATGCTGCAACTGTACAAGACCTTGGTTAGACCACATTTGGAGTATTGTGTGCAGTTCTGGTCACCTCATTATCGGAAGGATGTGGAAGCATTGGAAATGGTGAAAAGGAGATTTACCAGGATGCTGCCTGGTTTGCAGGATCGGTCTTTTGAGGAAAGGTTGAGGGAGCTAGGGCTTTTCTCTTTGGAGCGGAGGAGGTTTATAAGATAATGAGGGGGATAGATAGAGTGGACGTTGAGAAACTATTTTCTCGGGTGGATGTAGCTGTTACAAGGGGGCATAACTATAAGATTCAGGGTGGGAGATTTAGGAGGGATGTCCGAGGTAGGTTATTTACTCAGAGATTGGTTAGGGTATGGAATGGACTGCCTGCTGTGACAGTGGAGTTGGACACTGTATGAACTTTCAAGCGGTTATTGGGTCGGCACATGGAGCACACCAGAATGACAGGGAGTGGGGTAACTTGATCTTGGTTTCAGACAATTATCGGCACAACATCGACGGCCAAAGGGCCAGTTCTGTGCTCTCTGTTCTATGTTGTATGTTCTATAACAAACTGACCAAACACAGGCACTAAAACGAAATTGATAAACGGACCAAACACAGGGACAATCATACATCTTTAATACATGGGCAAATACACTGACACTATAACAACATTAATAAACCGACCAAACACAGACAATAAAAGGGCATTGATTAAAATGACCAAACAAACCGACACTAAAACAACATTTATAAACTGACCAAACACACAAACAATAAAACAGCATTTATAAACTGACCCAACACACAAAGGGACTAACAGAACACATTCATTCGAGATTTCGAAACTCTATCAAACACTGGGGTTTGATACAGATTACAGGTCTCTCTACTGTATCCACGTCAAATACTCCCAGGCAACGTACAGCACAGGATTATAACAGTAAATGCAGGAGCATAGGAGTATTGATAGGCAGAGGGATATGGGTGTACAAAGAACGGATCACTGAGAGGGGCAATGCAGGTGACTTCATCGGTTGGGGAATTGAGTATATAAATTGGAGAGATTATATCGGAGAGGGGTGATCATCTCAGCTTCAATGTTCATGTGGGTTACAGTCATCAGATGCTTATCGCAATCAGAATTAGCACACAAGGTGACTTTCGTCTTCTCGGAAAAGCAAGATGGTCGCCGAATGTTTCCCTGGCAACGCAAGGAAATCCACACACTTTCAGACGCATAGATAGAAGTCCCCAGACTCACAGACGTAGAGACTCAAATATTCACATATAGACACAGACACTAATACAAACTCAGACACACAAACATACACAAACGCAGGGAGACGGCATGGAGGCCGACCGTCTCTCACGATAATGCAGGATGACAAATCCGGTTGAGGCTGACTGGTCATGGGCAGTATCACCGGCTGTGGGACGAGAGAGTTGCCATGCGGGTGGGTTTTCATCTCAAGGTTTAATAAATTGAATAATCGAAGTAATGGGGATTTTCAGCACATTCTTCAACTGCTGCCTGAACTGAGTCTGTGTCACGGCGTAAATCGCCGTGTTTGTGCAGCAGCTCAAGAGCTGCAGGGTGAAACCCAATTCCATAACATAATAATCTAACCATACAGACTTATACCCCAGATATTCCATCCGGCCCCAGATAGAATAAAAGATTAACACTGACCATAACACGATGAAATTTGCCGAGATAATAAACAGTAAAATGATGCATTTCCTCCTACTTTCTATCTCTGGGTCTCTGGGACTGTGCCCACTGCTGTGAGCCCGGAGTCTCCTGCGGGCCCTGCTTCTCAGGACAATGTGTCTGACGGTGAGAACATTGATCAGCAGAATCAGGACAAATGGAACACACGGGGTTATAATGTTGTGGAGGAACTCGATTATTCCCCAGAACGGAGACAACATAACATCCATTGTGACAACACAAAACCAGGGGCTGTTCAATAGTCGATACCGACCGGTGAACATAAAATACCAGAAAATGTTCTTCAAACAGCTCAGCACAGCCACTGTTCCCAGAACCACAGCCGCCGTTTTCTCGCTGCAATATTTACTTTTCAGCTTCGGGCAACATATGGCCACAAATCGATCAAAGGTGAAAGTGACGGTGAACCACACAGAGCAGTCAGTGTCTGCATAAATCGGGACGGCGTGGATATTACACAGGGGCATAGTGTTCAGGAAATAAAACTGCTCTTTAAAAACAATGGGAATGTGTCTCAATATCAGGTCGAGAATAACGACCAGCAGATACCCCACTGCCATGGCCACCAGGTAACAAGTGACACATTTGGACAGACCACAGTTTTTCCTCTTCAGGATAACAATTGTGATGAGGTTCACTGTGAGGAAGAGAAATAAGCAATGCATCAGGCTGGGGAAGACATTCTCAGTTTAATTGAGATAGTGTTGACAAAGTCAGACAAGTACACAGAAATAGAGACGACTCACACTCACACAAATAGTGACACACTAATACACACAGACTCAGAGAGAGAGGAGAAACTAATACACACACGCACAGGCACCTGGGAACACTAATATACACACTCCATACACACAGACACTAATATATACACATACAGTTACAGATAAACCAATACGAATGAAAATGAAAATGAAATGAAACACACTATACACACACTAACACAAAGATACGTTAATACCCACACTCACACAGGCACTAATGCACACATTAATAGAGAGACACAATTGCACGCATTCACAGACACACAAAGACACAAATCCACACACTCGCAGGCGCATGGATAGAAGTACCTATACGCACAGACCTAGCGTTTCAAATACACACACTTACACAGACACTATTATAAACTCATACACACAAACATACACAAACACAGAGACACGGAAAGAAAAAGAGGCACTCACAGACACATAGAGAAACAAATCTACACACACACTCAGGGTGGCACTAAAACACACATTCACGCACAGACACAAATATTCACCCTCACACACAGAAAACAAATTCACACCCTCACACTCACAGATACAAATATACACAGCCACAGACATACATAGAAACATATAGGTACACTCAGAAAGACACAGAGACACGGATACACACTCACAGGCACAGACACAAATACACAGACTCACAGAGACAGAGATACAAACAGACAATCACAGAGATAGGTACACACATACAGACTGTGATAGACACAGAGACAAAAATACACACATACAGATAAAAATAGACACACTCACAACCACAGAGGCACAAACACACAGGCTCACAGAGTCACTAGTACAGAGGTTCACAGAGACAGAGATACAAAGACAAACAATCACAGAGATAGATACACACATACAGACTGTCACAGACACAGAGTCATAAATACACACACAGACACATAAAACAAATACAATGACTCACGGAGACAGAGACACAAAAACAGTGACAGACACAGAGAGCGGTAAGTACACACACTCAAACACAGAGTGACACAAATACAGTAACTTAGAGGTATTGTCGCTGGAGTAATAATCTAAAGATCTCGGATAATGATCTGTGGACCTGGGTTAGAATCCCACCGCGGTATGTGATGGAACTTAATCTCAATAAAATATCTGGAAATAAAAACTCTAACCCAGACGATGAAGCCATTGTCGATTGTCGGAAAACCCCATTTAAATCCCTTTATGTAAGGAAATGTGCCATCCTTACCTGGTCTGACCTACGAGTGGTTCCATACTCACTGCAATGTGGTTGACTCTTAACTGCCCTCAATTATGAAGTGAAGATGATGGCGTTTGACTGGGGTGAGCACAGTAAGAAGTATTTTACCGGGCGCTGTAAGACGTCGTACTGTGCTCTTATTTAAGGATGGGTAATACATGCTCACACAGCCTCCGGCCCTCACGTCCCCTGGACGAATATTAAAAACTCACACACAGACACACAAATACACACTCTCACAGACACAACGAGAGACACATACATAAACACACACACAGACACAAATAAACTGACTGACAGCCACCCAGGGAGATACATACACAAATACAATTCGGGACGGGCAATACATGCTGACACATCCCATGAACCAATAAAAATACTCACAGATACAGACACAAATACACACACTCACACCACACAAAGAGTCAAATACATACACACACTGAAAGACAAAGAGAGACACCAACGCTCCCACAAACACACATTCATAAAACGACACATTCACGTACGATTACATCCACACAATCAAAAGCAACTCACAACTCCCACATGCATACACTCAATCACGCACACACATAAACACACACACACATACACATAGCCACACACATGCAGTCACACCTCCATACAAACCCACAGCCACACATACTCACCAACACACATTCGTACACACTGAGGCACTCATCCTCAGACACACACACACACGCCCGCCCCTGCCATACACACCCTCAATCCGAGACACACCAACAGACACGCACCCTCTTACACACACGCGCACCTCCCACATATACACACACACAAACCCTCACGCGCGCACATATACACTTCCAGTCTGTAAAACAGTTTCACAAACACACATTCACGCATACTCCCTCACTCACAGTCACACACACATAAGCACAAACAAACTCCCTCACGCACACATAGTCACACCAAGCAGACACACCAGCACCCACCTGCAAACACAAACCCGTTCATAGATACACTCACACAACCACACCCAGACAGGAAACCACGCATTCACAAACATTCATAAAACACCCGCACCTTCCCACACACACATTAAGACGCCCTCAGAGACTCATCCATCCGCACCCATTCACCCTAAGACACCCTAACACACTCACTCATGTCCACACACACAGACACAACACCCCTACACATCCACACACATGCCCACAAACGCACACGTACACTGTCTCACAGACGTACGCACACGCCCACACTTACACATATACACACACCCAAAACAGGCACACCCATATACACATACACACACACAAAATCACTCACACACATACACAACCACGCACAAACCGCATTACCACACCCACGCCGAACACACAGGCACATACATACGCAAAAAAAACACTCACCCACACACCCACAAACAGTTGCACATACATGCATTCTCCCTCACCCACACGCACACATCACATTCTCACACAGTAAAGCACACACCCACACATGCCTACTGCCAAACACACACTTACCCACATAGACATAACCACACACGTACACACACATACATTCACTCCCACCCTCCCATGCATAGACACACACCAACACACAAAGACACACACACACACCCTGCACCCACACACACACTACCAAACACACAACCATACATATTCACACCCACTCTCGCACCCACACTCACACACACAGACAACCACAGGCACACCCAAACATGCGCACGCACACCAAAACACACACAAACACGCACACATGAACTCACTCACCACCGCCCCCAAACACAATCAGATACTCACCCACACACATATACTCCCAACCACAGCCATGCATTCACAGATAGACACACACAGACACACCCAGACATGCAAACATAACCATGTATATGACACCCACCAACCCCTGTAGTTAACGGCGCACTTGACCATGGCCATTCCATTTCCCGTGTTATTACTTTCACTGCCTGCACTTCCGGCTGTAGTTTCCATAATGATACCTTGTCCGCTTTTGCTGCCTTTGCCGCAAAGCATGGAAACATCATTCACTGCAACTTTTGCATTTTTTCACTCAACTCGTGTAGCTGTTATATCGACCCCCACCACCTCTGGAATACATGATCTGCGAAACCATATAAGGTTAAAGTTTCCAATTTACCGCTCCTCTGCTGGCCATGCTCAAGCCTACACGTCCAACTCGTGTATTAGCACCAGCTAATTCATACTCCACCATTTGTCTGTCTGGTGTAACAGACTATCCATTCCTCAGATTCATGTTATGCTTCTTTGTACAAATATGTGACTTCAGCTGCCTTAAAACCTTGTTATTCCTCTACTTGCAGCAAATCAATAATTCAGACAGAATAGAATATCCTTAGTAAAATTGGTTTAACATTAAACACAGCTTTTTATTTTTTCTCTACCTTCACCAAGACTACAGCTATGTGTTCGTATAAACAGTAACATAACTTTCAGGAATGCCGGCTTATATCAAATATACTTCCCATTAGAGAGAACTTGGCCACGTTCGCTCTGAGGGGCACGAGCTGATCAGCTATGGAAGTCAGTTCTCCAAGTACAACGGTTGATCCCGGGTTGTGGTTGGATAGTTTTCGGTGGTACCGAATTTTATATGGTGTAAATAAAACAATCTTTCAGCTTCACTCGTCATTAAAGCCTGTTCTCCGTGTCCCGAAAAGAACGGTGTTGCAAGCAATGTTTTGTCTCTGGTTCTCATGAAAATCCATTTTAGCAAGCCTTCCTCCGACCCCCGGATGGCATACTTAACCTTCTCCAGGTGGAGAAATTCCGAGAGTTCAGCGAGCCAGTCTGCAGCTGGGGGAAGTGCTGCCGATCGCCAGCCGAGCAGGATTCTCCAGCGTGCGATCGGGCAAGTGAAAGCAAGGGCGTTGGCCCCTTCCCCATGTGTAGCTCTGGCTGCTCTGATACCCCGAAGATTGGCACCCTCACCGTCACAACCTTAGACAAAGCCGCCAAGAAGGCTGTCCAGAATCAGCAAGTTTGGGACAAGCCCAGAACATGTGGGTGTGGCTGACTGGGTCCCTCTGCCACCTGGAAGCAAGGGGCAGTTTGTCGGCCTGTTCCAAAACATGTTCGAGCTCAGCAACAACGACTAAGATGACGAAACGGGAGAAATAGGAAGAAAAAGAGGAAGGACAAGGGGAAAACATGGATAGGTGGGAAACCTTACGAATGCGCAAACTGGGGGAGGAGAAGGGAGGAGGAAGAGGAAAGAGTGGAAGGACACAAAAGGGAACAACATGGGAGTGAGGGGGCGACCCCCCCCCCCCCCCCGCCAATCACAGGGGAAACACAGCCGAAATCGATGGGGGAAGAAAAGATGGGGAGGGAAAGAAAGGGGGCACACAAGGGGGGTGGGTAGCAAACAAAGTATTTACCTGCTTATAAGTTTGGAAAATGCCAATAAAAAGATTTGGAAAAAAAGAAAATCCATTTTGCACTTGGCTGCAGTTTCCTTGGTAGCTTCTTTGAAGTTAGTCAGTGACCACTTCTCCCAGAATGCCTTACGGCTCAATGTTGACCATATTTTCCACTCAGTAACCAAGTGTATTTGTCTATTCCCTTGCTTACCTGATACTTCAAACGACGTGGAGAATCAGGTATAACACAATGACCCTTCAGTGCAGGCAAATTAAATCCAGTTAGGCATGACTTTCCTAAATATCACAAATGTTTCCGGGGATTCACTGCAATTACGTTACATTGTCCATACGTGGTACCAGCGAGAAAGGTGACGAGTGACTGCATGTTTAGAGTCTGCTCTCCAATAGTTCCTGGTATGCAAAGCAATTTTCTCCCATGCGCCCGATATCGCATGTCATCCAGCAATGCAATATCGGCATCATGTCCTCCGACAGTCGGACAAGTATATATTCTGATTTCCCCAGTCTAACAAGTATATTTAAGTCCCCACAGTTCTCTATATTTCTCCCTCCGCCGCTGATCATGGAAGAGCATTCTAGCTCAGCAGTGTTATCGTCCCATATCTACACATTTTCCAGTGTACTTCATACATCTGTGCCATCTACACGAGCA
This sequence comes from Scyliorhinus torazame, assembly GCF_047496885.1. Classification (NCBI taxonomy): domain Eukaryota; kingdom Metazoa; phylum Chordata; class Chondrichthyes; order Carcharhiniformes; family Scyliorhinidae; genus Scyliorhinus; species Scyliorhinus torazame. The sequence goes on from NC_092729.1 coordinate 45,402,711, forward strand.
TTTGTGCAGCAATACCATCCCCACCCCATAAACCTATGATCCACGCTACTCCCCCCCCCCCACCCCATCATCGCTTTAACTGGTATATATCACCACCTCTACCAGATGTAGCAATTTAAATTCCAACACACCGTGTGCATAGTACATGTAACCTATGTCCCGGCTCCCACAGTATGTAAAACAAAGTCTACCTGGTACATCTACCCCTCCACGCTAATATATGCCGCCTCAAATGGCCCCCATTATTCACCACGCCCCAAGTGCATCTGTACACACGCCCCTCGCATTGCACCTGGCATTCCTCCAACTTTGCTACCCACAGTATCTGTTAAATGGCACAACATAACGAACATTCGTGATATATGTACTTCGTCCTCTGTATAATCTAGTATATCGACTACAGTTACTGATACTATTGTTGAACTTGCCCCTCTTCCCATTTTCGAAGGGCGAAGCAAAGATGATCAGAGGTCCTTTGCTATTTATTGAACATTGAGATCGTCACCGGCCCCGCTATTATCACAGCAGCACGCGCCCATCGCGTGATGATGTTGTAATGTTTGATTCCGTTTCAGTCATCGTAAGATTAACGTAAAAATCGGTATGTGAAGACATTTTTCAACTGTTCTCTGAATTTGGTCTGTGTCACTGCATAAATACAAGTATTTGTGCAACAGCTCAGGAGCTGCAGCATGAATCCCACCTCTTGCACAAACCAATGTAAATACATTGCCTCATACCCCAAATAATACATCCGGGTCCATATCGAATAAAACATAAACACCGACCATAAGATAATGAAATTGGCCGAGATGACAAACAGTAAAACAACGGATTTCCTTCGGATCGCCATCTCTGGGTCTCTGGTACTCTCCCCACTGCTGTGAGCTCGGAGTCTCTTGCGGGCTCTGTTGGCCACTAAAATGTGTCTGACGGTGAAAAGATTAAGCAGCATAATCAGGACGAATGGAACACCAGGTGTTAAAATGTAATGAAGGAACTCAATTGTTCCCCAGACCACAGAAAACATGTCCGTGATGGGCACATCACAAAACCAGGGTTGGTTTCCCCTATAATACGGACCCGACACCATGAAATACCAGGAAATATCCTTCAAACAGCTCAGTAAAGTCACTGTACCCAGAACAACAGCCGCCGTTTTTTCAGTGCAGTATTTTTGTTTCAGCTTCTTGCAGCAAATGGCTACATATCGATCGAAGGTGAAAGTGACGGTGAACCAGACAGAACAGTCAGTGGCTGCATAAAGCAGGACAGCGTGTATATTGCACATGGGGATGTTCAGCAAGAATTCAAATTGCTCCAGAAATACGATCGGAATTTGTCTCAATATGAGATCGAATATAACAACCGATAGATCCGCCACTGCCATGCCGACGAGGTAGCATGTGACACATTTACAAAGGCCACACTGTCCTCGGGACAAGATCACAATCGCCACTATGTTGACTGTGTGGGAGAGAAAAAAACATGATTTTTATGATTCAGACTCGAAGCAAAATGACCAGTTTGCATAAGTATTAATTACATTGTGAAAGGGGTGACCAGCATGGGGCGGATTAGAATAACTTGACCTGGACCAACCAACAGGAATGGCTGCTATGTAGGGAAAGCATGGCGCATGCCCCGACAAAGTGGATAATGCTGGAATTGGCTGCCAAATACAGATCATAATCCTCACCTCGTTGTTTCCTTCCCTGGGTTAAACATTGACAATCTCTACACCACATCGTTTTCTCTTTCTTCTTGAGGCGTCCGCATGGGCCGACGATGGTTTGCTGCCTTCCATTGAGCAGGGTTCTGCGGGGACTGAATAGTCCAAACCGGGATCCGGACACTCTGTACCAGGTTTGTCAGCTGGTGTTGAAGCAGTTGGTTGGGTGGTGCGCTCTGGATTCAGCGCGCTCCTTCCGCTGTGTACTCACGGCCTCTGCGTGCACCTCTCTGTGACACTCGTGGTGATTGGCACCATCGTGGGTGCTTCATGTCCAGCTTGTGTGTTGTAAAACAAGCGAATACACATATCCATGACGATGTTACATTTGTTTGTTGAGGCTTTCTGAGTGTCCTTGTTGCTTATTCTGTGCACTTTCAGTAATTGCTTGCTTTGGCGGTGTTTGGAGTAAAGCAATTGTTTCAGGAATCTCTTGCGTCGGGCATGTGAGTTGGACCTGATGTCTTGGTGATCGAACACTCTGTTCCCCAGCCATCCGAAGACTGCGCTGTCACATTGCTGTCGCATCTGGATTTCATCGCGATATTTGCTCGGGCCAAGTTGTGGGGAATGATCCACATTGTCGAGTGGCTCACCATAGATCACCGTGGCAGGAGCGGGCCGGCAGACAAGCGTTGCTTTCCGGATATTTAGTCTGAGTTTCTTCTCCCAATTACCTCGGTGAAAGCGTCGATGATAATTGGTCCCTCGGTCTATGGGTGTGCACACACACAGGGGACATGTGTGTACCGCAGCCCGATGACAAAAGTTGTGGTGGTCTTGGATCTGGCCTCCAGGCGTCGGAGGGTCAATATTTCACCCCTGTGCGGTAGATTAGTCCCACTCCATCGGTGGACGTCAGGGCGATGAGTTGGAGTGCGAAGAAGATGGAGAATGTTGTTGCTGCGATGACGCCGCACTGTTTGACCCAGGGTTGCACACTCAGAATTATACATAGATGCTGAATATTGGACCAGTGCTTTTTACCACTGACATGTTAATAAATGTATCTACATTTTCCACCATCTCACACAATTGAACCCAGGGAAACCCGATAATGAAAGCTGAACTTGCATCCGAACTTAATGTGAGGTTCGGAGGAGGAGGAGCAGTCTCTGTCAGGGAGAGAACCTGAGAACATCTAAGACTCTCAGAAGGTAAGAACGTAAGTAAGTGATTTTTACTCATTTTTACTTTTATACCTTTTTCAAATTGTGTGTGTCGGGGGGGGGGGGGGGGAACTGAAGTGACATCACAGAAAAGCTGTGGCCTGAGTGGCTGATTGGGAATCTACACTAAATTAAAAAAAATTAAGCATTGGTAACTAATTAAACATAATTAATTAATTATAATTTAGAGGGGTATCTAAGAGATCGGAGAGTACTATATTTAGCTTCCGCATTTCTATTAGAAATCTCGTGCTAGGAAACAGATAGTTAACAGTAACTTTGAATTTTTTTTAAAAATATATATATTTTTTAATTAAATTTTAATTTTAATTAATTGACGCAATGTCAGTTAGGGGGGGGGGTGCAGTTCTCTGACTGTGCGATGTGGCAGGTCCGGGAGGCTTCCAGCGTCCCGGATGGCTTCATCTGCAGAAAGTGCACCCAACTGGAGCTCCTCACAGACCGCATGGTTCGGTTGGAGCAGCAATTGGATGCACTTAGGAGCATGCAGGTGGCGGAAAGCGTCATAGATCGCAGTTATGTAAATGTGGTCACGCCCAAGGTGCAGGCAGAGAAATGGGTGACCACCAGAAAGGGCAGGCAGTCAGTGCTGGAATCCCCTGTGGTTGTCCCCCTCTCGACCAGGTATACCCCTTTGGATACTGTCGGGGTGGATAGCCTATCAGGGGAAAACAGCAGCAGCCAGAGCAGTGGCACCACGGCTGGCTCTGATGTTCAGAAGGGAGGGTCAAAGCGCAGAATAGTAATAGTAATAGGGGACTCTATAGTCAGGGGCACAGATAGGCGCTTCTGTGGACGTGAAAGAGACTCCAGGATGGTATGTTGCCTCCCTGGTGCCAGGGTCCAGGATGTCTCCGAACGGGTAGAGGGCATCCTGAAGGGAGAGGGCAAACAGGCAGAGGTCGTTGTACATATTGGTACTAACGACATAGGCAGGAAAGGGCATGAGGTCCTGCAGCAGGAGTTCAGGGAGCTAGGCAGATAGTTAAAAGACAGGACTTCGAGGGTTGTAATCTCGGGATTACTCCCTGTGCCACGTGCCAGTGAGGCTAGAAATAGGAAGATAAAGCAGCTAAACACGTGGCTAAACAGCTGGTGTAGGAGGGAGGGTTTCCGTCATCTGGACCACTGGGAGCTCTTCCGGGGCAGGTGTGACCTGTATAAGAAGGACGGGTTGCATCTAAACCGGAGAGGCATAAATATTCTGGCCGCGAGGTTTGCTAGTGTCACACGTGTGTGTTTAAACTAGTATGGCAGGGGGTGGGCACGGGAGCAATAGGTCAGAAGGTGAGAGCATTGAGGGAGAACTAGGGAATAGGGACAGTGTGGCTCTGAGGCAGAGCAGACAGGGAGAAGTTGCTGAACACAGCGGGTCTGGTGGCCTGAAGTGCATATGTTTTAATGCAAGAAGTATTACGGGTAAGGCAGATGAACTTAGAGCTTGGATTAGTACTTGGAACTATGATGTTGTTGCCATTACAGAGACCTGGTTGAGGGAAGGGCAGGATTGGCAGCGAAACGTTCCAGTATTTAGATGTTTCAGGCGTGATAGAGGGGATGTAAAAGGGGAGGCGGAGTTGCGCTACTGGTTCGGGAGAATATCACAGCTGTACTGCGGGAGGACACCTCAGATGGCAGTGAGGCTATATGGGTAGAGATCAGGAATAAGAAGGGTGCAGTCACAATGTTGGGGGTTTACTACAGGCCTCCCAACAGCCAGCGGGAGATAGAGGAGCAGATAGGTAGACAGATTTTGGAAAAGTGTAAAAACAACAGGGTTGTGGTGATGGGAGACTTCAACTTACCCAATATTGACTTGGACTCACTTAGTGCCAGGGGCTTAGACGGGACGGAGTTTGTAAGGAGCATCCAGGAGAGCTCCTTAAAACAATATGTAGACAGTCCAACTAGGGAAGGGGCGGTACTGGACCTGGTATTGGGGAATGTGCCCGGCCAGGTGGTAGATGCTTCAGTAGGGGGGCATTTCGGCAACAGTCACCACAATTCAGTAAGTTTTAAAGTACTGGTGGACGAGGATAAGAGTGGTCCTAGGATGAATGTGCTAAATTGGGGGAAGTCTAATTATAACAATATTAGGCGGGAACTGAAGAACATAGATTGGGGGCGGATGTTTGAGGGCAAATCAACATCTGACATGTGGGAGGCTTTCAAGCGGCAGTTGAAAGGAATTCAGGACCGGCATGTTCCTGTGAGGAAGAAGGATAAATACGGAACTTTCGGGAACTTTGGATGACGAGAGATATTGTAGGCCTCGTCAAAAAGAAAAAGGAGGCATTTGTCAGGGCTAAAAGGCTGGGAACAGACGAAGCCTGCGTGGAATATAAGGAAAGTAGGAAGGAACTTAAGCAAGGAGTCAGGAGGGCTAGAAGTACTTTGCATCAGTATTCACCAAAGAGAAGAAATTGGTAGATGTTGAGTCTGGAGAAGGGTGTGTAGATAGCCTGGGTCACATTGAGATCCAAAAAGATGAGGTGTTGGGTGTCTTAAAAAATATTAAGGTAGATAAGTCCCCAGGGCCTGATGGGACCTACCCCAGAATACTGAAGGAGGCTGGAGAGGAAATTGCTGAGGCCTTGACAGAAATCTTTGGATCCTCGCTGTCTTCAGGGGATGTCCCGGAGGACTGGAGAATAGCCAATGTTGTCCCTCTGTTTAAGAAGGGTAGCAAGGATAATCCCGGGAACTACAGGCCGGTGAGCCTTACTTCAGTGGTAGGGAAATTACTGGAGAGAATTCTTCGAGACAGGATCTACTCCCATTTGGAAGCAAATGGACGTATTAGTGAGAGGCAGCACGGTTTTGTGAAGGGAAGGTCGTGTCTCACTAACTTGATAGAGTTTTTCAAGGAGGTCACTAAGATGATTGATGCAGGCAGGGCAGTGGATGTTGTCTATATGGACTTCAGTAAGGCCTTTGACAAGGTGTCATGGTAGACTACTACAAAAGGTGAAGTCACACGGGATCAGGGGTGAGCTGGCAAGGTGGATACAGAACTGGCTGGGCCATAGAAGGCAGAGAGTAGCAATGGAAGGATGCTTTTCTCATTGGAGGGCTGTGACCAGTGGTGTTCCACAGGGATCAGTGCTGGGACCTTTGCTCTTTGTAGTATATATAAATGATTTGGAGGAAAATGTAACTGGTCTGATTAGTAAGTTTGCAGATGACACAATGGTTGGTGGAATTGCGGATAGCGATGAGGACTGTCGGAGGATACAGCAGGATTTAGATTGTTTGGAGACTTGGGCGGAGAGATGGCAGATGGAGTTTAATCCGGACAAATGTGAGGTAATGCATTTTGGAAGGTCTAATGCAGGTAGGGAATATACAGTGAATGGTAGAACCCTCAAGAGTATTGAAAGTCAAAGAGATCTAGGAGTACAGGTCCACAGGTCATTGAAAGGGGCAACACAGGTGGAGAAGGTAGTCAAGAAGGCATACGGCATGCTTGCCTTCATTGGCTGGGGCATTGAGTATAAGAATTGGCTAGTCATGTTGCAGCTGTATAGAACCTTAGTTAGGCCACACTTGGAGTATAGTGTTCAATTCTGGTCGCCACACTACCAGAAGGATGTGGAGGCTTTAGAGAAGGTGCAGAAGAGATTTACCAGAATGTTGCCTGGTATGGAGGGCATTAGCTATAAGGAGCGTTTGAATAAACTCGGTTTGTTCTCACTGGAACGAAGGTTGAGGGGAGACCTGATAGAGGTATACAAAATTATGAGGGGCATAGACAGAGTGGATAGTCAAAGGCTTTTCCCCAGGGTAGAGGGGTCAATTACTAGGGGGCATAGGTTTAAGGTGAGAGGGGCAAGGTTTAGAGTAGATGTACGAGGCAAGTTTTTTACGCAGAGGGTAGTGGGTGCCTGGAACTCGCTACCGGAGGAGGTGGTTGGAAGCAGGGACGATAGTGACATTTAAGGGGCATCTTGACAAATACATGAATAGGATGGGAATAGAGGGATACGGACCCAGGAAGTGTAGAAGATTGTAGTTTAGTCGGGCAGCATGGTCGGCACAGGCTTGGAGGGCCGAAGGGCCTGTTCCTGTGCTGTACATTTCTTTGTTCTTTGTTCTTGAAGACATGTCCATTGAGGTCGTTGTTCAACTGAACGAGATAAAGGTTTGGTTTATTTTTCTGATTTTTAAATGCATCAGTTGATGTTATTGTGTCCACATCTTTCATTTCTGTTGCTGTAAGTTGCACCACTGCATTCTGTTTCTCCAAGTCGGCTGCTAACACCGACATTCCCATCCCGGGTCTGTCCAGTTCCGGTAACTAAGCCCCTCGTTTATTCCCCATCCCCCTACAAACAACCAATCATTTTGTAAGGGATCTTGCTAACTGCGTGAACAACTTCCTCAAACCAAATGCCACATTCATGCGCCTAGAGTTCCTAACCTATCTCTCCCTGGACCAAACGTCACCAATACCAAATAAAATAGCGCAACTCACACAGTAACTGAACAGATAGTGCCATCTCCACTGTCAGAGCCTCAGATCATTGCCTCTCCAGGGCTCCTAACTTGGCATCTTCAAGTTCCTTTACTCTCCAGCTACGATGCCAGTGTTGGTTTGAATTCCACTGCCGGAGCCTTCGCTTCTCCCACCACGTTTCTGTCCACCAAGCACAGACAGCAGCTCCCTGGCCATGCTCATTGCCATTCTCTAGTGGCTGCTCTCCCACCGTATGTCTCCCCCTTATTTACCATCTCTACTACCTCGTCTGCATCACCACCATTTCCCCTCTCCCAACTTGCCTCAATTGACACTAACTGGCTTGCCTCCAAACTACTTTTTCTTCAAGTAGCTCTCCGAAAACTGGATCCTTTGCCAACACTTGCTCTTCAATGCCCTGTCCGAGATGCCCCCCATGAAACCTATCCTGACACCATCCGGCTTCTTCACCAACCTGCTCATCCGCCTCCAGCGCCTCTACACATCCCACTTCCTGTCTGCACTGGTATTTCTGCAGGGTGGGCGGTGGGGGAGGGGGGGGGGGGCATCAGTGTGCCCCTTTTCTCCCCCTCCTCCCACGCCTTTACCCACCTCCCATTTGGCTTTCGGGATATTGTGTTACTCCCCAGCACCCATCTCGGCCTGGAGTATAGGAAACGTGAGCCCTTTTACCCGGACTCCTCTGCAGTGCAGTCCACTCTGGCGACCCCAGCTGTTCTCCATATTTGACCCGTTGCGCCCTCAGCTTCCAACGTCTACTATCCCCAATACGTGGACCCTCATGATCCCTGTATTCTGTATGTGCTGCACAGAGGATCATCCTGGATTTAGGAAGACGAGGGATATTTAAAGAAATCAGAGATATAGTTGGTGAGGGGCGTATCCAAAGGTGACGGGATAATTGGGTATCGCCATGTATGGCAGGGCCAAAGAGCCAAGGAAAGAACCCTGCACTCAGTAGTCACAGGGCACTAAACGAATTCGAGCATGGGGAAAAAAGATACTGGATATTTTGTTGCGGGTGTGAATTAATAGGATTACAGCAGGACATTGACAGGATGCAGAGCTGGGCTGAGACGTGACAGGTGGAGTTCAGCCTTGATAAATGTGAACTGATTCATTTTGGAAGGCCGAATTTGACTGCAGAATACAGGGTTAATGGCATGATTATTGGAAGTGTGGAGGAACAGATGATCTTAGGGTCCACGTACGTAGATCCCTCCAAGTTGCCACCCAGGTTGATAGGCTTGTGAAGGAGGCGTATGGCGTGTTGGCTTTTATTAACAGTGGGATTGAGTCTAAGAGCCGCGTGGTTTTCCTGCAGCTTTCTAAAACTCGAGTTAGACCACACTTGCAATATTGTGTCCAGTTCTGGTCGCCTCATTATAGGAAGGATGTGGATAATTTGGAGAGGGTACAGAGCAGATTTACCTTGATGCTGCCTGGACTGGAGGGCATGTCTTACAAAGAAGGGTTGAGGGAGCCAGCAGAGGTGGTGGAGTCGGAGTCATTAGGGACATTTAAGCGACTCTTGGACAGGCACATGGACAGTTGTAAATTGAAGGGATGTAGGTTAGGTTGGTCTTATATTAGGATAAATGGTCGGCACAACATCGTGGGCTGAAGGGCCTGTACTGTACTGTACTGTTCTATGTTCAATGTTCTAAGTTCTATGAATCGCTCTTTGATTTGCGAGTGGCCGGGGACGAGGTGGAGCACTGAAGTCCGGTCTTGAATCAGAAGTGAATTCTCCAGAGTTGTAAGTGACAAGGAAAGGTGTGCGGGTGGAGTGGGACAAGTTCTGTGACGTTCAGCCCAGCTGAATTTCGCTGTGAGAAGGGAGTCAGAGGTGAGGTAACGCGTGAGATGAAGTGATTCAGTGAAGTAGAGAGAATGATCTGAAGAGGAAGAGCGGGGGAAGTGATGGATGTGATGTCTGTGCCGTGGTAGCAGCGGATGTGTTGGGTTAAAGAGAGGGAGGTGCGAGATAATGATGGGGAACATTGGTAAAAAGGACAGAGGAAAGCTCGATGTACGTTCAACGTGAAAGAAGTGGTGCTGTTGAAGTAATGTGTAGGAGGTGCCCAGCAGCATGCGTCCTGCGGATCTTTAGTAGCAAGAATATTTTTAGCTGAAAATCAGGGACCACATAGTGGCACGGGTAGAGCAGAAAATATATGAAGATATGCTGATGAACCAGAGAAGGTGGCGGTGGCATATGGAGGACTACCAGATCATAAGACATAGGAGTAGAATTAGGTCACTCGGCCCATCGAGTCTGCGCCGCCATTCAATCATGGCTGATATTTTTCTCATCCCCATTCTCCTGCCACCTCCCTATAACCCCCGATGCCCTTATTAATCAAGAACCTACCTATCTCCGTCTTAAGGCCACAGAGATTTAGCCTCCATAGCCTTCTGGGGCGAAGGGTTTCACAGATTCACCACCCTCTGGCTGAAGAAATTCCTCCACATCTCTGTTTTAGAGGATCGTCTCTTTAGTCTGAGATGGTGTCCTCCGGTTCTAGTTTTTCTTACAAGCGGAAACATCTTCTCCACGTCCACTCTATTCAGGCCACGCATTATCCTGTAAGTTTCCATGAGATCTCCCCCTCATCCTTCTAAACTCCAACGAGTACAGGCACAGAGTCCTCAATCGTTCCTCATACGTTAAGCTCCTCATTCCAGGGATCATTCTTGTGAACCTCCTCTGGACCCTTTCCAAGGCAGCACATCCTTCCTTAGATACTGGGCCCAAAACTGCTCACAATACTCCAAATGGGGTCTGACCAGAGCCTTATAAAGCCTCAAAAGTACATTCCTGGTTTTGTATTCTAACCACCTCGACGTGGATGCTTACATTGCATTTGCCTTCCTAACTGCCGACTGAACGTGAACGTTAACCTGAAGAGAATCGTGAACAAGGACGCCCACGCCTCTTTGTGCGTCTGATATAAAGAAGCCAAATGTGCCGAAAGGAAGGAATGCGTTGTGAACTGCAGCCGGGTTATTACATCAGGTGCAGTGACCAGCGAGAAGCCGGGGATACCAGGGCGGAAAGGCAGGGATGTGCTAAAGGGTGTTGGAAGGTGGAATGACTTTGGAGGATTTGACACAGAACAGTGGAGTTAGTGAGGTTATACAGGCGGAGTTACGGAGAGCAGGAAGCGGAGCCGGGCGTGGATGTGTTTGGGATGGCTGCCTGGCCCGAAATGAAGAATGGGATGTTTTGTTGGATTATTGCTGAGCAACGGAGAAAGTGGCGCGTGCTTTCATACTCCTGCTCGTTCAAATCTATGTGCCTGTGAAATGCCACTGCAAGTGTCGATTTGCAATGAACAATACAGTGTAATAAGGAAATGTGGTGTGAGTTCCAGACGATTAGCATAATATTCTGATTGACTAGTCCCAGGAGAAACATCAGTATGCATCCCACTAATTCTGAATTTAAACCGGTGTGTGGGGTTTGCAGAAGGAATTATGTGGAATACTCCATTATTTGGGGCCCAAGGTCCGGGCCATTGTCTCTCTTGATCTCTGTACGTCAGCATTTCAGCAAAAACAATAACTGAGATTTCCAGACCGACCGTGAAGGTTAACAAGTAAAACATGACACTGAGTCACATGGGGGTATACTGTCCAGTCGCTGGTCAAAGATGCTATTGCAAAGAACATATTTTATTTTGAAAATGCCGGTCAGAACGGCAAATATGTGTCAAGAGATTTGCAGAACTTTCGGCGCAGGCAAGTTAAGGCAAGGCGAGAATGTTGAAGGGATGTGTTTGAGAAAATTATTGGAGGAGCATAAAGCTATTGGGGTTTTGTGGATTCTAAAAGGATCAATTCGATGCTGTTAGGTCGGGGTGTATTGTTAAAACAAGCAGTTGAAGTTTATGATGAAGATATTACAGCATTACTTTGTCATCAGGAGGTCAGTTCTTGCAAATTTGATCCATTTTTTAACGCGTCTATGTACATTTCTCAAGGCAGAGCTGGTAATGTACTTCAGTGAAACATTCAACAAGTTCTCACATGATGACTATGATCGAGAAGGTAAGAACATCTGGGATCCAGGGCAATTTGACTGGTCGAACAAAATTGGCTGCAGACAGAAAGTGATGGGCGATCACTGTTCCTGTGACAGGAAGCCGATATCCAGTCGGCCACTTCAGGAATTTGCGCTGCCTCCTCTACTGTTTTCAGTAAACATTGATGATGTACACATGAAAGTTGGAGGTACGATCTGTAGCATCGCAGATGCCAGGACAATTACTGGTGTGGCACAGTTGTTTCACAGCTCCAGGGTTCCAGGTTCAATTCCCCGCTGGGTCACTGTTTGTGCGGAGTCTGCACGTTCTCCCCGTGTCTGCGTGGGTTTCCTCCGGGTGCTCCGGTTTCCTCCCACGGTCCAAAGATGTGCAGGTTTGGTGGATTAGCTATGCTCAATTGCCTTTAGTGTCCAAAAGGATTAGGAGGGGTTACTGAGTTATGGGGGTAGGGTGGACTTGTGGGCTTCGGTAGGGTGCTCTTTCCAATGGCCGGTGCAGATTCGATGGGCCGAATGGCTTCCTTCTGCACTAATAATTGTCTGATTCTATGATAAACAGCGAAGACGAAAAACTTAGATTGCAGGGCGATGCAGACGGACTGTTTAGATGTATAAAATAGTAGCAAAAATAACTTAACACTGTAAGGTGTGACGTAATGCATTTTGAGAGGACTAAAACGTCGAGGGGGGCACAATGAACAGTCGGACAATAGGAAGCAGAGAGGACCAGAGCGACCTTGGAATGCATCTCAGAAGATCCTTCAAGATGTCTGAAAAGTTCAATAAGGACCTGAAAAAGGTATGTGAAATACTCGTTCTAATTAGTCCAGGTACAGAGTATAAGAGTAGAAAGGTTATGATGGATCGTATGAACCGCTCTTTGACGCCAGCTGGAATTCTCCTTAGTGCAGAGAAGGCCGTGATTTAAAGAACATTTAGAGAGGGTGTGAGAAAACATTTATCACTGAGCGGGCTGTTGGAATCTGGAAATCACTGCCTGAAACTGTCGGGACGGGAACATTCATGAGACGGCTCGATGAACACTTAATTTATTTATTTTTCTATAATAAATTTAGAGTACCCAATTATATACATTTTTTCCAATTAAGGGGAAATTTAGCGTGGTCAATTCACCTAACCTGCACATCTTTGGGTTGTGGGGGTGAAACCCACGCAGACACGAGGAGAATGTGCAAACTCCGGGATTCGAACCCGGGTCCTCAGCGTTGCCGTCCCAGTGCTAACCACTGCGCCAACGTGCCGCCCCTCGACGAACACTTTAGACAACATAATTTGCAAAGCTAGGACTGAGGAGCTGGTAAATAGGATAAGAACAGAGACATTCCTAAAGGCCGACGCAGACACAATGCTCTTCAACGGCTATTTCTACTTTGAAATCGGCCGCCTCATATGCTGGCCAACGAGAAGTTTGTAATCAATGAACATGTGACCACAGAGTGAGAGGACAAGTGAAGTCAATTTATGAGTGTGTCTAAATGTAAGTGACAAAAAAATATGCAGTTAAATATCGTGCATAGCATGTACAGCCGGGTAGAAATACTTACTGGGTACACCCACGATGGCGAGAAATGGATAGTAACCAGCCTGAATAACTTTCAGTATGCACTCGAACCGCCATAACGCTGACATCCTTTCGTAAAATGAAAAAAGACAGAAAAGAGCCACGGATAAAGCTCTGTCGGCTGCTGTGACATTCCAATCTGATGTATTCAAATTCCCAGACATTTCTGTCACAGTCCAATGAATGTTGCTCTGACTCTGATTCATTGCTGTAACGTTCATTCGAGTATTCCACGATTCTCACCCAATGTTGTAAAAAACTAATCTGATGTTCTGAGATTCTATCCCTCATTAATCGACATATTTATAGGAGTGGGTATCTCTCCTGCGGCACAGGTGGGTTCCAGCGAGACCGACATTAATTCCAGTCACGGAACAAACAGTTTCAGTTAACCACTTGCAACCCATTGTGCACCTTGATGAAGTGGAAGAATGTGCGGTAATGCTGGGATATCTGACGGTTACTGAGGAGAGGAAAATGGGAAATAGTGGAGGGAGGAAATATCACCGTTCAATCGAGATTGGTTATGTCAGTTGTTCAGGCTGATTGTGTGGTTCCTCATAGTTGAGTACATTTGTTTTTAGTGTAAAGAGAAAAGGAGGGAAACACTGTGAATTCAGACAGTCCGTCTAGGTTACTCAGCTCGTCTTCCACAAGGCCTTGTGCAAATACAACAGTATTGTTTACTTGGCGGAAATGTTTTAATAGAAGGCAATCCTCACCAATGTATGAATTGAAAAACATGTTAGATAAACATGATAACATTTTGATGTGGTAGCTGAAATAGACGAGGAGGTCACTGCTCAGGTTATGCGCATGTTATTGGAACTCAGGATATTTCGGCCCTGGTCAAAAAGAAGAAGGAGGCATGTAACATGCAGAGGCAGCTGCAATCACGTGGATCCTTTGAAGTGCATAGAGGTTGGCAGAGTAGCGTTATGTGTTGTGCACCAACACCCGGACCGGCCATCGCTTCATCCGCAACCGCGACCCCAGAGACGTCATCCACTTGCCGGCCTTCAACCCATCCATGGCGCAGTGCGGTCTGGACATCCACAGACCTGTGAAGCCAAACCATTGCCCGACACCGACCCGGAACGATCGGCCGCGCAGACCCATCTACTTGACACAGGAACCGCAAGCAAGGAAACAAGCCCTCCATCCACACACCGACCAGTGAATAACCTCATTGGACCCAACTATACCCTTAACACCGCATACCTCACCATCTCCTTGGCTCAAAAAGAAGCAGCCACTCCAGGAAACGTAGAACACGTGCAGGCCTGCAGGTGAGAGTGAAACAACGCGGCCCCAAAGTCCCTCTGCCTCGCTTAGCCTAGCTAATGTCCAATCTCTGGAAAATAAGCAAGGCGAACTTACTGCCAGACTCACTTTTCAAAGAGAACTGAGGGACTGCTGTGTGCTCTGCTTCACGGAGACTGCGCCCGACAACCAGAGGGATTAGCTGGGAACTACAATCAGGCCAAGCTCAAGCGCGTAATATAAAGTTACCACCAACACGCCACCAGAGGCCCAAACATCCTGGACCACTGCTACAAAAATATCAAACATGCCTACAGCTCTATCGCCTGCCCACACTTTGGCAAATCTGACCACAGGGCTGTGCTCCTGCTCCCGGCTTAAAAGCAAAAGCTGAAGCGGGGGAATCGGTCAAAGAAAGTCGAGCATTGTTGGTCTGAGGAATCGATGATCTCCTGTTGAACTGCTCAGAGTCAGTGGACTGGTTAGTATTTAAAAACTATGCGACCAGCATGAACGAATACGCCATTACAGTAACTGACTTCATTAGTAGGAGTGTAGAAGACTGTGTGCCAAAGGAGCAAATCCGCATGTTTCCTAACCGGAAACCCTGGATGAACAGGGATATCCACTGCTGGCTGAAGTCCAGGTCTGAGGCGTTCAAGTCAGGCGACCCTGACCTGTACATGAAAGTCAGATATGATCTAAAGAAATTCATCAAAGATGCCAAAAGACAGTTCCGGACCAAGCTCGAGTCCTAGGCTAGCCAAACGAATCCCCGTGTCAATGGCAAGGTTGCAAGACATAACGGGCTATCCGATGGAGGCATGTATACTCGCCGACTCCAATGCACCCCTCCCTGATGAGCTCAACGCATTCTATGCCCACTTTGATCAAGAGGTCAGCGAGAACAAGCCCTCCACCCCCAGAAGCCGCGGATGAACTTGTATCAGAAATCACTGCGGACTTCAGAGCAGCCTTCGCGAAGGTAAACCGACGGAATGCCACTGGCCGGGATGGGGTGCCCGGACGAGCACCTAGATCTTGCACGGATCAGCTGGCGGGGGTATTTGCAGACATCATCAACCTCGTTTTACAACAATCTGAGGTCCCTATATGCTTCAAGAAGACGACCATCATCACAAAAGAAATCCAAGCAGCGTGCCTTAATGACTATCGTCCAGTGGCTCTGACATCCATCATCATGAAGCGCTTCCAAAGGTTAGTCATGGCACGAATCAACTCCAGCCTCCCGGATTGCCTTGATCCACTACAGTTCGCCTATAGCTGCAACATGTTCACGGCAGACGCCATGTCTATGGCCCTGCACTCTACCCTGGAACATCTAGATACAAAGACACTTATGTCAGACTCCTATTTGTCGACTACAGCTCAGCCTTCAACACCATCATTCCTACAAAACTCACCTCCAAACGCCGTGGCCTTGGCCTCGGCTCCGTCCCTCTGTGACTGGATCCTAAACGTTTTAACCCACAGGCCACAATCAGTAAAGATAGGCAACAACACCTCCTCCACGATCATCCTCAACACCGGTGCCCAACAAGGCTTTGTCCTCAGCCCCTTACTACACTCCTTGTTCACCTATGACTGTGTGGCCAAATTCCCCTCCAACTCGATTTTCACATTTGCTGATGACACCACCATAGTGGGTCGGATTTCAAACAATGACGAGACAGAGTGCAGGAATGAGATAGAGAATGTCTGTGGCTGCTATGAAACCTACAACACGACATCCGGTGGGCATTAATCAGTAATTGGAAATAACAGACTTCCATTTTCAAAAAGCATTGATGGCTAATATTTTTGAGGAGGCTTTAGAAAGGGTGCAGAAGAGATTTACCAGCATGTTGCCTGGTATGGAGGGCATTGGCTATGAGGGGAGTTTGAATAAAATCAGTTTGTTTTCAGTGGAACGAAGGAGGTTGACGGGCGACCTGAATGAGGTCTACAAAATTATGAGGGGTTTCGATGGAATGGATAGTCAGAGACATTTTCCCAGGGTTGAGGGGTCAATTATAAGGGGGCATAGGTTTAAGGTGCGAGGGGTAATGTTGAGAGGAGATGAACGACACAATTTGTTTACAAAGAGGGTAGTGGGTGCCTGGAACTCCTGCCGGAGGAGGTGGTGGAAGCAGGAACGGAGGATTCCACCATCTCCTCCGGCAGGAGTGATGATTAAGGGGCATCTTGACAAATACATAAATAGGATGGGAATAGTGGGATACGGACCCCGAAAGTATAGACAATTTTAGTTTTGACGGGCAGTATGGTCGCCGTGGGCTAGGAGGGCCGAAGGGCCTCTTCCTGCGCTGTACTTTTCTTTGATCTTTGTTCTTTTTCGGAATTAAGTTTTGATCAAAATTTCAATAGTTTCCATTATTTGATCATCATTTTCTGAAGTGAAACTATCACTTTTGCTGAACATACACAAACTCCCCTGTTTCATACTGGGCAGAAACATTAAAATTCTCTCCTCTGTAATCAGGAGTCAAAGCTTCCTTGGTCCGATTTGCCGTTCAACATTAAGACAACACGCCATCTCACAGCCATGTGACATTTACACTTCCACAGTCTTGAATGAGAATCTTTCTTGCCTGGCTCCACAGTGGGTGAGAGAGGGACAAACAGCAGGATTTTAGCCCAACTCTCCATTCAGGCGCTACCAGCAGAACGCGGGACTGCAGCTTCACTCAGCGGGTTACTACCCATCCCGGGGGTACTCCAACCAGGAGCAAACCTCCCAATACACCGAGCACAGGCTCAGAAACAGGCAGCTAGATTATATCACGCTCACTTCACCTCCGAGCAGCATTTACACAATCCCTCAATGAGTGGAACTTCCCTTGAGCTTCTTTAGTTCTATTCAGCTCCTGTGACCTCTATGGACAGAATAATTTCAGTTTGAAGTCATGTTGACATCACGCCCCAAGATTTGGATCCAGATCTGGGAAATATTCCTGTCTGTGTGAGCAATAAAATGTGGCGGTATCGAAAGATAGCAGGCGACTCTAGAGCAAAACGTAATTAGAAGAGAAATTGCAGAAACAGTGCAATGATTTAAAAGCAGCTCGACGAGCGCTCCACACTTCCACAACGGAAAAAAGGCAGAGCTCCGTAGAAACCCTTCACGGTGCCTGAACCCCTCCATGGCGCCTCGAACCCCTTCACGGTGCCTGAACCCCTCCATGGCGCCTAGAAACTCTTCACGGTGCTTGAATCCATTCATGGCGCCTAGAGCCCCTTTACGGTGCCCTGAGCCCCTCTATGGCGCCTAGAAACTCTTCACGGTGCTTGAACCCCTCCATGGCGCCTAGAGCCTCTTTACGGTGCCCTGAATCTCTCCATAGTGCCTAGAAACTCTTCACGGTGCCCAGAACCTCTCCATGGCGCCTAGAGATCCTTCACGGTGCCCTGAACCCCCCCCCCTCCCCCATGGCGCCTAGAGATCATTCACGGTGCCCTGAACCCCTCATTGGCGCCTAGAGACCCTGCACGGTGCCCAGAACCCTGCCATGACGCCTAGAAACTCTTCACGGTGCCCTGAACCCCTCCGTGGCGCCTCGAAACCCTTCACTGCTGTGGGTGGCTGCCTCGATTTTTCTTATCGACAGTGAACTTTGAGGGAATGAAAGTATCACAGGAACAGGCAGGAATTGACAGTGAGTCATAAGCTCAGCTGTGATCAAACCGAATGTTGGGGCAGGAGGGAGTAGCCGTGTAGTCTCCCAATGTTGTCATTTGCTATCAGTTCCAGTTGGCACAGCACTCGAAGCTCGCAACTGCGAGATAAGGTTTTTAAGTTACATCTTTCGAATAATGATTTCAATGTCCTGGGATACAGTTCAATTATCTGGTCTGCACTGCCTGTGAGATTGGTGGAGGCAGATACAACAGTGGCTTTCAAATGTCAATGCGAGAAACGACTGGAATCAAATGCATGCCTCTGGGAAAAGGTCGGTCGAGCGGGATTGAATGATCTGCTAATCTAAAGAGCCGCTGAGGTTAAACGGAATGAATGTCCTCCGTCGGTACTTCACGCACTTTTATCTTTTTGGTCACGTCTGGCTGTGAGATGATGTGCATCAACACCTGGAGTTTACCGTCAATGTTACCCACCACAGCGAGTATAATCACGGTAATTATTTACATAAAATGTGCCCATGCTCAAACCGACGTCAGCGTTAGCTCACTGGTTACTTTACAGCATCAATTTAATTGTAAGTTCGGACCTGTCTCATCGTGGGCGCTGGTTGGCGTTTTTAATATTTCCAAAACATATGTGTTGCATAAATAAATGCAGCAGCACATTTATAATTGGAAGTAGTTGTGTTTTGTTTAGAGATAACATTAACCTGTTTGAAAAAGATGCTTATGCCACGTCTTTACTTTCTGACCTCACACTGCGGAAACCCAAGTTCGATTCCAGCTCTGTGCAATAACCGACCTATCACACATTGTCAATTACTCACAACGTAAATTGTGGAAAAGAGCATTAACAATCATCTATTATACATTTTGTGAAATTTCAGAACAAGTTTGGTACCGCAGGCAAATTGATTAATCCATTTTTTGTCCAAGTGAAACGCTGTTCCCCAGATCTCCAAGAACGCTCAGGCAGTTCGAAAGCATCCCGGACCAAGCAGTGCGCTTGATTGCTCCTCCTGCCACAGGCATTCAATCCCTCCAACAGCCATCCCAAAATGCACCGCAATAACTCAACAAAGTTCCTCAGGCAATTGTCCCTTAGACAGCAGCTCACATACCTACGACCACTATCATTTTGAAGAACTAGACAAGCCCCTACTTGGGAAAATCACCAACTGGAATTTCCCATCAAAATCACTCACCACTCCCACTTGGACCATATAAACGTTCCTTCGCGGTAACGGGGAAAAAAATCATTTAGCTTCCGCCATAAAAGCACGTTGGGTGTACCCACACCTCACGGACTGCAACGTTTGAAGAAAGTAGCTCACCAGCACCTTCTGAAGGGCAACTGGGAATGGGCAATAAATTCTGTCCGAACCGGCAACTCTCATATCCAGCAAAAGTGATCTGTTTAACGCATTGATGCTTTGAACTTCTGGGGCCTGGAATGAACTGTTCTGCATTCTTTAAAAATAAATATAGTATACCCAATTCATTTTTTCCAATTAAGGGGCAAATTCGTGTTGCCAATCCACCTATCCTGCACATATTTGGATGTGGGGGAGAAACCAACGCAAATACGGGGAGCATGTGCAAACTCGACACGGACAGGGTCCCAGAGCCGAGATCGAACTTGAGAACTCGGCGCCCTGAGGCAGCAGTGCTAACCACTGGGCCATTGTGCTGTCTCGTTTGTCGGTCTAACGGTCGAATGAATCATGTAACTTATACTTCACAGGAAACTGGATCTAAGGTATTTCTAAGAGCATGAATTCTGGAAGATAGAATCAATGTGCTTGCTGCAGTAAGGTGGAAGGGAGTGGTGTGCAATGTACTCCAGCGTTAAACGCACTCTCCCCCTTTCTCTCTTTACCACTCTCCTCTATTCTGTTTCTGTTTTGTTTATATTGGTATCGGGTGAAGATTTGATTTGCTGTGAGTCTCTTGATCAAGATATTCTTCGAAATTTTTTCCAGTCACATACTTTCTGCAACTTTGTTACTTTTTGGAACCACTGCAAACATGATGAATAATTGGAAATTCACAACATAGAAGGAGGCTCCTTGTTCCTCTATTACTGTGTCTGTCGCCATTATTACTATTATACAGCTGCATGGTCAGATTATTGAAAACAGGGGCTGGGAGATCTTGCTGAACTTTAAAAAGACATTGGGAAGGACAAACATGGAATCCTGTGTACAGTTCTGGTCACCCTAATATAGAAAGGATGTTATTAACCTATAATGTGGGCAGAAAAGATTTTCTAGGCTGCTACCGGACTTGAAAATTTGAGTTATAAGGAGCAGATGGATAGACTGGAACATTTTTCTTGGAGGCTAGCGATGATCTTGACAACGGCTATAAAATAATGAGGGGCATAGATAAGGTTGATATTCCCAAAGGTACTGGAATGCAAAACTAGAGGGCATAGGTTTAAGTTGAATGAGGAGAGAAACAAAAGGATCCAGAGGAACAATTGTTTCACACAGAGGGTGATGAGTGTCTGGAACGAGATGGCAAAGGCAGTAATAGAGGCGTCTACATTGTTGCCTTTTAAAAAGCATTTCGATAGTTATATGGAGCAGGTGGGTAGAGAGGAATATGACCAAATGTGGGCAATTGGACAGACTTTGTGTAGTAAAAACTAGACGGCATGGACAAGTTGGGCCGAAGGGTCTATTTCCATGCTGTAAACTTCTATGACCCTATGACCTGTCCCACCTTCCAGATCTGTGTCGCCGCAGATTCGAGCACTCCATCAATATGTCCAAATGGGTTTGAAATTAAGCTCTGTGTGTCTGCCTCCATTTTTCTTATCGACAGTGAACTTTGAGGGAATGAAAGTATCTGAGAAACAGGCAGCAAATGACATTGAGGCAGAATCTCAGTTGCGATCAAACTGAATGTTGTGGCAGGAGTGATGGCCGTGTAGTCTCCCGATGTTGTCATTTGCTATCAGTTCCAGTTGCCACAGTACTCGCAGGTGAATATAACTGCGAGATCAGATTATTAAGTTACATCTTTCCAACAATTATTTCAATGTTCTGGGATACATTTCAGTTATCTGGTCTGCACTGCCTGTGAGATTGGTGGAGGCAGATACAACAGTGACTTTCAAATTTTAATGCGAGAAACAACAGCAATCAAATGCATGCCTTTGGGGAAAAGTCAGTCGAGTGGGATTGACACTTGTAGTGTCTCCCACCCGCCCTCCTCGTCTAACCTAATAATAAAACCTATTGGTCTGAGGTAAGTACCATATTTTATTATATTATTATTATATTTTATAAAAATTTAATTTAGTTGTTAGCCAGATCTTGGTAGAAAGTTGGAGGAATGGCAGGGAAGGGAGTGCAATGTTCCTCCTGCAGGATGTTTGAGGTGAGGGATGCAGTTAGTGTCCCTGCTGATTTTACCTGCAGGGAGTGCTGCCATCTCCAGCTCCTCCAAGACCGAGTTAGGGAACTGGAGCTGGAGTTGGAAGAACTTCGGATCATTCGAGAGGCAGAACGGGTCATAGATAGCAGCTTCAGGGAATTAGTTACACCAAAGATTGGAGATAGGTGGGTAACTGTAAGAGGGACTGGGAAAAAGCAGTCAGTGCAGGGATCCCCTGCGGTCGTTCCCCTGAGAAACAAGTATACCGCTTTGGATACTTGTGGGGGGGGGGGGACTTACCAGTGTTAAGCCATGGGGTACGGGCCTCTGGCACGGAGTCTGTCCCTGTTGCTCAGAAGGGAAGGGGGGGAGAGGAGCAGAGCATTAGTAATTGGGGACTCGATAGTCAGGGGCACAGATAGGAGATTTGGTGGGAGCGTGAGAGACTCACGTTTGGTATGTTGCCTCCCAGGTGCAAGGGTACGTGATGTCTCGGATCGTGTTTTCCGGGTCCTTAGGGGGGAGGAGGAGCAGCCCCAAGTCGTGGTCCACATTGGCACTAACGACATAGGTAGGAAAGGGGACAAGGATGTCAGGCAGGCTTTCAGGGAGCTAGGATGGAAGCTCAGAACTAGAACAAACAGAGTTGTTATCTCTGGGTTGTTGCCCGTGCCACGTGATAGTGAGATGAGGAATAGGGAGAGAGAGCATTTAAACACGTGGCTACAGGGATGGTGCAGGCGGGAGGGATTCAGATTTCAGGATAACTGGGGATCTTTCTGGGGAAGGTGGGACCTCTACAGACAGGATGGTCTACATCTGAACCTGAGGGGCACAAATATCCTGGGGGGGAGATTTGTTAGTGCTCTTTGGGAGGGTTTAAACTAATGCAGCAGGGGCATGGGAACCTGGATTGTAGTTTTAGGGTAAGGGAGAATGAGAGTACAGAGGTCAGGAGCACAGATTTGACGTCGCAGGAGGGGGCCAGTGTTCAGGTAGGTGGTTTGAAGTGTGTCTACTTCAATGCCAGGAGTATACGAAACAAGGTAGGGGAACTGGCAGCATGGGTTGGTACCTGGGACTTCGATGTTGTGGCCATTTCGGAGACATGGATAGAGCAGGGACAGGTATGGATGTTGCAGGTTCCGGGGTTTAGGTGTTTTAGTAAGCTCAGAGAAGGAGGCAAAAGAGGGGAAGGTGTGGCGCTGCTAGTCAAGAGCAGTATTTTGGTGGCGGAGCGGATGCTAGATGGGGACTCTTCTTCCGAGGTAGTATGGGCTGAAGTTAGAAACAGGAAAGGAGAGGTCACCCTGTTGGGAGTTTTTTTATAGGCCTCCTAATAGTTCTAGGGATGTAGAGGAAAGGATGGCGAAGATGATTCTGGATATGAGCGAAAGTAACAGGGTAGTTATTATGGGAGACTTTTACTTTCCAAATATTGACTGGAAAAGATATAGTTCGAGTACAATAGATGGGTCGTTTTTTGTACAGTGTGTGCAGGAGGGTTTCCTGAAACAATATGTTGACAGGCCAACAAGAGGCGAGGCCACGTTGGATTTGGTTTTGGGTAATGAACCAGGCCAGTTGTTGGATTTGGAGGGAGGAGAGCACTTTGGGGACAGTGACCACAATTCGGTGACGTTTACGTTAATGATGGAAAGGGATAAGTATACACCGCAGGGCAAGAGTTATAGCTGGAGGAAGGGCAATTATGATGCCATTAGACGTGACTTGGGGGGGGGGGGGGGGATAAGGTGGAGAAGTAGGCTGCAAGTGTTGGGCACACTGGATAAGTGGGGCTTGTTCAAGGATCAGCTACTGCGTGTTCTTGATGAGTATGTACCGGTCAGACAGGGAGGAAGGCGTCGAGCGAGGGAACCGTGGTTTACCAAGGAAGTGGAATCTCTTGTTAAGAGGAAGAAGGAGGCCTATGTGAAGATGAAGTGTGAAGCTTCGGTTGGGGCGATGGATAGTTACAAGGTAGCGAGGAAGGATCTAAAGAGAGAGCTAAGACGAGCAAGGAGGGGACATGAGAAGTATTTGGCAGGAAGGATCAAGAAAAACCCTAAAGCTTTCTATAGGTATGTCAGGAATAAGCGAATGACTAGGGAAAGAGTAGGACCAGTCAAGGGCAGGGATGGGAAATTGTGTGTGGAGTCTGAAGAGATAGGCGAGATACTAAATGAATATTTTTCGTCAGTATTCACTCAGGAAAAAGATAATGTTGTGGAGGAGAATGCTGAGCCCCAGGCTAATAGAATAGATGGCATTGAGGTACGTAGGGAAGAGGTGTTGGCAATTCTGGACAGGCTGAAAATAGATAAGTCCCCGGGACCTGATGGGATTTATCCTAGGATTCTCTGGGAGGCCAGGGAAGAGATTGCTGGACCTTTGGCTTTGATTTTTATGTCATCATTGGCTACAGGAATAGTGCCAGAGGACTGGAGGACAGCAAATGTGGTCCCTTTGTTCAAAAAGGGGAGCAGACACAACCCCGGCAACTATAGACCGGTGAGCCTCACGTCTGTAGTGGGTAAAGTCTTGGAGGGGATTATAAGAGACAAGATTTATAATCATCTAGATAGGAATAATATGATCAGGGATAGTTAGCATGGCTTTGTGAAGGGTAGGTCATGCCTCACAAACCTTATTGAGTTCTTTGAGAAGGTGACTGAACAGGTAGATGAGGGTAGAGCAGTTGATGTGGTGTATATGGATTTCAGCAAAGCGTTAGATAAGGTTCCCCACGGTAGGCAATTGCAGAAAATACGGAGGCTGGGGATTGAGGGTGATTTAGAGATGTGGATCAGAAATTGGCTAGCTGAAAGAAGACAGAGGGTGGTGGTTGATGGGAAATGTTCAGAATGGAGTACAGTCACAAGTGGCGTACCACAAGGATCTGTTCTGGGGCCGTTGCTGTTTGTCATTTTTATCAATGACCTAGAGGAAGGTGCAGAAGGGTGGGTGAGTAAATTTGCAGACGATACTAAAGTCGGTGGTGTTTTTGATAGTGTGGAAGGATGTAGCAGGTTACAAAGGGAGATAGGTAAGCTGCAGAGCTGGGCTGAGAGGTGGCAAATGGAGTTTAATGTAGAGAAGTGTGAGGTGATTCACTTTGGAAGGAATAACAGGAATGTGGAATATTTGGCTAATGGTAAAGTTCTTGAAAGTGTGGATGAGCAGAGGGATCTAGGTGTCCATGTACATAGATCCCTGAAAGTTGCCACCCAGGTTGATAGGGTTGTGAAGAAGGCCTATGGAGTGTTGGCCTTTATTGGTAGAGGGATTGAGTTCCGGAGTAGGGAGGTCATGTTGCAGCTGTACAGAACTCTGGTACAGCCGCATTTGGAGTATTGCATACAGTTCTGGTCACCGCATTATAGGAAGGACGTGGAGGCTTTGGAGCGGGTGCAGAGAAGATTTACCAGGATGTTGCCTGGTATGGAGGGAAAATCTTATGAGGAAAGGCTGATGGACTTGAGGTTGTTTTCGTTGGAGAGAAGAAGGTTTAGAGGAGACTTAATAGAGGCATACAAAATGATTAGGGGGTTGGATAGGGTGGACAGTGAGAGCCTCCCCCCGCGGATGGATATGGCTGGCACGAGGGGACATAACTTTAAACTGAGGGGTAATAGATATATGACAGAGGTCAGAGGTAGGTTCTTTACGCAAAGAGTAGTGAGGCCGTGGAATGCCCTACCTGCTACAGTAGTGAACTCGCCAACATTGAGGGCATTTAAAAGTTTATTGGATAAACATATGGATGATAATGGCATAGTGTAGGTTAGATGGCTTTTGTTTCGGTGCAACATCGTGGGCCGAAGGGCCTGTACTGCGCTGTATTGTTCTATGTTCTATGTTCTATGAATGATCTGCTAATCTAAAGAGCCGCTGAGGTTAAACGGAATGAATGTCCTCCGACGGTACTTCACGCACTTTTAAATTTTTGGTCACGTCTGGCTGTGAGGTGATGGTGCAGCGACACCTGGAGTTTCCCCTCAATGCTACCCACCACGGCGAGTTTGATCACGGTAATCCTCTATATACAATGTGTCCGTGCGTGACGTCAACGTCAGCTTTAGCTCACTGGTTACTTCACAGCATCAACTTAATTGTAAGTTCAGACCTGTCTCGCCGTGGGCGCTGTCTGGCGTTTTCTTATCTTTCCAAAGCATGTGTGGTGCATAAATAAAAGCAGCAGCACATTTATAATTAGAAGTCGGTGTATTTTGTTCCAGGCTGCATTGATCTGTTTTAAAAAGCAGCCTATGCCACGTGTTTACTTTCTGGCCTCGCGCTGCGGAAACCCGAGTTCGATTCTAGCTCTGTACAATAACTGACCTGTCACACTTTGCCAATTACTCACGACATAAATGGAGGAAAAGAGCATGAACGATTATCTATTATACATTTTTTGAAATTTCGGAACACGATTGTTTTCCGCAGGCAAATTGATTAACCCATTTTTTTCACGTGAAGCGCTGTTCCCCAGATCGCCAAGAACACTCAGTGAGTTCGAAAACATCCAGGGCCAAGCAGTGCGCTTGATTGCTCCTCCTGCCACAAGCATTCAATCCCTCCGCCACAGACATCCCAAACTGCACCGCAACAACTCAACAAAGTTCCTCAGGTAATTGTTCCTTCGGCAGCACCTTTCATACCTACGACCACTGTCATTTTGAAGAACTAGACAAACCCCTACTTGGGTGTCTGCCTCGATTTTTCTTATCGACAGTGAACTTTGAGGGAATGAAAGTATCTGAGGAACAGGCAGGAAATTGCATTTAGGCAGAAGCTCAGCTGTGATCAAACTGAATGTTGGGGCAGGAGTGAGTGGTCGTGTAGTCTCCCAATGTTGTAATTTCCGATCAGTTCCAGTTGCCACAGCACTCGCAGCTCGCAGGTGAATATAACTGCGAGGTAAGATTTTTAAGTTATATCTTTCGAATAATTATTTCAATGTCCTGGGATACAGTTCAATTATCTGGTCTGCACTGCCTGTGAGATTGTTGAAGGCAGATACAACAGTGGCTTTCAAATGTCAATGCGGGAAACGACAGGAATTAAATGCATGCCTGTGGGGAAAGGTCGGTCAAGTGGGATTGAATGATCTGCTAAACTAAAGAGCCGCTGAGGTTAAACGGACTGAATGTCCTCCTTCGGTACTACACGCACTTTTGAGTTTTTGGTCACGTCTGGCTGTGAGGTGATGCGCACCAACACCTGGAGTTTCCCGTCAATGTTACCGACCACGGCGAGTATGATCACGGTAACCCTTTATATATAATGTGCCCAAGCTTGAACCGACGTCAGCTTTAGCTCACTGGTTACTTCATAGCATCAACTTAATTATAAGTTCGAACCTGTCTCACCGTGGGCGCTGCCTGGCGTTTTTCAAATTTCCAAAACATGTGTGGTGCATAAATAAAAGCAGCAGCACATTTATAATTAGAAGTCGGTGTATTTTGTTACAGGAGCATTGATCTGTTTAAAAAGCAGCTTATGCCACGTGTTTACTTTCTGGCCTCGCGCTGCGGAAACCCGAGTTCGATTCCAGCTCTGTACAATAACTGACCTGTCACACTTTGTCAATTACTCACTACCTAAATGGAGGAAAAGAGCATGAACGGTTATCTATTATACATTTTTTGAAATTTCGGAACAAGATTGTTTACGCAGGCAAATTGATTAACCCATTTTTTCCACGTGAAACGCTGTTCCCCAGATCTCCAAGAACACTCAGTGAGTTCTAAAACATCCAGCACCAAGCAGTGCGCTTGATTGCTCCTCCTGCCACAGGCTTTCAATCCCTCCGCCAGAGACATCCCAAAATGCACCGTAACAACTCAACAAAGTTCCTCAGGCAATTGTTCCTTCGGCAGCACCTTTCATACCTACGACCACTGTCATTTTGAAGAACTAGACAAACCCCTACTTGGGAAAATCATCAACTGAAATTCCCCCTCCAAATCACTCATCACTCCCACTTGGAACCATATAAACGCTCCTTCGCGGTAACGGGGAAAAATCATTTAGCTTCCTCCCTTAAAGCACGTGGGTGTACCCAAACCTCATGGCCTGCAACGATTCAAGAAAGCAGCTCACCGCCACCTTCTGAAGAACAACTAGGGATGGGCAATAAATTCTGTCCCAACCAGCAACTCTCACAGCCAGTAAAAGTGATCTTTTTATGCATTAGTGCTTTGAATTTCTGAGGCCTGTATGAACTGTTCTCCAACCTTCAAAAATAAATAGACAGTACCCAATTCCTTTTTTCCAATTAAGGGGCAATTTCGTGTTGCCAATCCACCTACCCTGCACGTAAAAACGGGGAGAATGTGCAACCTCCCCACGGAGAGTGACCCAGAGCCGGAATTGAAAGTAAGAACAGCGGCGTGAGGCAGCAGTGCTAACCACTGGGCCATCCTGCTGTCCCTATTTGTTATTCTAACGGTGGAATAAATCATGTAACTCCTGCTTCAGAGGCACGTGAATCTAACGTATTTCTAACAGCACGAGTCCTTGAAAATAGAAAAAATGTGCTTGCTGCAGTAAGGTGGAAGGGAGTGGTGTGCAATATACTCCACCATTAAACGCTCTCTCCCCCTTTCTCTCTTTACCATTCTCCTTTATTCTGTTTCTAATTTGTTTGTATTAGTATCGGGTGAAGATTTGATTAGCTGTGGTTCTCTTGAGCAAGATATTCTTCAACATTTTTTCCTGTCAGACACATTCTGCGACTTTGCTGCTTTTTGCAACCACAGCAAACGTGATGAATAATTGGAAATTCACAACACTGAAGGAGGCTCTTTGTTCCACAATTACTGTGTCTGCCCATTATTACTATTGTACAGATACATGGTCAGATAATTGAACACAGGAGTTGGAATGTCTTGCTGAAGCTCTACAAAACGTTGGGAAGACCACATTTGGAATACTTTGTATAGTTCTGGTCAGCCTAATATAGAAACGATATTATTAACCTAGAAAGAGGGCAAAAAAGATTTGCTAGGCTGCTACCGGATTTGATGGTTTGAGTTATAAGGAGCTGTTTAAACTGAAATATTTTTCTTGGAGCCTAGGGGTGATCTTGACGACGGCTATAAAATAATGGGGGGCATGGATCAGGTAGACTATCCCAAAGGTAGTGGAATCCAAAACTAGAGCGCGTAAGTTTAAGGTGAGAGGGGAGAGATACAGAACGGTCCACATGAACAATTGTTTCACACAGAGGGTGGTGAGTGTCTGGAACGAGATGGCAGAGGCAGTAGTAGAGGCGTCCACAATTCTGCCTATTAAAACCCATTTAAATAGTTATATGGAGAAGATGGGTGTAGAGGAATATGGTCACATGTGGGCAATTGGACAGGGTTTGTGTAGTAAAAACTGGGCGACATGCACAAGTAAGGCTGAAGGACCTATTTCCATCATGTAAACGTCGATGACTCTATAACCTGTCCCACCTTCCAGCTCTACATCGCTGCAGATTCGAGCACTCCATCCACATGTCCAAATCGGTTTGAATGTCTGCCTCCATTTTTCTTAGCGACAGTGCACTTTGAGGGAATGAAAGTATCTGAGGAATAGGCAGGAAATTACATTAAGGCAGTAGCTCAACTGGGATCAAACTGAATATTTTGTCATGAGTGAGTGGCCGTGTAGTCGCCCTATGTTGTCATTTGCTATCAGTTCCAGTTGCCACAGTACTCGCAGGTGAATATAACTGCGAGAAAACATTTTTAAGTTACATCTTTCCAACAACTATTTCAATGTTCTGGGATGGATTTCAATTATCTGGTCTGCACTGCCTGTGAGATTGGCGGAGGCAGATACAACAGTGGCTTTCACATTTCAATGCGAGAAACGACAGCAATGAAATGCATGCCTGTGGGGAAAGGTCGGTCGAGTGGGATTGAATGATTTGCTAATCTAAAGAGCCGCTGCGTTTAAACGGAACGAATGTCCTCCGTCAGTACTTAATGCACTTTTAATTTTTTGGTCACGTCTGGCTGTGACATGATGTGCACCAACACCTGGAGTCTCGCCTCAGTGTTGCCCAACACTGCGAGTATGATCACGGAAATGCTTTATATACAACATGTCCACGTGGCCTGATCGCGTCAGCTTTAGCTCGATGGGTACTTCACAGCATCAACTTAATTGTAAGTTTGAACCTGTCTCACCGTCGGCGCTGTCTGGCGTTGTTCACATTTCCAAAACATGTGTGTTGCATAAATAAAAGCAGCACATTTATAATTAGAAGAAGGTGTGTTCTTTTCAGAGATTGCATTATTCTGTTTTAAAAAGAGCCTTGTGCCACCTGTTCACTTTCTGATCTCACACTGCGGAAACCCAAGTTCGATTCCAGCTCTGTACAATAACTGACCTATCAAACTTTGTCAATTACTCACAACCTAAATGGAGGAAAAGAGCATTAACGATTATCTATGATAGGTTTCTTGAAATTTCGGAACAAGATTGTTTACGCAGGCAAATTGATTAATCCATTTTTTTTCCACGTGAAACGCTGTTCCCCAGATCACCAAGAGCACTCAGGTAGTTCGAAAGCATCCCGGACCAAGCAGTGCGCTTGATTGCTCCTCCCGCCACAAGCATTCAATCCCTCCAACAGCCATCCCAAAATGCACCGCAATAACTGAACAAAGATCCTCAGGCAATTGTTCCTTCGGCAGCACCTTCTCGACCTACGACCATGTCATTCTGAAGAACTAGACAAACCCCGACTTGGGAAAATCAACAACTGCAAGTCCCCCTCCAAACCACTCACCACTCCCACTTGGAACAATCTAAACGTTCCTTCACGGTAACGGGGGGAAAAATCATTTAGCTTCCTCCCTTAAAGCACGTGGGTGTACCAAACCTCACGGCCTGCAACGATTCAAGAAAGCAGCTCAGCGCCACCTTCTGAAGGGCAACTAGGAATGGGCAATAAATTCTGTCCCAACCAGCAACTCTCATATCCATTAAAAGTGATATTTTTATGCATTAGTGCTTTGAATTTCTGGGGCCTGTATGAACTGTTCTCCAATCTTCAAAAATAAATATACAGTACCCAATTCCCTTTTTCCAATTAAGGGGTAATTTCGTGTTGCCAATCCAACTACCCTGCACGTCTTTGGTTGTGGGGGAGAAACCCACGTAAAAACGGGGAGAAAGGTGCAAACTCCACACGGACAGTGACCCAGAGCCGAATTGAAACTAAGAACTCAGTGGCGTGAGGCAGCAGTGCTAACCACTGGGCCATCCTGCTGTCCCTATTTGTCATTCTAACGGTGGAATGAATCATGTAACTTCTGCTTCAGAGGAAAGTGCATCTAATGTATTTCTGACAGCAAGAATACTTGAAAATAGAAACAATGTGCTTGCTGCAGTAAGGTGGAAGGGAGTGGTGTGCTCTATACTCCAGCATTAAAGGCTCTCTCCCCCTTTCTCTCTTTACCATTCTCCTTTATTCTGTTTCTAATTTGTTTGTATTGGTATCGGGTGAAGATTTGATTAGCTGTGAGTCTCTTGAGCAAGATATTCTTCTACATTTTTTCCAGCCAGACACATTCTGCGACTTTGCTGTTTTTTGCAACCACAGCAAACGGGATGAATAATTGGAAATTCACAACACTGAAGGAGGCTCTTTGTTCCACAATTACGGTGTCTATGCCCATTATTACTATTATACAGACACGTGGTCAGATAATTGAACACAGAAGAGGACGTCTTGTTGAAGCTGTACAATACATTGGGAAGGACACAATTGGAATAATGTGTACAGTTCTGGTCACCGTAATATAGAAAGAGGGCAGAAAAGATTTGCTCGGCTGCTTCCGGTCTTTAAAACTTGAGATATAAGGAGCGGCTGGATCGACTGGAACATTTTTGTTGGAGGCTAGCGGTGATCTTGACAACGGTTATAAATAATGAGGGGCATAGGTAAGGTAGATTTTCCCAGAGGTACTGGAATGCAAAACTAGAGGGCATAGGTTTAAGTTGAATGAGGAGAGAAACAAAAGGGTCCAGAGGAACAGTTGTTTCACACAGAGGGTGGAGAGTGTCTGCAACGAGATGGCAGAGGCAGTAGTAGAGGCGTCTACATTGTTGCCTTTTAAAAAGCATTTAGATAGTTATATGGAGAAGATGGGGATAGGGGAATATGACCAAATGTGGGCAATTAGACATACTTTGGGTAGTGAAAGCTAGACGGCATGGACAAGTTAGGCCGAAGGGCCTATTTCCACTCTGTAGACTTCTATGACCCTATGACCTGTCCCACCTTCCAGATCTGTGTCGCTGCAGATTCGAGCACTCCATCTATATGTCCAAATCGGTTGAAATGTTGCTGTGGTGTTTGCCTCCATTTTTCATATCGACAGTGAACTTTGAGGGAATGAAAATATCTGAGGAACAGGCAGCAAATGACATTGAGGCAGAATCTCAGTTGCGATCAAACTGAATGTTGTGGCAGGAGTGATGGCCGTGTTGTCTCCCGATGTTGTCATTTGCGATCAGTTCCAGTTGCCACAGTAGTCGCAGGTGAATATAACTGCGAGATCAGATTTTTAAGTTACATCTTTCCAACAATTATTTAAATGTGCTGGGATACATTTAAATTATCTGGTCTGCACCGCCTTGAGATTAGTGGAGGCAGATACAACAGTGACTTTCAAATTTCAATGCGAGAAACAACAGCAATCTAAAGAGCCGCTGAGGTTAAACGGAATGAATGTCCTCCGTCGTTACTTCACGCACTTTTAAATTTCTGGTCACGTCTGGCTGTGAGGTGATGTGCAGCGACACCTGGAGATTCCCCTCAATGTTACCCACCACGGCGAGTTTGATCACGGTAATCCTTTATATACAATGTGTCCGTGCTTGACGTCCGCGTCAGCTTTAGCTCACTGGTTACTTCACAGCATCAACTTTCGAGTAAGTTCGAGCCTGTCTCACCGTGGGCGCTGCCTGGCGTTTTTTATATTTCCATAACATGTGTGGTGCATAAATAAAAGCAGCAGCACATTTATAATTAGAAGTCGGTGTATTTTGTTAGAGGCTGCATTGATCTGTTTTCAAAAGCAGCTTATGCCACGTGTTTACTTTCTGGGCTCGCGCTGCGGAAACCCGAGTTCGATTCTAGCTCTGTACAATAACTGACCTATCACACTTTGCCAATTACTCACTACCTAAATGGAGGAAAAGAGCATTAATGATTATCTACTATACATTTTTGAAATTTCGGAACAAGATTCTTTACGCAGGCAAATTGATTAATCCATTTTTTTTCCCGTGAAGAGCTGTTCCCCAGATCTCCAAGAACACTCAGGGTGTTCGAAAACATCCAGCACCAAGCAGTGCGCTTGTTTGCTCCTCCTGCCACAAGCATTCAATCCCTCCGCCACAGACATCCCAAAATGCACTGCAATAACTCAACAAAGTTCCCCAGGCAATTGTTCCTTCGACAGCACCTTCCAGACCTACGACCACTGTCATTTTGAATAACTAAACAAGCCCCTACTTGGGAAAATCACCTACTGCAATTCCCCCTCCAAATCACTCAACACCCCCACTTGGAACCATAAAAAAATTTCCTTCACGATAACGAGGAAAATCATTTAGCTTCCTCCCTAAAAGCACTTGGGTGTACCCCAAACTCACGGCCTGCAACAATTCAAGAAAGCAGTTCACCGCCACCTTCTGAAGGGCAACTAGGGATGGGCAATAAATTCTGTCCCAACCAGCAACTCTCATATCCAGTAAAAGTGATATTTTTATGCATTAGTGATTTAAATTTGTGGGGCCTGTATGAACTAGTCACCAACCTTCAAAAATAAATATACAGTACCCAATCCCTTTTTTCCAATTAAGGGGCAATTTCCTGTGGCCAATCCACCTACCCTGCACATCTTTGGTTGTGTGGGGGAAACCCACGCAAAATCGAGGAGAATGTGCAAACTCCACACGGACAGTGACCCAGAGACGGAATCGAAACTAAGAACTCAGCGGCGTGAGGCAGCAGCAAATGAAAATGACAACCAGGAGCTACATACGGTGGTCAGACCTGGGGCCTGGCATTGTGCGGCTGGGCCATCAATGTAACAGACTAGAAGCTGCAATCAGTCACACCCCTTCGTCCATGGCAATCACCCGGCAGACCTTGGGTGCACCTGCATGCGGATTTTGCCCGGCATTTTCAGGGCTCAATGTTCTTATTGATAGTGGATGTCCATTCCAAAACGTTAGACATCCAAGGTGTGCCATTCACCACTTCGACGGCTGCCACCGAGAAGGTAGGCCTCTCATTTAATAGACTTGACATCCTGAAGGTAATGGATAAAGATTTACTAGCGAGACAAACGGAAGGAATCACATCCACACCGCTGTAGACTAAACTTCCTCAAACAGTGTGACTGAACGAGCAGTGCAGACTTTCATGGTGGACTTGCAGAAACAGTCCATGCTGTAGATACGAGGTTGGTATGTTTTTTTTCTTCAGCTACCATAACACACCACACGTTACGACCAGAGCGGCACCGGAACAACTGCTGTTGTTGGGCCGGAGGATGATAGCCTGCCTTATTCTGGTGTTCCCCGAGATTGGCGTTGTAGTGCTATGGAATTCAGATCGCCAGAGGCAGTATTGAAGCAGGCAGATGCAGGACAGAGGTGTTCAACCGGGAGACACGGTATACATCTGAACCTGTGGAGGGAGTGATATTGGGGATACTCGGAACCATGCTGGAATGGACGGGAACGGTATCTTGCATGGCATAAACACGGGAGTGGATGTGCAGCCATCTGGGATGGCCAATTCCAGAATACAAAATGGACAATTGCAAAGATTGCAGGGAAATATGGACAATGCTAAGAAAGCAGGCAGGCACAGAATCTGTCTGCATATTGGAGAAATAACTCCAAGACGAGACTGAAACTATAGGCACAATTGCGTATGGATGGCCCATCTCCGTGAACAAAGGATGATAATTAAGTCACCGATCTGGCCCCAGACATCACAGCGCCAGTACCCCAAACCGAAAGCACAAGCAAAGCCAGGCGAATGGCCACCTAGAACACGCCCTGCCATGAGGGCACCCACCCATTCATTGGTTAGGATCAATGCGAATGATCAAGAAACGGCCTAATTACTTGGGGCCAAGTCCAAGGCCCGCCAAAAGCGCGCGAAGACCCCTTCAGATATAAGAAGAAGGCCCCAAGAGAGAATCGCTCACTTGGAATCGGCTCTCAAAGCGGAGAGACCCTTCCACCAGCTACACCAGAAGCAAGTAAGTCCAATATCAACGCACGAAACCAGACGGACGAACTTAGCTGTTCCCCTCTCCCACTTCCTCCCCAGCAGCCACAGATCCGAACAACAGCCATTGTTCTTCTTACTCAGTGGGCGCCCGAAGCTAACTAAAGGCTTTAGCAGTAGTGATAGATTAGTCTGTAGTATTTAGTGCATGAGTAGAACTTGCTGTGTGTGTAAATAAATAGTATTGACTTTAAACTAACTAACTGGTGTACTGGCACTTCGATCAGTATTCTGGTTTGAACCTTGTGGCGGTTTCGAAAGATACCTGGCGACTCTAAAGCAAACGGAATTAGAAATAAGGAAGGCGACCATATTGACCGCCATATTCAGAAACAACCAAAGAGAGCAACATTTACTGGCGACCTCTGACGGGACTCGACCTGGAAGTGGCCTAGTCACTCCGAGAGAACCCAAATTTGAATTGGGATCCAATTGGAAACAGAAAAACCACAAGTGTAAGAACAATACTGATCAAACCTCCAAGATTCGAAAGTTTGTTAATGCATGAGTACTAACAGGGATTTAAGGTAAACCTGAGAGATTTTGTTGCGTAAAACTATTGGGAGTTTGGTAGGCCGGATATTAGCGTAAGCCGTACGCGTGTTTACATCACCACTTTATCAACCTCTGTTCCAAATTCGGTAGACACCACAGAGATAGAGAAAAATGGCAATGAAGACAATGGAACACCTTATGAACCCCCAGGAATTCGACGTTGCAGGACCAGTAGAGTAGGACAGTGTTCCGTATGGGAAGAAGAGATCAGAATATATCTCAAAGGAAAAGCTTGGGCCCTTTGGAGTGAATTTTGCGCCAATGATCAAAACAGGTCCCGGAAGTATAGGGCATACTTGGTGGGAGAACCTGACAGAGATCCATAAGAAGAGCTTAGGGAAAGCTCGCAAGCCGATGGCAATCGAGTCCTGCTTGGCACAATTGCGAGGTACAAGAGGAGGTCGTGAGGATGCTCCATAGAGTGATTGAGGAGAGAGACAAGAGTAATAAAGGAGATGTGTGTGGATATGAGAGAGAGAACAAGGAACTGTGAGAGCAGTTAGCGGCGAGGGACAAGGAGGTGGCTGCTGCCACGCGGGCACACCAGTCTTGTCTCGCCCATTTGAGCAGCTTTCAGTCCAAATATGACAAAGCCTACCAGGACACGCAACGCGCGGTGTCGGTAAGACAGGAAAACGAACAACAGGTCGAGCAGTTGCAGAAACAGTGCAACAACTTAAAAGCAGCCCTACGAGCGCTCCACACTTTCACAACGGAACAAACACAGAGCTCGGTAGACCACGCAAAGTGCCGGAAGCAAATTGCAGTCTCTGGTTTCTGTTCAGAATGGGTTGCAGAGCACGTTCGGACCCCAGCTAGAGCAAGAAAATAGCCCCGATTGGCAGGAGTTAAATGAGACTCCCCATAGATATGTACATGGGACATGTACATAGGAAAAACCCCAGAAACGAAAAGCACCCCAACCCCCAACTGAACAGGCAGAACACACCCCTATGAACCCTGTCACCACACAGCGCAGGGCCACAGCAGAAGGGAACACAGATTTCTTGCACACTAACCCGTTAACCGTCACTCAAGATACACGTCTGATAAAATAACACCGTTCCTACCCACATCGGACCCCCACCAGTCCTTTGCAAGAGCAGGCGATCATGGTACGGCCTGGATGAAAAGGAGCAAGTGAAGCTCACAGTTTTAAGCCTCGACCCTTCAGTCGTGGCATCCCTTCCCGACCCACAGAATGTAGGAGGAGGCACCCTACAAGAAATGCACACAGTAATCCTAGATGCGATCGGCTATAACAAAGGAGACCCCGTAGAAGGCGTAAACAAGTGGAGGCAAAAGAAGAGAGAGCACCCCACAGCGGATGCTGAACGCATGTGGATAGATTTCACAGCAGTATTCGGAGAGTTAGCCCGCGCCCATTTGACCGTGGATAATATGGCCAAGTGGACTCGAATCCTAGTCTCTCATGCGACAGAGGCAGGGCAGAGAGTTTGCGCAAATTACGACCCCTCAGACAAGCCCCACAGCGAGAAATGGGTTTTGAAAAGATTGTCCCGTGCTTAGGAACAGTCCATCCAAGGCAAAACCGTGGGCAGCACAGTAGCATTGTGGATAGTGCAATTGCTTCACAGCTCCAGGGTCCCAGGTTCGATTCCGGCTTGGGTCACTGTCTGTGCGGAGTCTGCACATCCTCCCCGTGTGTGCGTGGCTTTCCTCCGGTGTCCGGTTTCGTCCCACAGTCCAAAGTTGTGCAGGTTAGGTGGATTGGGCAGGATAAATTGCCCTTAGTGTCCAAAATTGCCCTTAGTGTTTGGTGGGGTTACTGGGTTATGGGGGTTGAGTGGAGGTGGTGGCCTTGGGTAGGGTGCTCCTTCTAACAGCCGGTGCAGACTCGATGGGCCGAATGGCCTCCTTTTGCACTGTAAATTCTATGATAATCTATGAAAACCGCATTTTTAAAACCAGATGAAGAGCAGGCAGACATGCATCCAGTTAGGACGCACCAGTACTCCGCATGGGTAAATGAGGGCAGGAACAGCCCACAGCAACCCAAATCCCAGGAGTGTTATGATTGTGGACAATTAGGACACAATGCACGAGAGTGCAATGCTCCCCAGAAGCACCAGAGAAACCAACAGCCAGGCACCATAATAAGAATAGGGCAAAGCCAACCCATAACGTTAGCGCCCGTTCTGAGAACGCAGACATGAACGGCACCGACTGACGGTGTTCGGGATCCCCAACTTGGATCTGCGACACTCTTTGGAACAAGTCTGGTTGTCCAGTAGAAGCAGGCAAAGTCCGGGGAAACACCATAGAATTTCTTTGGGACACAGGAGGGTCCCGCACCACACTCCATTCCTCCACGATGTTTCAACGGGACACGTGGCCCACAACAGACACCATCACACTCAGGGGTTTTACAGGTCATTTACAACAGGGACACTTCACAGCCCCTGCAGCGATGCAAAGAGGGAACATTAAGACTAAACACATCGTAGTTTTGGTCGCTCTACCCCAGACAGCTGAACACATCCTGGAATTGACTTTTTGAGCTTCCACAACCTCTCATTTGATTCGGTGAATAAATGTGTATAGAGAATGGCAAAGGCAGCACGAGCCCCCGCCACGCTCACAGTTGGAGAATATGCAAACAGAATCAGCGCAGTACAAGACTTCTGGTTCGACCCTCGACCCTCTGGTTCGACCCCCGAGTCAGGACAAACAGGTTAGGGAAGTCCTGCAGCAACATAAAGCAGCATTTGCACAGCACAAGCACGACTGTGGCAAGATAGCTGGCTTGGTGAACATTACAGGTCCCGACCCCAGACCCCAAAAGCAGTACGGTTTTCCCCAGGAAGCAGAGGGAGAAATTTCGAAGGTAGTACAGTCTGGTTGATCAAGGCGTACTCCGATCAGTAGCCTCCACGAATAACGCACCAATTTGGCCCATCAGGAAACCCGATGGATCATGGAGACTGACCATTGATTACCGGGAACTGAACAAAGTAACCCCAGTAGCAGCCCCCACCGGAGCCACGAGTCCCAAGACCATGCAAAAAAAGGGAAAACAGTCAAAAAAAATTTCCATTTTGAACATTAGCAAAGGCTTTTGGTCCATTCCATATGATAAAGCGTGCCAATATATATTCGCCTTTATATTCCAGGGACAGTAATACACGTGGACGTGCATTTCACAAGGCTTCCACATCCCCCCTCCATTTTACACCGACAGCTGGCAAATGGATTAGCAAAATGTTCCCGACCCGATTGTCTGGTCCAATATGTAGGTGATCTGCTACTACAGACGAACACAAAGGGTGAGCACACTTCGCTTCTCGCCGAACTTTTCGGACTCCTGCAACAGAATAAGTGAACCCCAAGAAGGTCCAGATTTTGCATGAAAAAGTGATTTACTTGGGTACAGTACTCACATATGGTAAACGCGAGATCGAGCAAAAGGCAATTGACTCGATCATCAAATTGCCGCTTCTCCATAACGTAACAGCCCTCTGGTAATTTCTAGGACTGGTTGGCTACTGCCGAAACCACATTCACGGTTTTGCCATAAAAGCAGCGCCCCTAGCCGAACTTCTCAAGAAACAAGCGCCTTGGTAATGGCTTCCACAGAACACGGATGCCGTGGATGTTTTAAAAAGAGCACTCAGCACAGCCTCCGCATTACAGGTCTCATATCCACTTCCCCGTATGCATTCGAAGTAGCAAGCACCGTCCAAAGCCTTTCGGCCGTGCTCCTCCAAGAACGACATGATCGCTTAGGCCCCGTGGCATACACCTCACGCGTGTTAGATCAAGTCAAACAAGGATTTTCTTCCTGCGAAAGGCACCTGCTCGCAGATTTGTGGGCAGTACAATACTTCGCCGACATGACAGGACTCAACCCCATCACCATTCTCACTGAACAGACCCCAACTCAGCTACTACTAGATGGTCGACTTAAGGATGGCACAGTCAGCCAGATCCGTGCAACCCGTTGAACCCTTCTTTTACAGGGGCGGGACATAACAGTTA
Organism: Scyliorhinus torazame; assembly: GCF_047496885.1. NCBI lineage: Eukaryota > Metazoa > Chordata > Chondrichthyes > Carcharhiniformes > Scyliorhinidae > Scyliorhinus > Scyliorhinus torazame. The sequence continues at coordinate 45,441,919 of NC_092729.1, forward strand.
AAAGAACCAAGACCCACACTTTCCTAGCCGATAATTTACAATATGCAGGTACCCCACACGGGTGTGAGATCATCTCCACTAAACATAATATAGGATCCTTGATACCTAAGTGATCTCCCAGGAAAGCAGGTACTACACCCCAGAGACCCCAGCCCACAGACACGTGCGTACCCATTATAACCTATGTGGATGGCTCCTCCATAGTTTTAAATGGGAAAAGAAATACTGGTTGCGGTATTTACATAAGAGGACGCACAGGGACGCCCCCCAGAAGAGATTTCGTTGAAATTGCCAGGACACTTGGGCTCGCAGGCAGCAGAACTGGCAGCCAGAGCGCACATTGTAGATCACCTCGACTAGTTTCCGAGCACAGCCGACATATATTCGGACAGTTTATATGTCTGCAACAGTTTAACCGAATTCCTACCCCTGTGGGAAAATAGAGGATTCGTTTCCGCTGACAGAAAGCCCCTACCCTCAGCCCCATTATTCCTACATATCCTAGAGACAGCTCAAGATAGGAACTATGGCATTGTTAAAGTTCGTAGTCATCATCATTCTTCCCCCCCCCCCCCCCCACCCCCCCCCCCCCCCCCGGTAACGTTAAGGCAGACGCCCTACCGAAGGCAGTTTCCAGACATGGTCACTTTTGGAACCCCCCGAAAGCGCCCCAGTGCACGCGGATCAGCTCTCACAGACCAACATTCAAGATTTGGCAAAGGCTCAAAAAGAAGATGAGAAGCTCAGGGAAGTTTTAAAAGGCAATTTCACAGCCCCTTATGATAAGATTAAAACGCGATAACCATACATGACGGTGTGATTTTAAAAGACGGCATTTATGTATTCCCTAGCCAGGACAAGAACCAAATTATTTGCCAGTACCATGACAATTATGGGCACCAGGGCATTGAACCCACCCGAGCCCACCTCAGACCTTTCTGCTGGTGGCCTGATTTAAAAACCAATGTTACTCATTTCATTGAGAATTGCTTAATCTGTGCCCAGAACAATCCGGACAGACATGCAAGAAACGCTCAGCTAAGTCACACCCCTATTATATAGGACCCCTACCCCCCTGCAGAAATTGTTTTAAGTATGTGCTGCTGGTCATCGACATCTTCACAAAATGGGTGGGAGCTTTTACATTCAAAACAAACACTGCCAAAACGACAGCTCAAATCCGAACACAGCACATCTTTACAAGATGGGGCCTCCCACGCAGTATAGAGTCCGATCAAGGCTCCCATTTTACAGGACGAGTGATGAAAAACGACATCACAAATGTCGGAATAAAGCAAAAGTTTCTTTTTGCATACCGGTCCCAATCAAGCGACATTGAGAGGATGAACAGAACTCTGAAAGCCACCCTCAGGAAAATGGTGCAACAGCACAATAGCACCTGGGACTCAGTTCTCCCCTTTGCACTGATGTTCATAAGAAACACGTTATCCACGTCCACAGGATACACCCCCCCCCCCCCCCACACACCCTCATGACCGGACGCCCCATGAAAGGGACAGAATATTTATTAGGACTGGATTTCGCCAGCCCCACAGTCACCGCCCTCACGCATGAAAAATCAGTACAGCAGATTAATGAGAATGTGAAGGCAGCCCTGCTCGCAGCAGCTGTTAGACTTGGGACAGGGAAGAAACAAAGCAGGGCTTGCTTTGATAAAACGGTACACGCCACCGAGTTTGCTGTAAGGCAGCAAGTGATGTTATCCCTATACAACCCCAGTTCATTTTTCTCCCCCAAATTGTCCGGACCGTACTCCATCTCTGACAAAGTCAGCCCCTCTGCACACGTCCCAATGGCAAGTATGCGTGGTTTCACATAGAACAGCTTAAGGCTTGTGGCTCGCGGAACAACCATGCACACCACATCTCGCTTGCAGCAGCAGATGAGCACTCCGTGCCCACGAATGACCCTGCCCAACCAGTCCAGCCCGTCCTCAGACACGACTTCGACTCCAACCCCAGAGGCATGACTCCACCTCTCCCTTCCTTTGACCAGCAGCGACAGCGACAGCGATAGCGTTAGCGACAGCCCCAGCACACAATGCTACGATTACACCCCTGCACCAGACCCCACTCCCACGATACCTAACATGATTCCAGCGACCCCTTCGAGATAACATACGTTATAGCCCCTGACCCAGATCCATCGTCCGGCGTTTATGGATTAAAACCTAGCAGCTCCAACCTTGATACCAAAATTTTGGCACCGAGACAATTCGTTCAGGCTCATCCGGAATGATGAGATGGACCCCAATTAGCCCCTCGCAGTTTTAGCAAACCTACTCCAGTCAAGAATATGGCAGCCGGGAGAAGATGCTAACATAGAGTCTGACTCCCACCAAACGAATCCCTTTGCGGCTCTGTTCGCTACTGAGCAATGAGATGTCCAGATGATGGTAAAAAGGAACCGATGGAGAGTTACGGTGTCCTTTCTGAAGGAACCTGCACCATGTTTGTACCGAATGTTTGTTTGTTATTGTAAATGTTAAATGTTGTTTGCCCATTTAAAGTTTTTCATGGCCCCCGCCACCACTCTTCTAAGGCCCACTGGCAGTTAATGGAACAGGTTTGTCGACAGACAACCGTTCAGAGGAACTAGTTTGTCGGCAGACAACCAATCATAGCTACTCTCCTGATATGAAGGTAATCAAGAGAGGCAGCCCCCACGACGACCACATATTCGTTCCGTACTTGCCAGTCGCTCAGACAGTGGAGAAACAGCACTGGTCCCCGCCCTGCCTGAGGACCCCCCTCTGGTCAGCTGCGCTCGGGTAGAGCACAAACGGCACTGGTCAGCGTCCTACCCGGGGTTTTCACCCATTCTTTCCCACCGCGGCCCATACGCACCCCATTTTTGCTCTCTAAGTTCAAAACTCTTATTTTTTGTTTATGGCAACCCTTTGGTTACTTCGAAATGCTACTTACATACTCGAACACTAGGATGGTAGATTACACAGGCTGCGGGACGGCTCGCACTGTGTCTGTTTTTTCTCGGATATCTTTTCCAAAATACCTGTTTTGTTTTAAAATAAGGCAGTCACAGATGGTGACCAATTATAATAAGTAATTGGCAATTAGGCAACGATGAGATGAGACAGACAGACATACGAGATCTTAAGCAAGATAATAACAGATATTATGCTTGTGTCCATAGAACTTTGGAACCTCAGGAACCTCAGAAGAAGAAAAGAAGGAGACAGAAAGAAGGAAAGATGAAGACAAACATCATGCTCTACAGCTGGATCTGAGCGGGATCCCTGCAGGTGCGCGCAGAGGTTACCCCCCCCCCCCCCCCACCCCGCGATCGCAGGCCGTAAATGTTTCCCACCCCTGCCATACACTAAACCCCGAGATAGTTACCGATACACCGACCTGGTGTGACTGGTTCATCACCTGGTATTCCCTATCCTACTTTGTGGAACCACTATTAGTACTTGCAATACTCTGCAGTGTCGTTAAGTCTCTAAGACTGAGGAAATGGCGGAGGAAAGCCTCCCGCAGTAGCACTCCGATATACGCCCTCAGATCCCCTATTTTCGGACTTCAACAAACCCTCCAACCCCTTTAAGTGAATTAAAGTGCCTCGATGTTTTTTGTATGTGTTTTGTTCGTTCCAATAAAAAGAAATGTAAAACCCTGTGCTTGACGGCCAAGCCAGAGAGCCCTGTGTTGCTGCTATTTGTACAATTAAAAATGTGGTAAATTATTTTGATTGTAGGAGTAAGGACAGTTCATTTAAGGATAGTTAGAGGTTACAGTTTTTTTATTTTGTAATGCATGCCTGATTGCCATAGCGCCGCGTAGTAATTTATAACGATGTATGGACATAAATAATTTAGGTACAAGTTGCAATTCATAGGACAGAGCAGGGTAGAGCCTATGACGTGCTTACGGGCGCCATACTTAGGAAGAGAATGAAGACGACGCGGTTATTTGCTCCTTCACGCTTCGCGTTGAGGATCACAAGGAGGGGGTGTAGCCATCTGGGATGGCCACTTCCAGAATACAAAATGGACATTTGCAAAGATTGCAGGGAAAATTGGACAATGGTAAGAAAACAAGCAGGCACAGAGCCTGTCTGCATATTGGAAAAGTAGCTCCCAGACACAGTAGTATATAGTTGACCCATCTCCGGGAACAAAGGAAGGTACATAAGTAACCGAACCGGCCCCAGATTTCACGGCGCCAGTTCCCCAAACCGAAAGCAGAAAACAAAGCATGCCAACGGCCACCTAGGACATGCCGAGCCATTAGGGCACCCACCCCTTTATTGGTCAAGATCAATACGAGTGATGAAGATACGGCCCAATTAATTGGGGCCAAGTTCTAGGCCCACCCAAAAGCGCGCAAAGCCCCTTCAGGTATAACAAGAAGGCCCCAAGTGAGTATCGCTCTCTTCGACTTGACTCTCACAGCGGAGAAACCCGTCCACCAGCTGTACCAGAAGCAAGTAAGTCCAAGGTCAACGCTCGCTACCAGACGGGCGACCTTAGCTGTTTCCCCTTCACCACTTCGACCCCAGCAGCCTCGGAACCGAACAACGGCCATTGTTCGTCTTACTTAGTGGGCGCCCGAAGCTAATTATAGGGTTTAGCAGTACTGATGGTTTAGTCTGTATAATTTCGTGTGTGTAAATAAATAATATTGACTTTGAATTAACTAACTGGCTTAATCAGTAATTTCTTACTGACTCTTTGATCAGTATTCGGGTTTGAAAGTTGTGGCGGTATCGAAAGATACCTGGATACTCTAGAGCAAACATAATTCGGATTAAGGAAGGCGGCCATATTGACCGTCAGATTCAGAGCCAACCAAAGAGAGCAACACCTTCTAATGTTGCGACAGTGACAGTGGGTCCCCTGACTTTTTTCCCATGGGAGTACTTCCGGTCCGCTCTCTCCCAACGACAGCGATGGGAAAATTGAAACAAGCAATTAATTTCTCCAAATTGTCAATCATTCATTTCTGAACACCTCTGAATGCATCGAAAAATCGAAACAAATGGATATTTCAGTACATTCGTCAACTGCACCCTGAAAATAGTTTGGGTCACGGCATAAACACAAGTGTTTGTGCAGCAGCTCAGAAGCTGCACCATGAAGCCAATTTCCAAAACAACATCACTCATCCATGCAGAATCATATGTCAAATAATATGTCCGTCTCCATATAGAATACACCATTAAAACTGTCCATAACAGGATGAAATTCAACGATATAACGAACAGCAATATGATTGATTTCGTTCGACTCTCCATCTCTGGGTCTCTGGAACTCTTCGCAGCATTGTTTGCCCGAAGTCGGCTGCGGGCTTTACTGCTCACCACTATGTGTCTGATGGTTGCAACATTAAGCAACAGAATCAGGACGAATGGGACACACGGGGTCACAATGTGATGCAGAAACTCGATGGCTATCCAAACAGGAGATAATTGAGTGGAGAATGTTATAATACAAAAGATGGGTGTGTTTCTAATCGAGTACCTGTCTGACAACATGAAATACCAAAAAATGTTTTTGAAACAGCTCAGCACAGCCACGGTTCCGAGAACCACAGCAGCCACTTTCTCAGTGCAATATTTATGGTTCAGCTTCTGACAACAAATGACCACAAATCGATCAAAGGTGAAAGACACAGTAAACCAGACAGCACAGTCCGTAGCTGCATAAAGAAAGACAGCATGGATATTACACACAGGCATAGACCACAGGAAATAAAACCGCTCCCAGTAGACAATCGGGATGTGTCTGAATATTAGATCGATAATAATGACCAGTAGATCTGCTGCTGCCATGGCCAGCAGGTAGCGAGTGACACATCTGGAGAGTCCACAATTCCGAAGAGTCAGGGTCACAATCGTAGCTACATTAGCTGGAGGGAAGCAAAATAAACAGTGAAATTCTGCATCTGGATGGAGAGAAAAACGTTAGTTTGACAGAATGATTATTGATCCGGTTCAAATATTAGGTGGGCACCGTATACAGTGGTTGTTGCTGTTCTTTCACAGTTCCAGGCCCAGGTTCGATTCCCGGCTTGGGTCACTGTCTGTGCGGAGTCGTGACGTTCTCCCCGTGCCAGCATGGATTTTATTCTCCGGATGCTGCACTTTCCTCCCATAGTTCAAAGATGTGCAGGTTAGGTGTATTGGCAATTCTAAATTGCCCATTATGTCCAAAATGGTTTCGTGGGATTACTGGGTTACGGGGATAGGCTGAAGGCGTGAGTCTGGGTAGCGTGCTCTTTCCAAGGCCGGTGCAGACTCCATGGGCCGAATGGCCTCATTCTTCACAGTAAATTCTATGATTGTATGAAATATGTCACCGAATCCAGTAACATTCCTAAGTGGTTGCTTTGGAAAGGACACAGACGCTATTGGCTGATGGGAATTCTTTGTGATGAAAACCTCGATGCTTTATAGAGGAGTGCAAAGAAAGTAGGAAGGTGATTAAGAGGGAAATTAGGAGGGCGAGGAATGATCATGAAATCACTTGGCACGGAAGATTTACGTGAATCCCAAAGCATCTAATTCGTGCGGGAAAAAAAAGGCTGACCAGCGAAAGGATTGGACCGGTTAAGGTGAGTGGGGTATCTATATGTTGAACCAGAGGACGTGACGGGTTCTAAGTGAATACTTTTCATTAGTGTTCACCAAGAAACGGAGTTTGTAGAAGACGATTCTTGCGTTGGCTGTATGGATAGTCTGGGTCATGTTCAAATCAAAAAGGAGGAAGTATTGGGTATTTTAAAATATATTAAAGTAGATACGTCTCCTTGGCCGGATGTGTTTACCCCAGAATACTGAGGGAAGCAAGGGAGGAAATAGCTAGGGCATTAACTGACATCTTGGTGTCCTCATTGGCCACTAGTGAGATACCACAGGACTGGAGAATAGCTGACGTGTTACCGCTGTTTGAGAAAGGCAGCAGCGATAATCCAGGAAATTATACGGCGTTGAGCCTCGCCTCGGCAGTAGGTAAATTATTGGACAGTATTTTCAGGGACAGGATTGATCCTCATTTGGAAAGAATGTTTTCCAACACAGTTAACTGTCAGCCACTTTAATCTACTTTGATCTGAAAGCAGGTGGGGGAGGGGAGTCAATTCAGGACAGTTTAAAAAGAGCCACTTGTAAACTCACTCCCAGTGAGTTCTCCCAGTGAGCCAGAGAAGACACGGCCATAGTGAGACACAGCAAAGAGTGAGTTTGGGAATTTGAATCGAGGTGGGAATTTGAAGCTGGGTGGGGAGGAAGTGTTTTTTATCCCTGGTAAGTGACTGGTAAGTAGTGTTTCTGTTTTTCTGTTTCTTTTCATTGGTATATTTATTTATTTTTTCCTTCATTGTTTATTTATTTATTTAAATTTTTTGTGGGGGAAATTGAAATTGTTGAAGTTAACCGAAGGTTTAAGACATGGCAGGATATCTCAGACCCGTGTCACTGCTCCCCGTGTGCGATGTGGGGGCTCAGGGACACGTCCACTGTCCCTGGCTCTTTCACGTGCAAGAAGTGTGTCCAGTTGCAGCTCCTGTTAGACCGCTTGACGGCTCTGGAGCTGCGGATGGACTCACCTTTGAGCGTCCGCGATGCTGAGGACGTCGTGGATAGCACGTTTAGCGAGTTGGTCACACCGCAGGTGAAAGGTACTGAGGGAGATAGTAAATGGGTGACCAAAAGACAGAGCAAGAGTAGGAAGGCAGTGCAGGTGTCCTCTGCGGTCATCTCCCTTCAAAACAGATATACCGCTTTTGGATACTGTTGGGGGAGATGGCTCACCAGGGGAAGGCGGCAGCAGCCAGGTTCATGGCACCGTGGCTGGCTCTGCTGCGCAGCTGGGCAGGAAGAAGAATGGCAGGGCTATAGTGATAGGGGACTCAATTGTAAGGGGAATAGACATGCGGTTCTGCGGACGAAATCGAGACTCCAGGATGGTATGTTGCCTCCCTGGTGCAAGGGTCAAGGATGTCTCGGATCGGCTGCAGGACATTCTGGGAGGGGGGGGGGGGGGTGAACAGCCAGCTGTCGTGGTGCACATAGGCACCAACGATATAGGTAAAAAACGGGACGAGGTCCTACAAGCTGAATTTAGGGAGCTAGGAGTTAAACTAAAAAGTAGGACCTCAAAGGTAGTAATCTCAGGATTGCTGCCAGTGCCACGAGTAGGAATGTCAGGATAGAGAGGACGAATACGTGGCTCGAGAGATGGTGCAAGAGGGAGGGATTCAAATTCCTGGGACATTGGAACCGATTCTGGGGGTGGTGGGACCAGTACAAACCGGACGGTCTGCACCTGGGCAGGACTGGAACCGATGTCCTAGGGGGGTGGGGGGGGGGGGGGGGGGGTTGCTAGAGCTGTTGGGGAGAGTTTAAACTAATGTGGCAGGGGGATGGGAACCAATGCAGGAAGTTGGAAGGTAGTAAAACAGGGACAGAAACAAAAGGCAGTAAGGGGGAAAGTGTAAGGCAGAGAAGCCAGAGTCAAAAATCAAAAAGGGCGACAGTACAAGGTACAGTGACTGAGGGTAGCTCAGTGAATAGGACCAGGAATACGAAAAGAAATAAAACGGGAAGTGAAAACATTAATGGTAAGCGATGCGGCAGGTTGTTACAGGAAGATGTGGGTTCGACTACGAGGAAAATTAGGAGAATGGTTAAGAGGAAATATAACTTAGGAGAGGTTACTGATCGAGGTGTTAAGATTAAGAACAGAGGTAAAAAAGCCAACATAAGTGTACTTTACCTGAATGCTCGTAGTATTCGGAATAAGGTAAATGAGTTGATGGCGCAAATCATCGTGAATGACTATGATTTAGTGGCCATTACTGAAACATGGTTAAAGGATGGTCACGACTGGGAGTTAAATATCCAAGGGTATCAAACTTTTCGGAAGGACAGAGTGGATGGTAAGGGAGGTGGTGTAGCTCTGTTATTTAAGGATGACATCCGGGCAACAGTAAGGGATGACATTGGTGCTATGGAGGATAAGGTTGAATCCATTTGGGTGGAAATCAGGAATAGTAAGGCGAAAAAGTCACTGATAGGAGTAATCTATAGGCCACCAAATAGTAACATTATGGTGGGGCAGGCAATAAACAAAGAAATAACAGATGCATGTAGAAATGGTACAGCAGTTATCATGGGGGATTTTAATCTACATGTTGATTGGTTTAACCAGGTCGGTCAAGGCAGACTTGAGGAGGAGTTTATAGAATGTATCCGCGATAGTTTCCTCGAACAGTATGTAATGGAACCTACGAGGGAACAAGCGGTCCTAGATCTGGTCCTGTGTAATGAGACAGTATTGATTCAGGATCTCATAGTTAGGGATCATCTCGGAAGGAGCGATCACAATATGGTGGAATTTAAAATATAGATGGAGGGTGAGAAGGTAAAATCAAGCACTAGTGTTTTGTGCTTAAACAAAGGAGATTACAATGGGATGAGAGAAGAACTAGCTAAGGTAGACTGGGAGCAAAGGCTTTATGGTGAAACAGTTGAGGAACAGTGGAGAACCTTCCAAGTGATTTTTCACAGTGCCCAGCAAAGGTTTACACCAACAAAAAGGAAGGACGGTAAAAGGAGGGAAAATCGACCGTGGATATCGAAGGAAATAAGGGCGAGTATCAAATTGAAGGAAAAAACATACAAAGTAGCAAAGATCAGTGGGAGACTAGAGGACTGGGAAATCTTTAGGGGGCAACAGAAAGCAACTAAAAAAGCTATAAAGAAGAGTAAGATAGATTATGAGAGTAAACTTGCTCAGAATATAAAAACAGATAGTAAAAGTTTCTACAAATACATAAAACAAAAAAGAGTGGCTAAGGTAAATATTGTTCCTTTAGAGGATGAGAAGGGAGATTTAATAATGGGAGATGAGGAAATGGCTGAGGAACTGAACAGGTTTTTTGGGTCGGTCTTCACAGTGGAAGACACAAATAACATGCCAGTGACTGATGGAAAAGAGGCTATGACAGGTGAGGACCTTGAGAGGATTGATATCACCAAGGAGGTAGTGATGGGCAAGCTAATGTGGCTAAAGGTAGACAAGTCTCCTGGCCCTGATGGAATGCATCCCAGAGTGCTAAAAGAGATGGCTATGGAAATTGCAAATGCACTAGTGATAATTTACCAAAATTCACTAGACTCTGGGGTGGTCCTGGCGGATTGGAAATTAGCAAACGTGACACCACTGTTTAAAAAAGGAGGTAGGCAGAAAGTGGGTAATTATAGGCCAGTGAGCTTAACTTCGGTACTAGGGAAGATGCTGGAATCTATCATCAAGGAAGAAATAGCGAGGCATCTGGATGGAAATTGTCCCATTGGACAGACGCAGCATGGGTTCATAAAGGGCAGGTCGTGCCTAACTAATTTAGTGGAATTTTTTGAGGACATTAACAGTGCGGTAGATAACAGGGAGCCAATGGATGTGGTATATCTGGATTTCCAGAAAGCCTTTGACAAGGTGCCACACAGAAGGTTGTTGCATAAGATAAAGATGCATGGCATTAAGGGGAAAGTAGGAGCATGGATAGAGGATTGGTTAATTAATAGAAAGCAAAGAGTGGGGATTAATGGGTGTTTCTCTGGTTGGCAATCAGTAGCTAGTGGTGTCCCTCAGGGATCAGTGTTGGGCCCACAACTGTTCACAATTTACATAGATGATTTGGAATTGGGGACCAAGGGCAATGTGTCCAAGTTTGCAGACGACACCAAGATAAGTGGTAAAGCAAAAAGTGCAGAGGATACTGGAAGTCTACAGAGGGATTTGGGCAGGCTAAGTGAATGGGCTAGGGTCTGGCAGATGGAATACAATGTTGACAAATGTGAGGTTATCCATTTTGGTAAGAATAACGGCAAAAGGGATTATTATTTAAATGATAAAAAATTAAAACATGCTGCTGTGCAGAGAGATCTGGGTGTGCTAGTGCATGAGTCGCAGAAAGTTGGTTTTCAGGTGCAACAGGTGATTAAGAAGGCAAATGGAATGTTGTCCTTCATTGCTAGAGGGATGGAGTTTAAGACTAGGGAGGTTATCCTGCAATTGTATAAGGTGTTAGTGAGGCCACACCTGGAGTATTGTGTTCAGTTTTGGTCTCCTTACTTGAGAAAGGACGTACTGGCACTGGAGGGTGTGCAGAGGAGATTAACTGGGTTAATCCCAGAGTTGAAGGGGTTGGATTACGAGAGAGGTTGAATAGACTGGGACTGTACTCGTTGGAATTTAGAAGGATGAGGGGGGAATCTGATAGAAACATATAAGATTATGAAGGGAATAGATAGGATTGATGCGGGCAGGTTGTTTCCACTGGCGGGTGAAAGCAGAACTAGGGGGCATAGCCTCAAAATAAGGGGAAGTAGATTTAGGACTGAGTTTAGGAGGAACTTCTTCACCCAAAGGGTTGGGAATCTATGGAATTCCTTGCCCAGTGAAGCAGTAGAGGCTCCTTCATTAAATGATTTAAAGATAAAAATAGATAGTTTTTTGAAGAATAAAGGGATTAAGGGTTATGGTGTTCGGGCCGGAATGTGGAGCTGAGTCCACAAAAGATCAGCCATGATCTCATTGAATGGCGGAGCAGGCCGAGGGGCCAGATGACCTACTCCTGCTCCTAGTTCTTATGTTCTTATGTTCTAAATGGGCTAATTTGAGATAGACAGCATGGTTTTGTAAAGGGGAGGTCGCGCCTCACCAAGATGCTCAAGGTTTTTTGAGGAGGTGACAAAGATGATTCATGAGGGGAGGGCGTTGGATGTTATTTTCATGGATTTCCGTAAAACCATTGACAAAGAATAGCACGTGGCACAGTGATTTGCATTATCGGCTCACGATGCCGAGGTCCCAGGTTCGATCCCATCTCTCGGACGCTCTCTGTATGGAGTTCGCACATCCTTCCTGTGTTTGCGTGGGTATTGCCCCCAAAACCAAAGGATGTGCAGGATCGATGGATTGGCCATGCTAAATTACCGCTTAATTGGTGGGACTACCTCCTGGAACACAAGGTACCTCTCCCCCTCACTGATCTGTCGGAACGCCTGAAACTCAGAATCCAACTCATCAACTGTGAGCCGGAGTTCCTCGAGCAACCAACACTTACTACACATGTGGTCACTAGATACCACAATGGGGCACATCAGCTCTTATATCATGCCGGAAGAACACCCCCCCCCTCAAGCTCTCGTTTTTAAAATTGAATTTAAATTTTTTTAACATTTAAAGCATTTTTAATATTTCCCCATTACCTCAATATGAAGACAATATATAACAAGACATTTCAAATGGATTTTCAAATTTGAACAGATTCCTTATTCGCCAAGAAAATCACACCTTCCTGTGATGACACTCTTCATGCCCCCCGTCCCCCAAGTCGGAAGACTGTGTCAGTGAATCATGAAACCTCTTTACATTCCCAAGGTCTGTTCGATAATCTCCTGCTCAGCTCTGCGTCCGATATTTCCGTTTCACCTTCAGCCAATTTCACCCAACTCCGTGTTTTCCACCCAACTGTCAAGCACTCTCGCCCTGCCAAGTAGCACTCACAGTGCAGAAAAACAGTACTGCCAAACAGTGCAGACAAACAATGCTGACTGGCTTCCCTGTTTATCGGCCTCAATATCCAATGCTCTGGAAACAGAATTAAATCATTTGCACAAACCAACAGATACAGTTGAGTGTAACTCAGCTGAATCCTGTTTCAGGAATACAACTCGCCAAACGAGTAGCTTTCAATTACCCGATGTGAGAGCTAATTTAGCTTTCAATTGAAGATCAGTTTAATTGCTAGTTACCCCCTTAGAACCCGTTAGAACTCACCACTTGAACTTGCTGTATTTTACCCAGCTCTAAAGCACTCTCGTAACAATCTCAGCGCAGGCTCCTGTTGACAGAGTGCGCCGGAGATTGCCACAATGAAGATATATCTTTATATGTCAATTTACGTCAGAAAGGTGGAAAGAACAGCCTTCAGTGGATAGATGTTGCAGAAATGTGGAAAAAGTCAATGAGCAGGGCGAAAGGGAATATATGTGCGCAGGTGAGGAAGGACCTAAGGAAGGAGCTGCACTCCGAAAGCTAGTGATTCGAAACAGAACTGTTGGACTTTACCCTTGTGTTGCAAGATTTCTTACTGTGCCCACCCCCGTCCAACGCCGGCATCTCCACGTCATGCATCAGAATGGTGATTGAACAGAGGCAGGGATTTTCAGCGCGCTGCAGAGTTTGGTCATCTGACGTGTTCCGCTGATGGCATTGGAGTTCTCGAGTCTGACTTTAACAAAGACACATTTGAGAATATGTGAAGGGGTCTCGAAGTCAGAATTGGGGAAGTGATATTTTGGAGATGATATTATACAGTTTTGGTACTGGAAATGACGTGAATTCGGAACTCTCCACCATGTGAAAGCAATTGCAGAGATTGTGAACTATATTATTTTAAGGCTCAGACATTGGACAGATCAGTGAAATTAGATTGATGGAGAGGTAAAGGTGTTTCAGATTGAACTTCACAAAATGCATTTTCACATCCAAATATCAATTACAACAAAATCCCGTGTTTAACAATGAATTGTAAAATTAATAGAGATATAGTTACTGACCAGGCACACCGAAAACAGCAAGGAAGGGATAGTAACCCGCCTGAATGATCTGGAGTGTGAAATAGATCCGTTTTTCCAATGACATCCATTTATACAATGTAGAAAGTTCGTAAAGCGCGCCGAATAAACCTCTGTTTACTGTTGGAACATTCCAGTCTTTTGTTCTCAGATTCTGGCCAACTTGGATTATTTCCAGATTTTCATCCATTGATGGAACATTCCTACCCACAGTTGTCGGATTCGGAAGCATTGTTGTATCATTCCAATCCATTGTTCTCACATTCACAGCCATTGTTGTAACATTCCAGGCTGCGAATCTCAGATTTCAATCTCTCCCCTCGCACCGCCAGGAGCCGCTGATCTCTCTCAGTTGTCAAAGCGATGCTGCCAAAGAGATTATGGGAGAACTCCTTGAAAGGAGTCTCGTTTTACAGAAAATGGAATCCCTCAAGGGAAACAATTTGTTCCAGGGAGACTAATCCGATTTCCACTCCCTAAAATAGCAGGTATTAGTAATTGAGGGATCCAGGGAAATGCTCTGGGGTCTGGGTTTGAATTCAACCAGGGCATTCGGAGAGATTGAATGCAATAAAGATCTGGAAATAAATTCCGATTGGTGGTCATGAAACCTTTTTCGATTGTCGTAAAAATCCAGCTGGCTCACTAATGTCCTTGAGGGAATAATAACAACCTGAGCAGTGAGAAATCAGGTGCAATTAACTATTTTCAATGAGACAGGATTTGCATCAGACATTGACTAAAATCTACAATCAGCCATGGATATCACAGTGACGCCGAGGAATTGAGGTGTGTACAGTGAACAAGAATAACCAGAAAGGAGAGACTGATAATCACTGTAGCAATCTCTGTAATGCCAACTGTGGTGAGTTTCGAGAGATCAACAATTCGGGACACAAGTAGTCTTTGTGACAAGATATACGCACCACAAATGATATCAGATTGACTAATGCGTTCGTCTCACATGCAGCCCAAGATGGCCAGAAAGCTTGGGAATCTGTTGACTCTCCTGACTCAAGACACACTGTAACCTGGCTCCTTCACCATTTAACCCGAGCACGGCAACTGAAAGCTCAGGCCACCGGGATCGCCTCCGAAACAGCAAAATGTTGTTGTTCCAATTCAGGGACACAGGGCTATCTGGAAACATGACGGAGGACACAGAGAGATACTAATAAAGGTGCATTCCCCTCCCTATCCCGAGAAACGTGGTCCAGATGAGATCAGTGGTGGACCCAGAAGCAGGAGAAACCCCGCGCCATCGAAAAGACCAGGATTAGCGTCAACCGGCCGGAGGTATAATTGTGACCGACTCCGTAACCTCTTTCCCAGACTCTCGCGAACCTAACCAATATTCACAAGGGCCCGAGGAAACTCACCAGCCATTGGACGGGCCGGCAGGAGCTCGCACGGCACCAATATGCACGAAAGAAGAATCTCCATAGTTTTGAGGGGCGCAGTTTTCTGACTCAATCTTCCCCCCCCCCCTCTATGCACTCAATGACAGTGTCAGGCCTCTGCAGGGTGGGAGCGTCAAATTTGAGAATATAGGGCGTTTCCTAGTGAGCGTTGGGTAGGAGGCATCCAGCAAATGTTTATGGGATAGTGGAGGGTCCCGCCCCACACTTAACACCAGCAGCTCACCCCGAATTGAATGGTGCATTGAAAGGAAATTCATGCTGAGCGGTTTCAACGCCCATTTGCAACAAGGTGGAGAAACTGACCCTTTGGAGTTTAGATAGGAAGACATATTTATTTTCCATTCTGCTATCTTGAATGATTTATCTCCAGGACCGAACACATCTTAGATTTCGATCGAATGAGAAAGTTTAATTTATCCTTCAAAACAGCAAATTGCATTGTTTGACAAATGGATGGAGAGTTAAAAGCATCATCCACAATTTATGCGTGAATATCCATGGACCAAATGTGTACCGTGAGCCAACTGCGCGTTCAGCCGGGCAAAATGTCACGGTATCTCTCGGTGTAACATGTGCTCTGGAATCGAGAGCCGGTTTCTACCCAACTCAATTATGGCAGTGCGGAATGGCAGGAGAGGTCGCTGGAGAGGGGCTGGACCAAAGCTCAGAAGTCATGTTGGTTTCCCAAACAATCAGGAGAACATGTGCCGAAAGTAATTTCCGGATTAGTGGGGCAGGGTGTCCAGCTTCCCGTAGTCTCAGCAAAGAATAGACCTATCTGACCAGTAAAGAAGCCGGAAGGGTCCTGGCCTCTAACTATCGACGACCGAAAACTGAGTAACACAGCCCCTGTGACCGCCCCGCTGTCGTGAGCAATCCCGAGCTTTGGAAATAACGAACTACACAAGCCCGAAATGTTACTGTTTAAGATATCAGTAATAGATTTTGGGCAGCTTCCTTAAGGAAACGCCAATACAAATTTCCTTTCACTTTCCTGGGTCAACAGTACACCTGCATATACACCGCAGGGATTTCACAATATCCCCATAATCCGAACCGGAAATTTTAGCTCAGTATGTAGACGCCCTTCTCCTCCAAAACGTAAGGAGAGAGGAACACTGAGATATCCTCGATGATTCGCCAGGCCTTCCCGCCATCCTGGGACAAAAGGTTAAACCAAAATTCTAGGATCACAATCTTAGCCGCCATGCTGACCTGTGTAAATCGAGAGATAGAAAGGAAAAAGCTATAGACCACCTGACAATTCCCTTTACCCCCGATTTGAAATACTAAAGATTGTTTTTTAGGACTGTTATGATATTGTCTAAACCACATGGACAGTTTTGGAACAAAAAGCTTCACCGTTGTCTGATTTACCAAACAAAGGACACGCCTTGGAATCGGACAGTGCTATTCACACAGGTCATTCCTGAACTAAAAAGGCGACAGCCGAACTAAAAAGGCGCCAGACGTACAGACCCCAAATCCAGAATTGCATTTTGACATTCACATGGCGGCGATGGACGCTACTATCTCTGCCGGTCTATTACAGGAAAGGCCCGGGAGGCTGGGACAGGCTGCTTCTGCGTCCTCGCCCTTCGGCCCCATACAGCAGGAATATTCCACAATTGAACGCCACCTACTGGCAGTTTCCGGGACAATCCAACTTTTTACCTATATATTTGGCCTCAATCCACTAACTATTTTAGCAGAACTGACACCCCTCAAATAATTATTAGATGGACGAATAAACGATGGAATTGTTAGTTAGAATCACAAAGCCACGTTACAAGGTTAGGCCACTCCCGTTAACAGAAGTATTCAACCCACTTTACTGGCAGATATCAGTAATGCCGGGGAAGCGCTAGAATGCCTGTTTCTGCCAGCACCTAGTCCCAAGGGACTGATTCTGCCAAAACAAAGGAGGGGTAGTCCCCAATAGCACAGTAGAAACCAGAGAACAGTAGACAGACACAAAAACCCACTCACACATTTTATAGACGGATCCTCGATTGATGATGGAGTGAGGGAATCCGGATGTTGCAATCCTATGGAGAACAATCAAGGGCAGGTGCTGGAGGTAAGAACATTGATCCTATCCAGTGACATCAGCGCTCAGAATGTCTAATAAACAGCAGTAACATTTGTCGTTACCTACCCGGAATATTACCCACCCCCCTCCCACCACATGACATTCTTTCAGAAAGCATGTATGTTTCTACAGGGCTGACTGACTGTAGCAATGGAAGGATGCTTTTTTAATTAGAGGACTGTGACCAGTGGTGTTCCGCAGGGATAAGTGCTGGGACCTTTGCTGTTTGTAGTATATATAAATGATTTGGAGGAAAATGTAACTGGTCTGATTAGTAAGTTTGCAGACGACACAAAGGTTGGTGGAATTCCGGATAGCGATGAGGACTCTCAGAGGATACAGCAGGATTTATATTGTTTGGATACTTGGGCGGAGAGATGGCAGATGGGGTTTAATCCGGACAAATGTGAGGTAATGCATTTTGGAAGGTCTAATGCAGGTAGGGAATATACAGTGAATGGTCGAACCCTCAAGAGTAATGAAAGTCAGAGAGATCTAGGTGTACAGGTCCACAGGTCAATGAAAGGGGCAACACAGGCGGAGAAGGTAGTCAAGAAGGCATACGGCATACTTGCCTTCATTGGCCGGGGCATTGTGTATTAGAATTGGCAAGTCATGTTGCAGCTTTATAGAACCTGAGTTAGGCCACACTTGTACTATAGTGTTCAATTCTGGTCGCCACACTACCAGAAGGATGTGGAGGCTTTAGAGAGGGTGCAGAAGAGATTTACAAGAATGTTGCTTGGTATGAAGGGCTTTAGCTATGAGGAGCGGTTGAATAAACTTGGTTTGTTCTCACTGGAACGACGGAGGTTGAGGGGCGACCTGATAGAGGTCTACAAAATTATGAGGGCCATAGACAGAGTGGATAGTCAGAGGCTTTTCCCCAGGGTAGAGGGGTCAATTACTAAGGGGCATAGGTTTAAGGTGAGAGGGGCAAGGTTTAGAGGGGATGTACGAGGTAAGTTTTTTACACAGAGGGTAGTGGGTGCCTGGAACTCGCTACCGGAGGAGGCGGTGGAAGCAGGGACGATAGTGACATTTAAGGGGCATCTTGACAAATACATGAATAGGATGGGAATAGAGCGATACGGACCCAGGAAGTGTAGAAGATTGTAGTTTAGTCGGGCAGCATGGTCGGCACGGGCTTGGAGGTCAGAAGGTACTGTTCCTGTGCTGTACATTTCTCTGTTCTTTGTTTGTTCTATGATGAAGAAATTAATTACAGGTTATTCAGCCTGATGGAGAACAATGAGAAAACATAATGCAGAATCTGTCAACGTGACAGGGACAAACTCGGCACAACGCAGCAACATTAGCTTTGTTGTATCTAATAATGTTCCACAGTTTACAGCCTCCCACTGCAAGACGTGAAGAAAGTCACTCAGTCTCTCCTGATCCTGATCTGTACAAACTCCCTCCCTCCACCTCCTGATCTGTACTAACTCCCTCCCTCCACCTCCTGGTCTGTACTAACTCACTCCACCTCCTGGTCTGTACTAACTCCCTCCCTCCCTCCACCTCATGGACTGTACAAACTCACTCAATCCCTCCAGCTCCTGGTCTGATCAAGTTCACTTCCTCCACTTCCTGGTCTTTTCAAGTTCACTTCCTCCACCTCCAGGTCTGCGCAAACTCATTTCCTCCACCTCCTGGTCCGCACAAAACTACTCTGTCCCACCACCTCCTCGTAAGTACAAACTCACTCCCTCCACCTCCTGGTCTGCACGACCACACTTCGTCCCTCCACCTCCTGGTCTGTACAAACTCTCTCCCTCCCTCCACCTCTTGGTCTGTACAAACACACTCCCTCCCTTCACCTCCTGGTCTGTACAAACTCTCTCCCTCCCTCCACCTCCTGGTCTGTACAAACACACTCCCTCCCTTCACCTCCTGGTCTGTACAAATTCATTCCCTCCCTTCACCTCCTGGTCTGTACAAACTCCCTCTCTCCCTTCACCTCCTGGTCTGTACAAACTCCCTTCCTCCCTCCACCCCCTGTCTGTACAAAGTCACTCCCACCTTCCACCTCCTAGTCTGCACAAACTCACTCTGTCCATTCACCTCCTGGTCTGTACAAACTCACACCCTCCCTCCACCTCACTACATCTAAAATTGCTTGATCTGTGCCCAGAACAATCCGGACATATGCAAGCAAGGCTCAGCTTAGTCACACCCACCCAACGGCCCCTGGAGGAATTTGCAGATAGACTACATACGACCCCTAACCCCCTGCAGAAATGGTTATAAGTATGTGTTGGCGATCATCGACACCTTCACAAAATGGGTGGAAGCTTTTCCATCCAGAACGAAAACGGCCAAGACAACAGCTAAAATACTAACACAGCACATCTTTACAAGATGGAGCCTCCCACGCAGTATAGAATCCGATCAAGGCTCCCATTTTGTAGGACGAGTAATCAAAAACGTCCTCTCAATTTTCGGAATCAGGCAAAAATTTCACATAGCCTACCACCCCCAATCAAGCGGCATTGTAGAGAGGATGAACAGAACTCTAAAAGCCAGCCTCAGGAAAATGGTACAACAGAACATGAGCACCTGGGATTCAGTTATCCCATTTGCTTTAATGTTCATAAGAAACACGTTATCCACGTCCACAGGATACCACCCCCCCACCCCCCCCCCCACCCCCACCTCCCCCCCCCCCCCCCCCCCACACACACACACACACACTTTCATGACCGGACGCCCCATTAAAGGGACAGTGTATTTATTAGGACTGGATTTGGCCAGCCCCGCAGTCACCCCCCTCACACATGAAAATGTTGCACAGCAGTTACTTGAGAACATTAAGGCAGCCCAACTCGCAGTAGCTGTGAGACTTGGGACCAGGAAGAAACAAATCACGGCTTGTTTCGACAAAAAGGTACACGCCACCGAGTTTGCAGTCGGGCAGCAAGTGATGCTTTCGCTATACAACGCCAGTTCATTCCTTTCCCCCAGATTTTCCGGACCATACACTATTTCGGACAAAGTAAGACCCTCGGTATACAAAATCACATATCGCAATGGCAAGTCTGTGTGGTTCCACATAAACCAGCTTTAGGCTTATGGCTCGCAGGACAACCATTCACACCACATCTTGCTCGCAGCAGCACGCGAGCACGCCCTGCCCACAGATTACGTATTCCTACCCTCCCCCAGCCAGTCCAGCCCGTCCTCAGACACGACTTCAACTCCACCCCCAGAGGCACTATTCTGCCTTTCCCTTCCTTCAACCAGCAGCGACAGTAATAGCGACAGCAATGACGACAGCCACAGCACCCCACGTTATGATTATACCCCCGCACCAGGCCCCACTCCCAGCGAATCCGAGCATGATTCCAGTGACCCCTTCGAAGTCACAGACATCAAAGCCCCTGACCCAGACCCACCGCCAGGCGGTTACGGATTATAACCTAAAACTCAACCTCGACACATGATTCGGTCACCGCGACAATTCGTTCAGGCTCATCCGGAATCATGAGATAGACCCCAATTCAGCCCAAGCAGCTTCAGCCAAACTACTCCAGTCAAGAGTATGGCAGCCTGGAGAAGATGATGACCTGGAGTCTAACTCCCACCAACCGAATCTCTTTGCCACCCTGTTCGCTACTGAGCAATGAGGTGTCCAGATGATGGGGGAAAAAAAGGAACCGATGGAGAGAAACGGTGTCCTTTCTGATGGAACCTGCACCATGTTTGTTGTATGTTTGTTCGTTTAATGGACATGTTTGTTTGGAAATGTGAAAGTTTTTCATGGCCCCATGCCACCACCCTTTTGACGTCCAATGACTGACAATGGAACAAGTTTTTCCCCGACAACCGTTCAGAGGAAGTAGTTTGTCGACAGACAACCGTACAGAGGAACAAGTTTATCGACAGACACCACTCATAGATACTCTCCTGATTCGATCACGAGAGGCAGCCCCCCCCCCCCCCCCCCACCCACGATGACCACATTCTTGCCCTTTCTTGCCGGTCGGTCAGGCAGTGGAGAAACGGCACTGGTCCCCGCCCTGCCTGAGGGAACCCCCACCCCACTCCTCCCTCGTCAACTACGCTCGGGTAGAGCACAAAGGACACTGATCAGTCCTACCCAGGGATTCCACCCATTTCCACCCATTCCCACCCATACGCAACCCATTTTTGCACTTTCAGTTCGAAATTCTTTTGTTTGTTTTTCGCGACCCTTAGGTTGCTTCCGTGTGCTATTTACATCCTCATACACTGGGATAGTAGATCACACAGACTGCGAGACAGCTCGCACTATGTCAGTATTTTTCTCGGATGTCTTGTCCCAAATATTTGGTTTAACAATTTAAAAAATGAGTGAGTCACAGATGGTGACCAATCATAATGGGTTATTGGCAACAAAGGACAGACAGACAGACATACGCTATCTTAAGCAAGAT
Source organism: Scyliorhinus torazame (assembly GCF_047496885.1). Lineage (NCBI taxonomy): Eukaryota > Metazoa > Chordata > Chondrichthyes > Carcharhiniformes > Scyliorhinidae > Scyliorhinus > Scyliorhinus torazame. Next base: position 45,463,476 of record NC_092729.1, read on the forward strand.
AATAACAGATATTACACTTGTGTCCATAGAACTCCAGAACCTCAGGAACCCCAGAGAAAGACAAAGAAGAAGACAGAAAGATGGAAAGATGAAGACAACCTTAATGTTCACCTGGATCTTAGCGGGATCCCTTCAGTGGCGCGAGGCCGCTACCCCCTGACCCCTACCACACAGGCCGTGAATGATTCCCACCCCTGCCATACACAGAACCGCGAGATATTTAGTCCCCAGCAGCCTCAGAACCGAACAACGGCCATTGTTCCTCTGACCAAGTGGGCGCTCGAAGCTAAGTATAGGATTTAGCAGTAGGGATAGTTTTTTTTTTGTTTTATGCATGAGTATATTTGACTGTGGGTAAATAAATGACCATTGAGTTTGACCTTACTAACTGGTGTATCGAGTATTTGATCAGTATTTGGTTTTGAACCTTGTGGCGATATCGAGAGATACCCGGCGACTCTGGAGCAAAACGTAATTACAATTAAGGAAGGCGACCATATTGGTGCCTGTGAGATTGGCGGAGGCAGATACAACAGTGACTTTCAAATTTCAATGCGAGAAACAACAGCAATCAAATGCATGCCTCTGGGGAAAGGTCGGTCGAGTGGGATTGAATGTATCGCTAATCTAAAGAGCCGCTGAGGTTAAACGAAATGAATGCCCTTCGACGGTACTTCACGCACTTTTAAATATTTGGTCACGTCTGGCTGTGAGGTGATGTGCAGCGACACCTGGAGTTTCCCCCTCAATGCTCCCCACCACGGCGAGTTTGATGACGGCAATCCTTTATATACAATGTGTCCGTGCTTGACGTCAGCGTCAGCTTTAGCTCACTGGTTACTTCACAGCATCAACTTAATTGTAAGTTCGAGCCTGTCTCACCGTGGGCGCTGCCTGGCGTTTTTCAAATTTACAAAACATGTGTGGTGCATAAATAAAAGCAGCAGCACATTTATAATTAGAAGTCGGTGTATTTTGTTAGAGGCTGCATTGATCTGTTTTAAAAAGCAGCTTATGCCACGTGTTTACTTTCTGGCCTCTCGCTGCAGAAACCTGAGTTCGATTCCAGCTCTGTACAATAACTGACCTGTCACACTTTGTCAATTACTCACTACCTAAATGGAGGAAAAGAGCATTAACGATTATCTATTATACATTTTTTGAAATTTCGGAACAAGATTGGTTACGCAGGCAAATTGATTAATCCATTTTTTTCCACGTGAAGCGCTGTTCCCCAGATCTCCAAGAACACTCAGGTAGTTCGAAAGCATCCAGGACCAAGCAGTGCGCTTGATTGCTCCTCCTGCCACAGACATGCACCGCAATAACTCCACAAAGTTCCTCAGGCAATTGTTCCTTCGGCAGCACCTTCCAGACCTCAGACCACTATCGTTTTGAAGAACTAGAAAAGCCCCTACTTAGGATAATCACCAACTGGAATTTCCCCTCCAAATCACTCACCACTCCCACTTGGAACCATATAAACCTCCCGCCACAGTAACGGGGGAAAAATCATTTAGCTTCTTCCCTAAAAGCACGTTGGGTGTACCCAAACCTCACGGCCTGCAACGATTCAAGGAAGCAGCTCAGCAGAACCTTGTGAAGGACAACTTGGGATGGGCAATAAATTCTGTCCTAACCAGGAACTCTCACACCCAATAAAAGTGATCTTTTTAATGCTTTGAATTACTGGGACCTTTTATGAACTGTTCTCCATTCTTTAAAAAATATGTCTACAGCACCCAATTAATGTTTTTCCAATTAAGGGGCAATTTAGCGTGGCAATCCACCGACCCTGCACATCGTTGGGTTGTGGGGGCGTAACCAATGAAAACACCGGGAAAATGTGCAAACTCCACACGGACATTGACCTAGAGCCGGGATCGAACCTGAAAACTCGGCGCTGTGGGACAGCAGTGCTAGCCACTGCGCCACCGTGCTGCTCTTGCTTTTCATTCTAACGGTGGAATGAATCATGTAACTTCTTCTTCAGAGGCAACTGGGTCTAAGGTATTTCTAACAGCATAAATCCTGGAAGATAAAAACAATGTGCTTGCTGCAGTAAGGTGGAAGTGAGTGGTGTGAAATCTACTCTCGCCTTAAACGTTCTCTTCCCCTTTCTCTCTATACCTCTCTCCTTTACTCTGTTTCTGTTTTGTTTCTTGGTATCGGGTGAAGATTTGATTTGCTGTGGGTCTCTTGAGCAAGATATTCTTCTGCATATTTTTCCAGTCAGACACATTCTGCGTCTTTGTTGCTTTTTGGAACAACTGCAAACACGATGCATTGCGCAGGTCAAGGACACACAGCCTGAGTGAGAGAGATACAGACCGAGTGAGAATTTGGTAATTTGGTGCAGTGAGGTAATTCGGTGAAGAGTTGGAGAAGGTGCTTTTTCCCGACTGTTTTGTTCTCTCTCTTTCTTCGGGCCTAATTTCGGGAGCCGTTCGGAGGAGGAGGAGCAGTCTCTGTGAGTATAAAAACCTAACGGAAACTTCCTGTTTTCCAGTACTTTTCCCCAAAAGTGACGTCAGAGGGAAGCTGTGATCTGGGTGGTTGATAGCAAATTAAATTTAAAAAAAAACACAGCTAAACTCGTAAACGTAAATTAAACTAATTTATTAATTAGTGATGGCTGGTCAGGTGATGTGCTTGAGCTGCTTGATGTGGGAGCTGGCAGATCCCATTGCGAGCTGCAGCGACCACATCTGCAGTAAGTGTTGGCTGCTCGAAGAGCTCCGGCTCAGATGTTGATGAGCTGGAGTCTGAGCTTCAAACACTGAGGCACATCCGGGAGGGGGAGACTTACCTGGACACTGTGTTTCAGGAGGCAGTCACACCTGTCAGAGTAAGTAGTTTAAATCCTGCCAGTGGCCAGGGACAGCAGGGTGTGACTGCAAGTCAGGCAGGTAAAGGGAACCAGCAGTCAGGAACTCAGGAGCCTCAGCCCTTGACTCTGTCCAACAGGTATGAGGCAATTGCTCCCTGTGTGGATGGCGAACAGGGCTGTAGGAAGGATGAGTCAGCTGACCAAGGCACCATTGTTCAGCAGGCCATTCAAGGGGAGGGAGTAATTAGGCAAGTTGTAGTTGTAGGGGATTCTATTATCAGGGGGATAGATAGTATCCTTTGTGAGCAGGATAAAGAGTCCCGCATGGTATGTTGCCTGCCCAGTGCTAGGGTGCGGGACATCTCTGACCGGCTTGAAAAGATACTGGAGAGGGAGGGGGGGGATCCAGTTGTTGTGGTCCATGTCGGTACCAACAACATAGGCAAGTCTAGAAAAGAGGACCTGTTTAGAGATTATAAAGATCTAGGATTCAAATTAAAAAACAGGTCCTGAAGGGTCATAATCTCCGGATTACTGCCCGAGCCACGTGCAAATTGGCATAGGGAGGCAAGAATAAGGGAAGTTAACACGTGGCTGAAAGAGTGGTGTGGGAACGAGGGGTTCCTTTTCATGGGACACTGGCATCAGTTTTGGGACAGGGGGGACCTATACCGTTGGGATGGTCTCCACCTGAACCGAGCTGGGACCAGTGTTCTGGCGAAAAGAATAAATAGGGTGGTCAATAGGACTTTAAACTAAAGATTGGGGGGGGGGGGGAAGGGAAAGTCAGGGAACCAAGAGGTGAAGTAATCAGTGGGAAGCGTAGCTGCTTAGGAATACAAAAAAGCACGAAAAGACAAAACTCAGGAGAGGTTACGATAGTCCCCATCCCACAAAATATGACACAGTGTATGGAAAGGCTCAGTAAGCCAAGGTCCACCACACTAAGAAAACAAAAAGGGACGGTCAATAGAGAATTAAAGGTGCTATATTTAAATGCGCGCAGTGTACGGAACAAGGTAGATGAGCTTGTGGCCCAGATTGTGACTGGCAGGTATGATGTGGTAGGCATCACAGAGACATGGTTGCAGGGGGTTCAGGACTGACATTTAAACATCCAGGGATTCACAACCTATCGAAAAGACAGGGAGGTGGGCAGAGGGGGCGGGGTTGCCTTGTTAATTAGGAATGCCATTAAATCAATAGCACTAAATGACATAGGGTCAGATGATGTGGAGTCTGTGTGGGTAGAGTTGAGGAACCACAAAGGCAAAAAAACCAAAATGGGAGTTATGTACAGGCCTCCTAACAGTGGTCAGGACCAGGGGCACAAAATGCACCACGAAATAGAAAGTGCATGTCAGAAAGGCAAGGTCACAGTGATCATGGGGGACTTCAATATGCAGGTGGACTGGGTAAATAATGCTGCCAGTGGACCCAAGGAAAGGGAATTCATTGAATGTTTACAGGAGGGATTTTTGGAACAGCTTGTGATGGAGCCCACGAGGGAACAGGCCATTCTGGACTTAGTGTTATGTAATGAGCCAGATTGATTAAAGATCTTAAAGTAAGGGAGCACTTAGGAGGCAGTGATCATAATATGGTAGAATTCAATTTCCAATGTGAAAGAAAGAAGGTAGAATCAGATGTAAAGGTGTTACAGTTAAATAAAGGTAACTACAGGGGCATGAGGGAGGAACTGCCGAAAATCGACTGGGAGCAGAGCCTAGTGGGAAAGGCAGTAGAACAGCAATGGCAGGAGTTTCTGGGAGTAATTGAGGACACAGTGCAGAGGTTCATCCCAAAGAAAAGAAAGGTTATCAGAGGGGGGATTAGGCAGCCATGGCTGACAAAGGAAGTTAGGGAATGCATCAAAGCAAAAGAGAAAGCCTATAATGTGGCAAAGAGTAGTGGGAAGTCAGAAGATTGGGAAGGCTACAAAAACAAACAGAGGATAACAAAGAGAGAAATAAGGAAAGAGAGGATCAAATATGAAGGTAGGCTAGCCAGTAACATTGGGAATGATAGTAAAAGTATATTTAAATACATTAAAAACAAACGGGAGGCAAAAGTTGACATTGGGCCGCTCCAAAATGACGCTGGTAATTTTGTGATGGGAGACAAGGAAATAGCTGAGGAACTAAATAAGTACTTTGCGTCAGTCTTCACAGTAGAAGACGTGAGTAATATCCCACCAATTCCGGAGAGTCAAGGGGCAGAGTTGAATATGGTAGCCATCACAAAGGAGAAAGTGCTAGAGAAACTAAGAGGTCTAAAAATTGATAAATCTCCGGGCCCAGGTGGACTACATCCTAGAGTTCTAAAGGAGATAGTTGAAGAAATAGTGGAGGCGTTAGTTATGAACTTTCAAAAGTCACTGGAGTCCGGGAAAGTCCCAGAGGATTGGAAAATCGCTGTTGTAACCCCCCTGTTCAAGAAGGGAACAAGGAAAAAGATGGAAAATTATAGGCCAATTAGCCTAACCTCGGTTGTTGGCAAGATTCTAGAATCCATTGTTAACGATGAGATGACTAAATTCTTGGAAGTGCAGGGTCAGATTAGGACAAGTCAGCATGGATTTAGTAAGGGGAGGTCGTGCCTGACAAACCTGTTAGAGTTCTTTGAAGAGATAACAAATAGGTTAGACCAAGGAGAGCCAATGGATGTTATCTATCTTGGCTTCCAAAAGGCCTTTGATAAGGTGCCTCACGGGAGATTGCTGAGTAAAATAAGGGCCCATGGTATTCGAGGCAAGGTACTAACATGGATTGACGATTGGCTGTCAGGCAGAAGGCAGAGAGTTGGGATAAAAGGTTCTTTTTTGGAATGGCAACCGGTGACGAGTGGTGTCCCGCAGGGTTCAGTGTTGGGGCCACAGCTGTTCTCTTTATATATTAACGATCTAGATGATGAGACTGGGGGCATTCTGGCTAAGTTTGCCGATGATACAAAGATAGGTGGAGGGGCAGGTAGTATGGAGGAGGTGGGGAGGCTTCAGAAAGATTTAGACAGTTTAGGAGAGTGGTCCAAGAAATGGCTGATGAAATTCAACGTGGGCAAGTGCGAGGTCTTGCACTTTGGAAAAAAGAATAGAGGCATGGACTATTTTCTAAACGGTGACAAAATTCATAATGCTGAAGTGCAAAGGGACTTGGGAGTCCTAGTCCAGGATTCTCTAAAGGTAAACTTGCAGGTTGAGTCCGTAATTAAGAAAGCAAATGCAATGTTGTCATTCATTTCAAGAGGCTTGGAATATAAAAGCAGGGATGTACTTCTGAAGCTTTATAAAGCATTAGTTAGGCCCCATTTAGAATATTGTGAGCAATTTTGGGCCCCACACCTCAGGAAGGACATACTGGCACTGGAGCGGGTCCAGCGGAGATTCACACGGATGATCCCAGGAATGGTAGGCCTGACATACGATGAACGTCTGAGGATCCTGGGATTATATTCATTGGTGTTTAGGAGGTTGAGTGGAGATCTAATAGAAACTTACAAGATAATGAATGGCTTAGATAGGGTGGATGTAGGGAAGTTGTTTCCATTAGCTGGGGAGACTAAGACCCGGGGGCACAGCCTTAGAATAAAAGGGAGTCACTTTAGAACAGAGATGAGGAGAAATTTCTTCAGCCAGAGAGTGGTGGGTCTGTGGAATTCATTGCCACAGAGGGCGGTGGAGGCCGGGACGTTGAGTGTCTTTAAGACAGAAGTTGATAAATTCTTGATTTCTCGAGGAATTAAGGGCTATTGAGAGAGAGCGGGTAAATGGAGTTGAAATCAGCCATGATTGAATGGCGGAGTGGACTCGATGGGCCGAATGGCCTTACTTCCGCTCCTATGTCTTATGGTCTTATGGTCTTATCAAGGGACCACTGTAAATAATGATATACTGCCGAGGGACCACTGTCACTAATGAAATACTATCCAGTGACCACTGTAAATGATGTTACCTACCCAAGGTCAATGTAAACAATGACATACTACCCAGGGACCACTGTCAGTAATGATATGCCAACCTGGAACCATTGTAAATAATGGGGTACTATGCAGTGACCACGGTAAATAATGACATACTACCCAGGGACCACTGTAAATAATGATATTCTACCCAGGGACCACTGTAAATATTCATATACTACCCAGGGACCACTGTAAATAATAACAAACGGCCCAGGGACCAGTGTAGATAATGATATTCGACCTAGTGTCCACTATAAATAATGATATTCTACCCAGGGACCACTGCAAATAACAATATTCTAATCAGAGAGTACTGCAAATAATGATATACTATATAGGGACCGTTGTAAATAATCATCCAATATCAAGGGACCACTGTAAATAATGATATACTACCCACGGCCACTGTAAATAATGATATACTACCCTGGGACCACTGTAAATAATGATATACTGCCGAGGGACCACTGTAAATAATGTTATACCATCCAGTGACAACTCTAAATAAAGATACACTACCGAGGGAACACTGTAATTAAAGATACACCATCCAGAGTCCACTGGAAATAATGAGATACTACCCAGGGACCACTGTAAATAATGATATGCTACCCAGGGACCATTGTAGATACTGATATGCTATCCAGGAACCACTGTAAATAATGATGTGCTACCCAGGGACCATTGTAAGTAATGATATTCTACCCACCGACCACTGTAAATAATGATATACAACGCAGGGACCACAGTAAATAATGAAATACTACCCAGGGACCATTGTAGATACGGATATACTACCCAGAGACCACTGTAAATAATGATATTCTCCACAGGGACCACAGTAAATAATGAGATAATACCCAGGGACCACTGTAAATAATGATATACTACCCAGGGACCACAGTAAATAATGATATACTACCCAGGGACCACAGTAAATAATGAGATACTACCCGGGGACCATTGTAGATACTTATATACTACCCAGAGACCACTGCAAATAATGATATTCTCCACAGGGACCACAGTAAATAATGAGATAATACCCAGAGACCACTGTAAATAATGATATTCTCCACAGGGATCACAGTAAATAATGAGATACTACCCTGGGACCACAGTAAATAATGAGATACTACCCTGGGACCACAGTAAATAATGAGATACTTCCCAAGGGACCATTGTAGATACGGATATACTACCAAGGGACCACAGTAAATAATGAGATAATACCCAGGGACCATTGTAGATCCTGATACTCTACCCAGGGACCACTCTAAATAATGATATACTACCCAGGGACCACTGTAAATAATGATATTCTCCCCAAACCACAGTAACTAATGAGATAATCCCAGGGGACCATTGTAGATACTGATATACCACTCAGGGACCTTTGGAAATAATGATATTCCCCCCAGCGACCACTGCAAATAATGAGATAATACCCAGGGACCATTGTAGATAAGAATATACTACCCAGAGACCACTGTAAATAATGAGATACTCCCCAGTGACCACTGTAAGTAATGAGATAATACCCAGGGACCATTGTAGATACTGATATACCACTCAGGGACTACTGTAAATAATGAGATACTACCCTGGGACCACAGTAAATAATAATATACTACCCAGGGACCACAGAAAATAATGAGATAATACCCACGGACCATTGTAGATACTGATATACCACTCAGGGACCACTGTAAATAATGATATAGAACATAGAACATAGAAAATACAGCACAGAACAGGCCATTCGGCCCACGATGTTGTGCAGAACCTTTGTCCTAGATTAATCATAGATTATCATTGAATGTACAGTGCAGAAGGAGGCCATTCGGCACTTTGAGTCTGCACCAGCTCTTGGAAAGAGCACCCTACCCAAACTCAACACCTCCACCCAACACCAAGGGCAATTTGGACATTAAGGGCAATTTATCATTGGCCAATTCACCTATCCCGCACATCTTTGGACTGTGGGAGGAAACCGGAGCACCCAGAGGAAACCCACGCAGACACGGGGAGGACGTGCAGACTCCGCACAGACAATGACCCAAGCCGGAATCGAACCTGGGACCATGGAGCTGTGAAGCAATTGTGCTATCCACAATGCTACCTTGCTGCCCTTAAGAACAAATAAATCTACACTATATCATTTTCCCGTAATCCATGTACCTATCCAATAGCTGCTTGAAGGTCCCTAATGTTTCCGACTCAACTACTTCCACAGGCAGTGCATTCCATGCCCCCACTACTCTCTGGGTAAAGAACCTACCTCTGATATCCCTCCTATATGTTCCACCTTTCACCTTAAATTTATGTCCCCTTGTAATGGTGTGTTCCACTCGGGGAAAAAGTCTCTGACTGTCTACTCTATCTATTCCCCTGATCAACTTATAAACCTATATCAAGTCGCCCCTCATCCTTCTCCGCTCTAATGAGAAAAGGCCTAGCACCCTCAACCTTTCCTCGTAAGACCTACTCTCCATTCCAGGCAACATCCTGGTAAATCTTCTTTGCACCTTTTCCAGAGCTTCCACATCCTTCCTAAAATGAGGCGACCAGAACTGTACACAGTACTCCAAATGTGGCCTTACCAAAGTTTTGTACAGCTGCATCATCACCTCACGGCTCTTAAATTTAATCCCTCTGTTACTGAACGCGAGCACACCATATACTACCCAGAGACCACTGTAAATAATTATATACTACCGAGCACCAATGTAAATAATGATATTCTCCCCAGGGACCATAGTAAATAATGAGGTAATACCCAGGGACCATTGTAGATACTGATATACCACACAGGGACCATTGTAAATAATGAGATACTACCCAGGGACCACAGTAAATAATGATATTCTACCCAGGGACCTCAGTAAATAATGAGATAATACCCAGGGGCCATTGTAGATACGGATATACTACCCAGGGGTCACTGTAAATCATGATATTCTACCCGGGGACCACTGTAAATGATGAGATAATACCCAGGGACCATTGTAGATACTGATATACCATTCAGGGACCATTGTAAATAATGAGATACTACCCAAGGACCATTGCAAATAATGATATTCTACACAGGGACCACTGTAAATAATGATATTCTACCCAGAGATCATTGTAGAGACGGATATACTACCCAGAGACCACTGTAAATAATGATATTCTCCCCAGGGACCACAGTAAATAATGAGATACTACCCTGGGACCACAGTAAATAATGATATACTACCCAGGGACCACAGTAAATAATGAGATAATACCCAGGGACCATTGTAGATACTGATATACCACTCAGTAACCATTGTATATAATGAGATACTACCCAAGGACCACTGTAAATAATGATATACTACCCAGGGACCATTGTAAATAATGATATACTACCCAGAGACCACTGTAAATAATGATATTCTCCCCAGGGACCACAGTAAATAATGGAATAGTACCCAGGGAACATTGTAGATACTGATATACAACTCAGGGACCATTGTAAATAACGAGATACTACCCAAGGACCACTGTAAATAATGATATTCTACCCAGGGACCACAGTGAATAATGAGATACTACCCTGGGACCACAGTAAATAATGATATACTACCCAGGGACCACAGTAAATAATGAGATAATGCCCAGGGACCATTGTAGATACTGATATACCGCCCAGGGACCATTGTAAATAATGATACACTACCCAGAGATCATTGTAGATTCGGATATACTACCCAGAGACCACTGTAAATAATGATGTTCTCCCCAGGGACCATAGTAAAAAATGAGATAATACCCAGGGACCACTGTAAATAATGATATTCTACACCGGGACTAGTGTAAATAATGATAGACTGCACAAGACCACTGAAAATAATGATATACTGCCCAGGGACCACTGTAAATAATGATATTCTACCCTGGGTCAAATGCAAATAATAATGTACTACCCAGGCACAACTGTAAATAATGACATTCTGACCAGGGACCACTGTAAATGCTGATATTCTACCAGGGACTACAGTAAATAATGATTTACTACCCAGGCACCACTGCAGAAAATAATATCCTACCGATGGACAACTATTAATAATGGTGAAGTGCCCATGGAACGCTGTAACTAATGATATTCTACCAAGGAACCACTGTAAATAATGATATACTACCCAAGGACCACTGTAAACAATGATATTCTACCCAGTGACCACTGTAAATAATGATATACTACCTAGGGACCACTGTAAATAATTATATACTCACCAGGGACTACTATAAATAATGTTATACTACTCAGGGACCACTGTAAATAAAGATATACTGCCCAGGGACCACTGTAAATAATGATATACTACCCAGGGACCATTGTAAAAAATGATATTCTACACAGGGACCACTGTAAATAATCATCCACTATCAAGGGACAACTGTAAATAATGATATACTGCCGAGGGACCACTGTCACTAATGACATACTACCCAGGGACCACCGTCAATAATGATATGCTACCCAGGAACCATTGTAGATAATGGGATACTACCCTGTGACCACTGTAAAAAATGATATACTATCCGGGGACCACTGTAAATAATGAAATATTTCCCAGAGACCACTGTAAATAATGATATTCCACTCTGGGACCACTGTAGATAATACTACACTACACTGGGTCCACTGTAAATAATGATATGTTACCCAGGGACCACTAAAATAATGATATACCGTCCAGAGACCACTGCAAATAATTATATATCACCAAGGGACAACTGTAAATAATGAAATGCAATCCAGGGACCACTGTAAAGGATGAAATACTACCCAGTGACCTGTGTAAATAATGACATACTACCCAGAGCCCACTGTGATTAATGATATATTGCCCAGGGACCACTGTAAATAATGATATACTACCCAGGGACCATTGTAAATAATGGTATACTGCCCAGGGGCCACTGTGCTTAATGATATATTGCCCAGTGAACACTGTAAATAATGATATACTGCCCATGGACCACTGTGAATAAAGATGTACTGCACAGTGCACACTATAATTGATGACATACTGTCCAGGGTCCACTGTAAATCATGATATACTACCCTGGGACCACTGTAAATAACGATATACTACGCAGGGACCACTGTAGAAAATGATATACTACCCAGGGACCACAGTAAATAAAGATATAGAATCCGTCCAGCCAGTATCAGGATTGTCCATCGCGCCAGCATCAGGATTCTCCGTCCCACCAGTATCAGGATTCTCCGTCTCGCCAGTATCAGGATTTTCCGTATCGCCAGTATCGGGATTGTCCGTCTCGCCAGTATCAGGATTTTCCGTCTCGCCAGTATCAGGATACTCCATCTCGCCAGTATCAGGATTCTCCGTCTCGCCAGTATCAGGATTGTCCGTCTCGCCAGCATCAGGATTCTCCATCCCGCCTGTATCAGGATTGTCCATCTCGCCAGTATCAGGATTCTCAGTCCAGCCAGTATCAGGATTCTCCGTCTCGCCAGTATCAGGATTGTCCGTCATGCCAGTATCGGGATTGTCCGTCTCGCCAGTATCAGGATTTTCCGTCTCGCCAGTATCAGGGTTCTCCGTCCCGCCAGTATCAGGATTCTCCGTCCAGCCAGTATCAGGATTCTCCGTCTCGCCAGTATCAGGATTCTCCGTCTCGCCAGTATCAGGATTCTCCATCCAGCCAGTATCAGGATTCTCCGTCCAGCCAGTATCAGGATTGCCCGTCTCGCCAGTATCAGGATTGACTGTCTCGCCAGCATCAGGATTCTCCGACCCGCCAGTATCAGGATTCTCCGTCCAGCCAGTATCAGTATTGTTCATCCAGCCAGTATCAGGATTCTCCGTCTCGCCAGTATCAGGATTCTCCGTCTCGCCAGTATCAGGATTCTCCGTCCAGCCAGTATCAGGATTGTCCGTCCAGCCAGTATCAGGATTCTCCGTCTCACCAGTATCAGGATTCTATGTCCCGCCAGTATCAGTATTCTCCGTCTCGCGAGTATCAGGATTCTCCGTCCCGCCAGTATCAGGGTTCTCCGTCCCGCCAGTATCAGGATTGTCTGTCTCGCCAGTATCAGGATTGTCCGTCCCGCCAGTATCGGGATTGTCCGTCTCGCCAGTATCAGGATTCTCTGTCCCGCCAATATCAGGGTTCTCCGTCCCGCCAGTATCGGGTTTGTCCGTCTCGCCAGTATCAGGATTCTCCGTCCAGCCAGTATCAGGATTGTCCGTCTCGCCAGTATCAGGGTTGTGCGTCTCGCCAGCATCAGGATTCTCCGACCCGCCAGTATCAGGATTCTCCGTCCAGCCAGTATCAGGATTGTTCATCCAGCCAGTATCAGGATTCTCCGTCTCACCAGCATCAGGATTCTCCGTCTCGCCAGTATCAGGATTCTCTGTCCAGCCAGTATCAGGATTCTCTGTCTCACCAGTATCAGGATTCTCCGTCCCGCCAGTATCAGGATTCTCCGTGGAGCCAGTATCAGGACTCTCCGTCCCGCCAGTATCAGGACTCTCCGTCTCGCGAGTATCAGGATTCTCCGTCGAGCCAGTATCAGGACTCTCCGTCCCAACAGTATCAGGATTCTCCGTCCCGCCAGTATCAGGTTTGTCCGTCTCGCCAGTATCAGGATTGTCCGTATCGCCAGTATCAGGATTCTCCGTCCCGCCAGTATCAGGGTTCTCCGTCCCGCCAGTATCAGGATTGTCTGTCTCGCCAGTATGAGGATTGTAAGTCCCGCCAGTATCGGGATTGTCCGTCTCGCCAGTATCAGGATTCTCCGTCCCGCCAGTATCAGGGTTCTCCGTCCCGCCAGTATCAGGATTGTCTGTCTCGCCAGTATCAGGATTCTCCGTCCCGCCAGTATCAGGGTTCTCCATCCCGCCAGTATCAGGATTGTCAGTCTCACCAGTATCAGGATTGTCCATCCCGCCAGTATCAGGATTGTCCGTCACGCCAGTATCAGGGTTCTCCATCCCGCCAGTATCAGGATTGTCAGTCTCACCAGTATCAGGATTGTCCATCCCGCCAGTATCGGGATTGTCCGTCCCGCCAGTATCAGGATTGTCCGTCTCGCCAGTATCAGGATTCTCCGTCTCGCCAGAATCAGGATTCTCCGTCTCGCCAGTATCAGGATTCTCCATCCCGCCAGTATCAGGATTGTCCGTCTCGCCAGTATCAGGATTGTCCGTCCCGCCAGTATCAGGATTCTCCGTCCCGCCAGTATCAGGATTCTCCGTCCCACCAGTATCAGGATTCTCCGTCTCGCCAGTATCAGGATTGTCGGTGTCGCCAGTATCAGGATTGTCCATACCGCCAGTATCAGGATTGTCCGTCACGCCAGTATCAGGATTGTCCATCTCGCCAGTATCAGGATTGTCCGTCTCGCCAGCATCAGGACTCTCCGTCTCGCCAGTATCAGGATTGTCCGTCTCGCCAGTATCAGGATTCTCCGTCCCGCCAGTATCAGGATTGTCCGTCTCGCCAGCATCAGGATTCTCCATCTCGCCAGTATCGGGATTGTCCGTCCCGCCAGTATCAGGATTGTCCGTCTCGCCAGTATCAGGATTCTCCTTCACGCCAGTATCAGGATTCTCCGTCTCGCCAGTATCAGGATTCTCCGTCCCGCCAGTATCAGGATTCTCCGTCTCGCCAGTATCAGGATTCTCCGTCCCGCCAGTATCAGGATTCTCCGTCTCGCCAGTATCAGGATTGTCCGTCTCGCCAGTATCAGGACTCTCCGTCTCGCCAGTATCAGGATTGTCCGTCTCGCCAGTATCAGGATTCTCCGTCTCGCCAGCATCAGGATTCTCCGTCTCGCCAGCATCAGGATTTTCCGTCTCGCCAGTATCGGGATTGTCCGTCTCGCCAGTATCAGGATTTTCCGTCTCGCCAGTATCAGGATTCTCCATCTCGCCAGTATCAGGATTCTCCGTCTCGCCAGTATCAGGAATGTCCGTCTCGCCAGCATCAGGATTCTCCATCCCGCCAGTATCAGGATTGTCCGTCTCGCCAGTATCAGGATTCTCAGTCCAGCCAGTATCAGGATTCTCCGTCTCGCCAGTATCAGGATTGTCCGTCATGCCAGTATCGGGATTGTCCGTCTCGCCAGTATCAGGATTTTCCGTCTCGCCAGTATCAGGGTTCTCCGTCCCGCCAGTATCAGGATTCTCCGTCCAGCCAGTATCAGGATTCTCAATCTCGCCAGTATCAGGATTCTCCGATTCGCCAGTATCAGGATTCTCCATCCAGCCAGTATCAGGATTCTCCGTCCAGCCAGTATCAGGATTGCCCGTCTCGCCAGTATCAGGATTGACTGTCTCGCCAGCATCAGGATTCTCCGACCCGCCAGTATCAGGATTCTCCGTCCAGCCAGTATCAGTATTGTTCATCCAGCCAGTATCAGGATTCTCCGTCTCGCCAGTATCAGGATTCTCCGTCTCGCCAGTATCAGGATTCTCCGTCCAGCCAGTATCAGGATTGTCCGTCCAGCCAGTATCAGGATTCTCCGTCTCACCAGTATCAGGATTCTATGTCCCGCCAGTATCAGTATTCTCCGTCTCGCGAGTATCAGGATTCTCCGTCGAGCCAGTATCACGACTCTCCGTCACGCCAGTATCAGGATTGTCCGTCTCGCCAGTATCAGGATTGTCCGTATCGCCAGTATCAGGATTCTCCGTCCCGCCAGTATCAGGGTTCTCCGTCCCGCCAGTATCAGGATTGTCTGTCTCGCCAGTATCAGGATTGTCCGTCCCGCCAGCATCGGGATTGTCCGTCTCGCCAGTATCAGGATTCTCCGTCCCGCCAGTATCAGGGTTCTCCGTCCCGCCAGTATCGGGTTTGTCCGTCTCGCCAGTGTCAGGATTCTCCGTCTCGCGAGTATCAGGATTCTCCATCCAGCCAGTATCAGGATTCACCGTCCAGCCAGTATCAGGATTGTCCGTCTCGCCAGTATCAGGGTTGTGCGTCTCGCCAGCATCAGGATTCTCCGACCCGCCAGTATCAGGATTCTCCGTCCAGCCAGTATCAGGATTGTTCATCCAGCCAGTATCAGGATTCTCCGTCTCACCAGTATCAGGATTCTCCGTCTCGCCAGTATCAGGATTCTCTGTCCAGCCAGTATCAGGATTCTCTGTCTCACCAGTATCAGGATTCTCCGTCCCGCCAGTATCAGGATTCTCCGTGGAGCCAGTATCAGGACTCTCCGTCCCGCCAGTATCAGGACTCTCCGTCTCGCGAGTATCAGGATTCTCCGTCGAGCCAGTATCAGGACTCTCTGTCCCAACAATATCAGGATTCTCCGTCCCGCCAGTATCAGGTTTGTCCGTCTCGCCAGTATCAGGATTGTCCGTATCGCCAGTATCAGGATTCTCCGTCCCGCCAGTATCAGGGTTCTCCGTCCCGCCAGTATCAGGATTGTCTGTCTCGCCAGTATGAGGATTGTAAGTCCCGCCAGTATCGGGATTGTCCGTCTCGCCAGTATCAGGATTCTCCGTCCCGCCAGTATCAGGGTTCTCCGTCCCGCCAGTATCAGGATTGTCTGTCTCGCCAGTATCAGGATTCTCCGTCCCGCCAGTATCAGGGTTCTCCATCCCGCCAGTATCAGGATTGTCAGTCTCACCAGTATCAGGATTGTCCATCCCGCCAGTATCAGGATTGTCCGTCACGCCAGTATCAGGGTTCTCCATCCCGCCAGTATCAGGATTGTCAGTCTCACCAGTATCAGGATTGTCGATCCCGCCAGTATCGGGATTGTCCGTCCCGCCGGTATCAGGATTGTCCGTCTCGAAAGTATCAGGATTCTCCTTCACGCCAGTATCAGGATTCTCCGTCTCGCCAGTATCAGGATTCTCCGTTCCGCCAGAATCAGGATTCTCCGTCTCGCCAGTATCAGGATTCTCCATCCCGCCAGTATCAGGATTGTCCGTCTCGCCAGTATCAGGATTGTCCGTCCCGCCAGTATCAGGATTCTCCGTCCCGCCAGTATCAGGATTCTCCGTCCCACCAGTATCAGGATTCTCCGTCTCGCCAGTATCAGGATTGTCCATCCCGCCAGTATCAGGATTGTCCATCCCGCCAGTATCAGGATTGTCCGTCACGCCAGTATCAGGATTGTCCGTCTCGCCAGTATCAGGATTGTCCGTCTCGCCAGCATCAGGACTCTCCGTCTCGCCAGTATCAGGATTGTCCGTCTCGCCAGTATCAGGATTCTCCGTCCCGCCAGTATCAGGATTGTCCGTCTTGCCAGCATCAGGATTCTCCATCTCGCCAGTATCGGGATTGTCCGTCCCGCCAGTATCAGGATTGTCCGTCTCGCCAGTATCAGGATTCTCCTTCACGCCAGTATCAGGATTCTCCGTCTCGCCAGTATCAGGATTCTCCGTCCCGCCAGTATCAGGATTCTCCGTCTCGCCAGTATCAGGATTCTCCGTCCCGCCAGTATCAGGATTGTCCGTATCGCCAGTATCAGGATTGTCCGTCTCGCCAGTATCAGGACTCTCCGTCTCGCCAGTATCAGGATTGTCCGTCTCGCCAGTATCAGGATTCTCCGTCTCGCCAGCATCAGGATTCTCCATCTCGCCAGCATCAGGATTCTCCGTCCCGCCAGTATCAGGATTCTCCGTCCCGCCAGTATCAGGACTCTCCGTCTCGCCAGTATCAGGATTCTCCGTCCCGCCAGTATCAGGGTTCTCCGTCACGCCAGTATCAGGATTCTCCGTCCCGCCAGTATCAGGACTCTCCGTCCCGCCAGTATCAGGATTCTCAGTCCAGCCAGTATCAGGATTCTCCGTCTCGCCAGTATCAGGATTGTCTGTCCCGCCAGTATCAGGATTCTCCGTCCCACCAGTATCAGGATTCTCCGTCTCGCCAGTATCAGGATTGTCGGTGTCGCCAGTATCAGGATTGTCCATACCGCCAGTATCAGGATTGTCCGTCACGCCAGTATCAGGATTGTCCATCTCGCCAGTATCAGGATTGTCCGTCTCGCCAGCATCAGGACTCTCCGTCTCGCCAGTATCAGGATTGTCCGTCTCGCCAGTATCAGGATTCTCCGTCCCGCCAGTATCAGGATTGTCCGTCTCGCCAGCATCAGGATTCTCCATCTCGCCAGTATCGGGATTGTCCGTCCCGCCAGTATCAGGATTGTCCGTCTCGCCAGTATCAGGATTCTCCTTCACGCCAGTATCAGGATTCTCCGTCTCGCCAGTATCAGGATTCTCCGTCCCGCCAGTATCAGGATTCTCCGTCTCGCCAGTATCAGGATTCTCCGTCCCGCCAGTATCAGGATTGTCCGTCTCGCCAGTATCAGGATTGTCCGTCTCGCCAGTATCAGGACTCTCCGTCTCGCCAGTATCAGGATTGTCCGTCTCGCCAATATCAGGATTCTCCGTCTCGCCAGCATCAGGATTCTCCGTCTCGCCAGCATCAGGATTTTCCGTCTCGCCAGTATCGGGATTGTCCGTCTCGCCAGTATCAGGATTTTCCGTCTCGCCAGTATCAGGATTCTCCATCTCGCCAGTATCAGGATTCTCCGTCTCGCCAGTATCAGGAATGCCCGTCTCGCCAGCATCAGGATTCTCCATCCCGCCAGTATCAGGATTGTCCGTCTCGCCAGTATCAGGATTCTCAGTCCAGCCAGTATCAGGATTCTCCGTCTCGCCAGTATCAGGATTGTCCGTCATGCCAGTATCGGGATTGTCCGTCTCGCCAGTATCAGGATTTTCCGTCTCGCCAGTATCAGGGTTCTCCGTCCCGCCAGTATCAGGATTCTCCGTCCAGCCAGTATCAGGATTCTCAATCTCGCCAGTATCAGGATTCTCCGTCTCGCCAGTATCAGGATTCTCCAACCAGCCAGTATCAGGATTCTCCGTCCAGCCAGTATCAGGATTGCCCGTCTCGCCAGTATCAGGATTGACTGTCTCGCCAGCATCAGGATTCTCCGACCCGCCAGTATCAGGATTCTCCGTCCAGCCAGTATCAGTATTGTTCATCCAGCCAGTATCAGGATTCTCCGTCTCGCCAGTATCAGGATTCTCCGTCTCGCCAGTATCAGGATTCTCCGTCCAGCCAGTATCAGGATTGTCCGTCCAGCCAGTATCAGGATTCTCCGTCTCACCAGTATCAGGATTCTATGTCCCGCCAGTATCAGTATTCTCCGTCTCGCGAGTATCAGGATTCTCCGTCGAGCCAGTATCACGACTCTCCGTCACGCCAGTATCAGGATTGTCCGTCTCGCCAGTATCAGGATTGTCCGTATCGCCAGTATCAGGATTCTCCGTCCCGCCAGTATCAGGGTTCTCCGTTTCGCCAGTATCAGGATTGTCTGTCTCGCCAGTATCAGGATTGTCCGTCCCGCCAGCATCGGGATTGTCCGTCTCGCCAGTATCAGGATTCTCCGTCCCGCCAGTATCAGGGTTCTCCGTCCCGCCAGTATCGGGTTTGTCCGTCTCGCCAGTGTCAGGATTCTCCGTCTCGCGAGTATCAGGATTCTCCATCCAGCCAGTATCAGGATTCTCCGTCCAGCCAGTATCAGGATTGTCCGTCTCGCCAGTATCAGGGTTGTGCGTCTCGCCAGCATCAGGATTCTCCGACCCGCCAGTATCAGGATTCTCCGTCCAGCCAGTATCAGGATTGTTCATCCAGCCAGTATCAGGATTCTCCGTCTCACCAGTATCAGGATTCTCCGTCTCGCCAGTATCAGGATTCTCTGTCCAGCCAGTATCAGGATTCTCTGTCTCACCAGTATCAGGATTCTCCGTCCCGCCAGTATCAGGATTCTCCGTGGAGCCAGTATCAGGACTCTCCGTCCCGCCAGTATCAGGACTCTCCGTCTCGCGAGTATCAGGAATCTCCGTCGAGCCAGTATCAGGACTCTCCGTCCCAACAATATCAGGATTCTCCGTCCCGCCAGTATCAGGTTTGTCCGTCTCGCCAGTATCAGGATTGTCCGTATCGCCAGTATCAGGATTCTCCGTCCCGCCAGTATCAGGGTTCTCCGTCCCGCCAGTATCAGGATTGTCTGTCTCGCCAGTATGAGGATTGTAAGTCCCGCCAGTATCGGGATTGTCCGTCTCGCCAGTATCAGGATTCTCCGTCCCGCCAGTATCAGGGTTCTCCGTCCCGCCAGTATCAGGATTGTCTGTCTCGCCAGTATCAGGATTCTCCGTCCCGCCAGTATCAGGGTTCTCCATCCCGCCAGTATCAGGATTGTCAGTCTCACCAGTATCAGGATTGTCCATCCCGCCAGTATCAGGATTGTCCGTCACGCCAGTATCAGGGTTCTCCATCCCGCCAGTATCAGGATTGTCAGTCTCACCAGTATCAGGATTGTCCATCCCGCCAGTATCGGGATTGTCCGTCCCGCCGGTATCAGGATTGTCCGTCTCGAAAGTATCAGGATTCTCCTTCACGCCAGTATCAGGATTCTCCGTCTCGCCAGTATCAGGATTCTCCGTTCCGCCAGAATCAGGATTCTCCGTCTCGCCAGTATCAGGATTCTCCATCCCGCCAGTATCAGGATTGTCCGTCTCGCCAGTATCAGGATTGTCCGTCCCGCCAGTATCAGGATTCTCCGTCCCGCCAGTATCAGGATTCTCCGTCCCACCAGTATCAGGATTCTCCGTCTCGCCAGTATCAGGATTGTCCATCCCGCCAGTATCAGGATTCTCCGTCTCGCCAGTATCAGGAATGCCCGTCTCGCCAGCATCAGGATTCTCCATCCCGCCAGTATCAGGATTGTCCGTCTCGCCAGTATCAGGATTCTCAGTCCAGCCAGTATCAGGATTCTCCGTCTCGCCAGTATCAGGATTGTCCGTCATGCCAGTATCGGGATTGTCCGTCTCGCCAGTATCAGGATTTTCCGTCTCGCCAGTATCAGGGTTCTCCGTCCCGCCAGTATCAGGATTCTCCGTCCAGCCAGTATCAGGATTCTCAATCTCGCCAGTATCAGGATTCTCCGTCTCGCCAGTATCAGGATTCTCCAACCAGCCAGTATCAGGATTCTCCGTCCAGCCAGTATCAGGATTGCCCGTCTCGCCAGTATCAGGATTGACTGTCTCGCCAGCATCAGGATTCTCCGACCCGCCAGTATCAGGATTCTCCGTCCAGCCAGTATCAGTATTGTTCATCCAGCCAGTATCAGGATTCTCCGTCTCGCCAGTATCAGGATTCTCCGTCTCGCCAGTATCAGGATTCTCCGTCCAGCCAGTATCAGGATTGTCCGTCCAGCCAGTATCAGGATTCTCCGTCTCACCAGTATCAGGATTCTATGTCCCGCCAGTATCAGTATTCTCCGTCTCGCGAGTATCAGGATTCTCCGTCGAGCCAGTATCACGACTCTCCGTCACGCCAGTATCAGGATTGTCCGTCTCGCCAGTATCAGGATTGTCCGTATCGCCAGTATCAGGATTCTCCGTCCCGCCAGTATCAGGGTTCTCCGTTTCGCCAGTATCAGGATTGTCTGTCTCGCCAGTATCAGGATTGTCCGTCCCGCCAGCATCGGGATTGTCCGTCTCGCCAGTATCAGGATTCTCCGTCCCGCCAGTATCAGGGTTCTCCGTCCCGCCAGTATCGGGTTTGTCCGTCTCGCCAGTGTCAGGATTCTCCGTCTCGCGAGTATCAGGATTCTCCATCCAGCCAGTATCAGGATTCTCCGTCCAGCCAGTATCAGGATTGTCCGTCTCGCCAGTATCAGGGTTGTGCGTCTCGCCAGCATCAGGATTCTCCGACCCGCCAGTATCAGGATTCTCCGTCCAGCCAGTATCAGGATTGTTCATCCAGCCAGTATCAGGATTCTCCGTCTCACCAGTATCAGGATTCTCCGTCTCGCCAGTATCAGGATTCTCTGTCCAGCCAGTATCAGGATTCTCTGTCTCACCAGTATCAGGATTCTCCGTCCCGCCAGTATCAGGATTCTCCGTGGAGCCAGTATCAGGACTCTCCGTCCCGCCAGTATCAGGACTCTCCGTCTCGCGAGTATCAGGAATCTCCGTCGAGCCAGTATCAGGACTCTCCGTCCCAACAATATCAGGATTCTCCGTCCCGCCAGTATCAGGTTTGTCCGTCTCGCCAGTATCAGGATTGTCCGTATCGCCAGTATCAGGATTCTCCGTCCCGCCAGTATCAGGGTTCTCCGTCCCGCCAGTATCAGGATTGTCTGTCTCGCCAGTATGAGGATTGTAAGTCCCGCCAGTATCGGGATTGTCCGTCTCGCCAGTATCAGGATTCTCCGTCCCGCCAGTATCAGGGTTCTCCGTCCCGCCAGTATCAGGATTGTCTGTCTCGCCAGTATCAGGATTCTCCGTCCCGCCAGTATCAGGGTTCTCCATCCCGCCAGTATCAGGATTGTCAGTCTCACCAGTATCAGGATTGTCCATCCCGCCAGTATCAGGATTGTCCGTCACGCCAGTATCAGGGTTCTCCATCCCGCCAGTATCAGGATTGTCAGTCTCACCAGTATCAGGATTGTCCATCCCGCCAGTATCGGGATTGTCCGTCCCGCCGGTATCAGGATTGTCCGTCTCGAAAGTATCAGGATTCTCCTTCACGCCAGTATCAGGATTCTCCGTCTCGCCAGTATCAGGATTCTCCGTTCCGCCAGAATCAGGATTCTCCGTCTCGCCAGTATCAGGATTCTCCATCCCGCCAGTATCAGGATTGTCCGTCTCGCCAGTATCAGGATTGTCCGTCCCGCCAGTATCAGGATTCTCCGTCCCGCCAGTATCAGGATTCTCCGTCCCACCAGTATCAGGATTCTCCGTCTCGCCAGTATCAGGATTGTCCATCCCGCCAGTATCAGGATTGTCCATCCCGCCAGTATCAGGATTGTCCGTCACGCCAGTATCAGGATTGTCCGTCTCGCCAGTATCAGGATTGTCCGTCTCGCCAGCATCAGGACTCTCCGTCTCGCCAGTATCAGGATTGTCCGTCTCGCCAGTATCAGGATTCTCCGTCCCGCCAGTATCAGGATTGTCCGTCTCGCCAGCATCAGGATTCTCCATCTCGCCAGTATCGGGATTGTCCGTCCCGCCAGTATCAGGATTGTCCGTCTCGCCAGTATCAGGATTCTCCTTCACGCCAGTATCAGGATTCTCCGTCTCGCCAGTATCAGGATTCTCCGTCCCGCCAGTATCAGGATTCTCCGTCTCGCCAGTATCAGGATTCTCCGTCCCGCCAGTATCAGGATTGTCCGTCTCGCCAGTATCAGGATTGTCCGTCTCGCCAGTATCAGGATTCTCCGTCTCGCCAGCATCAGGATTCTCCGTCTCGCCAGCATCAGGATTCTCCGTCCCGCCAGTATCAGGATTCTCCGTCCCGCCAGTATCAGGACTCTCCGTCTCGCCAGTATCAGGATTCTCCGTCCCGCCAGTATCAGGATTCTCCGTCACGCCAGTATCAGGATTCTCCGACCCGCCAGTATCAGGACTCTCCGTCCCGCCAGTATCAGGATTCTCAGTCCAGCCAGTATCAGGATTCTCCGTCTCGCCAGTATCAGGATTGTCTGTCCCACCAGTATCAGGATTCTCCGTCCCACCAGTATCAGGATTCTCCGTCTCGCCAGTATCAGGATTGTCCGTCTCGCCAGTATCAGGATTCTCCATCTCGCCAGTATCAGGATGCTCCGTCTCGCCAGTATCAGGATTCTCCGTCCCGCCAGTATCAGGATTCTCCGTCCAACCAGTATCAGGTTTTTCCGTCTCGCCAGTATCAGGATTGTTCGTCCCGCCAGTATCAGGATTCTCCGTCACGCCAGTATCGGGATTCTCCGTCACGCCAGTATCAGGATTCGCCGTCCCGCCAGTATCAGGATTGTCCGTCTCGCCAGTATCGGGATTCTCAGTCTCGCCAGTCCAGTGTCAGGATTGTCCGTCTCGCCAGCATCAGGATTGTCCGTCTCGCCAGTATCAGGATTGTCCGTCTCGCCAGTATCAGGATTGTCCGTCCCGCCAGTATCAGGATTGTCCATCGCGCCAGTATCAGGATTGTCCGTCACGCCAGTATCAGGATTCTCCGTCTCGCCAGTATCAGGACTCTCCGTCTCGCCAGCATCAGGATTCTCCGTCTCGCCAGTATCAGGATTGTCCGTCTCGCCAGTATCAGGATTCTCCGTCTCGCCAGTATCAGGATTGTCCGTCTCGCCAGTATCAGGACTCTCCGTCTCGCCAGCATCAGGACTCTCCGTCTCGCCAGTATCAGGATTGTCCGTCTCGCCAGTATCAGGATTCTCCGTCTCGCCAGTATCAGGAATTTCCGTCTCGCCAGCATCAGGATTCTCCGTTCCGCCAGTATCAGGATTGTCCGTCTCGCCAGCATCAGGATTCTCCATCTCGCCAGTATCGGGATTGTCCGTCCCGCCAGTATCAGGATTGTCCGTCTCGCCAGTATCAGGATTCTCCTTCACGCCAGTATCAGGATTCTCCGTCCCGCCAGTATCAGGATTCTCCGTCTCGCCAGTATCAGGATTCTCCGTCCCGCCAGTATCAGGATTGTCCGTCTCGCCAGTATCAGGATTCTCCGTCTCGCCAGCATCAGGATTCTCCGTCTCGCCAGCATCAGGATTCTCCGTCCCGCCAGTATCAGGATTCTCCGTCCCGCCAGTATCAGGACTCTCCGTCTCGCCAGTATCAGGATTCTCCGTCCCGCCAGTATCAGGATTCTCCGTCACGCCAGTATCAGGATTCTCCGTCCCGCCAGTATCAGGACTCTCCGTCCCGCCAGTATCAGGATTCTCAGTCCAGCCAGTACCAGGATTCTCCGTCTCGCCAGTATCAGGATTGTCTGTCCCGCCAGTATCAGGATTCTCCGTCCCACCAGTATCAGGTTTCTCCGTCTCGCCAGTATCAGGATTGTCCGTCTCGCCAGTATCAGGATTCTCCATCTCGCCAGTATCAGGATTCTCCGTCTCGCCAGTATCAGGATTCTCCGTCCCGCCAGTATCAGGATTCTCCGTCCAACCAGTATCAGGTTTTTCCGTCTCGCCAGTATCAGGATTGTTCGTCCCGCCAGTATCAGGATTCTCCGTCACGCCAGTATCGGGATTCTCCGTCACGCCAGTATCAGGATTCGCCGTCCTGCCAGTATCAGGATTGTCCGTCTCGCCAGTATCGGGATTCTCAGTCTCGCCAGTCCAGTGTCAGGATTGTCCGTCTCGCCAGCATCAGGATTGTCCGTCTCGCCAGTATCAGGAATGTCCGTCTCGCCAGTATTAGGATTGTCCGTCCCGCCAGTATCAGGATTGTCCATCGCGCCAGTATCAGGATTCTCCGTCACGCCAGTATCAGGTTTTTCCGTCCCTCCAGTATCAGGATTCTCCGTCCCGCCAGCATTAGGATTCTCCGTCTCGCCAGTATCAGGATTGTCCGTCTCGCCAGTATCAGGATTCTCCATTTCGCCAGTATCAGGATTGTCCGTCTCGCCAGTATCAGGACTCTCCGTCTCGCCAGCATCAGGACTCTCCGTCTCACCAGTATCAGGATTGTCCGTCTCGCCAGTATCAGGATTCTGCGTCTCGCCAGTATCAGGATTCTCCGTCTCGCCAGTATCAGGATTCTCCATTTCGCCAGTATCAGGATTCTCCGTCACGCCAGTATCGGGATTCTCCGTCACGCCAGTATCAGGATTCGCCGTCCCGCCAGTATCAGGATTGTCCGTCTCGCCAGTATCGGGATTCTCAGTCTCGCCAGTCCAGTGTCAGGATTGACCGTCTCGCCAGCATCAGGATTGTCCGTCTCGCCAGTATCAGGATTGTCCGTCTCGCCAGTATCAGGATTGTCCGTCCCGCCAGTATCAGGATTGTCCATCGCGCCAGTATCAGGATTCTCCGTCACGCCAGTATCAGGATTCTCCGTCTCGCCAGTATCAGGACTCTCCGTCTCGCCAGCATCAGGATTCTCTGTCTCGCCAGTATCAGGATTGTCCGTCTCGCCAGTATCAGGATTCTCCGTCTCGCCAGTATCAGGATTGTCCGTCTCGCCAGTATCAGGACTCTCCGTCTCGCCAGCATCAGGACTCTCCGTCACGCCAGTATCAGGATTGTCCGTCTCGCCAGTATCAGGATTCTCCGTCTCGCCAGTATCAGGATTTTCCGTCACGCCAGCATCAGGATTCTCCGTCCCGCCAGTATCAGGATTGTCCGTCTCGCCAGCATCAGGATTCTCCATCTCGCCAGTATCGGGAATGTCCGTCCCGCCAGTATCAGGATTGTCCGTCTCGCCAGTATCAGGATTCTCCTTCACGCCAGTATCAGGATTCTCCGTCTCGCCAGTATCAGGATTCTCCGTCCCACCAGTATCAGGATTCTCCGTCTCGCCAGTATCAGGATTCTCCGTCCCGCCAGTATCAGGATTGTCCGTCTCGCCAGTATCAGGATTGTCCGTCTCGCCAGTATCAGGACTCTCCGTCTCGCCAGTATCAGGATTGTCCGTCTCGCCAATATCAGGATTCTCCGTCTCGCCAGCATCAGGATTCTCCGTCTCGCCAGCATCAGGATTCTCCGTCCCGCCAGTATCAGGATTCTCCGTCCCGCCAGTATCAGGACTCTCCGTCTCGCCAGTATCAGGATTCTCCGTCCCGCCAGTATCAGGATTCTCCGTCACGCCAGTATCAGGATTCTCCGTCCCGCCAGTATCAGGACGCTCCGTCCCGCCAGTATCAGGATTCTCAGTCCAGCCAGTATCAGGATTCTCCGTCTCGCCAGTATCAGGATTGTCTGTCCCGCCAGTATCAGGATTCTCCGTCCCACCAGTATCAGGATTCTCCGTCTCGCCAGTATCAGGATTGTCCGTCTCGCCAGTATCAGGATTCTCCGTCTCGCCAGTAGCAGGATTCTCCGTCCCGCCAGTATCAGGATTCTCCGTCCAACCAGTATCAGGTTTTTCCGTCTCGCCAGTATCAGGATTGTTCGTCCCGCCAGTATCAGGATTCTCCGTCACGCCAGTATCGGGATTCTCCGTCACGTCAGTATCAGGATTCGCCGTCCCGTCAGTATCAGGATTGTCCGTCTCGCCAGTATCGGGATTCTCAGTCTCGCCAGTCCAGTGTCAGGATTGTCCGTCTCGCCAGCATCAGGATTGTCCGTCTCGCCAGTATCAGGATTGTCCGTCTCGCCAGTATCAGGATTGTCCATCGCGCCAGTATCAGGATTCTCCGTCATGCCAGTATCAGGATTCTCCGTCTCGCCAGTATCAGGACTCTCCGTCTCGCCAGCATCAGGATTCTCCATCTCGCCAGTATCAGGATTGTCCGTCTCGCCAGTATCAGGATTCTCCGTCTCGCCAGTATCAGGATTGTCCATCTCGCCAGTATCAGGACTCTCCGTCTCGCCAGCATCAGGACTCTCCGTCTCGCCAGTATCAGGATTGTCCGTCTCGCCAGTATCAGGATTCTCCGTATCGCCAGTATCAGGATTTTCCGTCTCGCCAGCATCAGGATTCTCCGCTCGCCAGTATCAGGATTCTCCGTCCCGCCAGTATCAGGATTGTCCGTCCCGCCAGTATCAGGATTGTCCGTCCCGCCAGTATCAGGATTCTCTGTCTCGCCAGTATCAGGATTCTCCGTCCCGCCAGTATCGGGATTCTCCGTCTCGCCAGTATCAGGATTCTCCGTCTCGCCAGTATCAGGATGCTCCGTCACGCCATATCAGGACTCTCCGTCTCACCAGTATCAGGACTCTCCGTCTCGCCAGTATCAGGATTGTCCATCTCGCCCGTATCAGGATTGTCCATCACGCCAGTATCAGGACTCTCCGTCCCTCCAGTATCAGGATTCTCCGTCCCGCCAGTATCAGGACTCTCCGTCTCGCCAGTATCAGGATTCTCCGTCTCGCCAGTATCAGGATTGTCCGTCTCGCCAGTATCAGGATTGTCCGTCCCGCCAGTATCAGGATTCTCCGTCCCGCCAGTATCAGGATTCTCTGTCCCACCAGTATCAGGATTCTCCGTCTCGCCAGTATCAAGATTGTCTGTGTCGCCAGTATCAGGATTGTCCATCCCGCCAGTATCAGGATTGTCCGTCACGCCAGTATCAGGATTGTCCGTCTCGCCAGTATCAGGATTGTCCATCTCGCCAGCATCAGGACTCTCCGTCTCGCCAGTATTTGGATTGTCCGTCTCGCCAGTATCAGGATTCTCCGTCCCGCCAGTATCAGGATTGTCCGTCTCGCCAGCATCAGGATTCTCCATCTCGACAGTATCGGGATTGTCCGTCCCGCCAGTATCAGGATTGTCCGTCTCGCCAGTGTCAGGATTCTCCTTCACGCCAGTATCAGGATTCTCCGTCTTGCCAGTATCAGGATTCTCCGTCCCGCCAGTATCAGGATTCTCCGTCTCGCCAGTATCAGGATTCTCCGTCCCGCCAGTATCAGGATTGTCCGTCTCGCCAGTATCAGGATTGTCCGTCTCGCCAGTATCAGGATTCTCCGTCTCGCCAGCATCAGGATTCTCCGTCCCGCCAGCATCAGGATTCTCCGTCCCGCCAGTATCAGGATTCTCCGTCCCACCAGTATCAGGACTCTCCGTCTCGCCAGTATCAGGATTCTCCATCCCGCCATTATCAGGATTCTCCGTCACGCCAGTATCAGGATTCTCCGTCCCGCCAGTATCAGGACTCTCCGTCCCGCCAGTATCAGGATTCTCCGTCCAGCCAGTATCAGGATTCTCCGTCACGCCAGTATCAGGATTGTCTGTCCCGCCAGTATCAGGATTCTCCGTCCCACCAGTATCAGGATTCTCCGTCTCACCAGTATCAGGATTCTCCGTCTCGCCAGTATCAGGATTCTCCGTCCCGCCAGTATCAGGATTCTCCGTCCAACCAGTATCAGGTTTTTCCGTCTCGCCAGTATCAGGATTGTTCGTCCCGCCAGTATCAGGATTCTCCGTCACGCCAGTATCGGGATTCTCCGTCACGCCAGTATCAGGATTCGCCGTCCCGCCAGTATCAGGATTGTCCGTCTCGCCAGTATCGGGATTCTCAGTCTCGCCAGTCCAGTGTCAGGATTGTCCGTCTCGCCAGCATCAGGATTCTCCGTCTCGCCAGTATCAGGATTGTCCGTCTCGCCAGTATCAGGATTGTCCGTCCCGCCAGTATCAGGATTGTCCATCGCGCCAGTATCAGGATTCGCCGTCACGCCAGTATCAGGATTCTCCGTCTCGCCAGTATCAGGACTCTCCGTCTCGCCAGCATCAGGATTCTCCGTCTCGCCAGTATCAGGATTGTCTGTCCCGCCAGTATCAGGATTCTCCGTCCCACCAGTATCAGGATTCTCCGTCTCGCCAGTATCAGGATTGTCCGTCTAGCCAGTATCAGGATTCTCCGTCTCGCCAGTATCAGGATTCTCCGCCCCGCCAGTATCAGGATTATCCGTCCAACCAGTATCAGGTTTTTCCGTCTCGCCAGTATCAGGATTGTTCGTCCCGCCAGTATCAGGATTCTCCGTCACGCCAGTATCGGGATTCTCCGTCACGTCAGTATCAGGATTCGCCGTCCCGCCAGTATCAGGATTGTCCGTCTCGCCAGTATCGGGATTCTCAGTCTCGCCAGTCCAGTGTCAGGATTGTCCGTCTCGCCAGCATCAGGATTGTCCGTCTCGCCAGTATCAGGATTGTCCGTCTCGCCAGTATCAGGATTGTCCGTCCCGCCAGTATCAGGATTGTCCATCGCGCCAGTATCAGGATTCTCCGTCATGCCAGTATCAGGATTCTCCGTCTCGCCAGTATCAGGACTCTCCGTCTCGCCAGCATCAGGATTCTCCATCTCGCCAGTATCAGGATTGTCCGTCTCGCCAGCATCAGGACCCTCCGTCTCGCCAGTATCAGGATTGTCCGTCTCGCCAGTATCAGGATTCTCCGTCTCGCCAGTATCAGGATTTTCCGTCTCGCCAGCATCAGGATTCTCCGCTCGCCTGTATCAGGATTCTCCGTCCCGCCAGTATCAGGATTGTCCGTCCCGCCAGTATCAGGATTGTCCGTCCCGCCAGTATCAGGATTCTCCGTCTCGCCAGTATCAGGATTCTCCGTCCCGCCAGTATCAGGATTCTCCGTCTCGCCAGTATCAGGATTCTCCGTCTCGCCAGTATCAGGATTCTCCGTCACGCCATATCAGGACTCTCCGTCTCGCCAGTATCAGGACTCTCCGTCTCGCCAGTATCAGGATTGTCCATCTCGCCCGTATCAGGATTGTCCATCACGCCAGTATCAGGACTCTCCGTCCCTCCAGTATCAGGATTCTCCGTCCCGCCAGTATCAGGACTCTCCGTCTCGCCAGTATCAGGATTCTCCGTCTCGCCAGTATCAGGATTGTCCGTCTCGCCAGTATCAGGATTGTCCGTCCCGCCAATATCAGGATTCTCCGTCCCGCCAGTATCAGGATTCTCCGTCCCACCAGTATCAGGATTCTCCGTCTCGCCAGTATCAGGATTGTCTGTGTCGCCAGTATCAGGATTGTCCATCCCGCCAATATCAGGATTCTCCGTCCCGCCAGTATCAGGATTCTCCGTCCAACCAGTATCAGGTTTTTCCGTCTCGCCAGTATCAGGATTGTTCGTCCCGCCAGTATCAGGATTCTCCGTCACGCCAGTATCGGGATTCTCCGTCACGTCAGTATCAGGATTCGCCGTCCCGTCAGTATCAGGATTGTCCGTCTCGCCAGTATCGGGATTCTCAGTCTCGCCAGTCCAGTGTCAGGATTGTCCGTCTCGCCAGCATCAGGATTGTCCGTCTCGCCAGTATCAGGATTGTCCGTCTCGCCAGTATCAGGATTGTCCATCGCGCCAGTATCAGGATTCTCCGTCATGCCAGTATCAGGATTCTCCGTCTCGCCAGTATCAGGACTCTCCGTCTCGCCAGCATCAGGATTCTCCATCTCGCCAGTATCAGGATTGTCCGTCTCGCCAGTATCAGGATTCTCCGTCTCGCCAGTATCAGGATTGTCCATCTCGCCAGTATCAGGACTCTCCGTCTCGCCAGCATCAGGACTCTCCGTCTCGCCAGTATCAGGATTGTCCGTCTCGCCAGTATCAGGATTCTCCGTATCGCCAGTATCAGGATTTTCCGTCTCGCCAGCATCAGGATTCTCCGCTCGCCAGTATCAGGATTCTCCGTCCCGCCAGTATCAGGATTGTCCGTCCCGCCAGTATCAGGATTGTCCGTCCCGCCAGTATCAGGATTCTCTGTCTCGCCAGTATCAGGATTCTCCGTCCCGCCAGTATCGGGATTCTCCGTCTCGCCAGTATCAGGATTCTCCGTCTCGCCAGTATCAGGATACTCCGTCACGCCATATCAGGACTCTCCGTCTCGCCAGTATCAGGACTCTCCGTCTCGCCAGTATCAGGATTGTCCATCTCGCCCGTATCAGCATTGTCCATCACGCCAGTATCAGGACTCTCCGTCCCTCCAGTATCAGGATTCTCCGTCCCGCCAGTATCAGGACTCTCCGTCTCGCCAGTATCAGGATTCTCCGTCTCGCCAGTATCAGGATTGTCCGTCTCGCCAGTATCAGGATTGTCCGTCCCGCCAGTATCAGGATTCTCCGTCCCGCCAGTATCAGGATTCTCTGTCCCACCAGTATCAGGATTCTCCGTCTCGCCAGTATCAGGATTGTCTGTGTCGCCAGTATCAGGATTGTCCATCCCGCCAGTATCAGGATTGTCCGTCACGCCAGTATCAGGATTGTCCGTCTCGCCAGTATCAGGATTGTCCATCTCGCCAGCATCAGGACTCTCCGTCTCGCCAGTATTTGGATTGTCCGTCTCGCCAGTATCAGGATTCTCCGTCCCGCCAGTATCAGGATTGTCCGTCTCGCCAGCATCAGGATTCTCCATCTCGACAGTATCGGGATTGTCCGTCCCGCCAGTATCAGGATTGTCCGTCTCGCCAGTGTCAGGATTCTCCTTCACGCCAGTATCAGGATTCTCCGTCTTGCCAGTATCAGGATTCTCCGTCCCGCCAGTATCAGGATTGTCCGTCTCGCCAGTATCAGGATTCTCCGTCCCGCCAGTATCAGGATTGTCCGTCTCGCCAGTATCAGGATTGTCCGTCTCGCCAGTATCAGGATTCTCCGTCTCGCCAGCATCAGGATTCTCCGTCCCGCCAGCATCAGGATTCTCCGTCCCGCCAGTATCAGGATTCTCCGTCCCACCAGTATCAGGACTCTCCGTCTCGCCAGTATCAGCATTCTCCATCCCGCCAGTATCAGGATTCTCCGTCACGCCAGTATCAGGATTCTCCGTCCCGCCAGTATCAGGACTCTCCGTCCCGCCAGTATCAGGATTCTCCGTCCAGCCAGTATCAGGATTCTCCGTCACGCCAGTATCAGGATTGTCTGTCCCGCCAGTATCAGGATTCTCCGTCCCACCAGTATCAGGATTCTCCGTCTCACCAGTATCAGGATTCTCCGTCTCGCCAGCATCAGGATTCTCCGTCCCGCCAGCATCAGGATTCTCCGTCCCGCCAGTATCAGGATTCTCCGTCCCACCAGTATCAGGACTCTCCGTCTCGCCAGTATCAGCATTCTCCATCCCGCCAGTATCAGGATTCTCCGTCACGCCAGTATCAGGATTCTCCGTCCCGCCAGTATCAGGACTCTCCGTCCCGCCAGTATCAGGATTCTCCGTCCAGCCAGTATCAGGATTCTCCGTCACGCCAGTATCAGGATTGTCTGTCCCGCCAGTATCAGGATTCTCCGTCCCACCAGTATCAGGATTCTCCGTCTCACCAGTATCAGGATTCTCCGTCTCGCCAGTATCAGGATTCTCCGTCCCGCCAGTATCAGGATTCTCCGTCCAACCAGTATCAGGTTTTTCCGTCTCGCCAGTATCAGGATTGTTCGTCCCGCCAGTATCAGGATTCTCCGTCACGCCAGTATCGGGATTCTCCGTCACGCCAGTATCAGGATTCGCCGTCCCGCCAGTATCAGGATTGTCCGTCTCGCCAGTATCAGGATTGTCCGTCCCGCCAGTATCAGGATTGTCCATCGCGCCAGTATCGGGATTCTCAGTCTCGCCAGTCCAGTGTCAGGATTGTCCGTCTCGCCAGCATCAGGATTCTCCGTCTCGCCAGTATCAGGATTGTCCGTCTCGCCAGTATCAGGATTGTCCGTCCCGCCAGTATCAGGATTGTCCATCGCGCCAGTATCAGGATTCTCCGTCACGCCAGTATCAGGATTCTCCGTCTCGCCAGTATCAGGACTCTCCGTCTCGCCAGCATCAGGATTCTCCGTCTCGCCAGTATCAGGATTGTCTGTCCCGCCAGTATCAGGATTCTCCGTCCCACCAGTATCAGGATTCTCCGTCTCGCCAGTATCAGGATTGTCCGTCTAGCCAGTATCAGGATTCTCCGTCTCGCCAGTATCAGGATTCTCCGCCCCGCCAGTATCAGGATTCTCCGTCCAACCAGTATCAGGTTTTTCCGTCTCGCCAGTATCAGGATTGTTCGTCCCGCCAGTATCAGGATTCTCCGTCACGCCAGTATCGGGATTCTCCGTCACGTCAGTATCAGGATTCGCCATCCCGCCAGTATCAGGATTGTCCGTCTCGCCAGTATCGGGATTCTCAGTCTCGCCAGTCCAGTGTCAGGATTGTCCGTCTCGCCAGCATCAGGATTGTCCGTCTCGCCAGTATCAGGATTGTCCGTCTCGCCAGTATCAGGATTGTCCGTCCCGCCAGTATCAGGATTGTCCATCGCGCCAGTATCAGGATTCTCCGTCATGCCAGTATCAGGATTCTCCGTCTCGCCAGTATCAGGACTCTCCGTCTCGCCAGCATCAGGATTCTCCATCTCGCCAGTATCAGGATTGTCCGTCTCGCCAGCATCAGGACCCTCCGTCTCGCCAGTATCAGGATTGTCCGTCTCGCCAGTATCAGGATTCTCCGTCTCGCCAGTATCAGGATTTTCCGTCTCGCCAGCATCAGGATTCTCCGCTCGCCAGTATCAGGATTCTCCGTCCCGCCAGTATCAGGATTGTCCGTCCCGCCAGTATCAGGATTGTCCGTCCCGCCAGTATCAGGATTCTCCGTCTCGCCAGTATCAGGATTCTCCGTCCCGCCAGTATCAGGATTCTCCGTCTCGCCAGTATCAGGATTCTCCGTCTCGCCAGTATCAGGATTCTCCGTCACGCCATATCAGGACTCTCCGTCTCGCCAGTATCAGGACTCTCCGTCTCGCCAGTATCAGGATTGTCCATCTCGCCCGTATCAGGATTGTCCATCACGCCAGTATCAGGACTCTCCGTCCCTCCAGTATCAGGATTCTCCGTCCCGCCAGTATCAGGACTCTCCGTCTCGCCAGTATCAGGATTCTCCGTCTCGCCAGTATCAGGATTGTCCGTCTCGCCAGTATCAGGATTGTCCGTCCCGCCAATATCAGGATTCTCCGTCCCGCCAGTATCAGGATTCTCCGTCCCACCAGTATCAGGATTCTCCGTCTCGCCAGTATCAGGATTGTCTGTGTCGCCAGTATCAGGATTGTCCATCCCGCCAGTATCAGGATTGTCCGTCACGCCAGTATCAGGATTGTCCGTCTCGCCAGTATCAGGATTGTCCATCTCGCCAGCATCAGGACTCTCCATCTCGCCAGTATCAGGATTGTCCGTCTCGCCAGTATCAGGATTCTCCGTCCCGCCAGTATCAGGATTGTCCGTCTCGCCAGCATCAGGATTCTCCATCTCGACAGTATCGGGATTGTCCGTCCCGCCAGTATCAGGATTGTCCGTCTCGCCAGTATCAGGATTCTCCTTCACGCCAGTATCAGGATTCTCCGTCTCGCCAGTATCAGGATTCTCCGTCCCGCCAGTATCAGGATTCTCCGTCTCGCCAGTATCAGGATTCTCCGTCCCGCCAGTATCAGGATTGTCCGTCTCGCCAGTATCAGGATTGTCCGTCTCGCCAGTATCAGGACTCTCCGTCTCGCAAGTATCAGGATTGTCCGTCTCGCCAGTATCAGGATTCTCCGTCTCGCCAGCATCAGGATTCTCCGTCCCGCCAGCATCAGGATTCTCCGTCCCGCCAGTATCACGATTCTCCGTCCCACCAGTATCAGGACTCTCCGTCTCGCCAGTATCAGGATTCTCCATCCCGCCAGTATCAGGATTCTCCGTCACGCCAGTATCAGGATTCTCCGTCCCGCCAGTATCAGGACTCTCCGTCCCGCCAGTATCAGGATTCTCCGTCCAGCCAGTATCAGGATTCTCCATCACGCCAGTATCAGGATTGTCTGTCCCGCCAGTATCAGGATTCTCCGTCCCACCAGTATCAGGATTCTCCGTCTCACCAGTATCAGGATTCTCCGTCTCGCCAGTATCAGGATTCTCCGTCCCGCCAGTATCAGGATTCTCCGTCCAACCAGTATCAGGTTTTTCCGTCTCGCCAGTATCAGGATTGTTCGTCCCGCCAGTATCAGGATTCTCCGTCACGCCAGTATCGGGATTCTCCGTCACGCCAGTATCAGGATTCGCCGCCCCGCCAGTATCAGGATTGTCCGTATCGCCAGTATCGGGATTCTCAGTCTCGCCAGTCCAGTGTCAGGATTGTCCGTCTCGCCAGCATCAGGATTCTCCGTCTCGCCAGTATCAGGATTGTCCGTCTCGCCAGTATCAGGATTGTCCGTCCCGCCAGTATCAGGATTGTCCATCGCGCCAGTATCAGGATTCTCCGTCACGCCAGTATCAGGATTCTCCGTCTCGCCAGTATCAGGACTCTCCTTCTCGCCAGCATCAGGATTCTCCGTCTCGCCAGTATCAGGATTGTCCGTCTCGCCAGTATCAGGATTCTCCGTTTCGCCAGTATCAGGATTGTCCGTCTCGCCAGTATCTGGACTCTCCGTCTCGCCAGCATCAGGACTCTCCGTCTCACCAGTATCAGGATTGTCCGTCTCGCCAGTATCAGGATTCTGCGTCTCGCCAGTATCAGGATTCTCCGTCTCGCCAGTATCAGGATTTTCCGTCTCGCCTGCATCAGGATTCACCGCTCGCCAGTATCAGGATTCTCCGTCCCGCCAGTATCAGGATTGTCCGTCCCGCCAGTATCAGGATTCTCCGTCTCGCCAGTATCAAGGTTCTCCGTCCCGCCAGTATCAGGATTCTCCGTCTCGCCAGTATCAGGATTCTCCGTCTCGCCAGTATCAGGATTCTCCGTCACGCCATATCAGGACTCTCCGCCTCGCCAGTATCAGGACTCTCCGTCTCGCCAGTATCAGGATTGTCCATCTCGGCCGTATCAGGATTGTCCGTCACGCCAGTATCAGGTCTCTCCGTCCCTCCAGTATCAGGATTCTCCGTCCCGCCAGTATCAGGACTCTCCATCTCGCCAGTATCAGGATTGTCCGTCTCGCCAGTATCAGGATTCTCCGTCCCGCCAGTATCAGGATTCTCCGTCCAACCAGTATCAGGTTTTTCCGTCTCGCCAGTATCAGGATTGTTCGTCCCGCCAGTATCAGGATTCTCCGTCACGCCAGTATCAGGATTCTCCGTCACGCCAGTATCAGGATTCGCCGTCCCGCCAGTATCAGGATTGTCCGTCTCGCCAGAATCGGGATTCTCAGTCTCGCCAGTCCAGTGTCAGGATTGTCCATCTCGCCAGCATCAGGATTGTCCGTCTCGCCAGTATCAGGATTGTCCGTCTCGCCAGTATCAGGATTGTCCGTCCCGCCAGTATCAGGATTGTCCATCGCGCCAGTATCAGGATTGTCCGTCACGCCAGTATCAGGATTCTCCGTCTCGCCAGTATCAGGACTCTCCGTCTCGCCAGCATCAGGATTCTCCGTCTCGCCAGTATCAGGATTGTCCGTCTCGCCAGTATCAGGATTCTCCGTCTCGCCAGTATCAGGATTGTCCGTCTCGCCAGTATCAGGACTCTCCGTCTCGCCAGCATCAGGACTCTCCGTCTCGCCAGTATCAGGATTGTCCGTCTCGCCAGTATCAGGATTCTCCGTCTCGCCAGTATCAGGAATTTCCGTCTCGCCAGCATCAGGATTCTCCGTCCCGCCAGTATCAGGATTGTCCGTCTCGCCAGCATCAGGATTCTCCATCTCGCCAGTATCGGGATTGTCCGTCCCGCCAGTATCAGGATTGTCCGTCTCGCCAGTATCAGGATTCTCCTTCACGCCAGTATCAGGATTCTCCGTCCCGCCAGTATCAGGATTCTCCGTCTCGCCAGTATCAGGATTCTCCGTCCCGCCAGTATCAGGATTGTCCGTCTCGCCAGTATCAGGATTCTCCGTCTTGCCAGCATCAGGATTCTCCGTCTCGCCAGCATCAGGATTCTCCGTCCCGCCAGTATCAGGATTCTCCGTCCCGCCAGTATCAGGACTCTCCGTCCCGCCAGTATCAGGATTCTCAGTCCAGCCAGTACCAGGATTCTCCGTCTCGCCAGTATCAGGATTGTCTGTCCCGCCAGTATCAGGATTCTCCGTCCCACCAGTATCAGGATTCTCCGTCTCGCCAGTATCAGGATTGTCCGTCTCGCCAGTATCAGGATTCTCCATCTCGCCAGTATCAGGATTCTCCGTCTCGCCAGTATCAGGATTCTCCGTCCCGCCAGTATCAGGATTCTCCGTCCAACCAGTATCAGGTTTTTCCGTCTCGCCAGTATCAGGATTGTTCATCCCGCCAGTATCAGGATTCTCCGTCACGCCAGTATCGGGATTCTCCGTCACGCCAGTATCAGGATTCGCCGTCCCGCCAGTATCAGGATTGTCCGTCTCGCCAGTATCGGGATTCTCAGTCTCGCCAGTCCAGTGTCAGGATTGTCCGTCTCGCCAGCATCAGGATTGTCCGTCTCGCCAGTATCAGGATTGTCCGTCTCGCCAGTATCAGGATTGTCCATCGCGCCAGTATCAGGATTCTCCGTCACGCCAGTATCAGGAGTCTCCGTCTCGCCAGTATCAGGACTCTCCGTCTCGCCAGCATCAGGATTCTCCGTCTCGCCAGTATCAGGATTGTCCGTCTCGCCAGTATCAGGATTCTCCGTCTCGCCAGTATCAGGATTGTCCGTCTCGCCAGTATCAGGACTCTCCGTCTCGCCAGCATCAGGACTCTCCGTCTCGCCAGTATCAGGATTGTCCGTCTCGCCAGTATCAGGATTCTCCGTCTCGCCAGTATCAGGATTTTCCGTCTCGCCAGCATCAGGATTCTCCGCTCGCCAGGATCAGGATTCTCCGTCCCGCCAGTATCAGGATTGTCTGTCCCGCCAGTAACAGGATTGTCCGTCCCGCCAGTATCAGGATTCTCCGTCTCGCCAGTATCAGGATTCTCCGTCCCGCCGGTATCAGGATTCTCCGTCTCGCCAGTATCAGGATTCTCCGTCTCGCCAGTATCAGGATTTTCCGTCACGCCATATCAGGACTCTCCGTCTCGCCAGTATCAGGACTCTCCGTCTCGCCAGTATCAGGATTGTCCATCTCGCCCGTATCAGGATTGTCCATCACGCCAGTATCAGGACTCTCTGTCCCTCCAGTATCAGGATTCTCCGTCCCGCCAGCATTAGGATTCTCCGTCTCGCCAGTATCAGGATTGTCCGTCTCGCCAGTATCAGGATTCTCCATTTCGCCAGTATCAGGATTGTCCGTCTAGACAGTATCAGGATTGTCCGTCTCGCCAGCATCAGGACTCTCCGTCTCACCAGTATCAGGATTGTCCGTCTCGCCAGTATCAGGATTCTGCGTCTCGCCAGTATCAGGATTCTCCGTCTCGCCAGTATCAGGATTCTCCGTCCCGCCAGTATCAGGATTCTCCGTCCAACCAGTATCAGGTTTTTCCGTCCCTCCAGTATCAGGATTCTCCGTCCCGCCAGCATTAGGATCCTCCGTCTCGCCAGTATCAGGATTGTCCGTCTCGCCAGTATCAGGATTCTCCATTTCGCCAGTATCAGGATTGTCCGTCTCGCCAGTATCAGGACTCTCCGTCTCGCCAGCATCAGGACTCTCCGTCTCACCAGTATCAGGATTGTCCGTCTCGCCAGTATCAGGATTCTGCGTCTCGCCAGTATCAGGATTCTCCGTCTCGCCAGTATCAGGATTCTCCATTTCGCCAGTATCAGGATTCTCCGTCACGCCAGTATCGGGATTCTCCGTCACGCCAGTATCAGGATTCGCCGTCCCGCCAGTATCAGGATTGTCCGTCTCGCCAGTATCGGGATTCTCAGTCTCGCCAGTCCAGTGTCAGGATTGTCCGTCTCGCCAGCATCAGGATTGTCCGTCTCGCCAGTATCAGGATTGTCCGTCTCGCCAGTATCAGGATTGTCCGTCCCGCCAGTATCAGGATTGTCCATCGCGCCAGTATCAGGATTCTCCGTCACGCCAGTATCAGGATTCTCCGTCTCGCCAGTATCAGGACTCTCCGTCTCGCCAGCATCAGGATTCTCTGTCTCGCCAGTATCAGGATTGTCCGTCTCGCCAGTATCAGGATTCTCCGTCTCGCCAGTATCAGGATTGTCCGTCTCGCCAGTATCAGGACTCTCCGTCTCGCCAGCATCAGGACTCTCCGTCACGCCAGTATCAGGATTGTCCGTCTCGCCAGTATCAGGATTCTCCGTCTCGCCAGTATCAGGATTTTCCGTCACGCCAGCATCAGGATTCTCCGTCCCGCCAGTATCAGTATTGTCCGTCTCGCCAGCATCAGGATTCTCCATCTCGCCAGTATCGGGAATGTCCGTCCCGCCAGTATCAGGATTGTCCGTCTCGCCAGTATCAGGTTTCTCCTTCACGCCAGTATCAGGATTCTCCGTCTCGCCAGTATCAGGATTCTCCGTCCCGCCAGTATCAGGATTCTCCGTCTCGCCAGTATCAGGATTCTCCGTCCCGCCAGTATCAGGATTGTCCATCTCGCCAGTATCAGGATTGTCCGTCTCGCCAGTATCAGGACTCTCCGTCTCGCCAGTATCAGGATTGTCCGTCTCGCCAATATCAGGATTCTCCGTCTCGCCAGCATCAGGATTCTCCGTCTCGCCAGCATCAGGATTCTCCGTCCCGCCAGTATCAGGATTCTCCGTCCCGCCAGTATCAGGACTCTCCGTCTCGCCAGTATCAGGATTCTCCGTCCCGCCAGTATCAGGATTCTCCGTCACGCCAGTATCAGGATTCTCCGTCCCGCCAGTATCAGGACTCTCCGTCCCGCCAGTATCAGGATTCTCAGTCCAGCCAGTATCAGGATTCTCCGTCTCGCCAGTATCAGGATTGTCTGTCCCGCCAGTATCAGGATTCTCCGTCCCACCAGTATCAGGATTCTCCGTCTCGCCAGTATCAGGATTGTCCGTCTCGCCAGTATTAGGATTCTCCGTCTCGCCAGTAGCAGGATTCTCCGTCCCGCCAGTATCAGGATTCTCCGTCCAACCAGTATCAGGTTTTTCCGTCTCGCCAGTATCAGGATTGTTCGTCCCGCCAGTATCAGGATTCTCCGTCACGCCAGTATCGGGATTCTCCGTCACGTCAGTATCAGGATTCGCCGTCCCGTCAGTATCAGGATTGTCCGTCTCGCCAGTATCGGGATTCTCAGTCTCGCCAGTCCAGTGTCAGGATTGTCCGTCTCGCCAGCATCAGGATTGTCCGTCTCGCCAGTATCAGGATTGTCCGTCTCGCCAGTATCAGGATTGTCCATCGCGCCAGTATCAGGATTCTCCGTCATGCCAGTATCAGGATTCTCCGTCTCGCCAGTATCAGGACTCTCCGTCTCGCCAGCATCAGGATTCTCCATCTCGCCAGTATCAGGATTGTCCGTCTCGCCAGTATCAGGATTCTCCGTCTCGCCAGTATCAGGATTGTCCATCTCGCCAGTATCAGGACTCTCCGTCTCGCCAGCATCAGGACTCTCCGTCTCGCCAGTATCAGGATTGTCCGTCTCGCCAGTATCAGGATTCTCCGTCTCGCCAGTATCAGGATTTTCCGTCTCGCCAGCATCAGGATTCTCCGCTCGCCAGTATCAGGATTCTCCGTCCCGCCAGTATCAGGATTGTCCGTCCCGCCAGTATCAGGATTGTCCGTCCCGCCAGTATCAGGATTCTCTGTCTCGCCAGTATCTGGATTCTCCGTCCCGCCAGTATCGGGATTCTCCGTCTCGCCAGTATCAGGATTCTCCGTCTCGCCAATATCAGGATTCTCCGTCACGCCATATCAGGACTCTCCGTCTCGCCAGTATCAGGACTCTCCGTCTCGCCAGTATCAGGATTGTCCATCTCGCCCGTATCAGGATTGTCCATCACGCCAGTATCAGGACTCTCCGTCCCTCCAGTATCAGGATTCTCCGTCCCGCCAGTATCAGGACTCTCCGTCTCGCCAGTATCAGGATTCTCCGTCTCGCCAGTATCAGGATTGTCCGTCTCGCCAGTATCAGGATTGTCCGTCCCGCCAGTATCAGGATTCTCCGTCCCGCCAGTATCAGGATTCTCTGTCCCACCAGTATCAGGATTCTCCGTCTCGCCAGTATCAGGATTGTCTGTGTCGCCAGTATCAGGATTGTCCATCCCGCCAGTATCAGGATTGTCCGTCACGCCAGTATCAGGATTGTCCGTCTCGCCAGTATCAGGATTGTCCATCTCGCCAGCATCAGGACTCTCCGTCTCGCCATTATTTGGATTGTCCGTCTCGTCAGTATCAGGATTCTCCGTCCCGCCAGTATCAGGATTGTCCGTCTCGCCAGCATCAGGATTCTCCATCTCGACAGTATCGGGATTGTCCGTCCCGCCAGTATCAGGATTGTCCATCTCGCCAGTGTCAGGATTCTCCTTCACGCCAGTATCAGGATTCTCCGTCTTGCCAGTATCAGGATTCTCCGTCCCGCCATTATCAGGATTCTCCGTCTCGCCAGTATCAGGATTCTCCGTCCCGCCAGTATCAGGATTGTCCGTCTCGCAGTATCAGGATTGTCCGTCTCGCCAGTATCAGGATTCTCCGTCTCGCCAGCATCAGGATTCTCCGTCTCGCCAGCATCAGGATTCTCCGTCCCGCCAGTATCAGGATTCTCCGTCCCACCAGTATCAGGACTCTCCGTCTCGCCAGTATCAGGATTCTCCATCCCGCCAGTATCAGGATTCTCCGTCACGCCAGTATCAGGATTCTCCGTCCCGCCAGTATCAGGACTCTCCGTCCCGCCAGTATCAGGATTCTCCGTCCAGCCAGTATCAGGATTCTCCGTCACGCCAGTATCAGGATTGTCTGTCCCGCCAGTATCAGGATTCTCCGTCCCACCAGTATCAGGATTCTCCGTCTCACCAGTATCAGGATTGTCCGTCTCGCCAGTATCAGGATTCTGCGTCTCGCCAGTATCAGGATTCTCCGTCTCGCCAGTATCAGGATTCTCCATTTCGCCAGTATCAGGATTCTCCGTCACGCCAGTATCGGGATTCTCCGTCACGCCAGTATCAGGATTCGCCGTCCCGCCAGTATCAGGATTGTCCGTCTCGCCAGTATCGGGATTCTCAGTCTCGCCAGTCCAGTGTCAGGATTGTCCGTCTCGCCAGCATCAGGATTGTCCGTCTCGCCAGTATCAGGATTGTCCGTCTCGCCAGTATCAGGATTGTCCGTCCCGCCAGTATCAGGATTGTCCATCGCGCCAGTATCAGGATTCTCCGTCACGCCAGTATCAGGATTCTCCGTCTCGCCAGTATCAGGACTCTCCGTCTCGCCAGCATCAGGATTCTCTGTCTCGCCAGTATCAGGATTGTCCGTCTCGCCAGTATCAGGATTCTCCGTCTCGCCAGTATCAGGATTGTCCGTCTCGCCAGTATCAGGACTCTCCGTCTCGCCAGCATCAGGACTCTCCGTCACGCCAGTATCAGGATTGTCCGTCTCGCCAGTATCAGGATTCTCCGTCTCGCCAGTATCAGGATTTTCCGTCACGCCAGCATCAGGATTCTCCGTCCCGCCAGTATCAGTATTGTCCGTCTCGCCAGCATCAGGATTCTCCATCTCGCCAGTATCGGGAATGTCCGTCCCGCCAGTATCAGGATTGTCCGTCTCGCCAGTATCAGGTTTCTCCTTCACGCCAGTATCAGGATTCTCCGTCTCGCCAGTATCAGGATTCTCCGTCCCGCCAGTATCAGGATTCTCCGTCTCGCCAGTATCAGGATTCTCCGTCCCGCCAGTATCAGGATTGTCCATCTCGCCAGTATCAGGATTGTCCGTCTCGCCAGTATCAGGACTCTCCGTCTCGC
Source organism: Scyliorhinus torazame (assembly GCF_047496885.1). NCBI lineage: Eukaryota > Metazoa > Chordata > Chondrichthyes > Carcharhiniformes > Scyliorhinidae > Scyliorhinus > Scyliorhinus torazame. The sequence goes on from NC_092729.1 coordinate 45,506,417, forward strand.
CAGTATCAGGATTGTCCGTCTCGCCAATATCAGGATTCTCCGTCTCGCCAGCATCAGGATTCTCCGTCTCGCCAGCATCAGGATTCTCCGTCCCGCCAGTATCAGGATTCTCCGTCCCGCCAGTATCAGGACTCTCCGTCTCGCCAGTATCAGGATTCTCCGTCCCGCCAGTATCAGGATTCTCCGTCACGCCAGTATCAGGATTCTCCGTCCCGCCAGTATCAGGACTCTCCGTCCCGCCAGTATCAGGATTCTCAGTCCAGCCAGTATCAGGATTCTCCGTCTCGCCAGTATCAGGATTGTCTGTCCCGCCAGTATCAGGATTCTCCGTCCCACCAGTATCAGGATTCTCCGTCTCGCCAGTATCAGGATTGTCCGTCTCGCCAGTATTAGGATTCTCCGTCTCGCCAGTAGCAGGATTCTCCGTCCCGCCAGTATCAGGATTCTCCGTCCAACCAGTATCAGGTTTTTCCGTCTCGCCAGTATCAGGATTGTTCGTCCCGCCAGTATCAGGATTCTCCGTCACGCCAGTATCGGGATTCTCCGTCACGTCAGTATCAGGATTCGCCGTCCCGTCAGTATCAGGATTGTCCGTCTCGCCAGTATCGGGATTCTCAGTCTCGCCAGTCCAGTGTCAGGATTGTCCGTCTCGCCAGCATCAGGATTGTCCGTCTCGCCAGTATCAGGATTGTCCGTCTCGCCAGTATCAGGATTGTCCATCGCGCCAGTATCAGGATTCTCCGTCATGCCAGTATCAGGATTCTCCGTCTCGCCAGTATCAGGACTCTCCGTCTCGCCAGCATCAGGATTCTCCATCTCGCCAGTATCAGGATTGTCCGTCTCGCCAGTATCAGGATTCTCCGTCTCGCCAGTATCAGGATTGTCCATCTCGCCAGTATCAGGACTCTCCGTCTCGCCAGCATCAGGACTCTCCGTCTCGCCAGTATCAGGATTGTCCGTCTCGCCAGTATCAGGATTCTCCGTCTCGCCAGTATCAGGATTTTCCGTCTCGCCAGCATCAGGATTCTCCGCTCGCCAGTATCAGGATTCTCCGTCCCGCCAGTATCAGGATTGTCCGTCCCGCCAGTATCAGGATTGTCCGTCCCGCCAGTATCAGGATTCTCTGTCTCGCCAGTATCTGGATTCTCCGTCCCGCCAGTATCGGGATTCTCCGTCTCGCCAGTATCAGGATTCTCCGTCTCGCCAATATCAGGATTCTCCGTCACGCCATATCAGGACTCTCCGTCTCGCCAGTATCAGGACTCTCCGTCTCGCCAGTATCAGGATTGTCCATCTCGCCCGTATCAGGATTGTCCATCACGCCAGTATCAGGACTCTCCGTCCCTCCAGTATCAGGATTCTCCGTCCCGCCAGTATCAGGACTCTCCGTCTCGCCAGTATCAGGATTCTCCGTCTCGCCAGTATCAGGATTGTCCGTCTCGCCAGTATCAGGATTGTCCGTCCCGCCAGTATCAGGATTCTCCGTCCCGCCAGTATCAGGATTCTCTGTCCCACCAGTATCAGGATTCTCCGTCTCGCCAGTATCAGGATTGTCTGTGTCGCCAGTATCAGGATTGTCCATCCCGCCAGTATCAGGATTGTCCGTCACGCCAGTATCAGGATTGTCCGTCTCGCCAGTATCAGGATTGTCCATCTCGCCAGCATCAGGACTCTCCGTCTCGCCATTATTTGGATTGTCCGTCTCGTCAGTATCAGGATTCTCCGTCCCGCCAGTATCAGGATTGTCCGTCTCGCCAGCATCAGGATTCTCCATCTCGACAGTATCGGGATTGTCCGTCCCGCCAGTATCAGGATTGTCCATCTCGCCAGTGTCAGGATTCTCCTTCACGCCAGTATCAGGATTCTCCGTCTTGCCAGTATCAGGATTCTCCGTCCCGCCATTATCAGGATTCTCCGTCTCGCCAGTATCAGGATTCTCCGTCCCGCCAGTATCAGGATTGTCCGTCTCGCAGTATCAGGATTGTCCGTCTCGCCAGTATCAGGATTCTCCGTCTCGCCAGCATCAGGATTCTCCGTCTCGCCAGCATCAGGATTCTCCGTCCCGCCAGTATCAGGATTCTCCGTCCCACCAGTATCAGGACTCTCCGTCTCGCCAGTATCAGGATTCTCCATCCCGCCAGTATCAGGATTCTCCGTCACGCCAGTATCAGGATTCTCCGTCCCGCCAGTATCAGGACTCTCCGTCCCGCCAGTATCAGGATTCTCCGTCCAGCCAGTATCAGGATTCTCCGTCACGCCAGTATCAGGATTGTCTGTCCCGCCAGTATCAGGATTCTCCGTCCCACCAGTATCAGGATTCTCCGTCTCACCAGTATCAGGATTCTCCGTCTCGCCAGTATCAGGATTCTCCGTCCCGCCAGTATCAGGATTCTCCGTCCAACCAGTATCAGGTTTTTCCGTCTCGCCAGTATCAGGATTTTTCGTCCCGCCAGTATCAGGATTCTCCGTCACGCCAGTATCGGGATTCTCCGTCACGCCAGTATCAGGATTCGCCGTCCCGCCAGTATCAGGATTGTCCGTCTCGCCAGTATCGGGATTCTCAGTCTCGCCAGTCCAGTGTCAGGATTGTCCGTCTCGCCAGCATCAGGATTCGCCGTCTCGCCAGTATCAGGATTGTCCGTCTCGCCAGTATCAGGATTGTCCGTCCCGCCAGTATCAGGATTGTCCATCGCGCCAGTATCAGGATTCTCCGTCACGCCAGTATCAGGATTCTCCGTCTCGCCAGTATCAGGACTCTCCGTCTCGCCAGCATCAGGATTCTCCGTCTCGCCAGTATCAGGATTGTCTGTCCCGCCAGTATCAGGATTCTCCGTCCCACCAGTATCAGGATTCTCCGTCTCGCCAGTATCAGGATTGTCCGTCTAGCCAGTATCAGGATTCTCCGTCTCGCCAGTATCAGGATTCTCCGCCCCGCCAGTATCAGGATTCTCCGTCCAACCAGTATCAGGTTTTTCCGTCTCGCCAGTATCAGGATTGTTCGTCCCGCCAGTATCAGGATTCTCCGTCACGCCAGTATCGGGATTCTCCGTCACGTCAGTATCAGGATTCGCCGTCCCGCCAGTATCAGGATTGTCCGTCTCGCCAGTATCGGGATTCTCAGTCTCGCCAGTCCAGTGTCAGGATTGTCCGTCTCGCCAGCATCAGGATTGTCCGTCTCGCCAGTATCAGGATTGTCCGTCTCGCCAGTATCAGGATTGTCCGTCCCGCCAGTATCAGGATTGTCCATCGCGCCAGTATCAGGATTCTCCGTCATGCCAGTATCAGGATTCTCCGTCTCGCCAGTATCAGGACTCTCCGTCTCGCCAGCATCAGGATTCTCCATCTCGCCAGTATCAGGATTGTCCGTCTCGCCAGCATCAGGACTCTCCGTCTCGCCAGTATCAGGATTGTCCGTCTCGCCAGTATCAGGATTCTCCGTCTCGCCAGTATCAGGATTTTCCGTCTCGCCAGCATCAGGATTCTCCGCTCGCCAGTATCAGGATTCTCCGTCCCGCCAGTATCAGGATTGTCCGTCCCGCCAGTATCAGGATTGTCCGTCCCGCCAGTATCAGGATTCTCCGTCTCGCCAGTATCAGGATTCTCCGTCCCGCCAGTATCAGGATTCTCCGTCTCGCTAGTATCAGGATTCTCCGTCTCGCCAGTATCAGGATTCTCCGTCACGCCATATCAGGACTCTCCGTCTCGCCAGTATCAGGACTCTCCGTCTCGCCAGTATCAGGATTGTCCATCTCGCCCGTATCAGGATTGTCCATCACGCCAGTATCAGGAGTCTCCGTCCCTCCAGTATCAGGATTCTCCGTCCCGCCAGTATCAGGACTCTCCGTCTCGCCAGTATCAGGATTCTCCGTCTCGCCAGTATCAGGATTGTCCGTCTCGCCAGTATCAGGATTGTCCGTCCCGCCAATATCAGGATTCTCCGTCCCGCCAGTATCAGGATTCTCCGTCCCACCAGTATCAGGAGTCTCCGTCTCGCCAGTATCAGGATTGTCTGTGTCGCCAGTATCAGGATTGTCCGTCCCGCCAGTATCAGGATTGTCCGTCACGCCAGTATCAGGATTGTCCGTCTCGCCAGTATCAGGATTGTCCATCTCGCCAGCATCAGGACTCTCCATCTCGCCAGTATCAGGATTGTCCGTCTCGCCAGTATCAGGATTCTCCGTCCCGCCAGTATCAGGATTGTCCGTCTCGCCAGCATCAGGATTCTCCATCTCGACAGTATCGGGATTGTCCGTCCCGCCAGTATCAGGATTGTCCGTCTCGCCAGTATCAGGATTCTCCTTCACGCCAGTATCAGGATTCTCCGTCTCGCCAGTATCAGGATTCTCCGTCCCGCCAGTATCAGGATTGTCCGTCTCGCCAGTATCAGGATTCTCCGTCCCGCCAGTATCAGGATTGTCCGTCTCGCCAGTATCAGGATTGTCCGTCTCGCCAGTATCAGGACTCTCCGTCTCGCAAGTATCAGGATTGTCCGTCTCGCCAGTATCAGGATTCTCCGTCTCGCCAGCATCAGGATTCTCCGTCCCGCCAGCATCAGGATTCTCCGTCCCGCCAGTATCAGGATTCTCCGTCCCACCAGTATCAGGACTCTCCGTCTCGCCAGTATCAGGATTCTCCATCCCGCCAGTATCAGGATTCTCCGTCACGCCAGTATCAGGATTCTCCGTCCCGCCAGTATCAGGACTCTCCGTCCCGCCAGTATCAGGATTCTCCGTCCAGCCAGTATCAGGATTCTCCGTCACGCCAGTATCAGGATTGTCTGTCCCGCCAGTATCAGGATTCTCCGTCCCACCAGTATCAGGATTCTCCGTCTCACCAGTATCAGGATTCTCCGTCTCGCCAGTATCAGGATTCTCCGTCCCGCCAGTATCAGGATTCTCCGTCCAACCAGTATCAGGTTTTTCCGTCTCGCCAGTATCAGGATTTTTCGTCCCGCCAGTATCAGGATTCTCCGTCACGCCAGTATCGGGATTCTCCGTCACGCCAGTATCAGGATTCGCCGTCCCGCCAGTATCAGGATTGTCCGTCTCGCCAGTATCGGGATTCTCAGTCTCGCCAGTCCAGTGTCAGGATTGTCCGTCTCGCCAGCATCAGGATTCGCCGTCTCGCCAGTATCAGGATTGTCCGTCTCGCCAGTATCAGGATTGTCCGTCCCGCCAGTATCAGGATTGTCCATCGCGCCAGTATCAGGATTCTCCGTCACGCCAGTATCAGGATTCTCCGTCTCGCCAGTATCAGGACTCTCCGTCTCGCCAGCATCAGGATTCTCCGTCTCGCCAGTATCAGGATTGTCTGTCCCGCCAGTATCAGGATTCTCCGTCCCACCAGTATCAGGATTCTCCGTCTCGCCAGTATCAGGATTGTCCGTCTAGCCAGTATCAGGATTCTCCGTCTCGCCAGTATCAGGATTCTCCGCCCCGCCAGTATCAGGATTCTCCGTCCAACCAGTATCAGGTTTTTCCGTCTCGCCAGTATCAGGATTGTTCGTCCCGCCAGTATCAGGATTCTCCGTCACGCCAGTATCGGGATTCTCCGTCACGTCAGTATCAGGATTCGCCGTCCCGCCAGTATCAGGATTGTCCGTCTCGCCAGTATCGGGATTCTCAGTCTCGCCAGTCCAGTGTCAGGATTGTCCGTCTCGCCAGCATCAGGATTGTCCGTCTCGCCAGTATCAGGATTGTCCGTCTCGCCAGTATCAGGATTGTCCGTCCCGCCAGTATCAGGATTGTCCATCGCGCCAGTATCAGGATTCTCCGTCATGCCAGTATCAGGATTCTCCGTCTCGCCAGTATCAGGACTCTCCGTCTCGCCAGCATCAGGATTCTCCATCTCGCCAGTATCAGGATTGTCCGTCTCGCCAGCATCAGGACTCTCCGTCTCGCCAGTATCAGGATTGTCCGTCTCGCCAGTATCAGGATTCTCCGTCTCGCCAGTATCAGGATTTTCCGTCTCGCCAGCATCAGGATTCTCCGCTCGCCAGTATCAGGATTCTCCGTCCCGCCAGTATCAGGATTGTCCGTCCCGCCAGTATCAGGATTGTCCGTCCCGCCAGTATCAGGATTCTCCGTCTCGCCAGTATCAGGATTCTCCGTCCCGCCAGTATCAGGATTCTCCGTCTCGCTAGTATCAGGATTCTCCGTCTCGCCAGTATCAGGATTCTCCGTCACGCCATATCAGGACTCTCCGTCTCGCCAGTATCAGGACTCTCCATCTCGCCAGTATCAGGATTGTCCATCTCGCCCGTATCAGGATTGTCCATCACGCCAGTATCAGGAGTCTCCGTCCCTCCAGTATCAGGATTCTCCGTCCCGCCAGTATCAGGACTCTCCGTCTCGCCAGTATCAGGATTCTCCGTCTCGCCAGTATCAGGATTGTCCGTCTCGCCAGTATCAGGATTGTCCGTCCCGCCAATATCAGGATTCTCCGTCCCGCCAGTATCAGGATTCTCCGTCCCACCAGTATCAGGAGTCTCCGTCTCGCCAGTATCAGGATTGTCTGTGTCGCCAGTATCAGGATTGTCCGTCCCGCCAGTATCAGGATTGTCCGTCACGCCAGTATCAGGATTGTCCGTCTCGCCAGTATCAGGATTGTCCATCTCGCCAGCATCAGGACTCTCCATCTCGCCAGTATCAGGATTGTCCGTCTCGCCAGTATCAGGATTCTCCGTCCCGCCAGTATCAGGATTGTCCGTCTCGCCAGCATCAGGATTCTCCATCTCGACAGTATCGGGATTGTCCGTCCCGCCAGTATCAGGATTGTCCGTCTCGCCAGTATCAGGATTCTCCTTCACGCCAGTATCAGGATTCTCCGTCTCGCCAGTATCAGGATTCTCCGTCCCGCCAGTATCAGGATTGTCCGTCTCGCCAGTATCAGGATTCTCCGTCCCGCCAGTATCAGGATTGTCCGTCTCGCCAGTATCAGGATTGTCCGTCTCGCCAGTATCAGGACTCTCCGTCTCGCAAGTATCAGGATTGTCCGTCTCGCCAGTATCAGGATTCTCCGTCTCGCCAGCATCAGGATTCTCCGTCCCGCCAGCATCAGGATTCTCCGTCCCGCCAGTATCAGGATTCTCCGTCCCACCAGTATCAGGACTCTCCGTCTCGCCAGTATCAGGATTCTCCATCCCGCCAGTATCAGGATTCTCCGTCACGCCAGTATCAGGATTCTCCGTCCCGCCAGTATCAGGACTCTCCGTCCCGCCAGTATCAGGATTCTCCGTCCAGCCAGTATCAGGATTCTCCATCACGCCAGTATCAGGATTGTCTGTCCCGCCAGTATCAGGATTCTCCGTCCCACCAGTATCAGGATTCTCCGTCTCACCAGTATCAGGATTCTCCGTCTCGCCAGTATCAGGATTCTCCGTCCCGCCAGTATCAGGATTCTCCGTCCAACCAGTATCAGGTTTTTCCGTCTCGCCAGTATCAGGATTGTTCGTCCCGCCAGTATCAGGATTCTCCGTCACGCCAGTATCGGGATTCTCCGTCACGCCAGTATCAGGATTCGCCGTCCCGCCAGTATCAGGATTGTCCGTCTCGCCAGTATCGGGATTCTCAGTCTCGCCAGTCCAGTGTCAGGATTGTCCGTCTCGCCAGCATCAGGATTCTCCGTCTCGCCAGTATCAGGATTTTCCGTCTCGCCAGTATCAGGATTGTCCGTCCCGCCAGTATCAGGATTGTCCATCGCGCCAGTATCAGGATTCTCCGTCACGCCAGTATCAGGATTCTCCGTCTCGCCAGTATCAGGACTCTCCGTCTCGCCAGCATCAGGATTCTCCGTCTCGCCAGTATCAGGATTGTCCGTCTCGCCAGTATCAGGATTCTCCGTTTCGCCAGTATCAGGATTGTCCGTCTCGCCAGTATCTGGACTCTCCGTCTCGCCAGCATCAGGACTCTCCGTCTCACCAGTATCAGGATTGTCCGTCTCGCCAGTATCAGGATTCTGCGTCTCGCCAGTATCAGGATTCTCCGTCTCGCCAGTATCAGGATTTTCAGTCTCGCCAGCATCAGGATTCACCGCTCGCCAGTATCAGGATTCTCCGTCCCGCCAGTATCAGGATTGTCCGTCCCGCCAGTATCAGGATTCTCCGTCTCGCCAGTATCAAGGTTCTCCGTCCCGCCAGTATCAGGATTCTCCGTCTCGCCAGTATCAGGATTCTCCGTCTCGCCAGTATCAGGATTCTCCGTCACGCCATATCAGGACTCTCCGTCTCGCCAGTATCAGGACTCTCCGTCTCGCCAGTATCAGGATTGTCCATCTCGGCCGTATCAGGATTGTCCGTCACGCCAGTATCAGGTCTCTCCGTCCCTCCAGTATCAGGATTCTCCGTCCCGCCAGTATCAGGACTCTCCATCTCGCCAGTATCAGGATTGTCCGTCTCGCCAGTATCAGGATTGTCCGTCTCGCCAGTATCAGGATTGTCCATCTCGCCAGCATCAGGACACTCCGTCTCGCCAGTATCAGGATTGTCCGTCTCGCCAGTATCAGGAATCTCCGTCCCGCCAGTATCAGGATTGTCCGTCTCGCCAGCATCAGGATTCTCCATCTCGCCAGTATCGGGATTGTCCGTCCCGCCAGTATCAGGATTGGCTGTCTCGCCAGTATCAGGATTCTCCTTCACGCCAGTATCAGGATTCTCCGTCTCGCCAGTATCAGGATTCTCTGTCCCGCCATAATCAGGATTCTCCGTCTCGCCAGTATCAGGATTCTCCGTCCCGCCAGTATCAGGATTGTCTGTCTCGCCAGTATCAGGATTGTCCGTCTCGCCAGTATCAGGACTCTCCGTCTCGCCAGTATCAGGATTGTCCGTCTCGCCAGTATCAGGATTCTCCGTCTCGCCAGCATCAGGATTCTCCGTCTCGCCAGCATCAGGATTCTCCGTCCCGCCAGTATCAGGATTCTCCGTCCCGCCAGTATCAGGACTCTCCGTCTCGCCAGTATCAGGATTCTCCATCCCGCCAGTATCAGGATTCTCCGTCACGCCAGTATCAGGATTCTCCGTCCCGCCAGTATCAGGACTCTCCGTCCCGCCAGTATCAGGATTCTCCGTCCAGCCAGTATCAGGATTCTCCGTCACGCCAGTATCAGGATTGTCTGTCCCGCCAGTATCAGGATTCTCCGTCCCACCAGTATCAGGATTCTCCGTCTCACCAGTATCAGGATTCTCCGTCTCGCCAGTATCAGGATTCTCCGTCCCGCCAGTATCAGGATTCTCCGTCCAACCAGTATCAGGGGCGAAATTCTCCGTTATCGGCGGAAACTCCGCCGATCGGCGCTAAAAACGGCGCAAATCCCACTTGCGTCACGTCATAAAAATGGGCCGATAGTCTGCGGCCCGAAATGGGCTAGCAGCGACGTAACGGGATCCGCGCTTGCGCAGTGGTTCACGCCGTGCAGCGTCATACGCGCTGCACGGCGTGACGGCTCATAAGGCCGCGCAGCTCCCCCCCACCCGACCGGAACACCCGACCGCAACACCCGACTTGATGGCTGGCCGTCGCTCAGCCCCGAGATTCGAGTCACGCGATGTGGAGGCGCTCCTGGATGCGGTGGAGCAGAGGAGGGACGCCCTGTATCCCGGGCACGGCCGCAGAGTTGCCCCACGCCACAGCCGGCGTCTCTGGAGGGAGGTGGCAGAGGCTGTCACCGCTGTGGCCCTAACACCACGGACAGGCACCCAGTGCCACAAGAAGGTGAACGACCTCGTCAGAGCAGGCAGGGTGAGCGTCCCCCATATCCCCCATATCCCCTCTCCCCCAAATCCCCCCTCCCCCATATCCCCCCCTCCCCCATATCCCCCCTCCCCCATATCCCCCATATCCCCCATATCCCCCCTCCCCCATATCCCCCCTCCCCCATATCCCACCCTCCCCCATATCCCCCCTCCCCCATATCCCCCCTCCCCCATATCCCCCCTCCCCCATATCCCCCATATCCCCCCTCCCCCATATCCCCCATATTCCCCCCTCCCCCATATCCCCCCTCCCCCATATCCCCCCTCCCCCATATCCCCCATATCCCCCCTCCCCCAAATCCTCCCTCCCCCATATCCCCCCTCCCCCATATCCCCCATATTCCCCCTCCCCCATATCCCCCCTCCCCCATATCCCCCCTCCCCCATATCCCCCCTCCCCATATCCCCCATATTCCCCCCTCCCCCATATCTCCCCCTCCCCCATATCCCCCCTCCCCCATATCCCCCATATCCCCCCTCCCCCATATCCCCCCTCCCCCATATCCCCCATATCCCCCTCCCCCATATCCCCCATATTCCCCCCTCCACCATATCCCCCATATTCCCCCCTCCCCCATATCCCCCATATCCCCCTCCCCCATATCCCCCATATCCCCCCTCCCCCATATCCCCCCTCCCCCATATCCCCCCTCCCCCATATCCCCCATATCCCCCCTCCCCCATATCCCCCCTCCCCCATATCCCCCCTCCCCCATATCCCCCATATTCCCCCCTCCCCCATATCCCCCCCTCCCCCATATCCCCCCTCCCCCATATCCCCCATATCCCCCCTCCCCATATCCCCCCTCCCCCATATCCCCCCTCCCCCATATCCCCCATATTCCCCCCTCCCCCATATCCCCCCCTCCCCCATATCCCCCCTCCCCCATATCCCCCATATCCCCCCTCCCCCATATCCCCCCCTCCCCCATATCCCCCATATCCCCCTCCCCCATATCCCCCATATTCCCCCCTCCACCATATCCCCCATACTCCCCCCTCCCCCATATCCCCCATATCCCCCTCCCCCATATCCCCCATTTCCCCCCTCCCCCATATCCCCCATATCCCCCCTCCCCATATCCCCCATATCCCCCCTCCCCCATATCCCCCCTCCCCCATATCCCCCATATCCCCAAGTGAATCCAGCCCTAACCTTAACCTCTGCAATGCACGCGCAACCGATGGCGTGCATTCATATACCTGCCTAACACTGTTGCCTTTTACCCCTGCCACCCCCCCCCCCCAGGAGAAGCGCGCACACAACAATAGGGAGCATGTGAGGACTGGAGGAGGGCCCGCTGATGAGAGGCCACTGACCGTACACGAGGAAAGGGCCCTGGAACTGGCTGGCGGACCTGAGGACCGGGAGGTTGCTGATGCAGAGGTCGGGGCCCCTCGAGCAAGTGAGCCACCAACAGCCCGTCCCCATATCCCCCCTCCCCTATATCCCCCTCTCCCGAATCACCTGATCACTGCCTGATGTCTAACCATGCATGCTTCATTGTGTATCGCAGGACCAAACGTCCAGGCACCCATCCCCGCAGATGCAGACCGCCCGCAGGATGCCCCTCGGAGACCACGGGAGACGGAGAGACCCGCACCCTCCAGCATGCGACGCCCACAGGATGCCCCTCGGAGACCACGGGAGACGGAGAGACCCGAACCCTCCAGCATGCGACGCCCGCAGGATGCCCCTCGGAGACCACGGGAGACGGAGAGACCCGAACCCTCCAGCATGCGACGCCCGCAGGATGCCCCTCGGAGACCACGGGAGACGGAGAGACCCGAACCCTCCAGCATGCGACGCCCGCAGGATGCCCCTCGGAGACCACGGGAGACGGAGAGACCCGAACCCTCCAGCATGCGACGCCCGCAGGATGCCCCTCGGAGACCACGGGAGACGGAGAGACCCGAACCCTCCAGCATGCGACGCCCGCAGGATGCCCCTCGGAGACTACGGGAGACGGAGAGACCTGGAGCAACAGGGAGACGACACCCCCGTCACGTGCGGGAGCGACCACCCAGCGATGAGGGGGGCAGCCACAGGCCCCCGTCACATCCGAGCCAGGACACCACTACCCAGGACACCACTATCCAGGACACCCCTACCCGGGACACCACTACCCAGGACACCCCTACCCGGGACACCACTACCCGGGACAGCACTACCCGGGACAGCACTACCCGGGACAGCACTACCCAGGACACCCCTACCCGGGAAGACGAAATACCGGACAGTGACTCAGAGTGGATGGGTGGAGACGAACCCCCACCCCAAAGTGCCATGGACTCAGAGTGGGACGAAGAGCACGACACAACGCCACTGCTGTCACCAACACCCTCCACCATCGCAGAAACACTCACCACGGTTGTGCACTTTAGTGATGAGGCGTCTGGTACACTCACTGGTGCGCACAACACAGCCGTCCCGGTACAGCAGGTGGAGGTAGGAGCAGCAGAGGGACCGGGCGGTCGGAGGGCAGCCCAGGCCAAGCGAACATCTGCCGCCCAGATGGATCCCGGGTTCCTGCAGTTACCACACCCACACATAGATCCGATGCAACCACCGACACGGAGACGAGCGAATAGGGTGACGGGTGGCTTGCGGCGGCTGCGGTCGCAGGTGGAGGAGTCCACCCGCGTCCAGGAGCTGGGAGTGGTCCCTGTCATGCGTGCCACCCAGGCTGACACCGCACGGGTGGCGTCCGCGGTGGAGGCAATGGGTGCGACGGTGTCAGACATGGGGAACGGTTTGCGAGGCCTGGGGCCTTCCGTGCAGGCGGCGTCTGTGGCCCAGGAAATGGCTGCCCTCTCACAGGAGGCCATGAGCCAGTGCCAGCGCCAGATGGCAGAGGCGCTCAACGCCATAGCCCAGTCTCAGCAGGCCATGGCCCAGTCTCAGCAGGCCATAGCCCAGTCTCTGCAGGCCATGGCCCAGTCTCTGCAGGCCATGGCCCAGTCTCAGCAGGCCATCGCTGAGGGCATCGGCGCCAGTGGCCATGTGCGAGCTGGCGTCGCACTGTCGCAGACAGGGTTCGACAACCCCCTGGGCTCCATGGCTGCAAACCTGCAGACCCCTGTCGATACCAGCACGGGCCTCCAGGACTGGCAGCGCCAGATGTCGGGGGCGCGTCGGATGGCCAGTCCGTTCGCATCCCCCACCCATGTAGAGGCCTGGGGGCCATCGGGCACCCCGAGGGAGGAGGAGGTGGTGTGGTCCGTCCCGGCTCCCTCTGTAGGGGAGGTCCCGGTACACCGCGACACCTCGGACTCCCCCCCTTCCGTCCCAGGTGCATCGGGTGGGCAACGGGCAGGACAGGCTGGCAGCTCGCCATCCCAGTCGCCCGGGCCGCAGCCTGGCCCATCTAGGCCAGGACGCCCCAGGAAACGGCCGCCAAAGGGATCCAGTGTCAGAGGGCAGGAATCACAGGAGTCCACCTCCAGTTCTGCTGTACCGTCTGGGGAACCACGTAGACGTAGTCAAAGGGCCCGTAAGGCCAAACAATTAGACACTGAGTAGGTTGGCACGGGTGCAGGGCACAGATGAGTTTTAGGCGCTAGGGCACGTGCATGAACTCCTTTGGTTATTAAAGTCAATGTTACACCTACCGAAGCTGCCTTTGTGCTCTGTCCAAAGTGTGCGGGGGTGTCATGTACGTTGAGCGCAAGTGTGTGTGTGAGGGGTGGTCTTACCTCAGCCCCAGGTGAGTCTGCCCCCTTCCCCCTGGGCCGCCATCAACATCCCCCAGGCAGAGGACGGGACCGTGCGCTGCAGTGTCACAGCCGCATGCAGGGATGGTCCGGGTGGATGGTGGTACTGTGGCCATGGGTCAGACATAGTCCAACGATGTAGAGCCAGGAGCTCATCGGAGGCGGGTTGTCATCATCCTCCATGGCCTGCGATAGACACGCGTCCACCCGCAACTGGGTGAGCCCGGCCCGTTGTGCCGCCGGTGGATCGGCAATTGTGAGTGGGGGGGTGGTGTGCATGCGGGTGGGGTGTGTGGGGTTGGGGAGGGGGGTGAGGGTGCTGGGTGGGTGGATGGGTGGGGGGTGTGGGTGGTCGGCTGTTGTCATGGTGTGCGGTCTGTGGCCATACTACCCGATTCCCACGCCCATCTAGTCAGTGAAGCGGGCGTCTATCAGTCTGTCCCGTGCCCGCTGGGCCAGCCGGTAACGGTGGACAGCCACCCGTCTGTGTCTACCCCGTCTGCCCTGACCATTGCCCCCATCCCCCTCATCTGGGGAGGACTGGGCCTCTTCCTGCTGCTCCTCCACTCCGCCCTCCTCTGCCTGCGGCACATCGCCCCTCTGCTGGGCTATGTTGTGCAGGACGCAGCACACCACAATGATGCGGCCGACCCTATCTGACCGATACTGGAGGGCGCCCCCAGAGAGGTCCAGGCACCTGAAACGCATCTTCAGCACGCCAAAGCACCTCTCGATCACTCCCCTTGTCGCTACATGGGCATCATTGTAGCGGTTCTCCGCCTCATTGCGTGGCCTCCGTATAGGCGTCATCAGCCACGATCGCAATGGGTAGCCCCTGTCGCCCAGCAACCAGCCCCTCAGCCGGGGATGGCGTCCCTCGTACATGCCGGGGATGGATGACCGCGACAACACGAATGAGTCGTGTACACTGCCTGGGTGACGGGCGCAGACGTGCAGGATCATCATGCGGTGGTCGCAGACCACCTGTACGTTCATCGAATATGTCCCCTTCCTATTAGTGAACACGGCCCTGTTGTCTGCAGGTGGCCGCACGGCGACGTGCATCCCATCGATCGCGCCCTGGACCATGGGGAACCCGGCAATGGCAGAGAAGCCCACGGCCCGGGCATCTTGGCTGGCCCGGTCCACGGGGAAGCGGATGTAGCGGTGCGCCATGGCATAAAGGGCATCTGTCACTGCCCGGATGCACCGATGCACCGATGTCTGCGATATGCCGGACAGGTCCCCACTCGGTGCCTGGAATGACACCGTTGCATAAAAGTTCAGGGCCACCGTAACCTTGACGGACACGGGGAGAGGGTGTCCCCCGTCAGTGCCACGCGGTGACAGGTGTGCCAGCAGGTGGCAGATGTGTGCCACGGTTTCCCGGCTCATCCGGAGTCTCCTCCTGCATTCCCGGTCCGTGAGGTCCTGGTATGACTGCCGGGGCCGGTACACACGGGGCGCCCTCGGGTGCCTCCGTTGCCGTGGGGCCGCGACGTCCTCCTCCCCCTCCTCGTCCTGTCGGTCAGGTGTCCCTCCAGCCTGGGCGGCTGCCGCCTGCCCCTCTGCGGCAGCCTGCGCCGCCTCTCTGGCATGCTCCTCCTCCTCCTCCTCCTCCTCATCCAGGGCAACATAGACATGAGCGGCTGCTACCACGGCGGCCAACATCGCTGGATGATCTGAAAACATGACGACCTGGTGGGGGGGAGGGGAACGACGACATGTCATCATTGCCCATATCCCCTCCTCCCCCCAGCCAGGTGGCATGGACCGCATGGGTCCAACTATTGGAGGCTGGCACCTGGCCAGGTGGACCAACTCATTTGCCCTCCCATCACCCACCCCGGCACGGACCCCCCCCCCCAACCTCCACCCCGGCACGGACCCCCTCCCCAACCTCGACCCCGGCACGGACCCCCTCCCCAACCACCAACCTCCACCCCGGCACGGACCCCCTCCCCAACCCCCAACCTCCACCCCGGCACGGACACCCTCCCCAACCTCCACCCCGGCACGGACCCCCTCCCCAACCCCCAACCTCCACCCCGGCACGGACCCCCTCCCCAACCCCCAACCTCCACCCCGGCACGGACCCCCTCCCCAACCCCCAACCTCCACCCCGGCACGGACCCCCTCCCCAACCTCCACCCCGGCACGGACCCCCTCCCCAACCCCCAACCTCCACCCCGACACGGACCCCCTCCCCAACCTCCACCCCGGCACGGACCCCCTCCCCAACCTCCACCCCGGCACGGACCCCCTCCCCAACCTCCACCCCGGCACGGACCCCCTCCCCAACCCCCAACCTCCACCCCGGCACGGACCCCCCCCCAACCTCCACCCCGGCACGGACCCCCTCCCCAACCCCCAACCTCCACCCCGGCACGGACCCCCTCCCCAACCTCCACCCCGGCACGGACCCCCTCCCCAACCCCCAACCTCCACCCCGGCACGGACCCCCCCCCCAACCTCCACCCCGGCACGGACCCCCTCCCCAACCTCCACCCTGGCACGGACCCCCTCCCCAACCTCCACCCCGGCACGGACCCCCTCCCCAACCCCCAACCTCCACCCCGGCACGGACCCCCTCCCGGAAATCCCCCGGAGCCCAGCCTACTCTAACCACCCCCCCCCCGCCCGCCGCACACACACACACAAGCCGAGACACACCTCTCCTCAGGCAATCAGTCTGCGGCCACGCCATTTCCTGCCCAGAGCCAACCCCCCAGGCCGTCACTCACCTCCTCGCTGGTCGGCGTGAGCCTGGAGCACCGGGTCACGCCGATGAAAAGGGGGTTTGATTGACGTCGACGTGAACGGTCATCACGTCGACGGGACTTCGGCCCATCCGGAAGGGAGAATATCGGCAGGCCGAAAATCGGCTGCCTTGCGCAGACCCGTGACATTCTCCGCGGCAGCGGCGCCATTAACGCCCCGCCGACTTTTCTCCCTTCGGAGACTTCGGCGGGGGCGGGGGCGGGATTCACGGCGGCCAACGGCCATTCTCCGACCCGGCGGGGGGTCAGAGAATGACGCCCCAGGTTTTTCCGTCTCGCCAGTATCAGGATCGTTCGTCCCGCCAGTATCAGGATTCTCCGTCACGCCAGTATCGGAATTCTCCGTCACGCCAGTATCAGGATTCGCCGTCCCGCCAGTATCAGGATTCTCCGTCTCGCCAGTATCAGGACTCTCCGTCCCGCCAGTATCAGGATTCTCCGTCCCACCAGTATCAGGATTCTCCGTCTCGCCAGTATCAGGATTGTCCGTCTCGCCAGTATCAGGATTCTCCATCTCGCCAGTATCAGTATTCTCCGTCTCGCCAGTATCAGGATTCTCCGTCCCGCCAGTATCAGGATTCTCCGTCCAACCAGTATCAGGTTTTTCCGTCTCGCCAGTATCAGGATTGTTCGTCCCGCCAGTATCAGGATTCTCCGTCACGCCAGTATCGGGATTCTCCGTCACGCCAGTATCAGGATTCGCCGTCCCGCCAGTATCAGGATTGTCCGTCTCGCCAGTATCGGGATTCTCAGTCTCGCCAGTCCAGTGTAAGGATTGTCCGTCTCGCCAGCATCAGGATTGTCCGTCTCGCCAGTATCAGGATTGTCCGTCTCGCCAGTATCAGGATTGTCCGTCCCGCCAGTATCAGGATTGTCCATCGCGCCAGTATCAGGATTCTCCATCACGCCAGTATCAGGATTCTCCGTCTCGCCAGTATCAGGACTCTCCGTCTCGCCAGCATCAGGATTCTCCGTCTCGCCAGTATCAGGATTGTCCGTCTCGCCAGTATCAGGATTCTCCGTCTCGCCAGTATCAGGATTGTCCGTCTCGCCAGTATCAGGACTCTCCGTCTCGCCAGCATCAGGACTCTCCGTCTCGCCAGTATCAGGATTGTCCGTCTCGCCAGTATCAGGATTCTGCGTCTCGCCAGTATCAGGATTCTCCGTCTCGCCAGTATCAGGATTTTCCGTCTCGCCAGCATCAGGATTCTCCGCTCGCCAGTATCAGGATTCTCCGTCCCGCCAGTATCAGGATTGTCCGTCCCGCCAGTATCAGGATTGTCCGTCCCGCCAGTATCAGGATTCTCCGTCTCGCCAGTATCAGGATTCTCCGTCCCGCCAGTATCAGGATTCTCCGTCTCGCCAGTATCAGGATTCTCCGTCTCGCCAGTATCAGGATTCTCCGTCACGCCATATCAGGACTCTCCGTCTCGCCAGTATCAGGACTCTCCGTCTCGCCAGTATCAGGATTGTCCATCTCGTCCGTATCAGGATTGTCCATCACGCCAATATCAGGACTCTCCGTCCCTCCAGTATCAGGATTCTCCGTCCCGCCAGTATCAGGACTCTCCGTCTCGCCAGTATCAGGAGTGTCCGTCTCGCCAGTATCAGGATTGTCCGTCTCGACAGCATCAGGATTCTCCATCCCACCAGTATCAGGATTCTCCTTCACGCCAGTATCAGGATTCTCCGTCTCGCCAGTAGCAGGATTCTCCGTCCCGCCAGTATCAGGATTCTCCGTCTCGCCAGTATCAGGATTCCCAATCCCGCCAGTATCAGGATTGTCCGTCTCGCCAGTATCAGGATTGTTCGTCCCGCCAGTATCAGGATTCTCCGTCCCGCCAGTATCAGGATTCTCCGTCTCGCCAGTATCAGGATTGTCCGTGTCGCCAGTATCAGGATTGTCCGTCTCGCCAGTATCAGGATTGGCCGTCTCGCCAGTATCAGGACTCTCCGTCTCGCAAGTATCAGGATTGTCCATCTCGCCAGTATCAGGATTCTCCGTCTCGCCAGCATCAGGATTCTCCGTCTCGCCAGCATCAGGATTCTCCGTCCCGCCAGTATCAGGATTCTCCGTCCCGCCAGTATCAGGACTCTCCGTCTCGCCAGTATCAGGATTCTCCATCCCGCCAGTATCAGGATTCTCCATCACGCCAGTATCAGGATTCTCCGTCCCGCCAGTATCAGGACTCTCCGTCCCACCAGTATCAGGATTCTCCGTCCAGCCAGTATCAGGATTCTCCGTCACGCCAGTATCAGGATTGTCTGTTCCACCAGTATCAGGATTCTCCGTCCCACCAGTATCAGGATTCTCCGTCTCACCAGTATCAGGATTCTCCGTCTCGCCAGTATCAGGATTCTCCGTCCCGCCAGTATCAGGATTCTCCGTCCAACCAGTATCAGGTTTTTCCGTCTCGCCAGTATCAGGATTGTTCGTCCCGCCAGTATCAGGATTCTCCGTCACGCCAGTATCGGAATTCTCCGTCACGCCAGTATCAGGATTCGCCGTCCCGCCAGTATCAGGATTGTCCGTCTCGCCAGTATCGGGATTCTCAGTCTCGCCAGTCCAGTGTCAGGATTGTACGTCTCGCCAGCATCAGGATTCTCCGTCTCGCCAGTATCAGGATTGTCCGTCTCGCCAGTATCAGGATTGTCCGTCACGCCAGTATCAGGATTGTCCATCGCGCCAGTATCAGGATTCTCCGTCACGCCAGTATCAGGATTGTCCGTCTCGCCAGTATCAGGACTCTCCGTCTCGCCAGCATCAGGATTCTCCGTCTCGCCAGTATCAGGATTGTCCGTCTCGCCAGTATCAGGATTCTCCGTTTCGCCAGTATCAGGATTGTCCGTCTCGCCAGTATCAGGACTCT
This sequence comes from Scyliorhinus torazame, assembly GCF_047496885.1. NCBI lineage: Eukaryota > Metazoa > Chordata > Chondrichthyes > Carcharhiniformes > Scyliorhinidae > Scyliorhinus > Scyliorhinus torazame. The sequence goes on from NC_092729.1 coordinate 45,525,529, forward strand.
CCGTCTCGCCAGCATCAGGACTCTCCGTCTCACCAGTATCAGGATTGTCCGTCTCGCCAGTATCAGGATTCTGCGTCTCGCCAGTATCAGGATTCTCCGTCTCGCCAGCATCAGGATTTTCCGTCTCGCCAGCATCAGGATTCTCCGCTCGCCAGTATCAGGATTCTCCGTCCCGCCAGTATCAGGATTCTCCCTCCCGCCAGTATCAGGATTGTCCGTCCCGCCAGTATCAGGATTCTCCGTCTCGCCAGTATCAAGGTTCTCCGTCCCGCCAGTATCAGGATTCTCCGTCTCGCCAGTATCAGGATTCTCCGTCTCGCCAGTATCAGGATTCTCCGTCACGCCATATCAAGGCTCTCCGTCTCGCCAGTATCAGGGCTCTCCGTCTCGCCAGTATCAGGATTGTCCATCTCGACCGTATCAGGATTGTCCGTCACGCCAGTATCAGGTCTCTCCGTCCCTCCAGCATCAGGATTCTCCGTCCCGCCAGTATCAGGACTCTCCATCTCGCCAGTATCAGGATTGTCCGTCTCGCCAGTATCAGGATTGTCCGTCTCGCCAGTATCAGGATTGTCCATCTCGCCAGCATCAGGACTCTCCGTCTCGCCAGTATCAGGATTGTCCGTCTCGCCAGTATCAGGAATCTCCGTCCCGCCAGTATCAGGATTGTCCGTCTCGCCAGCATCAGGATTCTCCATCTCGCCAGTATCGGGATTGTCCGTCCCGCCAGTATCAGGATTGTCCGTCTCGCCAGTATCAGGATTCTCCTTCACGCCAGTATCAGGATTCTCCGTCTCGCCAGTATCAGGATTCACCGTCCCTCCATAATCAGGATTCTCCGTCTCGCCAGTATCAGGATTCTCCGTCCCGCCAGTATCAGGATTGTCCATCTCGCCAGTATCAGGATTGTCCATCTCGCCAGTATCAGGACTCTCCGTCTCGCCAGTATCAGGATTGTCCGTCTCGCCAGTATCAGGATTCTCCGTCTCGCCAGCATCAGGATTCTCCGTCTCGCCAGCATCAGGATTCTCCGTCCCGCCAGTATCAGGATTCTCCGTCCCGCCAGTATCAGGACTCTCCGTCTCGCCAGTATCAGGATTCTCCATCCCGCCAGTATCAGGATTCTCCGTCATGCCAGTATCAGGATTCTCCGTCCCGCCAGTATCAGGACTCTCCGTCCCGCCAGTATCTGGATTCTCCGTCCAGCCAGTATCAGGATTCTCCATCTCGCCAGTATCAGGATTCTCCGTCCCGCCAGTATCAGGATTCTCCGTCCAGCCAGTATCAGGATTGTCCGTCTCGCCAGGATCAGGATTCTCCGTCTCGCCAGTATCAGGACTCTCCGTCTCGCCAGTATCAGGATTGTCCGTCTCGCCAGTATCAGGATTCTCCGTCTCGCCAGCATCAGGATTCTCCGTCTCGCCAGCATCAGGATTCTCCGTCCCGCCAGTATCAGGACTCTCCATCTCGCCAGTATCAGGATTGTCCGTCTCGCCAGTATCAGGATTGTCCGTCTCGCCAGTATCAGGATTGTGCGTCTCGCCAGAATCAGGATTCTCCATCCCGCCAGTATCAGGATTCTCCGTCCCGCCAGTATCAGGATTCTCCTTCCCGCCAGTATCAGGATTCTCCGTCACGCCAGTATCAGGATTCGCCGTCCCGCCAGTATCAGGATTGTCCGTCTCGCCAGTATCGGGATTCTCAGTCTCGCCAGTCCAGTGTCAGGATTGTCCGACTCGCCAGCATCAGGATTGTCCGTCTCGCCAGTATCAGGATTGTCCGTCTCGCCAGTATCAGGATTGTCCGTCCCGCCAGTATCAGGATTGTCCATCGCGCCAGTATCAGGATTCTCCGTCACGCCAGTATCAGGATTCTCCGTCTCGCCAGCATCAGGATTCTCCGTCTCGCCAGTATCAGGATTGTCCGTCTCGCCAGTATCAGGATTCTCCGTCTCGCCAGTATCAGGATTGTCCGTCTCGCCAGTATCAGGACTCTCCGTCTCGCCAGCATCAGGACTCTCCGTCTCGCCAGTATCAGGATTGTCCATCTCGCCAGTATCAGGATTCTGCGTCTTGCCAGCATCAGGATTCTCCGCTCGCCAGTATCAGGATTCTCCGTCCCGCCAGTATCAGGATTGTCCGTCCCGCCAGTATCAGGATTGTCCGTCCCGCCAGTATCAGGATTCTCCATCTCGCCAGTATCAGGATTCTCCGTCCCGCCAGCATCAGGACTCTCCGTCTCGCCAGTATCAGGATTGTCCGTCTCGCCAGTATCAGGATTCTGCGTCTCGCCAGTATCAGGATTCTCCGTCTCGCCAGTATCAGGATTTTCCGTCTCGCCAGCATCAGGATTCTCCGCTCGCCAGTATCAGGATTCTCCGTCCCGCCAGTATCAGGATTGTCCGTCCCGCCAGTATCAGGATTGTCCGTCCCGCCAGTATCAGGATTCTCCGTCTCGCCAGTATCAGGATTCTCCGTCCCGCCAGTATCAGGATTCTCCGTCTCGCCAGTATCAGGATTCTCCGTCTCGCCAGTATCAGTATTCTCCGTCACGCCATATCAGGACTCTCCGTCTCGCCAGTATCAGGACTCTCCGTCTCGCCAGTATCAGGATTGTCCATCTCGTCCGTATCAGGATTGTCCATCACGCCAGTATCAGGACTCTCCGTCCCTCCAGTATCAGGATTCTCCGTCCCGCCAGTATCAGGACTCTCCGTCTCGCCAGTATCAGGAGTGTCCGTCTCGCCAGTATCAGGATTGTCCGTCTCGACAGCATCAGGATTCTCCATCCCACCAGTATCAGGATTCTCCTTCACGCCAGTATCAGGATTCTCCGTCTCGCCAGTATCAGGATTCTCCGTCCCGCCAGTATCAGGATTCTCCGTCTCGCCAGTATCAGGATTCCCAATCCCGCCAGTATCAGGATTGTCCGTCTCGCCAGTATCAGGATTGTCCGTCCCGCCAGTATCAGGATTCTCCGTCCCGCCAGTATCAGGATTCTCCGTCTCGCCAGTATCAGGATTGTCCGTGTCGCCAGTATCAGGATTGTCCGTGTCGCCAGTATCAGGATTGTCCGTCACGCCAGTATCAGGATTGTCCGTCTCGCCAGTATCAGGATTGTCCATCTCGCCAGCATCAGGACTCTCCATCTCGCCAGTATCAGGATTGTCCGTCTCGCCAGTATCAGGATTCTCCGTCCCGCCAGTATCAGGATTGTCCGTCTCGCCAGCATCAGGATTCTCCATCTCGCCAGTATCGGGATTGTCCATCCCGCCAGTATCAGGATTGTCCGTCTCGCCAGTATCAGGATTCTCCTTCACGCCAGTATCAGGATTCTCCGTCTCACCAGTATCAGGATTCTCCGTCCCGCCAGTATCAGGATTCTCCGTCTCGCCAGTATCAGGATTCTCCGTCCCGCCAGTATCAGGATTGTCCGTCTCGCCAGTATCAGGATTGGCCGTCTCGCCAGTATCAGGACTCTCCGTCTCGCAAGTATCAGGATTGTCCATCTCGCCAGTATCAGGATTCTCCGTCTCGCCAGTATCAGGACTCTCCGTCTCGCCAGTATCAGGATTCTCCGTCCCGCCAGTATCAGGATTGTCCGTCTCGCCAGTATCAGGATTGGCCGTCTCGCCAGTATCAGGATTCTCCGTCCCGCCAGTATCAGGATTCTCCATCTCGCCAGCATCAGGATTCTCCGTCTCGCCAGCATCAGGATTCTCCGTCCCGCCAGTATCAGGATTCTCCGTCTCGCCAGCATCAGGATTCTCCGTCTCGCCAGCATCAGGATTCTCCGTCCCGCCAGTATCAGGATTCTCCGTCCCGCCAGTATCAGGACTCTCCGTCTCGCCAGTATCAGGATTCTCCATCACGCCAGTATCAGGTTTCTCCGTCCCGCCAGTATCAGGACTCTCCGTCCCACCAGTATCAGGATTCTCCGTCCAGCCAGTATCAGGATTCTCCGTCACGCCAGTATCAGGATTGTCTGTTCCACCAGTATCAGGATTCTCCGTCCCACCAGTATCAGGATTCTCCGTCTCACCAGTATCAGGATTCTCCGTCTCGCCAGTATCAGGATTCTCCGTCCCGCCAGTATCAGGATTCTCCGTCCAACCAGTATCAGGTTTTTCCGTCTCGCCAGTATCAGGATTGTTCGTCCCGCCAGTATCAGGATTCTCCGTCACGCCAGTATCGGAATTCTCCGTCACGCCAGTATCAGGATTCGCCGTCCCGCCAGTATCAGGATTGTCCGTCTCGCCAGTATCGGGATTCTCAGTCTCGCCAGTCCAGTGTCAGGATTGTACGTCTCGCCAGCATCAGGATTCTCCGTCTCGCCAGTATCAGGATTGTCCGTCTCGCCAGTATCAGGATTGTCCGTCACGCCAGTATCAGGATTGTCCATCGCGCCCGTATCAGGATTCTCCGTCACGCCAGTATCAGGATTGTCCGTCTCGCCAGTATCAGGACTCTCCGTCTCGCCAGCATCAGGATTCTCCGTCTCGCCAGTATCAGGATTGTCCGTCTCGCCAGTATCAGGATTCTCCGTTTCGCCAGTATCAGGATTGTCCGTCTCGCCAGTATCAGGACTCTCCGTCTCGCCAGCATCAGGACTCTCCGTCTCACCAGTATCAGGATTGTCCGTCTCGCCAGTATCAGGATTCTGCGTCTCGCCAGTATCAGGATTCTCCGTCTCGCCAGTATCAGGATTTTCCGTCTCGCCAGCATCAGGATTCTCCGCTCGCCAGTATCAGGATTCTCCGTCCCGCCAGTATCAGGATTCTCCCTCCCGCCAGTATCAGGATTGTCCGTCCCGCCAGTATCAGGATTCTCCGTCTCGCCAGTATCAAGGTTCTCCGTCCCGCCAGTATCAGGATTCTCCGTCTCGCCAGTATCAGGATTCTCCGTCTCGCCAGTATCAGGATTCTCCGTCACGCCATATCAAGGCTCTCCGTCTCGCCAGTATCAGGGCTCTCCGTCTCGCCAGTATCAGGATTGTCCATCTCGACCGTATCAGGATTGTCCGTCACGCCAGTATCAGGTCTCTCCGTCCCTCCAGCATCAGGATTCTCCGTCCCGCCAGTATCAGGACTCTCCATCTCGCCAGTATCAGGATTGTCCGTCTCGCCAGTATCAGGATTGTCCGTCTCGCCAGTATCAGGATTGTCCATCTCGCCAGCATCAGGACTCTCCGTCTCGCCAGTATCAGGATTGTCCGTCTCGCCAGTATCAGGAATCTCCGTCCCGCCAGTATCAGGATTGTCCGTCTCGCCAGCATCAGGATTCTCCATCTCGCCAGTATCGGGATTGTCCGTCCCGCCAGTATCAGGATTGTCCGTCTCGCCAGTATCAGGATTCTCCTTCACGCCAGTATCAGGATTCTCCGTCTCGCCAGTATCAGGATTCTCCGTCTCGCCAGTATCAGGATTCTTCGTCCCGCCAGTATCAGGATTGTCCGTCTCGCCAGTATCAGGATTGTCCGTCTCGCCAGTATCAGGACTCTCCGTCTCGCCAGTATCAGGATTGTCCGTCTCGCCAGTATCAGGATTCTCCGTCTCGCCAGCATCAGGATTCTCCGTCTCGCCAGCATCAGGATTCTCCGTCCCGCCAGTATCAGGATTCTCCGTCCCGCCAGTATCAGGACTCTCCGTCTCGCCAGTATCAGGATTCTCCATCCCGCCAGTATCAGGATTCTCCGTCATGCCAGTATCAGGATTCTCCGTCCCGCCAGTATCAGGACTCTCCGTCCCGCCAGTATCTGGATTCTCCGTCCAGCCAGTATCAGGATTCTCCATCTCGCCAGTATCAGGATTCTCCGTCCCGCCAGTATCAGGATTCTCCGTCCAGCCAGTATCAGGATTGTCCGTCTCGCCAGTATCAGGATTCTCCGTCTCGCCAGTATCAGGACTCTCCGTCTCGCCAGTATCAGGATTGTCCGTCTCGCCAGTATCAGGATTCTCCGTCTCGCCAGCATCAGGATTCTCCGTCTCGCAAGCATCAGGATTCTCCGTCCCGCCAGTATCAGGACTCTCCATCTCGCCAGTATCAGGATTGTCCGTCTCGCCAGTATCAGGATTGTCCGTCTCGCCAGTATCAGGATTGTGCGTCTCGCCAGAATCAGGAATCTCCATCCCGCCAGTATCAGGATTCTCCGTCCCGCCAGTATCAGGATTCTCCTTCCCGCCAGTATCAGGATTCTCCGTCACGCCAGTATCAGGATTCGCCGTCCCGCCAGTATCAGGATTGTCCGTCTCGCCAGTATCGGGATTCTCAGTCTCGCCAGTCCAGTGTCAGGATTGTCCGACTCGCCAGTATCAGGACTCTCCGTCTCGCCAGCATCAGGATTCTCCGTCTCGCCAGTATCAGGACTCTCCGTCTCGCCAGCATCAGGATTCTCCGTCTCGCCAGTATCAGGATTGTCCGTCTCGCCAGTATCAGAATTCTCCGTCTCGCCAGTATCAGGATTGTCCGTCTCGCCAGTATCAGGACTCTCCGTCTCGCCAGCATCAGGACTCTCCGTCTCGCCAGTATCAGGATTGTCCATCTCGCCAGTATCAGGATTCTGCGTCTCGCCAGCATCAGGATTCTCCGCTCGCCAGTATCAGGATTCTCCGTCCCGCCAGTATCAGGATTGTCCGTCCCGCCAGTATCAGGATTGTCCGTCCCGCCAGTATCAGGATTCTCCATCTCGCCAGTATCAGGATTCTCCGTCCCGCCAGTATCAGGATTCTCCGTCTCGCCAGTATCAGGATTCTCCGTCTCGCCAGTATCAGGATTCTCCGTCACGCCATATCGGGACTCTCCGTCTCGCCAGTATCAGGACTCTCCGTCTCGCCAGTATCAGGATTGTCCATCTCGCCCGTATCAGGATTGTCCGTCACGCCAGTATCAGGACTCTCCGTCCCTCCAGTATCAGGATTCTCCGTCCCGCCAGTAACAGGACTCTCCGTCTCGCCAGTATCAGGATTGTCCGTCTCACCAGTATCAGGATTGTCCGTCTCGCCAGCATCAGGATTCTCCATCCCGCCAGTATCAGGATTCTCCTTCACGCCAGTATCAGGATTCTCCGTCTCGCCAGTATCAGGATTCTCCGTCCCGCCAGTATCAGGATTCTCCTTCTCGCCAGTATCAGGATTCTCCATCCCGCCAGTATCAGGATTGTCCGTCTCGCCGGTATCAGGATTGTCCGTCCCGCCAGTATCAGGATTCTCCGTCCCGCCAGTATCAGGATTCTCCGTCCCACCAGTATCAGGATTCTCCGTCTCGCCAGTATCAGGATTGTCCGTGTCGCCAGTATCAGGATTGTCCATCCCGCCAGTATCAGGATTGTCCGTCACGCCAGTATCAGGATTGTCCGTCTCGCCAGTATCAGGATTCTCCGTCTCGCCAGTATCAGGATTGTCCGTCTCGCCAGTATCAGGATTGTCAATCCCGCCAGTATCAGGATTGTCCGTCACGCCAGTATCAGGATTGTCCGTCTCGCCAGTATCAGGATTGTCCATCTCGCCAGCATCAGGACTCTCCATCTCGCCAATATCAGGATTGTCCATCTCGCCAGTATTAGGATTCTCCGTCTCACCAGTATCAGGACTCTCCGTCTCGCCAGTATCAGGATTCTCCGTCCCGCCAGTATCAGGATTGTCCGTCTCGCCAGCATCAGGATTCTCCATCTCGCCAGTATCGGGATTGTCCATCCCGCCAGTATCAGGATTGTCCGTCTCGCCAGTATCAGGATTCTCCTTCACGCCAGTATCAGGATTCTCCGTCCCGCCAGTATCAGGATTCTCCGTCTCACCAGTATCAGGATTCTCTGTCCCGCCAGTATCAGGATTGTCCGTCTCGCCAGTATCAGGTTTGGCCGTCTCGCCAGTATCAGGACTCTCCGTCTCGCAAGTATCAGGATTGTCCGTCTCGCCAGTATCAGGATTCTCCGTCTCGCCAGCATCAGGATTCTCCGTCTCGCCAGCATCAGGATTCTCCGTCCCGCCAGTATCAGGATTCTCCGTCCCGCCAGTATCAGGACTCTCCGTCTCGCCAGTATCAGGATTCTCCATCCCGCCAGTATCAGGATTCTCCGTCACGCCAGTATCAGGATTCTCCGTCCCGCCAGTATCAGGACTCTCCGTCCCACCAGTATCAGGATTCTCCGTCCAGCCAGTATCAGGATTCTCCGTCACGCCAGTATCAGGATTGTCTGTTCCGCCAGTATCAGGATTCTCCGTCCCACCAGTATCAGGATTCTCCGTCTCACCAGTATCAGGATTCTCCGTCTCGCCAGTATCAGGATTCTCCGTCCCGCCAGTATCAGGATTCTCCGTCCAACCAGTATCAGGTTTTTCCGTCTCGCCAGTATCAGGATTGTTCGTCCCGCCAGTATCAGGATTCTCCGTCACGCCAGTATCGGGATTCTCCGTCACGCCAGTATCAGGATTCGCCGTCCCGCCAGTATCAGGATTGTCCGTCTCGCCAGTATCGGGATTCTCAGTCTCGCCAGTCCAGTGTCAGGATTGTCCGTCTCGCCAGCATCAGGATTCTCCGTCTCGCCAGTATCAGGATTGTCCGTCTCGCCAGTATCAGGATTGTCCGTCCCGCCAGTATCAGGATTGTCCATCGCGCCAGTATCAGGATTCTCCGTCACGCCAGTATCAGGATTCTCCGTCTCGCCAGTATCAGGACTCTCCGTCTCGCCAGCATCAGGATTCTCCGTCTCGCCAGTATCAGGATTCTCCGTCTCGCCAGCATCAGGATTCTCCGTCTCGCCAGTATCAGGATTGTCCGTCTCGCCAGTATCAGGATTCTCCGTCTCGCCAGTATCAGGATTGTCCGTCTCGCCAGTATCAGGACTCTCCGTCTCGCCAGCATCAGGACTCTCCGTCTCGCCAGTATCAGGATTGTCCATCTCGCCAGTATCAGGATTCTGCGTCTCGCCAGCATCAGGATTCTCCGCTCGCCAGTATCAGGATTCTCCGTCCGGCCAGTATCAGGATTGTCCGTCCCGCCAGTATCAGGATTGTCCTTCCCGCCAGTATCAGGATTCTCCATCTCGCCAGTATCAGGATTCTCCGTCCCGCCAGTATCAGGATTCTCCGTCTCGCCAGTATCAGGATTCTCCGTCTCGCCAGTATCAGGATTCTCCGTCACGCCATATCGGGACTCTCCGTCTCGCCAGTATCAGGACTCTCCGTCTCGCCAGTATCAGGATTGTCCATCTCGCCCGTATCAGGATTGTCCGTCACGCCAGTATCAGGACTCTCCGTCCCTCCAGTATCAGGATTCTCCGTCCTGCCAGTATCAGGACTCTCCATCTCGCCAGTATCAGGATTGTCCGTCTCACCAGTATCAGGATTGTCCGTCTCGCCAGCATCAGGATTCTCCATCCCGCCAGTATCAGGATTCTCCTTCACGCCAGTATCAGGATTCTCCGTCTCGCCAGTATCAGGATTCTCCGTCCCGCCAGTATCAGGATTCTCCTTCTCGCCAGTATCAGGATTCTCCATCCCGCCAGTATCAGGATTGTCCGTCTCGCCAGTATCAGGATTGTCCGTCCCGCCAGTATCAGGATTCTCCGTCCCGCCAGTATCAGGATTCTCCTTCCCACCAGTATCAGGATTCTCCGTCTCGCCAGTATCAGGATTGTCCGTGTCGCCAGTATCAGGATTGTCCATCCCGCCAGTATCAGGATTGTCCGTCACGCCAGTATCAGGATTGTCCGTCTCGCCAGTATCAGGATTCTCCGTCTCGCCAGTATCAGGATTGTCCGTGTCGCCAGTATCAGGATTGTCAATCCCGCCAGTATCAGGATTGTCCGTCACGCCAGTATCAGGATTGTCCGTCACGCCAGTATCAGGATTGTCCGTCTCGCCAGTATCAGGATTCTCCGTCTCGCCAGTATCAGGATTGTCCGTGTCGCCAGTATCAGGATTGTCAATCCCGCCAGTATCAGGATTGTCCGTCACGCCAGTATCAGGATTGTCCGTCTCGCCAGTATCAGGATTGTCCATCTCGCCAGCATCAGGACTCTCCATCTCGCCAGTATCAGGATTGTCCGTCACGCCAGTATCAGGATTCTCCGTCCCGCCAGTATCAGGATTGTCCGTCTCGCCAGCATCAGGATTCTCCATCTCGCCAGTATCGGGATTGTCCATCCCGCCAGTATCAGGATTGTCCGTCTCGCCAGTATCAGGATTCTCCTTCACGCCAGTATCAGGATTCTCCGTCTCACCAGTATCAGGATTCTCCGTCCCGCCAGTATCAGGATTCTCCGTCTCACCAGTATCAGGATTCTCCGTCCCGCCAGTATCAGGATTCTCCGTCTCGCCAGTATCAGGATTCTCCGTCCCGCCAGTATCAGGATTGTCCGTCTCGCCAGGATCAGGATTGGCCGTCTCGCCAGTATCAGGACTCTCCGTCTCGCAGGTATCAGGATTGTCCGTCTCGCCAGTATCAGGATTCTCCGTCTCGCCAGCATCAGGATTCTCCGTCTCGCCAGCATCAGGATTCTCCGTCCCGCCAGTATCAGGATTCTCCGTCCCGCCAGTATCAGGACTCTCCGTCTCGCCAGTATCAGGATTCTCCATCCCGCCAGTATCAGGATTCTCCGTCACGCCAGTATCAGGATTTTCCGTCCCGCCAGTATCAGGACTCTCATTCCCACCAGTATCAGGATTCTCCGTCCAGCCAGTATCAGGATTCTCCGTCACGCCAGTATCAGGATTGTCTGTTCCGCCAGTATCAGGATTCTCCGTCCCACCAGTATCAGGATTCTCCGTCTCACCAGTATCAGGATTCTCCGTCTCGCCAGTATCAGGATTCTCCGTCCCGCCAGTATCAGGATTCTCCGTCCAACCAGTATCAGGTTTTTCCGTCTCGCCAGTATCAGGATTGTTCGTCCCGCCAGTATCAGGATTCTCCGTCACGCCAGTATCGGGATTCTCCATCACGCCAGTATCAGGATTCGCCGTCCCGCCAGTATCAGGATTGTCCGTCTCGCCAGTATCGGGATTCTCAGTCTCGCCAGTCCAGTGTCAGGATTGTCCGTCTCGCCAGCATCAGGATTCTCCGTCTCGCCAGTATCAGGATTGTCCGTCTCGCCAGTATCAGGATTGTCCGTTCTGCCAGTATCAGGATTGTCCATCGCGCCAGTATCAGGATTCTCCGTCACGCCAGTATCGGGATTCTCCATCACGCCAGTATCAGGATTCGCCGTCCCGCCAGTATCAGGATTGTCCGTCTCGCCAGTATCGGGATTCTCAGTCTCGCCAGTCCAGTGTCAGGATTGTCCGTCTCGCCAGCATCAGGATTCTCCGTCTCGCCAGTATCAGGATTGTCCGTCTCGCCAGTATCAGGATTGTCCGTCCCGCCAGTATCAGGATTGTCCATCGCGCCAGTATCAGGATTCTCCGTCACGCCAGTATCAGGATTCTCCGTCTCGCCAGTATCAGGACTCTCCGTCTCGCCAGCATCAGGATTCTCCGTCTCGCCAGTATCAGGATTGTCCGTCTCGCCAGTATCAGGATTCTCCGTTTCGCCAGTATCAGGATTGTCCGTCTCGCCAGTGTCAGGACTCTCTGTCTCGCCAGCATCAGGACTCTCCGTCTCACCAGTATCAGGATTGTCCGTCTCGCCAGTATCAGGATTCTGCGTCTCGCCAGTATCAGGATTCTCCGTCTCGCCAGTATCAGGATTTTCCGTCTCGCCAGCATCAGGATTCTCCGCTCGCCAGTATCAGGATTCTCCGTCCCGCCAGTATCAGGATTCTCCCTCCCGCCAGTATCAGGATTGTCCGTCCCGCCAGTATCAGGATTCTCCGTCCCGCCAGTATCAGGATTCTCCGTCCCACCAGTATCAGGATTCTCCGTCTCGCCAGTATCAGGATTGTCCGTGTCGCCAGTATCAGGATTGTCCATCCCGCCAGTATCAGGATTGTCCGTCACGCCAGTATCAGGATTGTCCGTCTCGCCAGTATCAGGATTCTCCGTCTCGCCAGTATCAGGATTGTCCGTGTCGCCAGTATCAAGATTGTCAATCCCGCCAGTATCAGGATTGTCCATCACGCCAGTATCAGGATTGTCCGTCTCGCCAGTATCAGGATTGTCCATCTCGCCAGCATCAGGACTCTCCATCTCGCCAGTATCAGGATTGTCCGTCTCGCCAGTATCAGGATTCTCCGTCCCGCCAGTATCAGGATTGTCCGTCTCGCCAGCATCAGGATTCTCCATCTCGCCAGTATCGGGATTGTCCATCCCGCCAGTATCAGGATTGTCCGTCTCGCCAGTATCAGGATTCTCCTTCACGCCAGTATCAGGATTCTCCGTCTCACCAGTATCAGGATTCTCCGTCCCGCCAGTATCAGGATTCTCCGTCTCGCCAGTATCAGGATTCTCCGTCCCGCCAGTATCAGGATTGTCCGTCTCGCCAGTATCAGGATTGGCCGTCTCGCCAGTATCAGGACTCTCCGTCTCGCAAGTATCAGGATTGTCCGTCTCGCCAGTATCAGGATTCTCCGTCTCGCCAGCATCAGGATTCTCCGTCTCGCCAGCATCAGGATTCTCCGTCCCGCCAGTATCAGGATTCTCCGTCCCGCCAGTATCAGGACTCTCCGTCTCGCCAGTATCAGGATTCTCCATCCCGCCAGTATCAGGATTCTCCGTCACGCCAGTATCAGGATTCTCCGACCCGCCAGTATCAGGACTCTCCGTCTCACCAGTATCAGGATTCTCCGTCCCGCCAGTATCAGGATTCTCCGTCTCGCCAGTATCAGGATTCTCCGTCCCGCCAGTATCAGGATTGTCCGTCTCGCCAGTATCAGGATTGGCCGTCTCGCCAGTATCAGGACTCTCCGTCTCGCAAGTATCAGGATTGTCCGTCTCGCCAGTATCAGGATTCTCCGTCTCGCCAGCATCAGGATTCTCCGTCTCGCCAGCATCAGGATTCTCCGTCCCGCCAGTATCAGGATTCTCCGTCCCGCCAGTATCAGGACTCTCCGTCTCGCCAGTATCAGGATTCTCCATCCCGCCAGTATCAGGATTCTCCGTCACGCCAGTATCAGGATTCTCCGACCCGCCAGTATCAGGACTCTCCGTCCCACCAGTATCAGGATTCTCCGTCCAGCCAGTATCAGGATTCTCCGTCCAGCCAGTATCAGGATTCTCCGTCACGCCAGTATCAGGATTGTCTGTTCCGCCAGTATCAGGATTCTCCGTCCCACCAGTATCAGGATTCTCCGTCTCACCAGTATCAGGATTCTCCGTCTCGCCAGTATCAGGATTCTCCGTCCCGCCAGTATCAGGATTCTCCGTCCAACCAGTATCAGGTTTTTCCGTCTCGCCAGTATCAGGATTGTTCGTCCCGCCAGTATCAGGATTCTCCGTCACGCCAGTATCGGGATTCTCCGTCACGCCAGTATCAGGATTCGCCGTCCCGCCAGTATCAGGATTGTCCGTCTCGCCAGTATCGGGATTCTCAGTCTCGCCAGTCCAGTGTCAGGATTGTCCGTCTCGCCAGCATCAGGATTCTCCGTCTCGCCAGTATCAGGATTGTCCGTCTCTCCAGTATCAGGATTGTCCGTCCCGCCAGTATCAGGATTGTCCATCTCGCCCGTATCAGGATTGTCCGTCACGCCAGTATCAGGACTCTCCGTCCCTCCAGTATCAGGATTCTCCGTCCCGCCAGTATCAGGACTCTCCGTCTCGGCAGTATCAGGATTGTCCGTCTCACCAGTATCAGGATTGTCCGTCTCGCCAGCATCGGGATTCTCCATTCCGCCAGTATCAGGATTCTCCTTCACGCCAGTATCAGGATTCTCCGTCTCGCCAGTATCAGGATTCTCCGTCCCGCCAGTATCAGGATTCTCCTTCTCGCCAGTATCAGGATTCTCCATCCCGCCAGTATCAGGATTGTCCGTCTCGCCAGTATCAGGATTGTCCGTCCCGCCAGTATCAGGATTCTCCGTCCCGCCAGTATCAGGATTCTCCGTCCCACCAGTATCAGGATTCTCCGTCTTGCCAGTATCAGGATTGTCCGTGTCGCCAGTATCAGGATTGTCCATCCCGCCAGTATCAGGATTGTCCGTCACGCCAGTATCAGGATTGTCCGTCTCGCCAGTATCAGGATTCTCCGTCTCGCCAGTTTCAGGATTGTCCGTGTCGCCAGTATCAGGATTGTCAATCCCGCCAGTATCAGGATTGTCCGTCACGCCAGTATCAGGATTGTCCGTCACGCCAGTATCAGGATTGTCCGTCTCGCCAGTATCAGGATTCTCCGTCTCGCCAGTATCAGGATTGTCCGTGTCGCCAGTATCAGGATTGTCAATCCCGCCAGTATCAGGATTGTCCGTCACGCCAGTATCAGGATTGTCCGTCTCGCCAGTATCAGGATTGTCCATCTCGCCAGCATCAGGACTCTCCATCTCGCCAGTATCAGGATTGTCCGTCTCGCCAGTATCAGGATTCTCCGTCCCGCCAGTATCAGGATTGTCCGTCTCGCCAGCATCAGGATTCTCCATCTCGCCAGTATCGGGATTGTCCATCCCGCCAGTATCAGGATTGTCCGTCTCGCCAGTATCAGGATTCTCCTTCACGCCAGTATCAGGATTCTCCGTCTCACCAGTATCAGGATTCTCCGTCCCGCCAGTATCAGGATTCTCCGTCTCACCAGTATCAGGATTCTCCGTCCCGCCAGTATCAGGATTCTCCGTCTCGCCAGTATCAGGATTCTCCGTCACGCCAGTATCAGGATTCTCCGTCTCGCCAGAATCAGGATTGGCCGTCTCGCCAGTATCAGGACTCTCCGTCTCGCAGGTATCAGGATTGTCCGTCTCGCCAGTATCAGGATTCTCCGTCTCGCCAGCATCAGGATTCTCCGTCTCGCCAGCATCAGGATTCTCCGTCCCGCCAGTATCAGGATTCTCCGTCCCGCCAGTATCAGGACTGTCCGTCTCGCCAGTATCAGGATTCTCCATCCCGCCAGTATCAGGATTCTCCGTCACGCCAGTATCAGGATTCTCCGTCCCGCCAGTATCAGGACTCTCCGTCCCACCAGTATCAGGATTCTCCGTCCAGCCAGTATCAGGATTCTCCGTCACGCCAGTATCAGGATTGTCTGTTCCGCCAGTTTCAGGATTCTCCGTCCCACCAGTATCAGGATTCTCCGTCTCACCAGTATCAGGATTCTCCGTCTCGCCATTATCAGGATTCTCCGTCCCGCCAGTATCAGGATTCTCCGTCCAACCAGTATCAGGTTTTTCCGTCTCGCCAGTATCAGGATTGTTCGTCCCGCCAGTATCAGGATTCTCCGTCACGCCAGTATCGGGATTCTCCGTCACGCCAGTATCAGGATTCGCCATCCCGCCAGTATCAGGATTGTCCGTCTCGCCAGTATCGGGATTCTCAGTCTCGCCAGTCCAGTGTCAGGATTGTCCGTCTCGCCAGCATCAGGATTCTCCGTCTCGCCAGTATCAGGATTGTCCGTCTCGCCAGTATCAGGATTGTCCGTCCCGCCAGTATCAGGATTGTCCATCGCGCCAGTATCAGGATTCTCCGTCACGCCAGTATCAGGATTCTCCGTCTCGCCAGTATCAGGACTCTCCGTCTCGCCAGCAACAGGATTCTCCGTCTCGCCAGTATCAGGATTGTCCGTCTCGCCAGTATCAGGATTCTCCGTTTCGCCAGTATCAGGATTGTCCGTCTCGCCAGTATCAGGACTCTCCGTCTCGCCAGCATCAGGACTCTCCGTCTCACCAGTATCAGGATTGTCCGTCCCGCCAGTATCAGGATTCTGCGTCTCGCCAGTATCAGGATTCTCCGTCTCGCCAGTATCAGGATTTTCCGTCTCGCCAGCATCAGGATTCTCCGCTCGCCAGTATCAGGATTCTCCGTCCCGCCAGGATCAGGATTCTCCCTCCCGCCAGTATCAGGATTGTCCGTCCCGCCAGTATCAGGATTCTCCGTCTCGCCAGTATCAAGGTTCTCCGTCCCGCCATATCAGGACTCTCCGTCTCGCCAGTATCAGGGCTCTCCGTCTCGCCAGTATCAGGTTTGTCCATCTCGGCCGTATCAGGATTGTCCGTCACGCCAGTATCAGGTCTCTCCGTCCCTCCAGCATCAGGATTCTCCGTCCCGCCAGTATCAGGACTCTCCATCTCGCCAGTATCAGGATTGTCCGTCTCGCCAGTATCAGGATTGTCCGTCTCGCCAGTATCAGGATTGTCCATCTCGCCAGCATCAGGATTCTCCATCTCGCCAGTATCGGGATTGTCCGTCCCGCCAGTATCAGGATTGTCCGTCTCGCCAGTATCAGGATTCTCCTTCACGCCAGTATCAGGATTCTCCGTCTCGCCAGTATCAGGATTCACCGTCCCGCCATAATCAGGATTCTCCGTCTCGCCAGTATCAGGATTCTCCGTCCCGCCAGTATCAGGATTGTCCGTCTCGCCAGTATCAGGTTTGTTCGTCTCGCCAGAATCAGGATTCTCCTTCATGCCAGTATCAGGATTCTCCGTCTCACCAGTATCAGGATTCTCCGTCCCGCCAGTATCAGGATTCTCCGTCTCGCCAGTATCAGGATTCTCCGTCCCGCCAGTATCAGGATTGTCCGTCTCGCCAGTATCAGGATTGGCCGTCTCGCCAGTATCAGGACTCTCCGTCTCGCAAGTATCAGGATTGTCCGTCTCGCCAGTATCAGGATTCTCCGTCTCGCCAGCATCAGGATTCTCCGTCTCGCCAGCATCAGGATTCTCCGTCCCGCCAGTATCAGGATTCTCCGTCCCGCCAGTATCAGGACTCTCCGTCTCGCCAGTATCAGGATTCTCCATCCCGCCAGTATCAGGATTCTCCGTCACGCCAGTATCAGGATTCTCCGACCCGCCAGTATCAGGACTCTCCGTCTCACCAGTATCAGGATTCTCCGTCCCGCCAGTATCAGGATTCTCCGTCTCGCCAGTATCAGGATTCTCCGTCCCGCCAGTATCAGGATTGTCCGTCTCGCCAGTATCAGGATTGGCCGTCTCGCCAGTATCAGGACTCTCCGTCTCGCAAGTATCAGGATTGTCCGTCTCGCCAGTATCAGGATTCTCCGTCTCGCCAGCATCAGGATTCTCCGTCTCGCCAGCATCAGGATTCTCCGTCCCGCCAGTATCAGGATTCTCCGTCCCGCCAGTATCAGGACTCTCCGTCTCGCCAGTATCAGGATTCTCCATCCCGCCAGTATCAGGATTCTCCGTCACGCCAGTATCAGGATTCTCCGACCCGCCAGTATCAGGACTCTCCGTCCCACCAGTATCAGGATTCTCCGTCCAGCCAGTATCAGGATTCTCCGTCCAGCCAGTATCAGGATTCTCCGTCACGCCAGTATCAGGATTGTCTGTTCCGCCAGTATCAGGATTCTCCGTCCCACCAGTATCAGGATTCTCCGTCTCACCAGTATCAGGATTCTCCGTCTCGCCAGTATCAGGATTCTCCGTCCCGCCAGTATCAGGATTCTCCGTCCAACCAGTATCAGGTTTTTCCGTCTCGCCAGTATCAGGATTGTTCGTCCCGCCAGTATCAGGATTCTCCGTCACGCCAGTATCGGGATTCTCCGTCACGCCAGTATCAGGATTCGCCGTCCCGCCAGTATCAGGATTGTCCGTCTCGCCAGTATCGGGATTCTCAGTCTCGCCAGTCCAGTGTCAGGATTGTCCGTCTCGCCAGCATCAGGATTCTCCGTCTCGCCAGTATCAGGATTGTCCGTCTCTCCAGTATCAGGATTGTCCGTCCCGCCAGTATCAGGATTGTCCATCTCGCCCGTATCAGGATTGTCCGTCACGCCAGTATCAGGACTCTCCGTCACTCCAGTATCAGGATTCTCCGTCCCGCCAGTATCAGGACTCTCCGTCTCGGCAGTATCAGGATTGTCCGTCTCACCAGTATCAGGATTGTCCGTCTCGCCAGCATCGGGATTCTCCATTCCGCCAGTATCAGGATTCTCCTTCACGCCAGTATCAGGATTCTCCGTCTCGCCAGTATCAGGATTCTCCGTCCCGCCAGTATCAGGATTCTCCTTCTCGCCAGTATCAGGATTCTCCATCCCGCCAGTATCAGGATTGTCCGTCTCGCCAGTATCAGGATTGTCCGTCCCGCCAGTATCAGGATTCTCCGTCCCGCCAGTATCAGGATTCTCCGTCCCACCAGTATCAGGATTCTCCGTCTTGCCAGTATCAGGATTGTCCGTGTCGCCAGTATCAGGATTGTCCATCCCGCCAGTATCAGGATTGTCCGTCACGCCAGTATCAGGATTGTCCGTCTCGCCAGTATCAGGATTCTCCGTCTCGCCAGTTTCAGGATTGTCCGTGTCGCCAGTATCAGGATTGTCAATCCCGCCAGTATCAGGATTGTCCGTCACGCCAGTATCAGGATTGTCCGTCACGCCAGTATCAGGATTGTCCGTCTCGCCAGTATCAGGATTCTCCGTCTCGCCAGTATCAGGATTGTCCGTGTCGCCAGTATCAGGATTGTCAATCCCGCCAGTATCAGGATTGTCCGTCACGCCAGTATCAGGATTGTCCGTCTCGCCAGTATCAGGATTGTCCATCTCGCCAGCATCAGGACTCTCCATCTCGCCAGTATCAGGATTGTCCGTCTCGCCAGTATCAGGATTCTCCGTCCCGCCAGTATCAGGATTGTCCGTCTCGCCAGCATCAGGATTCTCCATCTCGCCAGTATCGGGATTGTCCATCCCGCCAGTATCAGGATTGTCCGTCTCGCCAGTATCAGGATTCTCCTTCACGCCAGTATCAGGATTCTCCGTCTCACCAGTATCAGGATTCTCCGTCCCGCCAGTATCAGGATTCTCCGTCTCACCAGTATCAGGATTCTCCGTCCCGCCAGTATCAGGATTCTCCGTCTCGCCAGTATCAGGATTCTCCGTCACGCCAGTATCAGGATTCTCCGTCTCGCCAGAATCAGGATTGGCCGTCTCGCCAGTATCAGGACTCTCCGTCTCGCAGGTATCAGGATTGTCCGTCTCGCCAGTATCAGGATTCTCCGTCTCGCCAGCATCAGGATTCTCCGTCTCGCCAGCATCAGGATTCTCCGTCCCGCCAGTATCAGGATTCTCCGTCCCGCCAGTATCAGGACTGTCCGTCTCGCCAGTATCAGGATTCTCCATCCCGCCAGTATCAGGATTCTCCGTCACGCCAGTATCAGGATTCTCCGTCCCGCCAGTATCAGGACTCTCCGTCCCACCAGTATCAGGATTCTCCGTCCAGCCAGTATCAGGATTCTCCGTCACGCCAGTATCAGGATTGTCTGTTCCGCCAGTTTCAGGATTCTCCGTCCCACCAGTATCAGGATTCTCCGTCTCACCAGTATCAGGATTCTCCGTCTCGCCATTATCAGGATTCTCCGTCCCGCCAGTATCAGGATTCTCCGTCCAACCAGTATCAGGTTTTTCCGTCTCGCCAGTATCAGGATTGTTCGTCCCGCCAGTATCAGGATTCTCCGTCACGCCAGTATCGGGATTCTCCGTCACGCCAGTATCAGGATTCGCCATCCCGCCAGTATCAGGATTGTCCGTCTCGCCAGTATCGGGATTCTCAGTCTCGCCAGTCCAGTGTCAGGATTGTCCGTCTCGCCAGCATCAGGATTCTCCGTCTCGCCAGTATCAGGATTGTCCGTCTCGCCAGTATCAGGATTGTCCGTCCCGCCAGTATCAGGATTGTCCATCGCGCCAGTATCAGGATTCTCCGTCACGCCAGTATCAGGATTCTCCGTCTCGCCAGTATCAGGACTCTCCGTCTCGCCAGCAACAGGATTCTCCGTCTCGCCAGTATCAGGATTGTCCGTCTCGCCAGTATCAGGATTCTCCGTTTCGCCAGTATCAGGATTGTCCGTCTCGCCAGTATGAGGACTCTCCGTCTCGCCAGCATCAGGACTCTCCGTCTCACCAGTATCAGGATTGTCCGTCCCGCCAGTATCAGGATTCTGCGTCTCGCCAGTATCAGGATTCTCCGTCTCGCCAGTATCAGGATTTTCCGTCTCGCCAGCATCAGGATTCTCCGCTCGCCAGTATCAGGATTCTCCGTCCCGCCAGGATCAGGATTCTCCCTCCCGCCAGTATCAGGATTGTCCGTCCCGCCAGTATCAGGATTCTCCGTCTCGCCAGTATCAAGGTTCTCCGTCCCGCCATATCAGGACACTCCGTCTCGCCAGTATCAGGGCTCTCCGTCTCGCCAGTATCAGGTTTGTCCATCTCGGCCGTATCAGGATTGTCCGTCACGCCAGTATCAGGTCTCTCCGTCCCTCCAGCATCAGGATTCTCCGTCCCGCCAGTATCAGGACTCTCCATCTCGCCAGTATCAGGATTGTCCGTCTCGCCAGTATCAGGATTGTCCGTCTCGCCAGTATCAGGATTGTCCATCTCGCCAGCATCAGGATTCTCCATCTCGCCAGTATCGGGATTGTCCGTCCCGCCAGTATCAGGATTGTCCGTCTCGCCAGTATCAGGATTCTCCTTCACGCCAGTATCAGGATTCTCCGTCTCGCCAGTATCAGGATTCACCGTCCCGCCATAATCAGGATTCTCCGTCTCGCCAGTATCAGGATTCTCCGTCCCGCCAGTATCAGGATTGTCCGTCTCGCCAGTATCAGGTTTGTCCGTCTCGCCAGAATCAGGACTCTACGTCTCGCCAGTATCAGGATTGTCCGTCTCGCCAGTATCAGGATTCTCCGTCTCGCCAGCATCAGGATTCTCCGTCTCGCCAGCATCAGGATTCTCCGTCCCGCCAGTATCAGGATTCTCCGTCCCGCCAGTATCAGGACTCTCCGTCTCGCCAGTATCAGGATTCTCCATCCCGCCAGTGTCAGGATTCTCCGTCACGCCAGTATCAGGATTCTCCGTCCCGCCAGTATCAGGACTCTCCGTCCCGCCAGTATCTGGATTCTCCGACCAGCCAGTATCAGGATTCTCCGTCACGCCATTATCAGGATTGTCTGTCCCGCCAGTATCAGGATTCTCCGTCTCACCAGTATCAGGATTCTCCGTCTCGCCAGTATCAGGATTCTCCGTCCCGCCAGTATCAGGATTCTCCGTCCAGCCAGTATCAGGATTGTCCGTCTCGCCAGTATCAGGATTCTCCGTCTCGCCAGTATCAGGACTCTCCGTCTCGCCAGTATCAGGATTGTCCGTCTCGCCAGTATCAGGATTCTCCGTCTCGGAAGCATCAGGATTCTCCGTCTCGCCAGCATCAGGATTCTCCGTCCCGCCAGTATCAGGACTCTCCATCTCGCCAGTATCAGGATTGTCCGTCTCGCCAGTATCAGGATTGTCCATCTCGCCAGTATCAGGATTGTGCGTCTCGCCAGCATCAGGATTCTCCATCCCGCCAGTATCAGGATTCTCCGTCCCGCCAGTATCAGGATTCTCCGTCCCGCCAGTATCAGGATTCTCCATCACGCCAGTATCAGGATTCGCCGTCCCGCCAGTATCAGGATTGTCCGTCTCGCCAGTATCGGGATTCTCAGTCTCGCCAGTCCAGTGTCAGGATTGTCCGACTCGCCAGCATCAGGATTGTCCGTCTCGCCAGTATCAGGATTGTCCGTCTCGCCAGTATCAGGATTGTCCGTCCCGCCAGTATCAGGATTGTCCATCGCGCCAGTATCAGGATTCTCCGTCACGCCAGTATCAGGATTCTCCGCCTCGCCAGTATCAGGACTCTCCGTCTCGCCAGCATCAGGATTCTCCGTCTCGCCAGTATCAGGATTGTCCGTCTCGCCAGTATCAGGATTCTCCGTCTCGCCAGTATCAGGATTGTCCGTCTCGCCAGTATCAGGACTCTCCGTCTCGCCAGCATCAGGACTCTCCGTCTCGCCAGTATCAGGATTGTCCATCTCGCCAGTATCAGGATTCTGCGTCTCGCCAGCATCAGGATGCTCCGCTCGCCAGTATCAGGATTCTCCGTCTCACCAGTATCAGGATTCTCCGTCCCGCCAGTATCAGGATTGTCCGTCCCGCCAGTATCAGGATTGTCCGTCTCGCCAGTATCAGGTTTGTCCGTCTCGCCAGTATCAGGACTCTCCGTCTCGCCAGTATCAGGATTGTCCGTCTCGCCAGTATCAGGATTCTCCGTCTCGCCAGCATCAGGATTCTCCGTCTCGCCAGCATCAGGATTCTCCGTCCCGCCAGTATCAGGATTCTCCGTCCCGCCAGTATCAGGACTCTCCGTCTCGCCAGTATCAGGATTCTCCATCCCGCCAGTATCAGGATTCTCCGTCACGCCAGTATCAGGATTCTCCGTCCCGCCAGTATCAGGACTCTCCGTCCCGCCAGTATCTGGATTCTCCGTCCAGCCAGTATCAGGATTCTCCGTCACGCCAGTATCAGAATTGTCTGTCCCGCCAGTATCAGGATTCTCCGTCCCACCAGTATCAGGATTCTCTGTCTCACCAGTATCAGGATTCTCCGTCTCGCCAGTATCAGGATTCTCCGTCCCGCCAGTATCAGGATTCTCCGTCCAGCCAGTATCAGGATTTTCCGTCTCGCCAGTATCAGGATTCTCCGTCTCGCCAGTATCTGGACTCTCCGTCTCGCCAGTATCAGGATTGTCCGTCTCGCCAGTATCAGGATTCTCCGTCTCGCCAGCATCAGGATTCTCCGTCTCGCCAGCATCAGGATTCTCCGTCCCGCCAGTATCAGGATTGTGCATCTCGCCAGCATCAGGATTCTCCATCTCGCCAGTATCAGGATTGTCCGTCTCGCCAGTATCAGGATTGTCCGTCTCGCCAGTATCAGGATTGTGCATCTCGCCAGCATCAGGATTCTCCATCCCGCCAGTATCAGGATTCTCCGTCCCGCCAGTATCAGGATTCTCCGTCCCGCCAGTATCAGGATTCTCCGTCACGCCAGTATCAGGATTCGCCGTCCCGCCAGTATCAGGATTGTCCGTCTCGCCAGTATCGGGATTCTCCGTCCCGCCAGTATCAGGACTCTCCATCTCGCCAGTATCAGGTTTGTCCGTCTCGCCAGTATCAGGATTGTCCGTCTCGCCAGTATCAGGATTGTGCGTCTCGCCAGCATCAGGATTCTCCATCCCGCCAGTATCAGGATTCTCCGTCCCGCCAGTATCAGGATTCTCCGTCCCGCCAGTATCAGGATTCTCCATCACGCCAGTATCAGGATTCGCCGTCCCGCCAGTATCAGGATTGTCCGTCTCGCCAGTATCGGGATTCTCAGTCTCGCCAGTCCAGTGTCAGGATTGTCCGACTCGCCAGCATCAGGATTGTCCGTCTCGCCAGTATCAGGATTGTCCGTCTCGCCAGTATCAGGATTGTCCGTCCCGCCAGTATCAGGATTGTCCATCGCGCCAGTATCAGGATTCTCCGTCACGCCAGTATCAGGATTCTCCGTCTCGCCAGTATCAGGACTCTCCGTCTCGCCAGCATCAGGATTCTCCGTCTCGCCAGTATCAGGATTGTCCGTCTCGCCAGTATCAGGATTCTCCGTCTCGCCAGTATCAGGATTGTCCGTCTCGCCAGTATCAGGACTCTCCGTCTCGCCAGCATCAGGACTCTCCGTCTCGCCAGTATCAGGATTGTCCATCTCGCCAGTATCAGGATTCTGCGTCTCGCCAGCATCAGGATGCTCCGCTCGCCAGTATCAGGATTCTCCGTCCCGCCAGTATCAGGATTGTCCGTCCCGCCAGTATCAGGATTGTCCGTCTCGCCAGTATCAGGTTTGTCCGTCTCGCCAATATCAGGACTCTCCGTCTCGCCAGTATCAGGATTGTCCGTCTCGCCAGTATCAGGATTCTCCGTCTCGCCAGCATCAGGATTCTCCGTCTCGCCAGCATCAGGATTCTCCGTCCCGCCAGTATCAGGATTCTCCGTCCCGCCAGTATCAGGACTCTCCGTCTCGCCAGTATCAGGATTCTCCATCCCGCCAGTATCAGGATTCTCCGTCACGCCAGTATCAGGATTCTCCGTCCCGCCAGTATCAGGACTCTTCGTCCCGCCAGTATCTGGATTCTCCGTCCAGCCAGTATCAGGATTCTCCGTCACGCCAGTATCAGAATTGTCTGTCCCGCCAGTATCAGGATTCTCCGTCCCACCAGTATCAGGATTCTCTGTCTCACCAGTATCAGGATTCTCCGTCTCGCCAGTATCAGGATTCTCCGTCCCGCCAGTATCAGGATTCTCCGTCCAGCCAGTATCAGGATTGTCCGTCTCGCCAGTATCAGGATTCTCCGTCTCGCCAGTATCTGGACTCTCCGTCTCGCCAGTATCAGGATTGTCCGTCTCGCCAGTATCAGGATTCTCCGTCTCGCCAGCATCAGGATTCTCCGTCTCGCCAGCATCAGGATTCTCCGTCCCGCCAGTATCAGGACTCTCCATCTCGCCAGTATCAGGATTGTCCGTCTCGCCAGTATCAGGATTGTCCGTCTCGCCAGTATCAGGATTGTGCATCTCGCCAGCATCAGGATTCTCCATCCCGCCAGTATCAGGATTCTCCGTCCCGCCAGTATCAGGATTCTCCGTCCCGCCAGTATCAGGATTCTCCGTCACGCCAGTATCAGGATTCGCCGTCCCGCCAGTATCAGGATTGTCCGTCTCGCCAGTATCGGGATTCTCAGTCTCGCCAGTCCAGTGTCAGGATTGTCCGACTCGCCAGCATCAGGATTGTCCGTCTCGCCAGTATCAGGATTGTCCGTCTCGCCAGTATCAGGATTGTCCGTCCCCCCAGTATCAGGATTGTCCATCGCGCCAGTATCTGGACTCTCCATCTCGCCAGTATCAGGATTGTCCGTCACGCCAGTATCAGGATTCTCCGTCTCGCCAGTATCAGGACTCTCCATCTCGCCAGCATCAGGATTCTCCGTCTCGCCAGTATCAGGATTGTCCGTCTCGCCAGTATCAGGATTCTCCGTCTCGCCAGTATCAGGATTGTCCGTCTCGCCAGTATCTGGACTCTCCGTCTCGCCAGCATCAGGACTCTCCGTCTCGCCAGTATCAGGATTGTCCATCTCGCCAGTATCAGGATTCTGCGTCTCGCCAGCATCAGGATTCTCCGCTCGCCAGTATCAGGATTCTCCGTCTCGCCAGTATCAGGATTGTCCGTCCCGCCAGTATCAGGATTGTCCGTCGCGCCAGTATCAGGATTGTCCGTCCCGCCAGTATCAGGATTCTCCATCTCGCCAGTATCAGGATTCTCCGTCCCGCCAGTATCAGGATTCTCCGTCTCGCCAGTATCAGGATTCTCCGTCTCGCCAGTATCAGGATTCTCCGTCACGACCATATCGGGACTCTCCGTCTCGCCAGTATCAGGACTCTCCGTCTCGCCAGTATCAGGATTGTCCATCTCGCCCGTATCAGGATTGTCCGTCACGCCAGTATCAGGACTCTCCGTCCCTCCAGTATCAGGATTCTCCGTCCCGCCAGTATCAGGATTGTCCGTCCCGCCAGTATCAGGATTGTCCGTCTCGCCAGTATCAGGTTTGTCCGTCTCGCCAGTATCAGGACTCTCCGTCTCGCCAGTATCAGGATTGTCCGTCTCGCCAGTATCAGGATTCTCCGTCTCGCCAGCATCAGGATTCTCCGTCTCGCCAGCATCAGGATTCTCCGTCCCGCCAGTATCAGGATTCTCCGTCCCGCCAGTATCAGGACTCTCCGTCTCGCCAGTATCAGGATTCTCCATCCCGCCAGTATCAGGATTCTCCGTCACGCCAGTATCAGGATTCTCCGTCCCGCCAGTATCAGGACTCTCCGTCCCGCCAGTATCTGGATTCTCCGTCCAGCCAGTATCAGGATTCTCCGTCACGCCAGTATCAGAATTGTCTGTCCCGCCAGTATCAGGATTCTCCGTCCCACCAGTATCAGGATTCCCTGTCTCACCAGTATCAGGATTCTCCGTCTCGCCAGTATCAGGATTCTCCGTCCCGCCAGTATCAGGATTCTCCGTCCAGCCAGTATCAGGATTGTCCGTCTCGCCAGTATCAGGATTGTCCGTCTCGCCAGTATCAGGATTCTCCGTCTCGCCAGCATCAGGATTCTCCGTCTCGCCAGCATCAGGATTCTCCGTCCCGCCAGTATCAGGATTGTGCATCTCGCCAGCATCAGGATTCTCCGTCCCGCCAGTATCAGGATTGTCCGTCTCGCCAGTATCAGGATTGTCCGTCTCGCCAGTATCAGGATTGTGCATCTCGCCAGCATCAGGATTCTCCATCCCGCCAGTATCAGGATTCTCCGTCCCGCCAGTATCAGGATTCTCCGTCCCGCCAGTATCAGGATTCTCCGTCACGCCAGTATCAGGATTCGCCGTCCCGCCAGTATCAGGATTGTCCGTCTCGCCAGTATCGGGATTCTCCGTCCCGCCAGTATCAGGACTCTCCATCTCGCCAGTATCAGGATTGTCCGTCTCGCCAGTATCAGGATTGTCCGTCTCGCCAGTATCAGGATTGTGAGTCTCGCCAGCATCAGGATTCTCCATCCCGCCAGTATCAGGATTCTCCGTCCCGCCAGTATCAGGATTCTCCGTCCCGCCAGTATCAGGATTCTCCATCACGCCAGTATCAGGATTCGCCGTCCCGCCAGTATCAGGATTGTCCGTCTCGCCAGTATCGGGATTCTCAGTCTCGCCAGTCCAGTGTCAGGATTGTCCGACTCGCCAGCATCAGGATTGTCCGTCTCGCCAGTATCAGGATTGTCCGTCTCGCCAGTATCAGGATTGTCCGTCCCGCCAGTATCAGGATTGTCCATCGCGCCAGTATCAGGATTCTCCGTCACGCCAGTATCAGGATTCTCCGTCTCGCCAGTATCAGGACTCTCCGTCTCGCCAGCATCAGGATTCTCCGTCTCGCCAGTATCAGGATTGTCCGTCTCGCCAGTATCAGGATTCTCCGTCTCGCCAGTATCAGGGTTGTCCGTCTCGCCAGTATCAGGACTCTCCGTCTCGCCAGCATCAGGACTCTCCGTCTCGCCAGTATCAGGATTGTCCATCTCGCCAGTATCAGGATTCTGCGTCTCGCCAGCATCAGGATGCTCCGCTCGCCAGTATCAGGATTCTCCGTCCCGCCAGTATCAGGATTGTCCGTCCCGCCAGTATCAGGATTGTCCGTCTCGCCAGTATCAGGTTTGTCCGTCTCGCCAGTATCAGGACTCTCCGTCTCGCCAGTATCAGGATTGTCCGTCTCGCCAGTATCAGGATTCTCCGTCTCGCCAGCATCAGGATTCTCCGTCTCGCCAGCATCAGGATTCTCCGTCCCGCCAGTATCAGGATTCTCCGTCCCGCCAGTATCAGGACTCTCCGTCTCGCCAGTATCAGGATTCTCCATCCCTCCAGTATCAGGATTCTCCGTCACGCCAGTATCAGGATTCTCCGTCCCGCCAGTATCAGGACTCTCCGTCCCGCCAATATCTGGATTCTCCGTCCAGCCAGTATCAGGATTCTCCGTCACGCCAGTATCAGAATTGTCTGTCCCGCCAGTATCAGGATTCTCCGTCCCACCAGTATCAGGATTCTCTGTCTCACCAGTATCAGGATTCTCCGTCTCGCCAGTATCAGGATTCTCCGTCCCGCCAGTATCAGGATTCTCCGTCCAGCCAGCATCAGGATTGTCCGTCTCGCCAGTATCAGGATTCTCCGTCTCGCCAGTATCTGGACTCTCCGTCTCGCCAGTATCAGGATTGTCCGTCTCGCCAGTATCAGGATTCTCCGTCTCGCCAGCATCAGGATTCTCCGTCTCGCCAGCATCAGGATTCTCCGTCCCGCCAGTATCAGGACTCTCCATCTCGCCAGTATCAGGATTGTCCGTCTCGCCAGTATCAGGATTGTCCGTCTCGCCAGTATCAGGATTGTGCATCTCGCCAGCATCAGGATTCTCCATCCCGCCAGTATCAGGATTCTCCGTCCCGCCAGTATCAGGATTCTCCGTCCCGCCAGTATCAGGATTCTCCGTCACGCCAGTATCAGGATTCGCCGTCCCGCCAGTATCAGGATTGTCCGTCTCACCAGTATCGGGATTCTCAGTCTCGCCAGTCCAGTGTCAGGATTGTCCGACTCGCCAGCATCAGGATTGTCCGTCTCGCCAGTATCAGGATTGTCCGTCTCGCCAGTATCAGGATTGTCCGTCCCGCCAGTATCAGGATTGTCCATCGCGCCAGTATCAGGATTCTCCGTCACGCCAGTATCAGGATTCTCCGTCTCGCCAGTATCAGGACTCTCCATCTCGCCAGCATCAGGATTCTCCGTCTCGCCAGTATCAGGATTGTCCATCTCGCCAGTATCAGGATTCTCCGTCTCGCCAGTATCAGGATTGTCCGTCTCGCCAGTATCAGGACTCTCCGTCTCGCCAGCATCAGGACTCTCCGTCTCGCCAGTATCAGGATTGTCCATCTCGCCAGTATCAGGATTCTGCGTCTCGCCAGCATCAGGATTCTCCGCTCGCCAGTATCAGGATTCTCCGTCCCACCAGTATCAGGATTGTCCGTCCCGCCAGTATCAGGATTGTCCGTCCCGCCAGTATCAGGATTCTCCATCTCGCCAGTATCAGGATTCTCCGTCCCGCCAGTATCAGGATTCTCCGTCTCGCCAGTATCAGGATTCTCCGTCTCGCCAGTATCAGGATTCTCCGTCACGCCATATCGGGACTCTCCGTCTCGCCAGTATCAGGACTCTCCGTCTCGCCAGTATCAGGATTGTCCATCTCGCCCGTATCAGGATTGTCCGTCACGCCAGTATCAGGACTCTCCGTCCCTCCAGTATCAGGATTCTCCGTCCCGCCAGTATCAGGACTCTCCGTCTCGCCAGTATCAGGATTGTCCTTCTCACCAGTATCACGATTGTCCGTCTCGCCAGCATCAGGATTCTCCATCCCGCCAGTATCAGGATTCTCCTTCACGCCAGTATCAGGATTCTCCGTCTCGCCAGTATCAGGATTCTCCGTCCCGCCAGTATCAGGATTCTCCTTCTCGCCAGTATCAGGATTCTCCATCCCGCCAGTATCAGGATTGTCCGTCTCGCCAGTATCAGGATTGTCTGTCCCGCCAGTATCAGGATTCTCCGTCCCGCCAGTATCAGGATTCTCCGTCCCACCAGTATCAGGATTCTCCGTCTCGCCAGTATCAGGATTGTCCGTGTCGCCAGTATCAGGATTGTCCATCCCGCCAGTATCAGGATTGTCCGTCACGCCAGTATCAGGATTGTCCGTCTCGCCAGTATCAGGATTGTCCATCTCGCCAGCATCAGGACTCTCCGTCTCGCCAGTATCAGGATTCTCCGTCCCGCCAGTATCAGGATTGTCCGTCTCGCCAGAATCAGGATTCTCCATCTCGCCAGTATCGGGATTGTCCGTCCCGCCAGTATCAGGATTGTCCGTCTCGCCAGTATCAGGATTCTCCTTCACGCCAGTATCAGGATTCTCCGTCTCGCCAGTATCAGGATTCTCCGTCCCGCCAGTATCAGGATTCTCCGTCTCGCCAGTATCAGGATTCTCCGTCCCGCCAGTATCAGGATTGTCCGTCTCGCCAGTATCAGGATTGTCCGTCTCGCCAGTATCAGGACTCTCCGTCTCGCCAGTATCAGGATTGTCCGTCTCGCCAGTATCAGGATTCTCCGTCTCGCCAGCATCAGGATTCTCCGTCTCGCCAGCATCAGGATTCTCCGTCCCGCCAGTATCAGGATTCTCCGTCACGCCAGTATCAGGATTGTCTGTCCCGCCAGTATCAGGATTCTCCGTCCCACCAGTATCAGGATTCTCCGTCTCACCAGTATCAGGATTCTCCGTCTCGCCAGTATCAGGATTCTCCGTCGCGCCAGTATCAGGATTCTCCGTCCAACCAGTATCAGGTTTTTCCGTCTCGCCAGTATCAGGATTGTTCGTCCCGCCAGTATCAGGATTCTCCGTCACGCCAGTATCGGGATTCTCCGTCACGCCAGTATCAGGATTCGCCGTCCCGCCAGTATCAGGATTGTCCGTCTCGCCGGTATCGGGATTCTCAGTCTCGCCAGTCCTGTGTCAGGATTGTCCGTCTCGCCAGCATCAGGATTCTCCGTCTCGCCAGTATCAGGATTGTCCGTCTCGCCAGTATCAGGATTGTCCATCCCGCCAGTATCAGGATTGTCCATCGCGCCAGTATCAGGATTCTCCGTCACGCCAGTATCAGGATTCTCCGTCTCGCCAGTATCAGGACTCTCCGTCTCGCCAGCATCAGGATTCTCCGTCTCGCCAGTATCAGGATTGTCCGTCTCGCCAGTATCAGGATTCTCCGTTTCGCCAGTATCAGGATTGTCCGTCTCGCCAGTATCAGGACTCTCCGTCTCGCCAGCATCAGGACTCTCCGTCTCACCAGTATCAGGATTGTCCGTCTCGCCAGTATCAGGATTCTCCGTCACGCCAGTATCAGGATTCTCCGTCTCGCCAGTATCAGGACTCTCCGTCTCGCCAGCATCAGGATTCTCCGTCTCGCCAGTATCAGGATTGTCCGTCTCGCCAGTATCAGGATTCTCCGTTTCGCCAGTATCAGGATTGTCCGTCTCGCCAGTATCAGGACTCTCCGTCTCGCCAGCATCAGGACTCTCCGTCTCACCAGTATCAGGATTGTCCGTCTCGCCAGTATCAGGATTCTGCGTCTCGCCAGTATCAGGATTCTCCGTCTCGCCAGTATCAGCATTTTCCGTCTCGCCAGCATCAGGATCTCCGCTCGCCAGTATCAGGATTCTCCGTCCCGCCAGTATCAGGATTCTCCGTCCCGCCAGTATCAGGATTGTCCGTCCCGCCAGTATCAGGATTCTCCGTCTCGCCAGTATCAAGGTTCTCCGTCTCGCCAGTATCAGGATTCTCCGTCTCGCCAGTATCAGGATTCTCCGTCTCGCCAGTATCAGGATTCTCCGTCACGCCATATCAGGATTCTCCGTCCCGCCAGTATCAGGATTGTCCATCTCGGCCGTATCAGGATTGTCCGTCACGCCAGTATATGGTCTCTCCGTCCCTCCAGTATCAGGATTCTCCGTCCCGCCAGTATCAGGACTCTCCATCTCGCCAGTATCAGGATTGTCCGTCTCGCCAGTATCAGGATTGTCCGTCTCGCCAGTATCAGGATTGTCCGTCTCGCCAGCATCAGGATTCTCCATCCCGCCAGTATCAGGATTCTCCGTCCCGCCAGTATCAGGATTCTCCGTCCCGCCAGTATCAGGATTCTCCGTCTCGCCAGTATCAGGATTCTCCGTCTCGCCAGTATCAGGATTCTCCGTCTCGCCAGTATCAGGATTGTCCGTCTCGCCAGCATCAGGATTCTCCATCCCGCCAGTATCAGGATTGTCCGCCTCGCCAGTATCAGGATTCTCCGTCTCGCCAGTATCAGGATTGTCCGTCACGCCAGTATCAGTATTCTCCGTCTCGCCAGTATCAGGATTCTCCGTCTCGCCAGTATCAGGACTCTCTGTCTCGCCAGTATCAGGATTCTCCGTCCCGCCAGTATCAGGACTCTCCGTCCCGCCAGTATCAGGTTTCTCCGTCCTGCCAGTATCAGGATTCTCCGTCTCGCCAGCATCAGGATTCTCCGTCTCGCCAGTATCAGGATTGTCCGTCTCGCCAGTATCAGGATTCTCCGTTTCGCCAGTATCAGGATTGTCCGTCTCGCCAGTATCAGGACTCTCCGTCTCGCCAGCATCAGGACTCTCCGTCTCACCAGTATCAGGATTGTCCGTCTCGCCAGTATCAGGATTCTGCGTCTCGCCAGTATCAGGATTCTCCGTCTCGCCAGTATCAGGATTCTCCGTCTCGCCAGTATCAGGATTGTCCGTCTCGCCAGCATCAGGATTCTCCATCCCGCCAGTATCAGGATTGTCCGCCTCGCCAGTATCAGGATTCTCCGTCTCGCCAGTATCAGGATTGTCCGTCACGCCAGTATCAGTATTCTCCGTCTCGCCAGTATCAGGATTCTCCGTCTCGCCAGTATCAGGACTCTCTGTCTCGCCAGTATCAGGATTCTCCGTCCCGCCAGTATCAGGACTCTCCGTCCCGCCAGTATCAGGTTTCTCCGTCCCGCCAGTATCAGGATTCTCCGTCTCGCCAGTATCAGGACTCTCCGTCTCGCCAGTATCAGGATTGTCCATCTCGCCCGTATCAGGATTGTCCATCACGCCAGTATCAGGACTCTCCGTCCCTCCAGTATCAGGATTCTCCGTCCCGCCAGTATCAGGACTCTCCGTCTCGCCATTATCAGGAGTGTCCGTCTCGCCAGTATCAGGATTGTCCATCTCGACAGCATCAGGATTCTCCATCCCACCAGTATCAGGATTCTCCTTCACGCCAGTATCAGGATTCTCCGTCTCGCCAGTATCAGGATTCTCAGTCCCGCCAGTATCAGGATTCTCCGTCTCGCCAGTATCAGGATTCCCAATCCCGCCAGTATCAGGATTGTCCGTCTCGCCAGTATCAGGATTGTCCGTCCCGCCTGTATCAGGATTCTCCGTCCCGCCAGTATCAGGATTCTCCGTCTCGCCAGTATCAGGATTGTCCGTGTCGCCAGTATCAGGATTGTCCATCCCGCCCGTATCAGGATTGTCCGTCACGCCAGTATCAGGATTGTCCATCTTGCCAGTATCAGGATTGTCCATCTCGCCAGCATCAGGACTCTCCATCTCGCCAGTATCAGGATTGTCCGTCTCGCCAGTATCAGGATTCTCCGTCCCGCCAGTATCAGGATTGTCCGTCTCGCCAGCATCAGGATTCTCCATCTCGCCAGTATCGGGATTGTCCGTCTCGCCAGTATCAGGATTGTCCGTCTCGCCAGCATCAGGATTCTCCATCCCGCCAGTATCAGAATTCTCCGTCCCGCCAGTATCAGGATTCTCCGTCCCGCCAGTATCAGGATTCTCCGTCTCGCCAGTATCAGGATTCTCCGTCTCGCCAGTATCAGGATTCTCTGTCTCGCCAGTATCAGGATTGTCCGTCTCGCCAGCATCAGGATTCTCCATCCCGCCAGTATCAGGATTGTCCGCCTCGCCAGTATCAGGATTCTCCGTCTCGCCAGTATCAGGATTGTCCGTCACGCCAGTATCAGTATTCTCCGTCTCGCCAGTATCAGGATTCTCCGTCTCGCCAGTATCAGGACTCTCTGTCTCGCCAGTATCAGGATTCTCCGTCCCGCCAGTATCAGGACTCTCCGTCCCGCCAGTATCAGGTTTCTCCGTCCCGCCAGTATCAGGATTCTCCGTCTCGCCAGCATCAGGATTCTCCGTCTCGCCAGTATCAGGATTGTCCGTCTCGCCAGTATCAGGATTCTCCGTTTCGCCAGTATCAGGATTGTCCGTCTCGCCAGTATCAGGACTCTCCGTCTCGCGAGCATCAGGACTCTCCGTCTCACCAGTATCAGGATTGTCCGTCTCGCCAGTATCAGGATTCTGCGTCTCGCCAGTATCAGGATTCTCCGTCTCGCCAGTATCAGGATTCTCCGTCTCGCCAGTATCAGGATTGTCCGTCTCGCCAGCATCAGGATTCTCCATCCCGCCAGTATCAGGATTGTCCGCCTCGCCAGTATCAGGATTCTCCGTCTCGCCAGTATCAGGATTTTCCGTCACGCCAGTATCAGTATTCTCCGTCTCGCCAGTATCAGGATTCTCCGTCTCGCCAGTATCAGGACTCTCTGTCTCGCCAGTATCAGGATTCTCCGTCCCGCCAGTATCAGGACTCTCCGTCCCGCCAGTATCAGGTTTCTCCGTCCCGCCAGTATCAGGATTCTCCGTCTCGCCAGTATCAGGACTCTCCGTCTCGCCAGTATCAGGATTGTCCATCTCGCCCGTATCAGGATTGTCCATCACGCCAGTATCAGGACTCTCCGTCCCTCCAGTATCAGGATTCTCCGTCCCCCCAGTATCAGGACTCTCCGTCTCGCCATTATCAGGAGTGTCCGTCTCGCCAGTATCAGGATTGTCCGTCTCGACAGCATCAGGATTCTCCATCCCACCAGTATCAGGATTCTCCTTCACGCCAGTATCAGGATTCTCCGTCTCGCCAGTATCAGGATTCTCAGTCCCGCCAGTATCAGGATTCTCCGTCTCGCCAGTATCAGGACTCTCTGTCTCGCCAGTATCAGGATTCTCCGTCCCGCCAGTATCAGGACTCTCCGTCCCGCCAGTATCAGGTTTCTCCGTCCCGCCAGTATCAGGATTCTCCGTCTCGCCAGCATCAGGATTCTCCGTCTCGCCAGTATCAGGATTGTCCGTCTCGCCAGTATCAGGATTCTCCGTTTCGCCAGTATCAGGATTGTCCGTCTCGCCAGTATCAGGACTCTCCGTCTCGCCAGCATCAGGACTCTCCGTCTCACCAGTATCAGGATTGTCCGTCTCGCCAGTATCAGGATTCTGCGTCTCGCCAGTATCAGGATTCTCCGTCTCGCCAGTATCAGGATTCTCCGTCTCGCCAGTATCAGGATTGTCCGTCTCGCCAGCATCAGGATTCTCCATCCCGCCAGTATCAGGATTGTCCGCCTCGCCAGTATCAGGATTCTCCGTCTCGCCAGTATCAGGATTTTCCGTCACGCCAGTATCAGTATTCTCCGTCTCGCCAGTATCAGGATTCTCCGTCTCGCCAGTATCAGGACTCTCTGTCTCGCCAGTATCAGGATTCTCCGTCCCGCCAGTATCAGGACTCTCCGTCCCGCCAGTATCAGGTTTCTCCGTCCCGCCAGTATCAGGATTCTCCGTCTCGCCAGTATCAGGACTCTCCGTCTCGCCAGTATCAGGATTGTCCATCTCGCCCGTATCAGGATTGTCCATCACGCCAGTATCAGGACTCTCCGTCCCTCCAGTATCAGGATTCTCCGTCCCCCCAGTATCAGGACTCTCCGTCTCGCCATTATCAGGAGTGTCCGTCTCGCCAGTATCAGGATTGTCCGTCTCGACAGCATCAGGATTCTCCATCCCACCAGTATCAGGATTCTCCTTCACGCCAGTATCAGGATTCTCCGTCTCGCCAGTATCAGGATTCTCAGTCCCGCCAGTATCAGGATTCTCCGTCTCGCCAGTATCAGGATTCCCAATCCCGCCAGTATCAGGATTGTCCGTCTCGCCAGTATCAGGATTGTCCGTCCCGCCTGTATCAGGATTCTCCGTCCCGCCAGTATCAGGATTCACCGTCTCGCCAGTATCAGGATTGTCCGTGTCGCCAGTATCAGGATTGTCCATCCCGCCCGTATCAGGATTGTCCGTCACGCCAGTATCAGGATTGTCCGTCTTGCCAGTATCAGGATTGTCCATCTCGCCAGCATCAGGACTCTCCATCTCGCCAGTATCAGGATTGTCCGTCTCGCCAGTATCAGGATTCTCCGTCCCGCCAGTATCAGGATTGTCCGTCTCGCCAGCATCAGGATTCTCCATCTCGCCAGTATCGGGATTGTCCGTCCCGCCAGTATCAGGATTGTCCGTCTCGCCAGTATCAGGATTCTCCTTCACGCCAGTAAAAGGAATCTCCGTCTCACCAGTATCAGGATTCTCCGTCCCGCCAGTATCAGGATTCTCCGTCTCGCCAGTATCAGGATTCTCCGTCCCGCCAGTATCAGGATTGTCCGTCTCGCCAGTATCAGGATTGTCCGTCTCGCCAGTATCAGGACTCTCCGTCTCGCAAGTATCAGAATTGTCCGTCTCGCCAGTATCAGGATTCTCCGTCTCGCCAGCATCAGGATTCTCCGTCTCGCCAGCATCAGGATTCTCCGTCCCGCCAGTATCAGGATTCTCCGTCCCGCCAGTATCAGGACTCTCCGTCTCGCCAGTATCAGGATTCTCCATCCCGCCAGTATCAGGATTCTCCGTCACGCCAGTATCAGGATTCTCCGTCCCGCCAGTATCAGGACTCTCCGTCCCACCAGTATCAGGATTCTCCGTCCAGCCAGTATCAGGATTCTCCGTCACGCCAGTATCAGGATTGTCTGTTCCGCCAGTATCAGGATTCACCGTCCCACCAGTATCAGGATTCTCCGTCTCACCAGTATCAGGATTCTCCGTCTCGCCAGTATCAGGATTCTCCGTCCCGCCAGTATCAGGATTCTCCGTCCAACCAGTATCAGGTTTTTCCGTCTCGCCAGTATCAGGATTGTTCGTCCCGCCAGTATCAGGATTCTCCGTCACGCCAGTATCGGGATTCTCCGTCACGCCAGTATCAGGATTCGCCGTCCCGCCAGTATCAGGATTGTCCGTCTCGCCAGTATCGGGATTCTCAGTCTCGCCAGTCCAGTGTCAGGATTGTCCGTCTCGCCAGCATCAGGATTCTCCGTCTCGCCAGTATCAGGATTGTCCGTCTCGCCAGTATCAGGATTGTCCGTCCCGCCAGTATCAGGATTGTCCATCGCGCCAGTATCAGGATTCTCCGTCACGCCAGTATCAGGATTCTCCGTCTCGCCAGTATCAGAACTCTCCGTCTCGCCAGCATCAGGATTCTCCGTCTCGCCAGTATCAGGATTGTCCGTCTCGCCAGTATCAGGATTCTCCGTTTCGCCAGTATCAGGATTGTCCGTCTCGCCAGTATCAGGACTCTCCGTCTCGCCAGCATCAGGACTCTCCGTCTCACCAGTATCAGGATTGTCCGTCTCGCCAGTATCAGGATTCTGCGTCTCGCCAGTATCAGGATTCTCCGTCTCGCCAGTATCAGGATTTTCCGTCTCGCCAGCATCAGGATTCTCCGCTCGCCAGTATCAGGATTCTCCGTCCCGCCAGTATCAGGATTCTCCCTCCCGCCAGTATCAGGATTGTCCGTCCCGCCAGTATCAGGATTCTCCATCTCGCCAGTATCAAGGTTCTCCGTCCCGCCAGTATCAGGATTCTCCGTCTCGCCAGTATCAGGATTCTCCGTCTCGCCAGTATCAGGATTCTCCGTCACGCCATATCAGGACTCTCCGTCTCGCCAGTATCAGGGCTCTCCGTCTCGCCAGTATCAGGATTGTCCATCTCGGCCGTATCAGGATTGTCCGTCACGCCAGTATCAGGTCTCTCCGTCCCTCCAGCATCAGGATTCTCCGTCCCGCCAGTATCAGGACTCTCCATCTCGCCAGTATCAGGATTGTCCGTCTCGCCAGTATCAGGATTGTCCGTCTCGCCAGTATCAGGATTGTCCATCTCGCCAGCATCAGGACTCTCCGTCTCGCCAGTATCAGGATTGTCCGTCTCGCCAGTATCAGGATTCTCCGTCCCGCCAGTATCAGGATTGTCCGTCTCGCCAGCATCAGGATTCTCCATCTCGCCAGTATCGGGATTGTCCGTCCCGCCAGTATCAGGATTGTCCGTCTCGCCAGTATCAGGATTCTCCTTCACGCCAGTATCAGGATTCTCCGTCCCGCCAGTATCAGGACTCTCCGTCTCGCCAGTATCAGGATTCTCCGTCTCACCAGTATCAGGATTGTCCGTCTCGCCAGAATCAGGATTCTCCATCCCGCCAGTATCAGGATTCTCCTTCACGCCAGTATCAGGATTCTCCGTCTCGCCAGTATCAGGATTCTCCGTCCCGCCAGTATCAGGATTCTCCTTCTCGCCAGTATCAGGATTCTCCATCCCGCCAGTATCAGGATTGTCCGTCTCGCCAGTATCAGGATTGTCCGTCCCGCCAGTATCAGGATTCTCCGTCCCGCCAGTATCAGGATTCTCCGTCCCACCAGTATCAGGATTCTCCGTCTCGCCAGTATCAGGATTCTCCGTCTCGCCAGTATCAGGATTCTCCGTCCCACCAGTATCAGGATTGTCCGTCTCGCCAGTATCAGGATTGTCCGTCTCGCCAGTATCAGGACTCTCCGTCTCGCAAGTATCAGAATTGTCCGTCTCGCCAGTATCAGGATTCTCCGTCTCGCCAGCATCAGGATTCTCCGTCTCGCCAGCATCAGGATTCTCCGTCCCGCCAGTATCAGGATTCTCCGTCCCGCCAGTATCAGGACTCTCCGTCTCGCCAGTATCAGGATGCTCCATCCCGCCAGTATCAGGATTCTCCGTCACGCCAGTATCAGGATTCTCCGTCCCGCCAGTATCAGGATTCTCCGTCCAACCAGTATCAGGTTTTTCCGTCTCGCCAGTATCAGGATTCTCCGTCACGCCAGTATCAGGATTGTCTGTTCCGCCAGTATCAGGATTCACCGTCCCACCAGTATCAGGATTCTCCGTCTCACCAGTATCAGGATTCTCCGTCTCGCCAGAATCAGGATTCTCCATCCCGCCAGTATCAGGATTCTCCTTCACGCCAGTATCAGGATTCTCCGTCTCGCCAGTATCAGGATTCTCCGTCCCGCCAGTATCAGGATTCTCCTTCTCGCCAGTATCAGGATTCTCCATCCCGCCAGTATCAGGATTGTCCGTCTCGCCAGTATCAGGATTGTCCGTCCCGCCAGTATCAGGATTCTCCGTCCCGCCAGTATCAGGATTCTCCGTCCCACCAGTATCAGGATTCTCCGTCTCGCCAGTATCAGGATTCTCCGTCTCGCCAGTATCAGGATTCTCCGTCCCACCAGTATCAGGATTGTCCGTCTCGCCAGTATCAGGATTGTCCGTCTCGCCAGTATCAGGACTCTCCGTCTCGCAAGTATCAGAATTGTCCGTCTCGCCAGTATCAGGATTCTCCGTCTCGCCAGCATCAGGATTCTCCGTCTCGCCAGCATCAGGATTCTCCGTCCCGCCAGTATCAGGATTCTCCGTCCCGCCAGTATCAGGACTCTCCGTCTCGCCAGTATCAGGATGCTCCATCCCGCCAGTATCAGGATTCTCCGTCACGCCAGTATCAGGATTCTCCGTCCCGCCAGTATCAGGATTCTCCGTCCAACCAGTATCAGGTTTTTCCGTCTCGCCAGTATCAGGATTCTCCGTCACGCCAGTATCAGGATTGTCTGTTCCGCCAGTATCAGGATTCACCGTCCCACCAGTATCAGGATTCTCCGTCTCACCAGTATCAGGATTCTCCGTCTCGCCAGTATCAGGATTCTCCGTCCCGCCAGTATCAGGATTCTCCGTCCAACCAGTATCAGGTTTTTCCGTCTCGCCAGTATCAGGATTGTTCGTCCCGCCAGTATCAGGATTCTCCGTCACGCCAGTATCGGGATTCTCCGTCACGCCAGTATCAGGATTCGCCGTCCCGCCAGTATCAGGATTGTCCGTCTCGCCAGTATCGGGATTCTCAGTCTCGCCAGTCCAGTGTCAGGATTGTCCGTCTCGCCAGCATCAGGATTCTCCGTCTCGCCAGTATCAGGATTGTCCGTCTCGCCAGTATCAGGATTGTCCGTCCCGCCAGTATCAGGATTGTCCATCGCGCCAGTATCAGGATTCTCCGTCACGCCAGTATCAGGATTCTCCGTCTCGCCAGTATCAGAACTCTCCGTCTCGCCAGCATCAGGATTCTCCGTCTCGCCAGTATCAGGATTGTCCGTTTCGCCAGTATCAGGACTCTCCGTTTCGCCAGTATCAGGATTGTCCGTCTCGCCAGTATCAGGACTCTCCGTCTCGCCAGCATCAGGACTCTCCGTCTCACCAGTATCAGGATTGTCCGTCTCGCCAGTATCAGGATTCTGCGTCTCGCCAGTATCAGGATTCTCCGTCTCGCCAGTATCAGGATTTTCCGTCTCGCCAGCATCAGGATTCTCCGCTCGCCAGTATCAGGATTCTCCGTCCCGCCAGTATCAGCATTCTCCCTCCCGCCAGTATCAGGATTGTCCGTCCCGCCAGTATCAGGATTCTCCATCTCGCCAGTATCAAGGTTCTCCGTCCCGCCAGTATCAGGATTCTCCGTCTCGCCAGTATCAGGATTCTCCGTCTCGCCAGTATCAGGATTCTCCGTCACGCCATATCAGGACTCTCCGTCTCGCCAGTATCAGGGCTCTCCGTCTCGCCAGTATCAGGATTGTCCATCTCGGCCGTATCAGGATTGTCCGTCACGCCAGTATCAGGTCTCTCCGTCCCTCCAGCATCATGATTCTCCGTCCCGCCAGTATCAGGACTCTCCATCTCGCCAGTATCAGGATTGTCCGTCTCGCCAGTATCAGGATTGTCCGTCTCGCCAGTATCAGGATTGTCCATCTCGCCAGCATCAGGACTCTCCGTCTCGCCAGTATCAGGATTGTCCGTCTCGCCAGTATCAGGATTCTCCGTCCCGCCAGTATCAGGATTGTCCGTCTCGCCAGCATCAGGATTCTCCATCTCGCCAGTATCGGGATTGTCCGTCCCGCCAGTATCAGGATTGTCCGTCTCGCCAGTATCAGGATTCTCCTTCACGCCAGTATCAGGATTCTCCGTCCCGCCAGTATCAGGACTCTCCGTCTCGCCAGTGTCAGGATTCTCCGTCTCACCAGTATCAGGATTGTCCGTCTCGCCAGAATCAGGATTCTCCATCCCGCCAGTATCAGGATTCTCCTTCACGCCAGTATCAGGATTCTCCGTCTCGCCAGTATCAGGATTCTCCGTCCCGCCAGTATCAGGATTCTCCTTCTCGCCAGTATCAGGATTCTCCATCCCGCCAGTATCAGGATTGTCCGTCTCGCCAGTATCAGGATTGTCCGTCCCGCCAGTATCAGGATTCTCCGTCCCGCCAGTATCAGGATTCTCCGTCCCACCAGTATCAGGATTCTCCGTCTCGCCAGTATCAGGATTGTCCGTGTCGCCAGTATCAGGATTGTCCATCCCGCCAGTATCAGGATTGTCCGTCACGCCAGTATCAGGATTGTCCGTCTCGCCAGTATCAGGATTGTCCATCTCGCCAGCATCAGGACTCTCCGTCTCGCCAGTATCAGGATTGTCCGTCTCGCCAGTATCAGGATTCTCCGTCCGCCAGTATCAGGATTGTCCGTCTCGCCAGAATCAGGATTCTCCATCTTGCCAGTATCGGGATTGTCCGTCCCGCCAGTATCAGGATTGTCCGTCTCGCCAGTATCAGGATTCTCCTTCACGCCAGTATCAGGATTCTCCGTCTCGCCAGTATCAGGATTCTCCGTCCCGACAGTATCAGGATTCTCCGTCTCGCCAGTATCAGGATTCTCCGTCCCGCCAGTATCAGGATTGTCCGTCTCGCCAGTATCAGGATTGTCCGTCTCGCCAGTATCAGGACTCTCCGTCTCGCCAGTATCAGGATTGTCCGTCTCGCCAGTATCAGGATTCTCCGTCTCGCCAGCATCAGGATTCTCCGTCTCGCCAGCATCAGGATTCTCCGTCCCGCCAGTATCAGGATTCTCCGTCCCGCCAGTATCAGGACTCTCCGTCTCGCCAATATCAGGATTCTCCATCCCACCAGTATCAGGATTCTCCGTCACGCCAGTATCAGGATTCTCCGTCCCGCCAGTGTCAGGTCTCTCCGTCCCGCCAGTATCAGGATTGTCTGTCCCGCCAGTATCAGGATTCTCCGTCCCACCAGTATCAGGATTCTCCGTCTCACCAGTATCAGGATTCTCCGTCTCGCCAGTATCAGGATTCTCCGTCGCGCCAGTATCAGGATTCTCCGTCCAACCAGTATCAGGTTTTTCCGTCTCGCCAGTATCAGGATTGTTCGTCCCGCCAGTATCAGGATTCTCCGTCACGCCAGTATCGGGATTCTCCGTCACGCCAGTATCAGGATTCGCCGTCCCGCCAGTATCAGGATTGTCCGTCTCGCCAGTATCGGGATTCTCAGTCTCGCCAGTCCAGTGTCAGGATTGTCCGTCTCGCCAGCATCAGGATTCTCCGTCTCGCCAGTATCAGGATTGTCTGTCTCGCCAGTATCAGGATTGTCCATCCCGCCAG
Source organism: Scyliorhinus torazame (assembly GCF_047496885.1). Taxonomy (NCBI): domain Eukaryota; kingdom Metazoa; phylum Chordata; class Chondrichthyes; order Carcharhiniformes; family Scyliorhinidae; genus Scyliorhinus; species Scyliorhinus torazame. The sequence continues at coordinate 45,567,222 of NC_092729.1, forward strand.
TATCAGGATTGTCCATCGCGCCAGTATCAGGATTCTCCGTCACGCCAGTATCAGGATTCTCCGTCTCGCCAGTATCAGGACTCTCCATCTCGCCAGCATCAGGATTCTCCGTCTCACCAGTATCAGGATTGTCCGTCTCGCCAGTATCAGGATTCTCCGTTTCGCCAGTATCAGGATTGTCCGTCTCGCCAGTATCAGGACTCTCCGTCTCGCCAGCATCAGGACTCTCCATCTCACCAGTATCAGGATTGTCCGTCTCGCCAGTATCAGGATTCTGCGTCTTGCCAGTATCAGGATTCTCCGTCTCGCCAGTATCAGCATTTTCCGTCTCGCCAGCATAGGATCTCCGCTCGCCAGTATCAGGATTCTCCGTCCCGCCAGTATCAGGATTCTCCGTCCCGCCAGTATCAGGATTGTCCGTCCCGCCAGTATCAGGATTCTCCGTCTCGCCAGTATCAAGGTTCTCCGTCTCGCCAGTATCAGGATTCTCCGTCTCGCCAGTATCAGGATTCTCCGTCTCGCCAGTATCAGGATTCTCCGTCACGCCATATCAGGATTCTCCGTCCCGCCAGTATCAGGATTGTCCATCTCGGCCGTATCAGGATTGTCCGTCACGCCAGTATCAGGTCTCTCCGTCCCTCCAGTATCAGGATTCTCCGTCCCGCCAGTATCAGGACTCTCCATCTCGCCAGTATCAGGATTGTCCGTCTCGCCAGTATCAGGATTGTCCGTCTCGCCAGTATCAGGATTGTCCGTCTCGCCAGCATCAGGATTCTCCATCCCGCCAGTATCAGGATTCTCCGTCCCGCCAGTATCAGGATTCTCCGTCCCACCAGTATCAGGATTCACCGTCTCGCCAGTATCAGGATTCTCCGTCTCGCCAGTATCAGGATTCTCCGTCTCGCCAGTATCAGGATTGTCCGTCTCGCCAGCATCAGGATTCTCCATCCCGCCAGTATCAGGATTGTCCGCCTCGCCAGTATCAGGATTCTCCGCCTCGCCAGTATCAGGATTGTCCCTCACGCCAGTATCAGTATTCTCCGTCTCGCCAGTATCAGGATTCTCCGTCTCGCCAGTATCAGGACTCTCTGTCTCGCCAGTATCAGGATTCTCCGTCCCGCCAGTATCAGGACTCTCCGTCCCGCCAGTATCAGGTTTCTCCGTCCCGCCAGTATCAGGATTCTCCGTCTCGCCAGTATCAGGACTCTCCGTCTCGCCAGTATCAGGATTGTCCATCTCGCCCGTATCAGGGTTGTCCATCACGCCAGTATCAGGACTCTCCGTCCCTCCAGTATCAGGATTCTCCGTCCCGCCAGTATCAGGACTCTCCGTCTCACCAGTATCAGGAGTGTCCGTCTCGCCAGTATCAGGATTGTCCGTCTCGACAGCATCAGGATTCTCCATCCCACCAGTATCAGGATTCTCCTTCACGCCAGTATCAGGATTCTCCGTCTCGCCAGTATCAGGATTCTCCGTCCCGCCAGTATCAGGATTCTCCGTCTCGCCAGTATCAGGATTCCCAATCCCGCCAGTATCAGGATTGTCCGTCTCGCCAGTATCAGGATTGTCCGTCCCGCCAGTATCAGGATTCTCCGTCCCGCCAGTATCAGGATTCTCCGTCTCGCCAGTATCAGGATTGTCCGTGTCGCCAGTATCAGGATTGTCCATCCCGCCCGTATCAGGATTGTCCGTCACGCCAGTATCAGGATTGTCCGTCTCGCCAGTATCAGGATTGTCCATCTCGCCAGCATCAGGACTCTCCATCTCGCCAGTATCAGGATTGTCCGTCTCGCCAGTATCAGGATTGTCCGTCTCGCCAGTATCAGGACTCTCCGTCTCGCCAGTATCAGGATTCTCCGTCTCGCCAGCATCAGGATTCTCCGTCTCGCCAGTATCAGGATTCTCCGTCTCGCCAGTATCAGGATTCTCCGTCACGCCATATCAGGACTCTCCGTCTCGCCAGTATCAGGGCTCTCCGTCTCGCCAGTATCAGGATTGTCCATCTCGGCCGTATCAGGATTGTCCGTCACGCCAGTATCAGGTCTCTCCGTCCCTCCAGCATCAGGATTCTCCGTCCCGCCAGTATCAGGACTCTCCATCTCGCCAGTATCAGGATTGTCCGTCTCGCCAGTATCAGGATTGTCCGTCTCGCCAGTATCAGGATTGTCCATCTCGCCAGCATCAGGACTCTCCGTCTCGCCAGTATCAGGATTGTCCGTCTCGCCAGTATCAGGATTCTCCGTCCCGCCAGCATCAGGATTGTCCGTCTCGCCAGCATCAGGATTCTCCATCTCGCCAGTATCGGGATTGTCCGTCCCGCCAGTATCAGGATTGTCCGTCTCGCCAGTATCAGGATTCTCCTTCACGCCAGTATCAGGATTCACCGTCCCGCCAGTATCAGGACTCTCCGTCTCGCCAGTATCAGGATTCTCCGTCTCACCAGTATCAGGATTGTCCGTCTCGCCAGAATCAGGATTCTCCATCCCGCCAGTATCAGGATTCTCCTTCACGCCAGTATCAGGATTCTCCGTCTCGCCAGTATCAGGATTCTCCGTCCCGCCAGTATCAGGATTCTCCTTCTCGCCAGTATCAGGATTCTCCATCCCGCCAGTATCAGGATTGTCCGTCTCGCCAGTATCAGGATTGTCCGTCCCGCCAGTATCAGGATTCTCCGTCCCGCCAGTATCAGGATTCTCCGTCCCACCAGTATCAGGATTCTCCGTCTCGCCAGTATCAGGATTGTCCGTGTCGCCAGTATCAGGATTGTCCATCCCGCCAGTATCAGGATTGTCCGTCACGCCAGTATCAGGATTGTCCGTCTCGCCAGTATCAGGATTGTCCATCTCGCCAGCATCAGGACTCTCCGTCTCGCCAGTATCAGGATTGACCGTCTCGCCAGTATCAGGATTCTCCGTCCCGCCAGTATCAGGATTGTCCGTCTCGCCAGAATCAGGATTCTCCATCTTGCCAGTATCGGGATTGTCCGTCCCACCAGTATCAGGATTGTCCGTCTCGCCAGTATCAGGATTCTCCTTCACGCCAGTATCAGGATTCTCCGTCTCGCCAGTATCAGGATTCTCCGTCCCGCCAGTATCAGGATTCTCCGTCTCGCCAGTGTCAGGATTGTCCGTCTCGCCAGTATCAGGACTCTCCGTCTCGCCAGTATCAGGATTGTCCGTCTCGCCAGTATCAGGATTCTCCGTCTCGCCAGCATCAGGATTCTCCGTCTCGCCAGCATCAGGATTCTCCGTCCCGCCAGTATCAGGATTCTCCGTCCCGCCAGTATCAGGACTCTCCGTCTCGCCAGTATCAGGATTCTCCATCCCGCCAATATCAGGATTCTCCGTCACGCCAGTATCAGGATTCTCCGTCCCGCCAGTGTCAGGTCTCTCCGTCCCGCCAGTATCAGGATTCTCCGTCCAGCCAGTATCAGGATTCTCCGTCACGCCAGTATCAGTATTGTCTGTCCCGCCAGTATCAGGATTCTCCGTCCCACCAGTATCAGGATTCTCCGTCTCACCAGTATCAGGATTCTCCGTCTCGCCAGTATCAGGATTCTCCGTCGCGCCAGTATCAGGATTCTCCGTCCAACCAGTATCAGGTTTTTCCGTCTCGCCAGTATCAGGATTGTTCGTCCCGCCAGTATCAGGATTCTCCGTCACGCCAGTATCGGGATTCTCCGTCATGCCAGTATCAGGATTCGCCGTCCCGCCAGTATCAGGATTGTCCGTCTCGCCAGTATCGGGATTCTCAGTCTCGCCAGTCCAGTGTCAGGATTGTCCGTCTCGCCAGCATCAGGATTCTCCGTCTCGCCAGTATCAGGATTGTCTGTCTCGCCAGTATCAGGATTGTCCATCCCGCCAGTATCAGGATTGTCCATCGCGCCAGTATCAGGATTCTCCGTCACGCCAGTATCAGGATTCTCCGTCTCGCCAGTATCAGGACTCTCCGTCTCGCCAGCATCAGGATTCTCCGTCTCGCCAGTATCAGGATTGTCCGTCTCGCCAGTATCAGGATTCTCTGTTTCGCCAGTATCAGGATTGTCCGTCTCGCCAGTATCAGGACTCTCCGTCTCGCCAGCATCAGGACTCTCCGTCTCACCAGTATCAGGATTGTCCGTCTCGCCAGTATCAGGATTCTGCGTCTCGCCAGTATCAGGATTCTCCGTCTCGCCAGTATCAGCATTTTCCGTCTCGCCAGCATCAGGATCTCCGCTCGCCAGTATCAGGATTCTCCGTCCCGCCAGTATCAGGATTCTCCGTCCCGCCAGTATCAGGATTGTCCGTCCCGCCAGTATCAGGATTCTCCGTCTCGCCAGTATCAAGGTTCTCCGTCTCGCCAGTAACAGGATTCTCCGTCTCGCCAGTATCAGGATTCTCCGTCTCGCCAGTATCAGGATTCTCCGTCACGCCATATCAGGATTCTCCGTCCCGCCAGTATCAGGATTGTCAATCTCGGCCGTATCAGGATTGTCCGTCACGCCAGGATCAGGTCTCTCCGTCCCTCCAGTATCAGGATTCTCCGTCCCGCCAGTATCAGGACTCTCCATCTCGCCAGTATCAGGATTGTCCGTCTCGCCAGTATCAGGATTGTCCGTCTCGCCAGTATCAGGATTGTCCGTCTCGCCAGCATCAGGATTCTCCATCCCGCCAGTATCAGGATTCTCCATCCCGCCAGTATCAGGATTCTCCGTCCCGCCAGTATCAGGATTCTCCGTCTCGCCAGTATCAGGATTCTCCGTCTCGCCAGTATCAGGATTCTCCGTCTCGCCAGTATCAGGATTGTCCGTCTCGCCAGCATCAGGATTCTCCATCCCGCCAGTATCAGGATTGTCCGCCTCGCCAGTATCAGGATTCTCCGTATCGCCAGTATCAGGATTGTCCGTCACGCCAGTATCAGTATTCTCCGTCTCGCCAGTATCAGGATTCTCCGTCTCGCCAGTATCAGGACTCTCTGTCTCGCCAGTATCAGGATTCTCCGTCCCGCCAGTATCAGGACTCTCCGTCCCGCCAGTATCAGGTTTCTCCGTCCCGCCAGTATCAGGATTCTCCGTCTCGCCAGTATCAGGACTCTCCGTCTCGCCAGTATCAGGATTGTCCATCTCGCCCGTATCAGGATTGTCCATCACGCCAGTATCAGGACTCTCCGTCCCTCCAGTATCAGGATTCTCCGTCCCGCCAGTATCAGGACTCTCCGTCTCGCCAGTATCAGGAGTGTCCGTCTCGCCAGTATCAGGATTGTCCGTCTCGACAGCATCAGGATTCTCCATCCCACCAGTATCAGGATTCTCCTTCACGCCAGTATCAGGATTCTCCGTCTCGCCAGTATCAGGATTCTCCGTCCCGCCAGTATCAGGATTCTCCATCTCGCCAGTATCAGGATTCCCAATCCCGCCAGTATCAGGATTGTCCGTCTCGCCAGTATCAGGATTGTCCGTCCCGCCAGTATCAGGATTCTCCGTCCCGCCAGTATCAGGATTCTCCGTCTCGCCAGTATCAGGATTGTCCGTGTCGCCAGTATCAGGATTGTCCATCCCGCCCGTATCAGGATTGTCCGTCACGCCAGTATCAGGATTGTCCGTCTCGCCAGTATCAGGATTGTCCATCTCGCCAGCATCAGGACTCTCCATCTCGCCAGTATCAGGATTGTCCGTCTCGCCAGTATAAGGATTCTCCGTCCCGCCAGTATCAGGATTGTCCGTCTCGACAGCATCAGGATTCTCCATCTCGCCAGTATCGGGATTGTCCGTCCCGCCAGTATCAGGATTGTCCGTCTCGCCAGTATCAGGATTCTCCTTCACGCCAGTATCAGGATTCTCCGTCCCGCCAGTATCAGGATTCTCCGTCTCGCCAGTATCAGGATTCTCCGTCCCGCCAGTATCAGGATTGTCCGTCTCGCCAGTATCAGGATTGTCCGTCTCGCCAGTATCAGGACTCTCCGTCTCGCCAGTATCAGGATTCTCCGTCTCGCCAGCATCAGGATTCTCCGTCTCGCCAGCATCAGGATTCTCCGTCCCGCCAGTATCAGGATTCTCCGTCCCGCCAGTATCAGGACTCTCCGTCTCGCCAGTATCAGGATTCTCCATCCCGCCAGTATCAGGATTCTCCGTCACGCCAGTATCAGGATTCTCCGTCCCGCCAGTGTCAGGACTCTCCGTCCCACCAGTATCAGGATTCTCCGTCCAGCCAGTATCAGGATTCTCCGTCACGCCAGTATCAGGATTGTCTGTTCCGCCAGTATCAGGATTCACCGTCCCACCAGTATCAGGATTCTCCGTCTCACCAGTATCAGGATTCTCCGTCTCGCCAGTATCAGGATTCTCCGTCCCGCCAGTATCAGGATTCTCCGTCCAACCAGTATCAGGTTTTAACGTCTCGCCAGTATCAGGATTGTTCGTCCCGCCAGTATCAGGATTCTCCGTCACGCCAGTATCGGGATTCTCCGTCACGCCAGTATCAGGATTCGCCGTCCCGCCAGTATCAGGACTGTCCGTCTCGCCAGTATCGGGATTCTCACTCTCGCCAGTCCAGTGTCAGGATTGTCCGTCTCGCCAGCATCAGGATTCTCCGTCTCGCCAGTATCAGGATTGTCCGTCTCGCCAGTATCAGGATTGTCCGTCCCGCCAGTATCAGGATTGTCCATCGCGCCAGTATCAGGATTCTCCGTCTCGCCAGTATCAGGACTCTCCGTCTCGCCAGCATCAGGATTCTCTGTCTCGCCAGTATCAGGATTGTCCGTCTCGCCAGTATCAGGATTCTCCGTTTCGCCAGTATCAGGATTGTCCGTCTCGCCAGTATCAGGACTCTCCGTCTCGCCAGCATCAGGACTCTCTGTCTCACCAGTATCAGATTTGTCCGTCTCGCCAGTATCAGGATTCTGCGTCTCGCCAGTATCAGGATTCTCCGTCTCGCCAGTATCAGGATTTTCCGACTCGCCAGCATCAGGATTCTCCGCTCGCCAGTATCAGGATTCTCCGTCCCGCCAGTATCAGGATTCTCCCTCCCGCCAGTATCAGGATTGTCCGTCCCGCCAGTATCAGGATTCTCCGTCTCGCCAGTATCAAGGTTCTCCGTCCCGCCAGTATCAGGATTCTCCGTCTCGCCAGTATCAGGATTCTCCGTCTCGCCAGTATCAGGATTCTCCGTCACGCCATATCAGGACTCTCCGTCTCGCCAGTATCAGGGCTCTCGGTCTCGCCAGTATCAGGATAGTCCATCTCGGCCGTATCAGGATTGTCCGTCACGCCAGTATTAGGTCTCTCCGTCCCTCCAGCATCAGGATTCTCCGTCCCGCCAGTATCAGGACTCTCCATCTCGCCAGTATCAGGATTGTCCGTCTCGCCAGTATCAGGATTGTCCGTCTCGCCAGTATCAGGATTCTACGTCCCGCCAGTATCAGGATTGTCCGTCTCGCCAGCATCAGGATTCTCCATCTCGCCAGTATCGGGATTGTCCGTCCCGCCAGTATCAGGATTGTCCGTCTCGCCAGTATCAGGATTCTCCGTCTCGCCAGTATCAGGATTCTCCGTCTCGCCAGTATCAGGATTCTCCGTCTCGCCAGTATCAGGATTCTCCGTCTCGCCAGTATCAGGATTCTCCGTCTCGCCAGTATCAGGATTCTCCGTCTCGCCAGAATCAGGATTCTCCGTCACGCCAGTATCAGGATTGTCTGTTCCGCCAGTATCAGGATTCACCGTCCCACCAGTATCAGGATTCTCCGTCTCACCAGTATCAGGATTCTCCGTCTCGCCAGTATCAGGATTCTCCGTCCCGCCAGTATCAGGATTCTCCGTCCAACCAGTATCAGGTTTTTCCGTCTCGCCAGTATCAGGATTGTTCGTCCCGCCAGTATCAGGATTCTCCGTCACGCCAGTATCGGGATTCTCCGTCACGCCAGTATCAGGATTGTCAGTCTCGCCAGTCCAGTGTCAGGATTGTCCATCTCGCCAGCATCAGGATTCTCCGTCTCGCCAGTATCAGGATTGTCCGTCTCGCCAGTATCAGGATTGTCCGTCCCGCCAGTATCAGGATTGTCCATCGCGCCAGTATCAGGATTCTCCGTCACGCCAGTATCAGGATTCTCCGTCTCGCCAGTATCAGGACTCTCCGTCTCGCCAGCATCAGGATTCTCCGTCTCGCCAGTATCAGGATTGTCCGTCTCGCCAGTATCAGGATTCTCCGTTTCGCCAGTATCAGGATTGTCCGTCTCGCCAGTATCAGGACTCTCCGTCTCGACAGCATCAGGACTCTCCGTCTCACCAGTATCAGGATTGTCCGTCTCGCCAGTATCAGGATTCTGCGTCTCGCCAGTATCAGGATTCTCCGTCTCGCCAGTATCAGGATTTTCCGACTCGCCAGCATCAGGATTCTCCGCTCGCCAGTATCAGGATTCTCCGTCCCGCCAGTATCAGGATTCTCCCTCCCGCCAGTATCAGGATTGTCCGTCCCGCCAGTATCAGGATTCTCCGTCTCGCCAGTATCAAGGTTCTCCGTCCCGCCAGTATCAGGATTCTCCGTCTCGCCAGTATCAGGATTCTCCGTCTCGCCAGTATCAGGATTCTCCGTCACGCCATATCAGGACTCTCCTTCTCGCCAGTATCAGGGCTCTCCGTCTCGCCAGTATCAGGATTGTCCATCTCGGCCGTATCAGGATTGTCCGTCACGCCAGTATCAGGTCTCTCCGTCCCTCCAGCATCAGGATTCTCCGTCCCGCCAGTATCAGGACTCTCCATCTCGCCAGTATCAGGATTGTCCGTCTCGCCAGTATCAGGATTGTCCGTCTCGCCAGTATCAGGATTGTCCATCTCGCCAGCATCAGGACTCTCCGTCTCGCCAGTATCAGGATTGTCCGTCTCGCCAGTATCAGGATTCTCCGTCCCGCCAGTATCAGGATTGTCCGTCTCGCCAGCATCAGGATTCTCCATCTCGCCAGTATCGGGATTGTCCGTCCCGCCAGTATCAGGATTGTCCGTCTCGCCAGTATCAGGATTCTCCGTCTCGCCAGTATCAGGATTCTCCGTCTCGCCAGTATCAGGATTCTCCGTCTCGCCAGTATCAGGATTCTCAGTCTCGCCAGTATCAGGATTCTCCGTCTCGCCTGTATCAGGATTCTCCGTCTCGCCAGTATCAGGATTCTCCGTCACGCCAGTATCAGGATTGTCTGTTCCGCCAGTATCAGGATTCACCGTCCCACCAGTATCAGGATTCTCCGTCTCACCAGTATCAGGATTCTCCGTCTCGCCAGTATCAGGATTCTCCGTCCCGCCAGTATCAGGATTCTCCGTCCAACCAGTATCAGGTTTTTCCGTCTCGCCAGTATCAGGATTGTTCGTCCCGCCAGTATCAGGATTCTCCGTCACGCCAGTATCGGGATTCTCCGTCACGCCAGTATCAGGATTCGCCGTCCCGCCAGTATCAGGATTGTCCGTCTCGCCAGTATCGGGATTCTCAGTCTCGCCAGTCCAGTGTCAGGATTGTCCGTCTCGCCAGCATCAGGATTCTCCGTCTCGCCAGTATCAGGATTGTCCGTCTCGCCAGTATCAGGATTGTCCGTCCCGCCAGTATCAGGATTGTCCATCGCGCCAGTATCAGGATTCTCCGTCACGCCAGTATCAGGATTCTCCGTCTCGCCAGTATCAGGACTCTCCGTCTCGCCAGCATCAGGATTCTCCGTCTCGCCAGTATCAGGATTGTCCGTCTCGCCAGTATCAGGATTCTCCGTTTCGCCAGTATCAGGATTGTCCGTCTCGCCAGTATCAGGACTCTCCGTCTCGCCAGCAACAGGACTCTCCGTCTCACCAGTATCAGGATTGTCCGTCTCGCCAGTATCAGGATTCTGCGTCTCGCCAGTATCAGGATTCTCCGTCTCGCCAGTATCAGGATTTTCCGACTCGCCAGCATCAGGATTCTCCGCTCGCCAGTATCAGGATTCTCCGTCCCGCCAGTATCAGGATTCTCCCTCCCGCCAGTATCAGGATTGTCCGTCCCGCCAGTATCAGGATTCTCCGTCTCGCCAGTATCAAGGTTCTCCGTCCCGCCAGTATCAGGATTCTCCGTCTCGCCAGTATCATGATTCTCCGTCTCGCCAGTATCAGGATTCTCCGTCACGCCATATCAGGACTCTCCGTCTCGCCAGTATCAGGGCTCTCCGTCTCGCCAGTATCAGGATTGTCCATCTCGGCCGTATCAGGATTGTCCGTCACGCCAGTATCAGGTCTCTCCGTCCCTCCAGCATCAGGATTCTCCGTCCCGCCAGTATCAGGACTCTCCATCTCGCCAGTATCAGGATTGTCCGTCTCGCCAGTATCAGGATTGTCCGTCTCGCCAGTATCAGGATTGTCCATCTCGCCAGCATCAGGACTCTCCGTCTCGCCAGTATCAGGATTGTCCGTCTCGCCAGTATCAGGATTCTCCGTCCCGCCAGTATCAGGATTGTCCGTCTCGCCAGCATCAGGATTCTCCATCTCGCCAGTATCGGGATTGTCCGTCCCGCCAGTATCAGGATTGTCCGTCTCGCCAGTATCAGGATTCTCCGTCTCGCCAGTATCAGGATTCTCCGTCTCGCCAGTATCAGGATTCTCCGTCTCGCCAGTATCAGGATTCTCCGTCTCGCCAGTATCAGGATTCTCCGTCTCGCCAGTATCAGGATTCTCCGTCTCGCCAGAATCAGGATTCTCCGTCACGCCAGTATCAGGATTCTCCGTCTCGCCAGTATCAGGATTCACCGTCCCGCCATAATCAGGATTCTCCGTCTCGCCAGTATCAGGATTCTCCGTCCCGCCAGTATCAGGATTGTCCGTCTCGCCAGTATCAGGATTGTCCGTCTCGCCAGTATCAGGACTCTCCGTCTCGCCAGTATCAGGATTGTCCGTCTCGCCAGCATCAGGATTCTCCGTCCCGCCAGTATCAGGATTCTCCGTCCCGCCAGTATCAGGACTCTCCGTCTCGCCAGTATCAGGATTCTCCATCCCGCCAGTATCAGGATTCTCCGTCACGCCAGTATCAGGATTCTCCGTCCCGCCAGTATCAGGACTCTCCGTCCCGCCAGTATCTGGATTCTCTGTCCAGCCAGTATCAGGATTCTCCGTCACGCCAGTATCAGGATTCTCCGTCCCGCCAGTATCAGGACTCTCCGTCCCGCCAGTATCAGGATTGCCTGTCCCACCAGTATCAGGATTCTCCGTCCCACCAGTATCAGGATTCTCCGTCCACCCAGTATCAGGATTCTCCGTCTCGCCAGTATCAGGATTGTCTGTCCCGCCAGTATCAGGATTGTCCGTCTCGCCAGTATCAGGATTCTCCGTCCCGCCAGTATCAGGATTCTCAGTCCCGCCAGTATCAGGATTGTCCGTCTCGCCAGTATCAGGATTCTCCATCCCGCCAGTATCAGGATTCTCCGTCCCGCCAGTATCAGGATTCTCAGTCCCGCCAGCATCAGGATTCTCCATCCCGCCAGTATCAGGACTCTCCGTCTCGCCAGTATCAGGATTGTCCGTCTCGCCAGCATCAGGATTCTCCGTCCCGCCAGTATCAGGATTCTCCGTCCCGCCAGTATCAGGACTCTCCGTCTCGCCAGTATCAGGATTCTCCATCCCGCCAGTATCAGGATTCTCCGTCACGCCAGTATCAGGATTCTCCGTCCCGCCAGTATCAGGACTCTCCGTCCCGCCAGTATCTGGATTCTCTGTCCAGCCAGTATCAGGATTCTCCGTCACGCCAGTATCAGGATTCTCCGTCCCGCCAGTATCAGGACTCTCCGTCCCGCCAGTATCAGGATTGTCTGTCCCACCAGTATCAGGATTCTCCGTCCCACCAGTATCAGGATTCTCCGTCCACCCAGTATCAGGATTCTCCGTCTCGCCAGTATCAGGATTGTCTGTCCCGCCAGTATCAGGATTGTCCGTCTCGCCAGTATCAGGATTCTCCATCCCGCCAGTATCAGGATTCTCCGTTCCTCCAGCATCAGGATTCTCCGTCCCGCCAGTATCAGGACTCTCCATCTCGCCAGTATCAGGATTGTCCGTCTCGCCAGTATCAGGATTGTCCGTCTCGCCAGTATCAGGATTGTCCATCTCGCCAGCATCAGGACTCTCCGTCTCGCCAGTATCAGGATTGTCCGTCTCGCCAGTATCAGGATTCTCCGTCCCGCCAGTATCAGGATTGTCCGTCTCGCCAGCATCAGGATTCTCCATCTCGCCAGTATCGGGATTGTCCGTCCCGCCAGTATCAGAATTGTCCGTCTCGCCAATATCAGGATTCTCCGTCTCGCCAGTATCAGGATTCACCGTCCCGCCAGTATCAGGATTGTCCGTCTCGCCAGTATCAGGATTGTCCGTCTCGCCAGTATCAGGACTCTCCGTCTCGCCAGTATCAGGATTGTCCGTCTCGCCAGCATCAGGATTCTCCGTCCCGCCAGTATCAGGATTCTCCGTCCCGCCAGTATCAGGACTCTCCGTCTCGCCAGTATCAGGATTCTCCATCCCGCCAGTATCAGGATTCTCCGTCCCGCCAGTATCAGGATTCTCCGTCTCGCCAGTATCAGGATTCTCCGTCCCGCCAGTATCAGGACTCTCCGTCCCGCCAGTATCTGGATTCTCTGTCCAGCCAGTATCAGGATTCTCCGTCACGCCAGTATCAGGATTCTCCGTCCCGCCAGTATCAGGACTCTCCGTCCCGCCAGTATCAGGATTGTCTGTCCCACCAGTATCAGGATTCTCCGTCCCACCAGTATCAGGATTCTCCGTCCACCCAGTATCAGGATTCTCCGTCTCGCCAGTATCAGGATTGTCTGTCCCGCCAGTATCAGGATTGTCCGTCTCGCCAGTATCAGGATTCTCCATCCCGCCAGTATCAGGATTCTCCGTCCCGCCAGTATCAGGATTCTCAGTCCCGCCAGTATCAGGATTGTCCGACTCGCCAGTATCAGGATTCTCCATCCCGCCAGTATCAGGATTCTCCGTCCCGCCAGTATCAGGATTCTCAGTCCCGCCAGCATCAGGATTCTCCATCCCGCCAGTATCAGGACTCTCCGTCTCGCCAGTATCAGGATTGTCCGTCTCGCCAGCATCAGGATTCTCCGTCCCGCCAGTATCAGGATTCTCCGTCCCGCCAGTATCAGGACTCTCCGTCTCGCCAGTATCAGGATTCTCCATCCCGCCAGTATCAGGATTCTCCGTCACGCCAGTATCAGGATTCTCCGTCCCGCCAGTATCTGGATTATCTGTCCAGCCAGTATCAGGATTCTCCGTCACGCCAGTATCAGGATTCTCCGTCCCGCCAGTATCAGGACTCTCCGTGTCGCCAGTATCAGGATTGTCTGTCCCACCAGTATCAGGATTCTCCGTCTCGCCAGTATCAGGACTCTCCGTCCCACCAGTATCAGGATTCTCCGTCCCACCAGTATCAGGATTCTCCGTCCACCCAGTATCAGGATTCTCCGTCTCGCCAGTATCAGGATTGTCTGTCCCGCCAGTATCAGGATTGTCCGTCTCGCCAGTATCAGGATTCTCCATCCCGCCAGTATCAGGATTCTCCGTCCCGCCAGTATCAGGATTCTCAGTCCCGCCAGTATCAGGATTGTCCGTCTCGCCAGTATCAGGATTCTCCATCCCGCCAGTATCAGGATTGTCTGTCTCGCCAGTATCAGGATTCTCCGTCCCGCCAGTATCAGGATTCTCCGTCCCGCCAGTATCAGGATTCTCCGTCCCGCCAGTATCAGGATTCTCCGTCTCGCCAGTATCGGGACTCTCCGTCTCGCCAGTATCAGGATTCTCCGTCTCGCCAGTATCAGGATTCTCCGTCTCGCCAGTATCAGGATTCTCCGTCCCGCCAGTATCAGGATTCTCCGTCCAGCCAGTATCAGGATTGTCCGTCCCGCCAGTATCAGGATTCTCCGTCCCGCCAGTATCAGGATTCTCCGCCCGCCAGTATCAGGATTCTCCATCTCGCCAGTATCAGGATTCTCCGTCCAGCCAGTATCAGGATTCTCCATCCAGCCAGTATCAGGATTGTCCGTCTCGCCAGCATCAGGATTCTCCGTCCAGCCAGTATCAGGATTCTCCGTCCAGCCAGTATCAGGATTCTCCGTCCAGCCAGTATCAGGATTCTCCGTCCATCCAGTATCAGGATTGTCTGTCCCGCCAGTTTCAGGATTGTCCATCGCACCAGCATCAGGATTGTCCATCGCGCCAGCATCAGGATTGTCCGTCCAGCCAGTATCAGGATTCTCCGTCCCGCCAGTATCAGGATTGTCCATCGCGCCAGCATCAGAATTGTCCGTCCCGCCAGTATCAGAATTCTGCGACCCACCATACACGTTTTCTGGTGTATTCACCCCGGCCAGTTTCAGGATTCTCCGTCCCACCAGTATCAGGATTGTCCGTCCCGCCAGTATCAGGATTCTCCGTCCCACCAGTATCAGGATTGTCCGTCCTGCCAGTATCAGGATTGTCCGTCCCACCACACACGTTTTCTGGTGTGTTCAGCCCCGCCAGTATCAGGGTTCTCCGTCCCGCCAGTATCAGGGGCGGAATTATCCCCAAAGGCGCGGAATCCTCCACATCTTGAGCGGCCGAGCCCGAACCTTGAGGGGTAAGCCCGTCCGGACAGATTTCTGCCCCGCCAGATGGCGGGAAAGGCCTTTGGTGCCCCGCCAGCTGGCATGAAACTAACTTTGCCGGGCGGCACATGGGCGGGAGCATCAGCGGCTGGTCACGGCATCTGCGCAAATGCGCAGTGGAGGGGGTCTCTTCCGCCTCCGCCATGGAAGGAAAAGAGTGCCCCCATGGCACAGGCCCACCCGCGGATCGGTGGGCCCTTATCGCGGGCCAGGCCACCATCACCCCGCGCCCCGCAGGACCCCGGAGCCTGCCCGCGCCTCCTTGTCCCGCCGGTAAGGTAGGTGGTTTAATTTACGCCGGCGGGACAGGCATTTTAGCGGCGGGCCTTCTGCCCTTTCGGGCCGGAGAATCGCGCGTGGGGGCCCGATTCCCGCCCCCGCCAAATATGCGGTGCCGGAGACTTCGGCAACCAGCGGGGGCGGGATTCACGCCAGCCCCCGGCGATCCACCTACCCGGCGGGGAGTTGGAGAATTTCGCCCCAGGGTTCTGCGTCCAGCCAGTATCAGGATTCTCCGTCCCGCCAGTATCAGGATTCTCCGTCCCGCCAGTATCAGGACTCTCCGTCCCGCCAGTATCAGGATTCTCCGTCTCGCCAGTATCAGGATTCTCCATCCAGACAGTATCAGGATTCTCCGTCCAGCCAGTATCAAGATTGTCCATCACGCCAGTATCAGGATTCTCCGTCCCGCCAGTATCAGGATTGTCCGTCCAGCCAGTATCAGGATTCTCCGTCCAGCCAGTATCAGGACTCTCCGTCCCGCCAGTATCAGGATTGTCCATCGCGCCAGTATCAGGATTGTCCATCACGCCAGTATCAGGATTCTTCGTCCAGCCAGTATCAGGATTCTCCGTCCCGCCAGTATCAGGATTCTCCGTCTAGCCAGTATCAGGATTCTCCGTCTCGCCAGTATCAGGATTCTCCGTCTCGCCAGTATCAGGGTTCTCCGTCACGCCATTATCAGGATTCTCCGTCTCGCCAGTATCAGGACTCTCCGTCACGCCAGTATCAGGATTGTCCGTCTCGCCAGCATCAGGATTCTCCGCTCGCCAGTATCAGGATTCTCCGTCTCGCCAGTATCAGGATTGTCCCACCCGCCAGTATCAGGATTGTCCGTCCCGCCAGTATCAGGATTCTCCGTCTCGCCAGTATCAGGATTCTCCGTCCCACCAGTATCAGGATTCTCCGTCTCGCCAGTATCAGGATTCTCCGTCCAGCCAGTATCAGGATTCTCCATCTCGCCAGTATCAGGATTCTCCGTCACGCCAGTATCAGGATTCTCCGTCCAGCCAGTATCAGGATTCTCCGTCCAGCCAGTATCAGGACTCTCCGTCCCGCCAGTATCAGGATTGTCCATCGCGCCAGTATCAGGATTGTCCATCACGCCAGTGTCAGGATTCTCCTTCCAGCCAGTATCAGGATTCTCCGTCCCGCCAGTATAAGGATTCTCCGTCTAGCCAGTATCAGGATTCTCCGTCTCGCCAGTATCAGGATTCTCCGTCTCGCCAGTATCAGGATTCTCCGTCCCGCCAGTATCAGGATTGTCCGTCCAGCCAGTATCAGGATTCTCCGTCCAGCCAGTATCAGGACTCTCCGTCCCGCCAGTATCAGGATTGTCCATCGCGCCAGTATCAGGATTGTCCATCACGCCAGTATCAGGATTCTCCGTCCAGCCAGTATCAGGATTCTCCGTCCCGCCAGTATCAGGATTCTCCGTCTAGCCAGTATCAGGATTCTCCGTCTCGCCAGTATCAGGATTCTCCGTCTCGCCAGTATCAGGGTTCTCCGTCACGCCATTATCAGGATTCTCCGTCTCGCCAGTATCAGGACTCTCCGTCACGCCAGTATCAGGATTGTCCGTCTCGCCAGCATCAGGATTCTCCGTCCCGCCAGTATCAGGATTGTCCATCGCGCCAGTATCAGGATTGTCCATCACGCCAGTATCAGGATTCTTCGTCCAGCCAGTATCAGGATTCTCCGTCCCGCCAGTATCAGGATTCTCCGTCTAGCCAGTATCAGGATTCTCCTTCCAGCCAGTATCAGGATTCTCCGTCCCGCCAGTATAAGGATTCTCCGTCTAGCCAGTATCAGGATTCTCCGTCTCGCCAGTATCAGGATTCTCCGTCTCGCCAGTATCAGGATTCTCCGTCCCGCCAGTATCAGGATTGTCCGTCCAGCCAGTATCAGGATTCTCCGTCCAGCCAGTATCAGGACTCTCCGTCCCGCCAGTATCAGGATTGTCCATCGCGCCAGTATCAGGATTGTCCATCACGCCAGTATCAGGATTCTCCGTCCAGCCAGTATCAGGATTCTCCGTCCCGCCAGTATCAGGATTCTCCGTCTAGCCAGTATCAGGATTCTCCGTCTCGCCAGTATCAGGATTCTCCGTCTCGCCAGTATCAGGGTTCTCCGTCACGCCATTATCAGGATTCTCCGTCTCGCCAGTATCAGGACTCTCCGTCACGCCAGTATCAGGATTGTCCGTCTCGCCAGCATCAGGATTCTCCGTCCCGCCAGTATCAGGATTGTCCATCGCGCCAGTATCAGGATTGTCCATCACGCCAGTATCAGGATTCTTCGTCCAGCCAGTATCAGGATTCTCCGTCCCGCCAGTATCAGGATTCTCCGTCTAGCCAGTATCAGGATTCTCTGTCTCGCCAGTATCAGGATTCTCCGTCTCGCCAGTATCAGGGTTCTCCGTCACGCCATTATCAGGATTCTCCGTCTCGCCAGTATCAGGACTATCCGTCACGCCAGTATCAGGATTGTCCGTCTCGCCAGCATCAGGATTCTCCGCTCGCCAGTATCAGGATTCTCCGTCTCGCCAGTATCAGGATTGTCCCACCCGCCAGTATCAGGATTGTCCGTCCCGCCAGTATCAGGATTCTCCGTCTCGCCAGTATCAGGATTCTCCGTCCCACCAGTATCAGGATTCTCCGTCTCGCCAGTATCAGGATTCTCCGTCCAGCCAGTATCAGGATTCTCCATCTCGCCAGTATCAGGATTCTCCGTCACGCCAGTATCAGGATTCTCCGTCCAGCCAGTATCAGGATTCTCCGTCCAGCCAGTATCAGGACTCTCCGTCCCGCCAGTATCAGGATTGTCCATCGCGCCAGTATCAGGATTGTCCATCACGCCAGTGTCAGGATTCTCCTTCCAGCCAGTATCAGGATTCTCCGTCCCGCCAGTATAAGGATTCTCCGTCTAGCCAGTATCAGGATTCTCCGTCTCGCCAGTATCAGGATTCTCCGTCTCGCCAGTATCAGGATTCTCCGTCCCGCCAGTATCAGGATTGTCCGTCCAGCCAGTATCAGGATTCTCCGTCCAGCCAGTATCAGGACTCTCCGTCACGCCAGTATCAGGATTGTCCATCGCGCCAGTATCAGGATTGTCCATCACGCCAGTATCAGGATTCTCCGTCCAGCCAGTATCAGGATTCTCCGTCCCGCCAGTATCAGGATTCTCCGTCTAGCCAGTATCAGGATTCTCCGTCTCGCCAGTATCAGGATTCTCCGTCTCGCCAGTATCAGGGTTCTCCGTCACGCCATTATCAGGATTCTCCGTCTCGCCAGTATCAGGACTCTCCGTCACGCCAGTATCAGGATTGTCCGTCTCGCCAGCATCAGGATTCTCCGCTCGCCAGTATCAGGATTCTCCGTCTCGCCAGTATCAGGATTGTCCCACCCGCCAGTATCAGGATTGTCCGTCCCGCCAGTATCAGGATTCTCCGTCTCGCCAGTATCAGGATTCTCCGTCCCACCAGTATCAGGATTCACCGTCTCGCCAGTATCAGGATTCTCCGTCCAGCCAGTATCAGGATTCTCCGTCTCGCCAGTATCAGGATTCTCCGTCACGCCAGTATCAGGATTCTCCGTCCAGCCAGTATCAGGATTCTCCGTCCAGCCAGTATCAGGACTCTCCGTCCCGCCAGTATCAGGATTGTCCATCGCGCCAGTATCAGGATTGTCCATCACGCCAGTATCAGGATTCTCCTTCCAGCCAGTATCAGGATTCTCCGTCCCGCCAGTATAAGGATTCTCCGTCTAGCCAGTATCAGGATTCTCCGTCTCGCCAGTATCAGGATTCTCCGTCTCGCCAGTATCAGGATTCTCCGTCACGCCAGTATCAGGATTCTCCGTCTCGCCAGTATCAGGACTCTCCGTCACGCCAGAATCAGGATTGTCCGTCTCGCCAGCATCAGGATTCTCCGCTCGCCAGTATCAGGATTCTCTGTCTCGCCAGTATCAGGATTGTCCGTCCCGCCAGTATCAGGATTGTCCATCCCGCCTGTATCTGGATTCTCTGTCTCGCCAGTATCAGGATTCTCCGTCTCGCCAGTATCAGGATTCTCCGTCCAGCCAGTATCATGATTCTCCATCTCGCCAGTATCAGGATTCTCCGTCACGCCAGTATCAGGATTCTCCGTCCAGCCAGTATCAGGATTGTCCGTCTCGCCTTTATCAGGATTGTCCGTCTCGCCAGTATCAGGATTCTCCGTCTCGCCAGTATCAGGATTGTCCGTCCCACCAGTATCAGGATTCTCCGTCTCGCCAGTATCAGGACTCTCCGTCTCGCCAGTATCAGGACTCTCCGTCTCGCCAGCATCAGGATTGTCCATCTCGCCAGTATCAGAATTGTCCGTCACGCCAGTATCAGGACTCTCCGTCCTGCCAGTATCAGGATTCTACTTCCCGCCAGTATCAGGACTCTCCGTCTCGCCAGTATCAGGATTGTCCGTCTCGCCAGTATCAGGATTGTCCGTCTCGCCAGCATCAGGATTCTCCATCCCGCCAGTATCGGGATTCTCCGTCACGCCAGTATCAGGATTCGCCGTCCCGCCAGTATCAGGATTGTCCGTCTCGCCAGTATCGGGATTCTCAGTCTCGCCAGTATCAGGATTCTCCGTCCAGGCAGTATCAGGATTCTCCGTCTTGCCAGTATCAGGATTGTCCGTCTCGCCAGTATCAGGATTGTCCGTCCCGCCAGTATCAGGATTGTCCATCGCGCCAGTATCAGGATTCTCCATCCCGCCAGTATCAGGATTCTCCGTCTCGCCAGTACCAGGATTCTCCGTCTCGCCAGTATCAGGATTCTCCGTCTCGCCAGTATCAGGATTGTCCATCTCGCAAGTATCAGGATTGTCCGTCCCGCCAGTATCAGGATTGTCCATCGCGAAAGTATCAGGATTCTCCGTCACGCCAGTATCAGGATTCTCCGTCTCGCCAGTATCAGGACTCTCGGTCACGCCAGTATCAGGATCGTCCGTCTCGCCAGCATCAGGATTCTCCGCTCGCCAGTATCAGGATTCTCCGTCTCGCCAGTATCAGGATTGTCCGTCCCGCCAGTATCAGGATTCTCAGTCTCGCCAGTCCAGTATCAGGATTCTCTGTCTCGCCAGTATCAGGATTCTCCGTCCCGCCGGTATCAGGATTCTCCGTCTCGCCAGTATCAGGATTGTCCGTCTCGCCAGTATCAGGATTGTCCGTCTCGCCAGTATCAGGATTTTCCGTCTCGCCAGTATCAGGATTGTCCGTCCCGCCAGTATCAGGATTCTCCGTCTCTCCAGTATCAGGACTCTCCGTCTCGCCAGTATCAGGACTCTCCGTCTCGCCAGTATCAGGATTGTCCGTCTCGCCAGTATCAGGATTGTCCGTCACGCCAGTATCAGGACTCTCCGTCCTGCCAGTATCAGGATTCTACTTCCCGCCAGTATCAGGACTCTCCATCTCGCCAGTATCAGGATTGTCCGTCTCGCCAGTATCAGGATTGTCCGTCTCGCCAGCATCAGGATTCTCCATCCCGCCAGTATCGGGATTCTCCGTCACGCCAGGGTCAGGATTCGCCGTCCCGCCAGTATCAGGATTGTCCGTCTCGCTAGTATCGGGATTCTCAGTCTCGCCAGTATCAGGATTCTCCGTCCAGCCAGTATCAGGATTCTCCGTCTCGCCAGTATCAGGATTGTCCGTCTCGCCAGTATCAGGATTGTCCGTCCCGCCAGTATCATGATTGTCCATCGCGAAAGCGTCAGGATTGTCCGTCTCGCCAGTATCAGGATTGTCCGTCTCGCCAGTGTCAGGATTCTCCGTACAGCCAGTATCAGGATTCTCCGTCTCGCCAGTATCAGGACTCTCCGTCACGCCAGTATCAGGATTGTCCGTCTCGCCAGCATCAGGATTCTCCATCTCGCCAGTATCAGGATTGTCCGACTCGCCAGTATCAGGATTGTCCGTCTCGCCAGTATCAGGATTAACCCATCTCGCCAGTATCAGGACTCTCCGTCTCGCCAGTATCAGGATTGTCCGTCTCACCAGTATCAGGATTCTCCGTCTCGCCAGCATCAGGATTCTCCGTCTCGCCAGCATCAGGATTCTCCGTCCCGCCGGTATCAGGATTCTCCGTCCCGCCAGTATCAGGACTCTCCGTCTCGCCAGTATCAGGATTGTCCGTCCCGCCAGTATCAGGATTCTCCGTCACGCCAGTTTCAGGATTGTCTTTCCCGCCAGTATCAGGATTCTCCGTCCACCCAGTATCAGGATTCTCCGTCTCGCCAGTATCAGGATTGTCTGTCCCGCCAGTATCAGGATTCTCCATCCCACCAGTATCAGGATTCTCCGTCTCACCAGTATCAGGATTATCCGTCTCGCCAGTATCAGGATTCTCCATCCCGCCAGTATCAGGATTCTCCGTCCCGCCAGTATCAGGCTTCTCAGTCCAGCCAGTATCAGGATTCTCCGTCTCGCCAGTACCAGGATTCTCCGTCTCGCCAGTATCAGGATTCTCCGTCCCGCCAGTATCAGGATTCTCCGTCTCACCAGTATCGGGACTCCGTCTCGCCAGTATCAGGATTCTCCGTCTCGCCAGTATCAGGATTCTCTGTCTCGCCAGTATCAGGGTTCTCCGTCACGCCAGTATCAGGATTCTCCGTCTCGCCAGTATCAGGACTCTCCGTCATGCCAGTATCAGGATTGTCCGTCTCGCCAGCATCAGGATTCTCCTCTCGCCAGTATCAGGATTCTCCCTCTCGCCAGTATCAGGATTGTCCGTCCCGCCAGTATCAGGATTGTCCGTCCCGCCAGTATCAGGAGTCTCCGTCTCGCCAGTATCAGGATTCTCCGTCCCACCAGTATCAGGATTCTCCGTCTCGCCAGTATCAGGATTCTCCGTCCAGCCAGTATCAGGATTCTCCGTCTCGCCAGTATCAGGATTCTCCGTCACGCCAGTATCAGGATTCTCCGTCCAGCCAGTATCAGAATTCTCCGTCCAGCCAGTATCAGGACTCTCCGTCCCGCCAGTATCAGGATTGTCCATCGCGCCAGTATCAGGATTGTCCATCACGCCAGTATCAGGATTCTCCGTCCAGCCAGTATCAGGATTCTCCGTCCCGCCAGTATCAGGATTCTCCGTCTAGCCAGTATCAGGATTCTCCGTCTCGCCAGTATCAGGATTCTCCGTCTCGCCAGTATCAGGATTCTCCGTCACGCCAGTATCAGGATTCTCCGTCTAGCCAGTATCAGGATTCTCCGTCTCGCCAGTATCAGGATTCTCCGTCTCGCCAGTATCAGGACTCTCCGTCACGCCAGTATCAGGATTGTCCGTCTCGCCAGCATCAGGATTCTCCGCTCGCCAGTATCAGGATTCTCCGTCTCGCCAGTATCAGGATTGTCCGTCCCGCCAGTATCAGGATTGTCCGTCCCGCCAGTATCAGGATTCTCCGTCTCGCCAGTATCAGGATTCTCCGTCCCACCAGTATCAGGATTCTCCGTCTCGCCAGTATCAGGATTCTCCGTCCAGCCAGTATCAGGATTCTCCGTCTCGCCAGTATCAGGATTCTCCGTCACGCCAGTATCAGGATTCTCCGTCCAGCCAGTATCAGGATTGTCCGTCTCGCCAGTATCAGGATTGTCCGTCTCGCCAGTATCAGGATTCTCCGTCTCGCCAGTATCAGGATTGTCCGTCCCGCCAGAATCAGGATTCTCCGTCTCGCCAGTAACAGGACTCTCCGTCTCGCCAGTATCAGGACTCTCCGTCTCGACAGCATCAGGATTGTCCATCTCGCCAGTATCAGGATTGTCCGTCACGCCAGTATCAGGACTCTCCGTCCCGCCAGTGTCAGGATTCTACTTCCCGCCAGTATCAGGACTCTCCGTCCCGCCAGTATCAGGATTGTCCGTCCAGCCAGTATCAGGATTCTCAGTCCAGCCAGTATAAGGATTCTCCATCCAGCCAGTATCAGGACTCTCCGTCCCGCCAGTATCAGGATTGTCCATCGCGCCAGTATCAGAATTGTCCATCACGCCACTATCAGGATTCTCCGTCCAGCCAGTATCAGGATTCTCCGTCCCGCCAGTATCAGGATTCTCCGTCTAGCCAGTATCAGGATTCTCCGTCTCGCCAGTATCAGGATTCTCCGTCTCGCCAGTATCAGGGTTCTCCGTCACGCCAGTATCAGGATTCTCCGTCTCGCCAGTATCAGGACTCTCCGTCACGCCAGTATCAGGATTGTCCGTCTCGCCAGCATCAGGATTCTCCGCTCGCCAGTATCAGGATTCTCCGTCTCGCCAGTATCAGGATTGTCCGTCTCGCCAGTATCAGGATTGTCCATCCCGCCAGTATCAGGTTTCTCCGTCTCGCCAGTATCAGGATTGTCCATCCCGCCAGTATCAGGTTTCTCCGTCTCGCCAGTATCAGGATTCTCCGTCCCACCAGTATCAGGATTCTCCATCTCGCCAATATCAGGATTCTCCGTGCAGCCAGTATCAGGATTCTCCGTCTCGCCAGTATCAGGATTCTCCGTCACGCCAGTATCAGGATTCTCCGTCCAGCCAGTATCAGAATTCTCCGTCCAGCCAGTATCAGGACTCTCCGTCCCGCCAGTATCAGGATTGTCCATCGCGCCAGTATCAGGATTGTCCATCACACCAGTATCAGGATTCTCCGTCCAGCCAGTATCAGGATTCTCCGTCCCGCCAGTATCAGGATTCTCCGTCTAGCCAGTATCAGGATTCTCCGTCTCGCCAGTATCAGGATTCTCCGTCTCGCCAGTATCAGGATTCTCCGTCACGCCAGTATCAGGATTCTCCGTCTCGCCAGTATCAGGACTCTCCGTCACGCCAGTATCAGGATTGTCCGTCTCGCCAGCATCAGGATTCTCCGCTCACCAGTATCAGGATTCTCCGTCTCGCCAGTTTCATGATTGTCCATCCCGCCAGTATCAGGATTGTCCGTCCCGCCAGTATCAGGATTCTCCGTCTCGCCAGTATCAGGATTCTCCGTCCCACCAGCATCAGGATTCTCCGTCTCGCCAGTATCAGGATTCTCCGTCCAGCCTGTATCAGGATTCTCCGTCTCGCCAATATCAGGATTCTTCGTCACGCCAGTATCAGGATTCTCCGTCCAGCCAGTATCAGGATTGTCCGTCTCGCCAGTATCAGGATTGTCCGTCTCGCCAGTATCAGGATTCTCCGTCTCGCCAGTATCAGGATTGTCCGTCCCGCCAGTATCAGGATTCTCCGTCTCGCCAGTATCAGGACTCTCCGTCTCGCCAGTATCAGGACTCTCCGTCTCGCCAGCATCAGGATTGTCCGTCTCGCCAGTATCAGGATTGTCCGTCACGCCAGTATCAGGGCTCTCCGTCCCGCCAGTATCAGGATTCTACTTCCCCCAGTATCAGGACTCTCCGTCTCGCCAGTATCAGGATTGTCCATCTCGCCAGTATCAGGATTGTCCGTCTCGCCAGCATCAGGATTCTCCATCCCGCCAGTATCGGGATTCTCCGTCACGCCAGTATCAGGATTCGCCGTCCCGCCAGTATCAGGATTGTCCGTCTCGCCAGTATCAGGATTGTCCGTCTCGCCAGTATCGGGATTCTCAGTCTCTCCAGTATCAGGATTCTCCGTCCAGCCAGTATCAGGATTCTCCGTCTCGCCAGTATCAGGATTGTTGGTCTCGCCAGTATCAGGATTGTCCGTCCCACCAGTATCAGGATTGCCATCGCGCCAGTATCAGGATTCTCCGTCCCGCAGTATCAGGATTCTCCGTCTCGCCAGTATCAGGATTCTCCGTCTCGCCAGTATCAGGACTCTCCGTCACGCCAGTATCAGGATTCTCCGTCTCGCCAGCATCAGGATTCTCCGCTCGCCAGTATCAGGATTTTCCGGCTCGCCAGTATCAGGATTGTCCGTCCCGCCAGTATCAGGATTCTCAGTCTCGCCAGTCCAGTATCAGGATTCTCCGTCTCGCCAGTATCAGGATTCTCCGTCCCGCCAGTATCAGGATTCTCCGTCTCGCCAGTATCAGGATTGTCCGTCTCGCCAGTATCAGGATTCTCCGTCTCGCCAGCATCAGGATTCTCAGTCACGCCAGTATGAGGATTCTCCGTCCAGCCAGTATCAGGATTGTCCGTCTCGCCAGTATCAGGATTGTCCGTCTCACCAGTATCAGGATTCTCCGTCTCGCCAGTATCAGGATTGTCCGTCCCGCCAGTATCAGGATTCTCCGTCTCTCCAGTATCAAGACTCTCCGTCTCGCCTTTATCAGGACTCTCCGTCTCGCCAGTATCAGGATTGTCCGTCTCACCAGTATCAGGATTGTCCGTCACGCCAGTATCAGGACTCTCCGTCCTGCCAGTATCAGGATTCTACTTCCCACCAGTATCAGGACTCTCCGTCTCGCCAGTATCAGGATTGTCCGTCTCGCCAATATCAGGATTCTCCGTCTCGCCAGTATCAGGATTATCCATCCCGCCAGCATCAGGATTCTCCATCCCGCCAGTATCGGGATTCTCCGTCACGCCAGTATCAGGATTCGCCGTCCCGCCAGTATCAGGATTGTCCGTCTCGCCAGTATCGGGATTCTCAGTCTCGCCAGTATCAGGATTCTCCGTCCAGCCAGTATCAGGATTCTCCGTCTCGCCAGTATCAGGATTGTCCGTCTCGCCAGTATCAGGATTGTCCGTCCCGCCAGTATCAGGATTGTCCATCGCGAAAGCATCAGGATTGTCCGTCTCTCCAGTATCAGGATTGTCCGTCTCACCAGTGTCAGGATTCTCCGTCCAGCCAGTATCAGGATTCTCCGTCTCGCCAGTATCAGGGTTGTCCGTCTCGCCAGTATCAGGATTGTCCGTCCCGCCAGTATCAGGATTGTCCATCGCGAAAGCATCAGGATTGTCCGTCTCTCCAGTATCAGGATTGTCCGTCTCACCAGTGTCAGGATTCTCCGTCCAGCCAGTATCAGGATTCTCCGTCTCGCCAGTATCAGGGTTGTCCGTCTCGCCAGTATCAGGATTCTCCGTCACGCCAGTATCAGGATTCTCCGTCTCGCCAGTATCAGGACTCTCCGTCACGCCAGTATCAGGATTGTCCGTCTCGCCAGCAGCAGGATTCTCCGCTCGCCAGTATCAGGATTGTCCGTCCCGCCAGTATCAGGATTGTCCGTCCCGCCAGTATCAGGATTCTCCGTCTCGCCAGTATCAGGATTCTCCGATCCGCCAGTGTCAGGATTCTCCGTCTCGCCAGTATCAGGATTGTCCGTCTCGCCAGTGTCAGGATTTTCCGTCTCGCCAGTATCAGGATTCTCCGTCACGCCATATCAGGACTCTCCGTCTCGCCAGTATCAGGTCTCTCCGTCTCGCCAGTATCAGGATTGTCCGCCTCGCCAGTATCAGGATTGTCCGTCTCGCCAGTATCGGGATTCTCAGTCTCTCCAGTATCAGGATTCTCCGTCCAGCCAGTATCAGGATTCTCCGTCTCGCCAGTATCAGGATTGTCCGTCTCGCCAGTATCAGGATTGTCCGTCCCGCCAGTATCAGGATTGCCATCGCGCCAGTGTCAGGATTCTCAATCCCGCAGTATCAGGATTCTCCGTCTCGCCAGTATCAGGATTGTCCGTCTCGCCAGCATCAGGATTCTCCGCTCGCCAGTATCAGGATTCTCCGTCTCGCCAGTATCATGATTGTCCGTCCCGCCAGTATCAGGATTGTCCGTCCCGCCAGTATCAGGATTCTCCATCTCGCCAGTATCAGGATTCTCCGTCCCACCAGTATCAGGATTCTCCGTCTCGCCAGTATCAGGATTCTCCGTCCAGCCAGTATCAGGATTCTCCGTCTCGCCAATATCAGGATTCTTCGTCACGCCAGTATCAGGATTCTCCGTCCAGCCAGTATCAGGATTGTCCGTCTCGCCAGTATCAGGATTGTCCGTCTCGCCAGTATCAGGATTCTCCGTCTCGCCAGTATCAGGATTGTCCGTCCCGCCAGTATCAGGATTCTCCGTCTCGCCAGTATCAGGACTCTCCGTCTCGCCAGTATCAGGACTCTCCGTCTCGCCAGCATCAGGATTGTCCGACTCGCCAGTATCAGGATTGTCCGTCACGCCAGTATCAGGGCTCTCCGTCCCGCCAGTATCAGGATTCTACTTCCCGCCAGTATCAGGACTCTCCGTCTCGCCAGTATCAGGATTGTCCGTCTCGCCAGTATCAGGATTGTCCGTCTCGCCAGCATCAGGATTCTCCATCCCGCCAGTATCGGGATTCTCCGTCACGTCAGTATCAGGATTCGCCGTCCCGCCAGTATCAGGATTGTCCGTCTCGCCAGTATCGGGATTCTCAGTCTCTCCAGTATCAGGATTCTCCGTCTCGCCAGTATCAGGATTGTCCGTCTCGCCAGTATCAGGATTGTCCGTCCCGCCAGTATCAGGATTGGCATCGCGCCAGTATCAGGATTCTCCGTCCCGCAGTATCAGGATTCTCCGTCTCGCCAGTATCAGGATTCTCCGTCTCGCCAGTATCAGGACTCTCCGTCACGCCAGTATCAGGATTCTCCGTCTCGCCAGCATCAGGATTCTCCGCTCGCCAGTATCAGGATTCTCCGGCTCGCCAGTATCAGTATTGTCCGTCCCGCCAGTATCAGGATTCTCAGTCTCGCCAGTCCAGTATCAGGATTCTCCGTCTCGCCAGTATCAGGATTCTCCGTCCCGCCAGTATCAGGATTCTCCGTCTCGCCAGTATCAGGATTGTCCGTCTCGCCAGTATCAGGATTCTCCGTCTCGCCAGTATCAGGATTCTCAGTCACGCCAGTATGAGGATTCTCCGTCCAGCCAGTATCAGGATTGTCCGTCTCGCCAGTATCAGGATTGTCCGTCTCGCCAGTATCAGGATTCTCCGTCTCGCCAGTATCAGGATTGTCCGTCCCGCCAGTATCAGGATTGTCCGTCCCGCCAGTATCAGGATTGTCCATCGCGAAAGCATCAGGATTGTCCGTCTCTCCAGTATCAGGATTGTCCGTCTCACCAGTGTCAGGATTCTCCGTCCAGCCAGTATCAGGATTCTCCGTCTCGCCAGTATCAGGGTTGTCCGTCTCGCCAGTATCAGGATTCTCCGTCACGCCAGTATCAGGATTCTCCGTCTCGCCAGTATCAGGACTCTCCGTCACGCCAGTATCAGCATTGTCCGTCTCGCCAGCATCAGGATTCTCCGCTCGCCAGTATCAGGATTGTCCGTCCCGCCAGTATCAGGATTGTCCGTCCCGCCAGTATCAGGATTCTCCGTCTCGCCAGTATCAGGATTCTCCGTCCCGCCAGTGTCAGGATTCTCCGTCTTGCCAGTATCAGGATTGTGCGTCTCGCCAGTGTCAGGATTCTCCGTCTCGCCAGTATCAGGATTCTCCGTCACGCCATATCAGGACTCTCCGTCTCGCCAGTATCAGGTCTCTCCGTCTCGCCAGTATCAGGATTGTCCGCCTCGCCAGTATCAGGATTGTCCGTCTCGCCAGTATCGGGATTCTCAGTCTCTCCAGTATCAGGATTCTCCGTCCAGCCAGTATCAGGATTCTCCGTCTCGCCAGTATCAGGATTGTCCGTCTCGCCAGTATCAGGATTGTCCGTCCCGCCAGTATCAGGATTGCCATCGCCCCAGTATCAGGATTCTCCGTCCCGCAGTATCAGGATTCTCCGACCCACCAGTATCAGGATTCTCCGTCTCGCCAGTATCAGGATTCTCCGTCCAGCCAGTATCAGGATTCTCCGTCTCGCCAATATCAGGATTCTTCGTCACGCCAGTATCAGGATTCTCCGTCCAGCCAGTATCAGGATTGTCCGCCTCGCCAGTATCAGGATTGTCCGTCTCGCCAGTATCAGGATTCTCCGTCTCGCCAGTATCAGGATTGTCCGTCCCGCCAGTATCAGGATTCTCCGTCTCGCCAGTATCAGGAATCTCCGTCTCGCCAGTATCAGGACTCTCCGTCTCGCCAGCATCAGGATTGTCCGACTCGCCAGTATCAGGATTGTCCGTCACGCTAGTATCAGGGCTCTCCGTCCCGCCAGTATCAGGATTCTACTTCCCGGCAGTATCAGGACTCTCCGTCTCGCCAGTATCAGGATTGTCCGTCTCGCCAGTATCAGGATTGTCCGTCTCGCCAGCATCAGGATTCTCCATCCCGCCAGTATCGGGATTCTCCGTCACGCCAGTATCAGGATTCGCCGTCCTGCCAGTATCAGGATTGTCCGTCTCGCCAGTATCGGGATTCTCAGTCTCTCCAGTATCAGGATTCTCCGTCCAGCCAGTATCAGGATTCTCCGTCTCGCCAGTATCAGGATTGTCCGTCTCGCCAGTATCAGGATTGTCCGTCCCGCCAGTATCAGGATTGCCATCGCGCCAGTATCAGTATTCTCCGTCCCGCAGTATCAGGATTCTCCGTCTCGCCAGTATCAGGATTTTCCGTCTCGCCAGTATCAGGACTCTCCGTCACGCCAGTATCAGGATTCTCCGTCTCGCCAGCATCAGGATTCTCCGCTCGCCAGTATCAGGATTCTCCGGCTCGCCAGTATCAGGATTGTCCGTCCCGCCAGTATCAGGATTCTCAGTCTCGCCAGTCCAGTATCAGGATTCTCCGTCTCGCCAGTATCAGGATTCTCCGTCCCGCCAGTATCAGGATTCTCCGTCTCGCCAGTATCAGGATTGTCCGTCTCGCCAGTATGAGGATTCTCCGTCTCGCCAGTATCAGGATTCTCAGTCACGCCAGTATGAGGATTCTCCGTCCAGCCAGTATCAGGATTGTCCGTCTCGCCAGTATCAGGATTGTCCGTCTCGCCAGTATCAGGATTCTCCGTCTCGCCAGTATCAGGATTGTCCGTCCCGCCAGTATCAGGATTCTCCGTCTCTCCAGTATCAGGACTCTCCGTCTCGCCAGTATCAGGACTCTCCGTCTCGCCAGTATCAGGATTGTCCGTCTCACCAGTATCAGGATTGTCCGTCACGCCAGTATCAGGACTCTCCGTCCTGCCAGTATCAGGATTCAACTTCCCACCAGTATCAGGACTCTCCGTCCCGCCAGTATCAGGATTCTCCGTCTCTCCAGTATCAGGACTCTCCGTCTCGCCAGTATCAGGACTCTCCGTCTCGCCAGTATCAGGATTGTCCGTCTCACCAGTATCAGGATTGTCCGTCACGCCAGTATCAGGACTCTCCGTCCTGCCAGCATCAGGATTCTCCATCCCGCCAGTATCGGGATTCTCCGTCACGCCAGTATCAGGATTCGCCGTCCCGCCAGTATCAGGATTGTCCGTCTCGCCAGTATCGGGATTCTCAGTCTCGCCAGTATCAGGATTCTCCGTCCAGCCAGTATCAGGATTCTCCGTCTCGCCAGTATCACGATTGTCCGTCTCGCCAGTATCAGGATTGTCCGTCCCGCCAGTATCAGGATTGTCCATCGCGAAAGCATCAGGATTGTCCGTCTCTCCAGTATCAGGATTGTCCGTCTCGCCAGTGTCAGGATTCTCCGTCCAGCCAGTATCAGGATTCTCCGTCTCGCCAGTATCAGGGTTGTCCGTCTCGCCAGTATCAGGATTCTCCGTCACGCCAGTATCAGGATTCTCCGTCTCGCCAGTATCAGGACTCTCCGTCACGCCAGTATCAGGATTGTCCGTCTCGCCAGCAACTGGATTCTCCGCTCGCCAGTATCAGGATTGTCCGCCCCGCCAGTATCAGGATTGTCCGTCCCGCCAGTATCAGGATTCTCCGTCTCGCCAGTATCAGGATTCTCCGTCCCGCCAGTGTCAGGATTCTCCGTCTCGCCAGTATCAGGATTCTCCGTCTCGCCAGTATCAGGTCTCTCCGTCTCGCCAGTATCAGGATTGTCCATCTCGCCAGTATCAGGATTGTCCGTCACGCCAGTATCAGGACTCTCCGTCCCGCCAGTAACAGGATTCTCCGTCCAGCCAGTATCAGGATTGTCCATCCCACCAGTATCAGGATTGTCCGTCCCGCCAGTATCAGGATTGTCCGTCCCGCCAGTATCAGGATTCTCCGTCCCGCCAGTATCAGGATTCTCCGTCCCGCCAGTATCAGGATTGTCTGTCCCGCCAGTATCAGGATTCTCCGTCCAGCCAGTATCAGGATTGTCTGTCCCGCCAGTATCAGGATTCTCCGTCCCGCCAGTATCAAGATTCTCCGTCTCGCCAGTATCAGGATTGTCTGTCCCGCCAGTATCAGGATTGTCCGTCTCGCCAGTATCAGGATTCTCCGTCCCGCCAGTATCAGGATTCTCCGTCTCGCCAGTATCAGGATTGTCCATCGCGCCAGCATCAGGATTGTCCATCGCGCCAGCATCAGGATTCTCCATCCAGCCAGTATCAGGATTCTCCGTCCAGCCAGTATCAGGATTCTCCGTCCAGCCAGTATCAGGATTGTCCGTCTCGCCAGTATCAGGATTGTCCGTCTCGCCAGTATCAGGATTCTCCGTCCAGCCAGTATCAGGATTGTCTGTCCCGCCAGTATCAGGATTCTCCGTCCCGCCAGTATCAGGATTGTCCATCGCGCCAGAATCAGGATTGTCCGTCCAACCAGTATCAGGATTCTCCGTCCCGCCAGTATCAGGATTGTCCATCGCGCCAGCATCAGGATTGTCCGTCCCGCCAGTATCAGAATTCTGCGACCCACCATACATGTTTTCTGGTGTATTCACCCCGGCCAGTTTCAGGATTCTCCGTCACACCAGTATCAGGATTGTCCGTCCCGCCAGTATCAGGATTGTCCGTACCACCACACACGTTTTCTGGTGTGTTCAGCCCCGCCAGTATCAGGGTTCTCCGTCCCACCAGTATCAGGATTGTCCGCCCAGCCAGTATCAGGATTGTCCGTCCCACCACACACGTTTTCTGGTGTGTTCAGCCCCGCCAGTATCAGGGTTCTCCGTCCCGCCAGTATCAGGGGCGGAATTATCCCTAAAGGTGCGGAATCCTCCACATCTTGAGCGGCCGAGCCCGAACCTTGAGGGGTAAGCCCGTCCGGACTGATTTCTGCCCCGCCAGATGGCGGGAAAGGCCTTTGGTGCCCCGCCAGATGGCGTGAAACTAACTTTGCCGGGCGCCACATGGGCGGGAGCATCAGCGGCTGGTCACGGCATCTGCGCACATGCGCAGTGGAGGGGGTCTCTTCCGCCTCCGCCATGGAAGGAAAAGAGTGCCCCCATGGCACAGGCCCGCCCGCGGATCGGTGGGCCCTTATCGCGGGCCAGGCCACCATCGCCCCGCGCCCCCCAGGACCCCGGAGCCTGCGGTGGTTTAAGTTACGCCGGCGGGACAGGCATTTTAGCGGCGGGCCTTCTGCCCTTTCGGGCCGGAGAATCGCGCGTGGGGGCCCGATTCCCGCCCCCGCCAAATATCCGGTGCCGGAGACTTCGGCAACCAGCGGGGGCGGGATTCACGCCAGCCCCCGGCGATCCACCTACCCGGCGGGGAGTTGGAGAATTTCGCACCAGGGTTCTGCGTCCAGCCAGTATCAGGATTCTCCGTCTCGCCAGTATCAGGATTGTCCGTCCCGCCAGTATCAGGATTCTCCGTCCCGCCAGTATCAGGATTCTCCGTCCCGCCAGTATCAGGATTCTCCGTCCCGCCAGTATCAGCACTCTCCGTCCCGCCAGTATCAGGATTCTCTGTCCCGCCATTATCAGGATTCTCCATCTCGCCAGTATCAGGATTCTCCATCCCGCTGCACCCGATTTCTGGTGTGTTCAGCCCTGCCAGCATCACTCGCCCCTCCCTCCTCTCGCTCCCCCCTTCCCAAGCCTCCCCCTCCTCCCCAGCCACGGCACGTCCCCAGCCCCTTCCCAAACCCCTCCCCAGCCCCACGCTCTCCCCCTCCTGGCACGAACACTCCAGCTCCTCCTTGCGACCCTCCACCAAACAACAGCGGCCGTGCCGTCTCCGCTCTGGCGGCCGAACTACGCCGCCCACCACCTCCGCGCTTGCCGACGTCAACCAGTACGACTGGTTGACGCCGTAAAATTGTTGGTTCGATTTACGACGGCATGACCCGTGGTCACTTCGACGGGACTTCAGCACATCAGGCGCGGAGAATTGGGGCGGCGCCGGGGCCCATTATCTCGCACCGGTCCTCGCCATTCTGCGAAGTGTGCAACGCGATTCAAGTCGACGGGGTTTGGGGGGGGGGGGAATATCGCGGCAGCGTCGGCATGGCAGGGCGGTATTTACACCGCCCCTCGGCGATTCTCCGACCCGGCGGGAGGGAGGGGTCGGGAAAATTATGCCCACGTTTTATGGTGCGGCGCACTCCCACTGGCATCAAGATGCTGGGCCCCGCCTATCGACTAATGGCGGGCTGGATTCTCCAAAGCCCGACGCCTAAATACTTTTTGGTGATTGGGCGGAGAATGGATTTCGACGCTGGAATCGGGTCCAGCGCCGCTTTGACGGGGGTTGGCGATTTCCTGGCTGGGTGATGTCTGTTGGTGGTAATATCCGTGGGATGGTGGGGTGGCACCTGGGTGTGTGGGAGGAGTGAGGATTTCGGTGGCCATGTGATGGAGTGATATCCGCTGATGATGGTGGGTGATGTGCATGGTGGTGACAGATGGTTGGGGGCTATCCTGAGTTTCGGGTGTTACATGTACGTGAGTGATGTCTGGATGGTATGATATTCGGAGAAAGTGGTGGTAATTAATATTATTGGGGCAGATTTCGGGTTGGTTGATTTCCTGGCGGCCAATTGACAGCGGGGAGTGGTTGGTATCGGGAGGGGTGATATCGGGGCGTATTTGATATCGGGTGGGATGATATCGGGGAGGAGGTGAATCGGTCTGACAATTCTAAACCTCAAATTAAACGTGCTGTGTCTTATTATTGGAGCAATGGCCACAACCGTTAGACCTGTTACAAAGACACTTCGCCCAAAATTAAATCCGAATTCGTCCAACGTCCCTTTCAAAGAAGAGCTCCTAAAGGTCAGAACTCTCAGACAGATTCACGTTACTATCGCGGAGATTGCACGGACCCTCCTGAATTTAGTTACCGCCCAAAGGCTCCTGACCCCTTCACTCCACACATGGAGGATTTCGACAGTGCTCCTCCACGTCGTCCTCCTGCCAAATATAATGTCACTTGCTTCAACTGTCAATGGACAGGGCACTACGCTAGGGATTGTCCAGAACCCCGACGACAAGGTAGATTTCAACCCCGTCGGCAGATACCCTTTACTACCTCTAACCCCTACTGACT
This sequence comes from Scyliorhinus torazame, assembly GCF_047496885.1. Lineage (NCBI taxonomy): Eukaryota > Metazoa > Chordata > Chondrichthyes > Carcharhiniformes > Scyliorhinidae > Scyliorhinus > Scyliorhinus torazame. The sequence continues at coordinate 45,601,343 of NC_092729.1, forward strand.
AGCCAGGTCGAACTTTCCGGTCCTCTCAACAAACCACTCTGATGAGCCCACCGCTACGATTTACATAGAGGGCGTGCCTATCCCCTTCCTGATTGACACCGGCGGGACTCATTCTACGCTAGACTGGACATTAATTCAGAAACATTGCTTTCCCCTTTCTGATAAGCATGTGCAACTTGCTGGTTTCATGGGGGAAAGTGCTGTTTATCCACTTACGAAGCCGCTCTCTGTTCAATTTGAGGGCCGGGAATGTTGCACCCCTTTCACAGTTACCTGCGTCCTCGGTGTCAACCTGGCCGGACGTGACTTGCTGTGTCCCTTGCAGGTGGAAATTGTTTGCCTTGATAACCGCATTACTATATCAGCTAACCCGCAGGCCCAGCATCGAAATGTTCCCCTTTTCACTACTCCACAGCGGTGGTCGGTTGATTTTGATCCCTCACACTTTTCACCTCCCTTAGATATTCCCGATCCACATGTCACTCATTGCTACGATCATGCAGGATGCTCGCTTGATTTAGAGAGCATTTACCAAGATGCCCTCGGTTCTCTACAATCCGTTTCCTTTGTTGGTGTCGCTAAGGGAAAAGAAGGGTCTGCCTTTCTTGTCAATTTACCCCATGGTCTCTGGCGTCAGTCGGGACTTGTGTCACCCCACGTGACCCTTTCCGTCAACGAAGGCTACAGTGCCAAGTCCTTGGGATTTCTGGCAGCTGCACTGCGAGGACAAGCTGATCCTTTCTTTAATGGAAGTCAAATCCTACCCTCAGGCACTTTAGAATATTTTCAACGCCCATTTGTCCTCATTGGCACACTGCAACACCATCGTTCAGTCCAATCAACGACTTCTGAACTACCCGCAGATTTATGGGCGCCCTCCAAACACGAGGTTGGTCTCACTAATGTCCCTCCCGTTGTTATTAAAGTTAAACCTAACATGCCTTTGCCCTCGATTTCACAGTACCCTTTGCGCCCAGAGGCTGAAGAAGGAGTCTCGGTCATGATTCAATCGTTCCTTCAACAGGGAATTGTGGTACCATGCCAATCGCCCTGTAACACCCCGATTCTTCCAATTTCTAAGATAGGAAAAACATCCGAATGGCGTTTGGTCCAACGTATTAATCAGATAGTGGAACCCTTACATCCTATTGTCCCAAACCCGGCGACAATCCTTAGTAATGTCCCACCGGAAGCGACTGTTTTCACCCTTGTTGATTTACAACATGCCTTTTTTGCGATAACCCTCGCACTGAATCACAGTAATTGTTTGCCTTTACATTTAAGGGCAACCAATACACTTGGACTAGGCTCCCACAGGGCTTCACTCATTCGCCAACCCTTTTCTCACAAGCATTGCACTCCCAGTTAGCGACATTATCAACTCCTGGTGGCTCCACCATCATCCAATATGTTGATGACTTACTCCTTGCCAGCCCTGACGTCAACGCTAACCAGCGTGACACCGTTTACCCGCTCCTCCGTCTCCATTCATGGGGATATGTGATTTTTGGGTGTCCTAATAAGTGCTACGGATCGCTCCCTTACTCAGGAACGCATTACTGCGATACTGCAGACTCCATTTCCGACATCGCCCAAGCAGGTGCGAGCCTTTTTAGGATTGGTGAACTTTTGCAGACAATGGATTCCGAATGTTACTGTCCATACTGAAGATTTAACTCCGTACTCCTCTCAAAATGCTCCTCTTAAGTTTGAACTTCCTGATTCAGCAAAACAATTTTGTTACTCTCAAAAACGCCCTGGCTACCGCCCCAGCGCTAGGACGACCTATGTATGACAGACCCTTTCAGTTGTACGTTAATGTCCTTGATGAATGTGCCACTGGTATTCTTACACAAGAACACGGTGACCGGCGTCACCCGGTCGCCTACTATTCGACGAAATTGGATCCTGCAGCTTGCGGTCTACCTCCCTGCACCCAAATTCTTACAACTGTCCATTGTAGAAGATTGTAGTTTAGTCGGGCAGTATGGTCGGCACGGGCTTGGAGGGCCGAAGGGCCTGTTCTTGTGCTGTACATTTCTTTGTTCTTTGTTCTTTGTTGTTATTTGTTAGCCCAGGCAGCCTCTAATCTGACCCTTCACCAGCCAGTACAAGTGCATATCTCGCACTCTATTGTGGCTCTCCTAACGTCTCAGCAAACCCAGCATCTGACTCAAGCACGCTTGAGCCGCTATGAGGTTTCACTATTGCAAAACCCCTACCTCTCTTTTCATTACTGTTCTACCTTAAATCCTGCTGTGTTCCTCGATCAGCCCCCTGATAACCTTGTGGACCCGGCACACGATTGTTTGCTTCGGAATCACTTCCTTACCGCGCCTCGCCCGGATTTAACGGACCGGCCTATTGATAATCCAGATCTAATTTTTCATGTTGATGGCAGTTCCTCCATTTCTCTCACTGGCATCCCACAGTCGGGATATGCCGTGGTAACCGACTCTGACGTGCAGGAAGCAGCAGCCTTCCAGACCCCTGTCTGCACAAAAAGCCGAGCTATTTGCCCTTACTCGAGCATGTATTTTGGCCACCTCTGCGGGAGCTCCCATTCAAAATGTTCTTTGGGTTCAAAATCTCCTCGATGCTATTCAGCTTCCTCATCAATTGGCAATTATTAAATGTGCTGCGCACACAAAGGGGGACATTCCTGTTCAATTAGGGAATGCCCGTGCTGATTGGGTTGCTAAGGCTGCGGCTATATCAGCCTCTCTGATTGTTCCCAGTGGGGATAATCAGGCTCTAAACCAGGTACCTGCATTAGGAACGAAGGGCATGCCAGACATAACTGAAGTTCATAATTTACAGAGGGACGCCTCTGATTCGGAGCGCACACTATGGAGGTCAATGGGGTGTTCACACTCCTTGACGCGAGACGTCTGGCTTACTCCCATTGGTCAAGTTTGTATTCCGAATTCTTTATTGCCGGTACTTATTGATTACTTGCATTCTTGTACCCATCTTGGCAAGGAGGGAATGGTACAGCTACTCCTGAAAACTTGGTGACACCCAGATTTGAATACAGCAGCGCAAACGCGGCTGGATCGATGCGTTATTTGCATGAAACATAATAAGGGTAAAGGCATTAAATGCCCCCCAGGAACCACACCCTTGCCAGGTGGCCCGTTTGCCTGTATACAGCTTGATTTTAGCGAATTGCCAAAAACACAGTGCTATAAATATTGTTTAATAGTAATCGATGTGTTTAGTAAATGGATTGAAGCCTTCCCCACCACTAATTGTACGGCACATACAGTGGTGAAGTTGTTGTTAACGGAAGTCATTCCTCGTTTTGGGATACCCAAAATGGTGATCTCAGACATCGGACCACATTTTGTAGCTCGGATCAATACTGAATTGTGCGAAGCACTCGTAATTAAACAGCAACTGCACTGCGCGTATCACCCGCAGGCTGCAGGAATTGTGGAAAGAGCCAACGGGACTTTAAAAGAAAAATTATCTAAATTAACTGAAGAAACTGGGTTAAATTGGCTAAAAGTATTACCCTTGGCACTGTTTCACATGCGAGTGACTCCCCATTCGCGGACCGGACAGTCAGCTGCAGAGATAGTCTATGATTGGCCAATGAGGACTCCCTGGGATGCCCATGAAAAACCCCTAGAGGGAGTAGACCTCCACGTGATGGGGGAACAAATGCAGAATTATTTGAAGCAATTAACACTTTCTCTGAAGTTTCTCCACTCACAGATAAAACAGGCACATCTCCCAGTAACGGCAGGGACAGCCGTCCCTCGATATCCAGTGATCAAACCCGGAGACATGTGTTGGTGAAAAACTGGGACAGAAAGAAACTAGGACAACGCTGGAGCGGACCCTTCCTCGTACTGCTGACTACACCAACTTCCGTTAAACTTGAAGGACGTTCAAGTTGGCACATCTATCCGATTGCAAGAAGATAGTCTCCAACCCAGACGAGAACACAGGATGAAGATCTTCATTATAATTTTTGGACTCTCTGGACTATTTAGCCTTAATGGCCACTCGGTAGTAAAAAAACGACCTAAGCGAGACCTGCCTTCCAATACCTATTTATATATGTCATATCTTTATGCCGAAAAATTGAACGTAAGCAAGTGTTGGGTTTGTACCCACATCCCCGTCCATTCGAGGGAAGGAATACCTCTCCAACCCCTCCCCTTTCATATCGCAGAGACGGTTGAATGGATTTTACGACAAAATCAAATAGGGAGCAGGGGAGATGGGGGGATATGGAAATATGGAGATCTGCTGGCTATGACATGACTAAATTTTCAGCTTCGTATCAACCTACCTATAATCATGCCTTGACTCCACCCTCCCTCACTGTCCACTCGTATAATGTTCAAGGTTCCATGTGTTTTAATAAATCAGGGAAAGGAAAGTTAATGGGGCAAAGTAGGTGCAACCTTACAGTTGACTGGCAAGGACCGGTACCAGGCATATCCAACAAGGGCATGTTTAACTGTGATTGGTCCAGGGTATGGAATATAACCTCTAACATTTCATAGGGACAGACATCCCCAATCCCCTGGATGACGTCAGCTGATGATTTTACGGCCTATAATGGAACCTATTTCATATGCGGCACGAAAGCATATCCATGGCTCCCCATTGATTGGACAGGATCCTGATTTTTGGGATGTGTTGTACCTCAAATGCGTCACCTACCCACCCTTAAGCACACCCCGTCGCGAGCAAAAAAGACTATTTCTAAAACGGAACAGTTCTTTATGATGGCCTTTCCCTTGTACGGAACAGGCAAGGCATCCACCGAACTGATCCACATGGCCACAGCATTGGAACAACTAGCGAACGTAACGGCAGCAGAAGCCAGGGAAACTGGACAGGCACTGGCTGAGGTCTCAGCTGAGCTTGTAGCTGTCCGGACCGTGGCATTACAAAGTCGACTGGCTTTGGATTATCTGTTAGTCTCGCAGGGAGGAACGTGCGCTATCATAGGTCAGGAGTGCTGTACTTATATTCCAGATGACTCTGAAAATATCACTAACCTGGCCGACCATATTAAGTGATAGGCTGCTCAAATTCAAGAGATTGGCAGTGAATTTCATGACTATAACCCGGCAAGTTGGCTAGGATCGTTGGGTCACGGATTATTTGATTGGATCTTTAAGGCCTTCATTCTACTACTCCTAATTCTACTGGGGATAGGATTGCTTGGTTGCTTGTGTAAATGCATTTTCAAACGAGTCATTGATATACCTATTTAACTCGTTGTCATGATATGGCAAAAGGAGGGAATGTGATATGGTACGAATTAAGTAATGGCATGATGGGAAAACTGGTCAATGGGAAGACTGGTCAAAAGGTTTGAGACAGTACCAGATAGACTGAAACTACTCATTCCAGCTCCCCAGGCCCAGGTAAAGAATGCTGCCCTAACCATTTTCAGAGCTGTATGGACATGGGCCATCTCTGCATAACTTGAAGTCTGAAAAGATCAGCGAAGGTAGAGCAATTCCAAAACACCGGACCTCGTATCTCCTGATAAACTAACTCATCATCACCCAGGGACGTAGGAATTTAAAACAAAGATAGTTCAGGAAGAAACAAGTCTATTCTGACCTTTCAATGTTCCCTCCGAGGATTAAAAATAATGGTATGAGTGATATGACCAAACACGGTCTGGTCTTTGCTTCCGTTTGTATTTCCGATCACACTCCCGACCAAACTGTTGTCACATAACCGTGATAAAGTTAATGGATAAATATTAACTTAATTCTCTGCAACGCGTGGAACTTAGAACATAGAACACAGAACGATACAGCGCAGTACAGGCCCTTCGGCCCACGATGTTGCACCGAAACAAAAGCCATCTAACCTACACTATGACATTATCATCCATATGTTTATCCAATAAACTTTTAAATGCCCTCAATGTTGGCGAGTTCACTACTGTTGCAGGTAGGGCATTCTACGGCCTCATCACTCTTTAGGTAAAGAACCTACCTCTGACCTCTGTCCTATATCTATTACCCCTCAGTTTAAGGCTATGTCCCCTCGTGCCAGCCATTTCCATCCGCGGGAGAAGGCTCTCACTGTCCACCCTATCCAACCCCCTGATCATTTTGTATGCCTCTATTACGTCTCCTCTTAACCTTCTTCTCTCTAACGAAAACAACCTCAAGTCCATCAGCCTTTCCTCATAAGATTTTCCCTCCATACCAGGCAACATCCTGGTGAATCTCCTCTGCACCCGCTCCAAAGCTTCCACGTCCTTCCTATAATGCGGTGACCAGAACTGTACGCAATACTCCAAATGCGGCCGTACCAGAGTTCTGTCCAGCTGCAACATGACCTCCTGACTCCGGAACTCAATCCCTCTACCAATAAAGGCCAATACTCCATAGGCCTTCTTCACAACCCTATCAACCTGGGTGGCAACTTTCAGGGATCTATGTACATGGACACCGAGATCCCTCTGCTCATCCACACTTCCAAGAATTTTACCATTAGCCAAATATTCCGCATTCCTGTTATTTCTTCCAAAGTGAATCACCTCACACTTCTTTACATTAAACTCCATTTGCCACCTCTCAGCCCAGCTCTGCAGCTTATCTATGTCCCTCTGTACCCTGCTACATCCTTCTGCACTGTCGCGAACACCACCGACTTTAGTGTCGTCTGCAAATTTACTCACCCTCCCTTCTGCGCCCTCCTCTAGGTCATTGAAAGAAATGACAAACAGCAACGGCCCCAGAACAGATCCTTGTGGTACGCCACTTGTAACTGAACTCCATTCTGAACATTTCCCATCAACCACCACCCTCTGTCTTCTTTCAGCTAGCCAATTTCTGATCCACATCTCTAAATCACCCTCAATCCCCAGCCTCCGTATTTTCTGCAATAGCCTACCGTGGGGAACCTTATCAAACGCTTTACTGAAATCCATATACACCACATCAACTGCTCTACCCTCGTCTACCTGTTCAGTCACCCTCTCAAAGAACTCGATAAGGTTTGTGAGGCATGACCTACCCTTCACAAACCCATGCTGACTATCCCTAATCATATTATTCCTATCGAGATGATTATAAATCTTGTCTCTTATAATCCCCTCCAAGACTTTACCCACAACAGACGTGAGGCTCATCGGTCTATAGTTTCCGGGGTTGTCTCTACTCCCCTTCTTGAACAAAGGGACCACATTTGCTATCCTCCAGTCCTCTGGCACTATTCCTGTAGCCAATGATGACATAAAAATCAAAGCCAAAGGCCCAGCAATCTCTTCCCTGGCTTCCCAGAGAATCCTAGGATAAATCCCATCAGGCCCCGGGGACTTATCTACTTTCAGCCTGTCCAGAATTGCCAACACCTCTTCCCTACGTACCGCAATGCCATTTATTCTAATAGCCTGGGTCTCAGCATTCTCTTCCACAACATTACCTTTTTCCTGAGTGAATACTGACGAAAAATATTCATTTAGTATCTCGCCTATCTCTTCAGACTCCACACACAACTTCCCATCCCTGTCCTTGCCTGGCCCTACTCTTACCCTAGTCATTCTTTTATTCCTGACATACCTATAGAAAGCTTTTTGGTTTTCCTTGATCCTACCGGCCAAATACTTCTCATGTCCCCTCCTTGCTCGTCTTAGCTCACTCTTTAGATCCTTCCTCGCTACCTTGTAACTATCCATCGCCCCAACTGAAACTTCACACCTCATATTCACATAGGCCTCCTTCTTCCTCTTAACAAGAGATTCCACTTCTTTGGTAAACCACGGTTCCCTCGCTCGACGCCTTCCTCCCTGCCTGACCGGTACGTACTTATCAAGAGCACGCAGCAGCTGTTTCTTAAACAAGCTCCACATATCCAGTGTGCCCAACACTTGCAGCCTACTTCTCCATCCTATCCCCCCCCCAAGTCATGTCTAATGGCATCATAATTGCCCTTCCCCCAGCGATAACTCTTGCCCTGCGGGGTATACTTATCCCTTTCCATCACTAACGTAAACGTCACCGAATTGTGGTCACTGTCCCCAAAGTGCTCACCTACCTCCAAATCTAACACCTGGCCTGGTTCATTACCCAAAACCAAATCCACTGTGGCCTCTCCTCTTGTTGGCCTGTCAACAAACTGTGTCAGGAAACCCTCCTGCACACACTGTACAAAAAACGACCCATCTAATGTACTCACACTATATATTTTCCAGTCAATATTTGGAAAGTTAAAGTCTCCCATAATAACTGCCCTGTTACATTCGCTCTTATCCAGAATCATCTTCGCCATCTTCGCCTACAGAAAACTCCCAACAGGGTGACCTCTCCTTTCCTGTTTCTAACCTCAGCCCAAACTACCTCGGAAGAAGAGTCCCCATCTAGCATCCTCTCCGCCACCGCAATAGTGTTTTTTACTAGCAGTGCCACACCTCCTCCTCTTTTGCCTCCTTCTCTGAACTTACTAAAACACCTAAACCCCGGAACCTACAACAAACATTCCTGTCCCTGCTCTATCCATGTCTCAGAAATGGTCAATACATCGAAGTCCCAGGTACCAACCCATGCTGCCAGTTCCCCTACTTTATTTCGTAGACTCCTGACATTGAAGTAGACACACTTCAAACCACCAACCTGAACACTGGCCCCCTCATGCGAAGTCAATTCTGTGCTCCTGACCTCTATACTCTCAATCTCTCGTTCCCTAAAACTACAATCCCTGCTGTATTAGTTTAACCCCCCCCCCCCCCCCCCCAAAGAGCACTAACAAATCTCCCCCCCAGGATATTTGTGCCCCTCAGGTTCAGATGTAGACCATCCTTTCTGTAGAGGTCCCACCTTCCCCAGAAAGAGCCCCAGTTATCCAGAAATCTGAATCCCTCCCGCCTGCACCATCGCTGTAGCCACGTGTTTAATTGCTCTCTCTCCCTATTCCTCATCTCATTATCACGTGGCACGGGCAACAACCCAAAGATAACAACTCTGTTTGTTCTCGTTCTGAGCTTCCATCCTAGCTCCCTGAAAGCCTGCCTGACATCCGTGTCCCCTTTCCTACCTATGTCATTAGTGCCAATGTGGACCACGACTTGGGGCTGCTCCCCTTCCCCCTGAAGGACCCGGAAAACACGATCCGAGACATCACGTACCCTTGCACCTCTGAGGCAACATACCAAACGTGAGTCTCTCTCGCTCCCACAAAATCTCCCATCTGTGCCCCTGACTATCGAGTCCCCAATTACTAATGCTCTGCTCCTCTCCCCCTTCCCTTCTGAGCAACAGGGACAGAATCCGTGCCAGAGGCCCGTAACCCATGGCTGACCCCTGGTAAGTCCCGTCCCCCCCCCCCCACCCCCACCCCCCACAAGTATCCAAAGCGGTATACTTGTTACTCAGGGGAACGACCGCAGGGGATCCCTGCACTGATTGCTTCTTCCCAGTCCCTCTTACAGTTACCCATCTATCTCCAATCTTTGGTGTAACTAATTCCCTGAAGCTGCTATCTATGACCAATTCTGCCTCCCGAATGATCCGAAGTTCATCCAACTCCAGCTCCAGTTCCCTAACTCGGTCTTGGAGGAGCTGGAGATGGCTGCACTTCCTGCAGGTAAAATCAGCAGCGACACTAACGGCATCCCTCACCTCAAACATCCTGCAGGAGGAACATTGCACTCCCTTCCGTGCCGTCCCTCTAACCTCCAACCAAGATCTAGTTGTTAAATAAATTTAAAAAAATATATATTTAATAATAATATGGCACTTACCTCACACCAATGGGTCTTATTTTTAGGTTAGAGGACTTGTGACAGACTCAGCAGTTTTGTTGACTTCTCTCTGCCTTCAAGTTTCAGCCATTACTGCAGGCAGTTGTTTTCGACAATAAAGCTTGTTATTCTGTCTTAACGAGTGTGTTGAATTTTTCTCTCACAGAAGCGAAAATATTGACTTTCACAGAGATGTACAAACTTTTGAGGGCAAGAGATGGGGTGGACAGCATTAAATTGTTTCCCTTGAAGGAGATTTCTATAACCAGGGGACATAGAGTCAAGACAAGTGGCAGAAGGTGTGGAGCGGACATTCGGAAACACGTGAAACCTCAGGGACACTAAACTATTGTGCAAGGTAATTGGATCTACACCTTAAGAGCTCTAAGTTACAGAGCTATGGACCGGTCACAGGATGGTTGGATTGGAAAGGGCACCTGAGTGTCCTCAAGCTGACATGGACAAGATGGGCCGAATGGCCTCTCTCTGTGCTGTAACTTTTCAAGGATGATAGGATTCTATATAGCATTGCTGTTGGCGTATTGCTGCATTGAACATTTATATAAATAGATAATGTAGCGGGGTTGGACTTAAACGTGTACAGCAGGGGGTGGGTTGACTGATGGACTCAATTTTAGATGTACGAGTGGAAGAAAAAGAGAGAAGGTGGGGAATGCGGAAAAGGAGTCAGAAAACTCTTGAGTTCTGAAAGGAAACAAGGAAAGGCTCACCTTCCAAAGATCCTGAAAGAGATAAGGGCATGGTTAAATTGCATACATGTAAATCCTCGGAATGGAGTGAACAAAATTAAGGAAATACAAACAGAAATTGGACTAGGGCCATGCGACATAGCAGTATTGACAGAAATATGGCTGACACCAGGACAGGACTGGATAATTAACATCCCGGGTTAAAAGGATTTTAGTAGGAACAGGGTGGGTAAAAATGAGGAGGTGCAGTAGTCTTGTTCAGAGAAAATATCAGAGCTCTTGCTATCAGATGCAGTTGCTGGAGGTAAGAAACAGGAATCGAGCAGTAACCGTCTTTACTATTTACTATAGAATTCCAAAGAGTGGGGAGAAAGGGAAACATAGCATTTGTAGGCAGGTTATGGAAACCTGCAGGGTAAGCAGGGTTGTAATAGTTGTGGATTTAAGTCATCCTAATTTGGACGGGGAAGCGGGTGGGATGTGGGGCGCGGAGGGAGAGGGGCAGGGAGAGGGAGAAATTCGTGCAGTGTGTGCAGGAGAATTTTCTAGAACAGTACATTTCCAGTATTTTCAAATGGAAAACTGTGCTGGATCTGGCCGTATGGAATGAGGCAGGGCAGTTGGAAAACATCAGAGTGGAAGAGCCGTTGGTAACTAGCGATCATAAAATAATTGGATTCTACATTAAGTTGTAAAAGGATAAAAATCAGTCGCGTATTAAAATCCCAGAGTGGAATACGGCAACGTTTAGGGGTCTGAAAGTTAAACTGGAGCAGGTTGATTGGAAATGCATATTGGTGGATAAAACAGTCAATGGATAACGGGAGATATTCAAAGGAGTGATGTATAGAGTGCAAGCTAGTTTTGTAACCAATAAGAAATAAATATATAGTAACCAAAGCTACCTTGCATGACGAAGGATATTGATTATTTGAGGAAGAAAAAAGAGGCATATGATGTATGCCGGAATAATAATAGCAATAGAAATCAGGAAGAGTATCTCAAGTGCAGGCGAGAGGTTAAATTGGAGTAAGAAAGGCAAAGGGGAAGAATGAATACAGGATTGCATTCTGTGCTAAAACAAATAGCAATTCTTCAAGAATTCGAATGGAACAAGCGCGGTAAACTTCAAACTAAAGCAACGAGTGTGGCAGGATTGCAAATGATTATTTTGCTTCTGTCTGTAATAACTTACAAGGTGGTGGCAATGGCCCAGTTGAAAATGTGGTGTTGAGCAACTGAGTAGTATAATGATAGAAAAGTAAATGTTCTAAAACGGCTGGCAGTGCACATTGTGGAGGAGGCGGCAGCTCCGAAAGGGATACATTCCAGATTTCGGAGAGATTAAGGAAGCAAATTGCGGACCAATTGACAGAAAAGTTCCAGGCATCCCTGAACACAGGATAAATCCCGGTCGACTTGGAGGATTGCACGTGCAACGCTGTTGATTAAGAAAGGGGCAAAGGGTGACGCAGAAAACGGGTGAAGGCTGCACTACCAGTAGCGACAAATATTCACTGAGATAAAAATAATTTAATATTGGACAGTTAACAAGCCTTTGTCAAGCGAAAGCAATGTCGGACAAATTATTTGGGAATTTGACGAGTTAAGCCGGCAGTGGATAAAGGTAGTGCCGTGGATATTGTATATTTGGTCTTTCATAAAGCATTTGATACAGTGCCACGTGGCAAGTTGGTTTACAAATGAAAATGTTTGGGATCAATGGATTCGAAGTTCAATAAGATGTAGGAAGTTCTACCATTCAGTCTGTATTATCTCCCCGTGTGTCTTCTACCAAAATGCATTACTTAATATTCCGCTGCATTGGCGTTCATCTGCCAGCGGCCTGCCTAGTTGGCCAAGTGAATGTCTCTTTCAAGTCACTCAGCGTCATTCTCACAATTAACTACTCACATTAATTATAATCATCTTTAGTATTATCACAAGTAGGCTTACGTTAACACTGCAATGAGGTGACTGTGAAATCCTTTAGTGGCCACATTCCGGCGCCTGTTCGGGTACACAAAGGGTTAATTCAGAATATTCAATTCACCTATGAAACACGTCCTTCGGGCCTTGTGGGATGAAACAGAAGCACTTGGAGAAAACCAATGCAGACACGGGGAGATTGTGCGGATTCCGCAAAGACAGGGACCCAAGCCTGGAATCCAAGCTTGGTGCTGTGAAGCAACAGTGCTAACTACTGCGCTACTATGCCGCCTCCAGCTTCGAATCATCTGCAAAGTTAAAGATTTTGCCCGTGACTCCCACTTCTAAGTTATTTATAAAAATCGGAAAAATATGGGAGCGCTAACTTCCTTTTTAGCCGATGGGGATTCACATGTGTGAACCTTACGAAAAACCATATAGTCAAATGTCACTGCACCAGCCTCATCATACCTCGTGCTTTCTTCCAGAAAATGGCGGCATGGTAACACAATGGTTAGCACACTTGCTTCATAGCTCCAGGGTCCCAGGTTCACTTCCGGCTTTGGGCACTGTCTGTGCGGAGTCTGGACTTCCGTGTTTGAGTGGGTTTCCTCCGGGTCCTCCAGTTCCCACCCACAGTCCAAAGGTCTGCAGGTTAGGTGCATTGGCCGTGCGAAATTGCGTTTGGTGCTAAAAAAAAGGTCAGGACAGGTGGCGTGACTGGATTACGGGAATAGTGTGGAGGTGTGAGCTTGGGTAGGGTGCTCTGTTCAAGGGCCTGTGAAGACTAGAAGGGCCGAATGGCTTCCTTCTGCACTGTAGCTTTTATGATTCTATAACTAATACGTTCGACTGAGTTAGTAAGAGTTGACATTCTTCAATATGGTTATCTCTGATAAATCCGTGCTTTCTACGCGACAGTTTATCATGTCTCTGATAATGAATTGTAATTGTATACCCAACACATAAATCAGATTGAGCGGCCTATAATCGTCAGGTTTACCATTAGCGTGCTCGTGGAGTGAACGATTGGGAAGGGAAATTGCATCTTGGTATTTCTTGCAAGTCAATTGGAGAACAGAATCAGGTTGAATTAACAACGTGACCGGATTTCACTGGGATACTACCTGGCAAATGTGCGATGTTCCAGTGTCCATATCTCAGACAGAACATGCTTCTATTGGAGCTAGTCGAATGTGCGTCATTAATTTGACCCATCGGTTATGCACACTGACGGATTGTGAATTAATACATATTATGGGGTGTAATTTTCTTTTTAGTTTCCAGAAAGAACCGAGAGGTGATCACAATGCAGCAGTAGATTTTGAAGGCGTTTGACTGGGTAGACAATTAGAATTTATATGACCTGAAGGTATTCAGTCTACATCGAACAGTCAGATACTCAAGACAGTGACCAATTATGTATGTGTTAGATGCAAGAAAACTTCTGCACAAAAGTGTTGCGAACCTGTGAGATCATTTAAAAAAAAAAATTTAGAGTACCCAATTCATTTTTTCCAATTAAGGGACAATTTAACGTGGTCAATCCACCGAGCCTGCACATCTTTGTGTTGTGAGTGCGAAATCCACGCAAACACGGGGAGAATGTGCAAACTCCACACAGAAAGTTACCCAGAGCCGGGATTGAACCTGGCAGCTCGGCGGCGTGAGGCAGCAGTGCTAACCACTGTGCCGCCGTGCTGCCCCTTACCTTTGGGATCATTGTCCCGGGAATGGATAGGTTGTTCCAAAATCGATTTTTTTTTAGTATCAGATAAATGTACGTCTCTGAGCGAGGAAGATGGGGATTAGGCATGAAGGTCAACTTCAGTCCAAACAGCTATAGGATGCCGATAGAGGCTCCAGTGCCTAGACCCTAATTCTTTGCCGATCCTTCTGTTTCTTGTGTTCTGCCTCATCAATGTCTCACATTGCCTGGACGTGCAATCAGGCGTTCTAATAATTAGCTCACTGTTCCCATAGACTCGTTTTCCCTTTTTACATTTCATCTTCTGCTATTCATGTACTGCTATACGCATTTCTAAATTGGCTGCAGGGTTAATTTGCTCGGCTACTGACCACTTCTGCCACACTTGAGCCTTAAGAGTAATTTCCAATGAAATGGTTTCAACTTCTCAACCAAAATGTATTTGCATGATACTATCTCCTGAACGAGTAATGGCCAGGGACTGGAGAACAAGCATTAATGATAATCCTATTCATTGGCACTCCTACTTCATAATTTGATGTACCTGATTACTTTATTTTTCGTCTTGATTATCACGGATTTTTCCCATTTTATTGACCCCGTTTCCTTTAAGACGTTACAGGGAAAATGGGTTAATGAGTTTGCTTCCCAGTACTGCACAAAGATGATATCAAAACGGTTTTCATGGGATGCACGGTAACTTCCATCACCGCAGATTTGCTAATCAAGAAATTGAACACACACCATTCTCTCCATCTCGTTTGTTCAGATTGCACGTTGTCACAGTTTCTCGTAATTGTATTATTTATCCTCACAGTCAACGGAGTGAAGATTGTGATATTGTCTCGGGTAAAGTGTTGACTTTCCAGTTCAACTACTTGCTACCTGGTGGCCATGGCATCGGCAGATCGATTTCCTGGACCTGATATTGAGGCAAATTCCAATTGCGTATCAGTTAAGAAGTGTGAAGTTCATTCCAGTGTGCAAAATTCACGCTTTATGCGGTTGCTGATTGCTTTTGCTGGTTCACCGTCGCTTTCACCTTTGATCGATTCATTGTCATTTGTTGTCAGAAGCTGAAAAGAAGATACAGCACCGATAAAATGGCGGCCTTGGTCTTGGGAGCAGTGGCTGTTCTGAGCACTTTAAAGGACACCACCTGGTATTTTATGCTGACAGCTTGGTACTAGATGAACAATAATATTTGGTTTTGTTACATGAATACCATAACTATGATCTCACGGTTTTGGGGCGCCATTGAGTTATTACATAATATTTTCACGCCAGGGTTCCCATTTGTTCTGATTTTACTCCTCAATGTTTTAACGGTCCGGCACATTTTAGTGAGCAGCAGAGCACGCAGAAGTCTGCGAAATGAAAGCAATGTAAACAGTCAGAAATACCCAAAGATGGAGAGTCGAAGAAAATCCATAATTTTACGGTTTGCGATCTCCGGGAACTGCATAGTTTTATGGTCTGTGTACATGACTTATCCTGTGTGGTGGCGAATATTTAATATGGCAGCGATTTATGGACATATGCCCGTCTTTGTATTGGAAATAGGTTTCATGATACAGCTCCTAAGCTGCTGCACAAACACTTGTATATATGCCGTCACACAGAGGAATTTCAGGAAGCAATTGAAAAATGTGGTGTATATTCCTCTTTATAAAATAGTACATTATATTAAATACTAAATACATAACTGAAAATAATATGTAATATCATGATCAGATTTCGATATTATTTCAGTTTTGCTTGTGACCATACACTCCGACCTGACACAACAGAATACAAATCCCTGAATGGTTCCTCCGAATTTGACGCAGAAAGACACCTGCAGAAATCAGTACAGAGAGTTAAATTGAACGCCATATTATAGCGAAAGTAAAAGTGAGGAGGCGGATGTGAACCAAATATGTGCAGAGTGAGTGACTGACCCACTGATAGACACGATGCATTCAAGACGTGAATTTCCTCTCTTCTGCGTGTTTTATTCGGAAAGTGAAAATTGTATTATCTGTGTGACTCTTGTTGCATCTACCTTGTGTGTGTTAGATGCAACCAAATGATGGTATGAAAATATTGACAGTCTTCTGTCGGACTGTGCGCAGGGAAAGCTAAATTCTAACAACCGCTAACTGTTTTAGCTAGGTAAGCGTGGAACACGCCTTATTGTTTGAACAATCCCAGCCGGAATTTGTCCCTCTTTAAATCTGGTAGAGCAGGTGGAGGGAGGGGGGGTGGCTGGGTGGAGTGCGGGAATGCTTGTAGACGTCAGAGAATTCAGTGACCGAAATTAAAGTCCCACCACAAACGCACCCTCGCACATAGCAGCACCACCCACATGCACCCCAACCCACAGAACCCTATCCTCCCAGAAGGAGCACCACCGTTTAACCAACATGTTAATTAACTGTCCAAAGCATTGTTCATCTTTCAGCGCAGAAAATATTCGTGGATTACAACAATACTTTACAAGCCTCATACTTAGAAATTCAATTCCAGGACCTCAGCAACATTAAGGAAGTAGCTACATGCATGATGACTTTAATACGAGGTAGATCCATTCAAAAGTCTGATGGCAGTAGGGAAGAAGCTGTTTTTGAGTCGGTTGGTACGTAACGTCAAACTTTGGTATCTTTTTCCTGACGGAGGAAGGTGGAAGAGAGTATGTCCGGGGTGCGTGGGATCCTTAATTATGCTGGCTGACTTTCCGAGGCAGCGGGAATTGTAGACAAAGTCGATGGATGGGAGGCTGGTTTGCGTGATGGATTGGGCTACATTCACGACGTTTTGTAATTTCCTGCGGTCTTGGGCAGAGCAGGATCCATATCAAGCTGTGATACAACCACAAATAATACTTTCTGTGGTGTATCTGTAGGAGTTGATGAGGGTCGTAGCTGATATGCCAAATGTCCTTAATCTTCTGAGAAAGTAGAGTCGTTGGTGGGCTTTCTTAACTATAGTGTTGGCATAGGGGGACCAAGACAGGCTGTTGGTGATCTGTACACCTAAAAACTTGAAGCTCTCGACCCTTTCTACTTCGTTCCCATTGATGTAGACAGGGGCATGTTCTCCACTCCGCTTCCTGAAGTCGATGACAACCTCCTTCGTTTTGTTGACATTGAGGGAGAGATTATTGTCGTCGCACCAGTTCACCAGATTCTCGATCTTATTCCTGTACTCTGTATCGTCATTGTTTGAAATCCGACCCACTACTGTGGTGTCATCAGCAAATTTGAAAGTCGAGTTGGAGGGGAATTTTATCCATACAGTCATAGGTGTATAAGGAGTATAGTAGGGGGCTGAGGACACAGCCTTGTGGGGCACCGGTGTTGAGGATGATCGTGGAGGTGGTGTTGTTGCCTATCCTTACTGATTGTGGCCTGTGGGTTAGAAAGTTCAGCATCCAGTCACAAGGGGAGGAGTCGAGACCAATGCCACGCAGGTCGGAGAGGAATTTCGTAGGAATGATGGTGTTGAAAGCTGAGCTGTCGTCGATAAATAGGAGTCTGACAGAGGTGACTTTGTTATCTATGTGTTGTATGGTAGAGTGCAGGGCTATGGAGATGCTGTCTGCTCCGGACCTGTTGCAGCAGCAGGCAAACTAGTGGATCAAGGCAATCCGGGAGGCTGGAGTTGATTCGTGCCATCACTAGTCTTTCTAAGCACTTCATGATGATGGATGTCAGAGCCACTGGATGATAGTCATTAAGGCATGCTGCTTGGCTTTTTTTTGGTCCAGGGATGATGGTCGTTTTCTTGAAGCAGATAGGGACCTCAGATTGTTGTGAAGAGACGTTGGAGATGTTTGCGAATAAACTCGCCAGCTGATCCGCGAAAGACCTGAGAGCATGTCCGGGTCCCCCATCTGGGCCAGTGGCTTTCCGAGGGTTGACTTTCGAGAAGGCTGCTCTACGCATGCAATGGTGATCTCAGATACAAGTTCATCCGAGGCTTCTGGGGTGGAGGGCTTGCTCTCGCTGACCTCTTGTTCATAGCACGCATAGAATTCGTTGAGCTCATCAGGGAGGGGTGCATTGGAGCCGGCGGTTTTAGCTGCCTTCATCTTGTAGCCCGTTAGGTCTTGCAGACCATGCCATATTGGGCGGGGGTCCGTGTGGCAGGCCTGGGTTTCGAGCTTGGTCCGGGACTGTCTTTTGGCATCTTTGATGGATCTCCTTAGATCATATGGGGCTTTCTTGTATTGGTCAGGGTCCCCTGACCTGAATGCCTCAGATCTAGACTTCAGCAAACAGTGGATATCCCTGTTCATCCAGGGTTTCCGGTTGGGAAACACGCAGATTTGTTTCTTTGTCACGCAGTCTTCTCCACACTTACTAATGAAGTCATTTACTGTAGTGGCGCACTCGTTCAGGCTCGCCGTAGAGTTTAAAATACTGACCAGTCCAGTGACTCCAAGCAGTCCTGTCGGAGATCATCCGATTTCTCAGACCAACAATGCACAACTTTCTTTGACGGATTCTCCCGCTTCAGATTTTGCTTATAGGCCGGGAGCAGGAGCCTTGTGGTCAGATTTGCCAAAGTTTGGGCGGGCGAAACAGAGGGAGGCATGTTTGATATTTGTGTAGCAGTGGTCCAGAATGTTTGGGCCTCTCGTGGAACAGGTGACGTGTTGGTGGTAATTTGGTAGTACGCACTTGAGCTTGTCCTGACTGAATACTCCAGCTACAATGAACAAGGCCTCTGAATGTTTCGTTTCAAGGCGATTTGTCGTGGTGAATATTCCGTCCAGTGCGGTTTTCAGACTCGCATGCGGTGGGATGTAAACTGCCGACAGGATGATGGAGTTGAACTCCTGCGGAAGGGAGTAGGGGGCGGCGTTTTAGCGTCAGGTATTCTAGGTCTGGGGAGCCAAAACTCGCCAATGTTGCTACATTATGATATACTACGCAAGTGTGCTAAATTATGATATACCACCAACGACAACTGAAAATAAAAATATACTATAGTGGTCCACTGTAAATAGAACATAGAACATAGAACGATACAGCGCAGTACAGGCCCTTCAGCCCACGATGTTGCACCGACATGGGAAGTCAAAAAACAAAAGCCATCTAACCGACACTATGCCATTATCATCCATATGCTTATCCAATAAACTTTTAAATGCCCTCAATGTTGGCGAGTTCACTACTGTTGCAGGTCGGGCATTCCACGGCCTCACCCCTCTTTGCGTAAAGAACCTACCTCTGACCTCTGTCCTATATCTATTACCCCTCAGTTTAACGCTATGTCCCTTCGTGCTAGCCATTTCCATCCGCGGGTGAAGGCTCTCACTGTCCACCCTATCTAACCCCCTGATCATTTTGTATGCCTCTATTAAGTCTCCTCTTAACCTTTTTCTCTCTAACGAAAACAACCTCAAGTCCATCAGCCTTTCCTCATAAGATTTTCCCTCCATACCAGGCAACATTCTGGTAAATCTCCTCTGCACACAAAGAACAAAGAAATGTACAGCACAGGAACAGGCCCTTCGGCCCTACAACCCCGTGCCGACCATGCTGCCCGACTAAACTACAATCTTCTACACTTCCTGGGTCCGTATCCTTCTATTCCCATCCTATTCATATATTTGTCAAGATGCCCCTTAAATGTCCCTATCGTCCCTGCTTCCACTACCTCCTCCGGTAGCGAGTTCCAGGCACCCACTACCCTCTGCGTAAAAAACTTGCCTCGTTCATCTACTCTAAACCTTGCCCCTCTCACCTTAAACCTATGCCCCCTAGTAATTTACCCCTCTACCCTGGGGAAAAGCCTCTGACTATCCACTCTGTCTATGCCCCTCATAATTTTGTATACCTCTATCAGGTCTCCCCTCAACCTCCTTCGTTCCAGTGAGAACAAACCGAGTTTATTCAATCGCTCCTCATAGCTAATGCCCTCCATACCAGGCAACATTCTGGTAAATCTCTTCTGCACCCTCTCTAAAGCCTCCACATCCTTCTGGTAGTGTGGCGACCAGAATTGAACACTATACTCCAAGTGTGGCCTAACTAAGGTTCTATACAGCTGCAACATGACTTGCCAATTCTTATACTCAATGCCCCGGCCAATGAAGGCAAGCATGCCGTATGCCTTCTTGACTAACTTCTCCACCTGTGTTGCCCCTTCCAATGACCTGTGGACCTGTACTCCTTGATCTCTTTGACTTTCAATACTCTTGAGGGTTCTACCAAACACTGTATATTCCCTACCTGCATTAAACCTTCCAAAATGCATTACCTCACATTTGTCCGGATTAAACTCCATCTGCCATCTCTCCGCCCAAGTCTCCAGACAATCTAAATCCTGCTGTATCCTCCGACAGTCCTCATCGCTATCCGCAATTCCACCAACCTTTGTGTCTTCTGCAAACTTACTAATGAGACCAGTTACATTTTCCTCCAAATCATTTATATATACTACAAAGAGCAAAGGTCCCAGCACTGATCCCTATGGAACACCACTGGTCACAGCCCTCCAATTAGAAAAGCATCCCTCCATTGCTACTCTCTGCCTTCTATGGCCTAGCCAGTTCTGTATCCACCTTGCCAGCTCACCCCTGATCCCGTGTGACTTCATCTTTTGTACTAGTCTACCATGAGGGACCTTGTCAAAAGCCTTACTGAAGTCCATATAGACAACATCTACTGCCCTACCTGCATCAATCATCTTAGTGACCTCCTCGAAAAACTCTATCAAGTTAGTGAGACACGACCTCCCCTTCACAAAACCGTGCTGCCTCTCACTAATACGTCCATTTGCTTCCAAATGGGAATAGATCCTGTCTCGAAGAATTCTCTCCAGTAATTTCCCTACCACTGAAGTAAGGCTCACCAGCCTGTAGTTCCCGGGATTATCCTTGCTACCCTTCTTAAACAGAGGAACAACATTGGCTATTCTCCAGTCCTCCGGGACATCCCCTGAAGACAGCGAGGATCAAAAGATTTCTGTCAAGGCCTCAGCAATTTCCTCTCCAGCCTCCTTCAGTATTCTGGGGTAGATCTCATCAGGCCCTGGGGACTTATCTACCTTAATATTTTTAAGACACCCAACACCTCGTCTTTTTGGATCACAATGTGACCCAGGCTATCTACACCCCCTTCTCCAGACTCAACATCTACCAATTCCTTCTCTTTGGTGAATACTGATGCAACGTATTCATTTAGTACCTCGCCCATTTCCTCTGGCTCCACACATAGATTCCCTTGCTTATCCTTCAGTGGGCCAACCCTTTCCCTGGCTACCCTCTTGCTTTTTATGTACGTGTAAAAAGCCTTGGGATTTTCCTTAACC
Organism: Scyliorhinus torazame; assembly: GCF_047496885.1. Classification (NCBI taxonomy): domain Eukaryota; kingdom Metazoa; phylum Chordata; class Chondrichthyes; order Carcharhiniformes; family Scyliorhinidae; genus Scyliorhinus; species Scyliorhinus torazame. Next base: position 45,622,722 of record NC_092729.1, read on the forward strand.
CTATTTGCCAATGACTTTTCGTGACCCCTTCTAGCCCTCCTGACTCCTTGCTTAAGTTCCTTCCTACTTTCCTTATATTCCACGCAGGCTTCGTCTGTTCCCAGCCTTTTAGCCCTGACAAATGCCTCCTTTTTCTTTTTGACGAGGCCTACAATATCACTCGTCATCCAAGGTTCCCGAAAATTGCCGTATTTATCTTTCTTCCTCTCAGGAACATGCCGGTCCTGTATTCCTTTCAACTGCCACTTGAAAGCCTCCCACATGTCAGATGTTGATTTGCCATCAAACATCCGCCCCCAATCTATGTTCTTCAGTTCCCGCCTAATATTGTTATAATTAGCCTTCCCCCAATTTAGCACATTCATCCTCGGACCACTCTTATCCTTGTCCACCAGTACTTTAAAACTTACTGAATTGTGGTCACTGCTACTGAAATGCTCCCCTACTGAAACATCTACCACCTGGCCGGGCTCATTCCCCAATACCAGGTCCAGTACCGCCCCTTCCCTAGTTGGACTGTCTACATATTGTTTTAAGAAGCTCTCCTGGATGCTCCTTACAAACTCCGCCCCGTCTAAGCCCCTGGCACTAAGTGAGTCCCAGTCAATATTGGGGAAGTTGAAGTCTCCCATCACCTCAACCCTGTTGTTTTTACTCTTTTCCAAAATCTGTCCACCTATCTGCTCCTCTATCTCCCGCTGGCTGTTGGGAGGCCTGTAGTATACCCCCAACATTGTGACTGCACCCTTCTTATTCCTGATCTCTACCCATATAGCCTCACTGCCCGCTGAGGTGTCCTCTCGCAGTACAGCTGTGATATTCTCCCGAACAAGTAGCGCAACTCCGCCTCCCCTTTTACATCCCCCTCTATCCCGCCTGAAACATCTAAATCCTGGAACGTTTAGCTGCCAATCCTGCCATTCCCTCAACCAGGTCTCTGTAATGGCAAGAACATCATAGTTCCAAGTACTAATCCAAGCTCTAAGTTCATCTGCCTTACCCGTAATGCTCCTTGCATTAAAACATATGCACTTCAGGCCACCAGACCCGCAGTGTTCAGCAACTTCTCCCCGTCTGCTCTGCCTCAGAGCCGCACTGTCCCTATTCCCTAGTTCTCCCTCAATGCTCTCGCCTTCTGACCTATTGCTCCCGTGCCCACCCCCCTGCCATACAAGTTTAAACCCTCCCGTGTGACACTAGCAAACCTCGCGGCCAGGATATTTATGCCTCTCCGGTTTAGATGCAACCCGTCCTTCTTATACAGGTCACACCTGCCCCGGAAGAGCTCCCAGTGGTCCAGATAATGTAAACCCTCCCTCCTACACCAGCTGTTTAGCCACGTGTTTATCTGCTCTATCTTCCTATTTCGATCCTCACTGGCACGTGGCACAGGGAGTAATCCCGAGATTACAACCCTCGATGTCCTGTCTTTTGACTTTCTGCCTAGCTCCCTGAACTCCTGCTGCAGGACCTCATGCCCCTTCCTGCCTATGTCGTTAGTACCAATATGTACAACGACCTCTGCCTGTTTGCCTTCCCCCTTCAGCATTCCCTCTACCCGTTCGGAGACATCCTGGACCCTGGCACCAGGGAGGCAACATACCATCGTGGAGTCTCTTTCACGTCCACAGAAGCGCCTATCTGTGCCCCTGACTATAGAGTCCCCTATTACTATTACAAATAGTAATAGGGGACTCTATACCCGCTCCAAAGCTTCCACGTCCTTCCTATAATGCGGTGACCAGAACTGTACGCAATACTCCAAATGCGGCCGTACCAGAGTTTTGTACAGCTGCAACATGACCTCATGACTCCGGAACTCAATCCCTCTACCAATAAAGGCCAACACTCCATCGGCCTTCTTCACAACCCTATCAACCTGGGTGGCAACTTTCAGGGATCTATGTACATGGACACCTAGATCCCTCTGCTCATCCACACTTCCAAGAACTTGACCATTAGCCAAATATTCCGCATTCCTGTTATTCCTTCCAAAATGAATCACCTCACACTTCTCCACATTAAACTCCATTTGCCACCTCTCAGCCCAGCTCTGCAGCTTATCTATGTCCCTCTGTAACCTGCTACAGCCTTCCGCACTGTCGATAACACCACCGACTTTAGTGTCGTCTGCAAATTTACTCAACCACCCTTCTGCGCCCTCCTCTAGGTCATTGATAAAAATGACAAACAGCAACGGTCCCAGAACAGATCCTTGTGGTACTTCACTTGTAACTGAACTACATTCTGAACATTTCCCATCAACCACTACCCTCTGTCTTCTTTCAGCTAGCCAATTTCTGATCCACATCTCTAAATCACCCTCAATCCCCAGCCTCCATATTTTCTGCAATAGCCTACCGTGGGGAACCTTATCAAACGCTCCACTGAAATAGTGATATAGTACCCAGAGACCAATGTAAATACTGATATACTGCATTGGGAACAATCGAAATACTGATATACTGTCCACGGTCCACTGAAAATACCGAAACACTACCCAGGGACCACTGCTAATGATGATATACTACCCAGGGACCACTGTAAATACTAATATACTGCACAGGGAATTATGTAAATAATTATATTCTGTCCAGGGACCACTGTAAATAATGATATACTAGCCAGGAGCCGCTGTAAGTAATGACCTACTGCCCAGGAAGCAATGAACATAATGGGATACTATCCAAGGACACAGTAAGTAATGATATTCCAGTCAGTGACCACTGTAAATAATGAAATACCAGCCAGAGACCGCTGTAAATAATCATTTACTGCCCAGGAACCAGTGTAAATAATGATATCCTACCTAGGAATCACTGTAAATACAGTTACACTACCCAGGGAATACTGCAATTAATGAAACGCTGCCCAGCGACCACTGAAAATAATGATATACCGCCCAAGAACCACTGTTAATAATGGTATACTACACACGGTCCACTATAAATAATGATATACAACACAGGTACTACTTTAAATAATGATAAACTAACCTGGGACCACTGCAAATAATAATATACTACCCAGGGACCACTGTAAATTATGATATACTACCGGGACTACTATAAATAACGATACACTATCCAGGCACTGTAAATAATGATACATTACACAGTGGCCTCTGTAAATAATGACATACTACACTGGGACAACTAGAAATGATGACATACTACCCTGAGTTCACTGTAAATATCGATATACTCGGCCGTGCCATTGTAAATAATGATATGTGCCGCAGTGACCACTGCAAATAATGCTATACGACACTGGGGCCAATGGTAATAATGTTAGACTACCCAGAGATCACTGTAAGTTATCAAATTAGACCTTCCAAAATGATTCACTTCACATTTATCTCTGTTGAACTTCATCTGCCACTTCTGAGCCCTACTCTGCGTCCTGTCAATGTCCTGTTGTAACATGCAACAGCCCTCGACACTATCTAAAACTCCATCAACGTCAGTATCATCAGCAAACTTACTAATCCACCCTTCAACATCCTCATCCAAGTCATTTAAAGGAGCAAAGGTTCCAGAACAGATCCCTGAGGGACACCAATGGTCACCGACCTCCAGGCGGAATACTCTACACCCACTACCACTCGCTGTCGTTTTCAGCCAGACAATTATGTATTCAGGCAGTCAAATTTACCTTTATCACATGCCCCCTGACTTTCTGACTGAGCCTCCCATTGGGAACATTATCAAATGCCTTACTGAAATCCATATACATTATATCCACTGCCCGATCTTCATCAATGTATCTCATCACATCCTCAAAGAATTCAATAAGGCTTGTGAGGCATGACCTGCCCCTCACAAAGCTATGCTGACTATCTCTGATCAAACTATGTTTTTTTTCTTAATAATGATAAATCCTGTATCTCTGAATACTTTCCAGTATTTTGCTTGCCACGGACGTAAGACTCAATGGTCTGTAATTCACAGGGAGTTCCCTATTCCCTTTCTTGAACAGGGGATCAACATTTGCCTCCCTCCAATTATCCGGTACTACTCCAGCAGAGAGTGAGCACGCAAAGATCATCGCCAACGGCGCAGCAATCTCCTTCCTCGCTCGCCGTGGCAACCTTGGGTATATCCCATCTGGCTCGGGGACTTATCTGTCTTGATGCTTTTCAAAATTCCTCGCACATCCTCCTTCTCAATATCAAACTGTTCGAACCTGTTGACCTGATTCACACTGTTCTCACGACCAACAAGGTCCTTCTCTTTACTGAAGGTAAATATTCATTTTGGGCCTCCTGAACCTACTCCGGCATTAGACACAAGTTCCCTCCACTATCCCTGAGCTCTCACTCTGATCGTCTTCATATTTCTCACATAATTGTAGAACGCCTTGGGGTTTCCCCTAATCCTTCCCACCAGGGCTTTTTCATGCCCCCTTCTAGCTCTCCTAAGGCCAATTTTGAGTTCCTTCCTGCCTACCTTGTAACCCTCTCGAGCCGTGCCAGTTCCTTGCTTCCTCAAACTTACGGAAGCTTCTTTATTCCTCTTGACTATAAGCTCCACATCACTTGTTTCCCGAGGTCCCTTCACCTTATCATCCCTTCCATGTCTCAGTGGGACACAACTATCCAGCACCCGCAGCAAGTGATCCTTAAACAACCCGCACATTACTGCTGTGCATTTCCCTGAGAACATTTGTTACCAATGTATGCTCCTCAGCCCCTGTCTAATAGCGGTATAATATCCCTTCCCCCATTTAAATACCTTCCCATACTGTCCGTTCCTATCCCTCGCCATGACTATGGTAATGGTGAAGGGGATGTGGTCACTGTCACTGAAATGCTATCCCGCCGAGACATCTGACACCTGGCCTGTTTAGTTGCCAAGTACCAAATCCAATATAGCCTTCCGCCTTGTCGGCCTATCTACATATTGAGTCAGGAATACTTCCTGGACACAACTCACAAAATCTGCTCCATCCAAACCATTTGCACTAAGCAGGTTCCAGTCAATATCAGGGAAGTTGGTCACCCATGCCAACAACTCTGTTACTTTTGCACCTTTCAAGATCTGCCGCCCAACCTCTTCCTCAATTTTTCTGTTGCTTTGGGGGTCTGGGGAAATATCCCAATAAAGTGACTGCTCCTTTCGTGTTTCTGACTTCCACCCACACTGACTCAGTAAACAAAACCTCTTAGACTATCTCCTTTTCTGCAACTATGATGCACTCCCTATGAAACAGTGCCACTCCCCCTCCTCTTTAAGCTCCCTCCCGGTTCTTCTAAAAACATCTAAACCCCGGAACATCGAATAACCATTCCTGCCCCTGTGAAATCTATGACTCCGTAATGACAATCGCATCGTGGTTCCAAGTACCGATCCATGCTCTATGTTCATCTCCATTATTCCTGACACTCCTTGAATTGAAACAGACACACTTTAACCCATCCCACAGTGCAACATTGCCCTATCAACTGTCTATCCTTCCTCACAGACTCGCTGCATACGGTTTCTGCCCGTTCAATAGCTACCCTTTCATCTCATCCGTAGCTCTGTTTCCCGTACCCCTGCCAAACTAGCTCCCGAAGAGCTCCAGAAAACCTCCCGCAGAAGATATTGGTGCCCCTCCAGTTTAGTTGCAACCCGTCCTTCATGTATAGGTCTCACCTTCCCTAGAATGTATCCCAATGGTCTACATATCTGAAACCTTCCCTCCTGCACCAGCTCTGTAGCCACGCGTTCAGCTGCACTCGCTCTCTTGTCCCTTGCCTCACTAGCACGCGGCACCGGCAGAAATCCTGAGATTACTACTCTGCTGGTCCCGCTCTTTAGCTTGCAACCTAACTCCCGAAAATCACTTTTTAGATCCTCAACCCCTTTCTGAGCTATGTTTTTGGTGCCAATGTGCACAACGACTTCATGTTGGTTACCCGCACTCCCGCCGCACCCCACCCCCCCCCCCCCCCCACCCCCGCGTTAAGCATCGTGTCGGCTCGATCTAGACGTTGCTGACCCTCGCACCCGGGAGGCAACATACCTTCCGGGAGTTTCGTTTCGCGACCACAGAATATACTATCCGTCCTCCGAACCATTGAATCCGCTATCACTATCGATGTTCTATTCTCTTCCCTTCCCTTCTGTGTCACAGGGCCAAGATCAGTGCCAGAACAAAACAAAGAACAAAGAAATGTACAGCACAGGAACAGGCCCTTCGGCCCTCCAAGCCCGTGCCGACCATGCTGCCCGACTAAACTACAATCGTCTAACAGCACCCAAAACGATATAAATGTGTTGGATTGAAAAGGGTTAACTGACCCTGTTTGTTTAGTGACTGTAATTAATATCAGTCTCCATGGACCCTAATCGTGTCGCTGGAGGGTTTCCCGCTTCTGTTAAATAAGGGATTCCTTTCAATGTGTTATCCAACCTGTCAGCGGGAGCATCAACTCCAACATTTACGGTGATCAGGGGCTCCAGAGAGACCGAGAGGAGGGAGCAGAATCTGCGAACAATCGATCGGAACATTGCAGCAATGGATCAAAGTCTGGGAACAATCGATGGGAACGTTGCAACAAGGGATCAGAATCTCAGAACACTCGAATGGAACCTTCCAACAATAGACGGGAGTTTAGCCCTGGGTTTCCTCTTTTACACTCTCGGTTATATCCCTTTAGCATGGAGGATCATGGACATACTTGGCAGAATTCAAAGGGGTTATTATCCTCTCCTGGCTATTGTTGGTGTACCTGGTAAGTTATTTATTGTATAAACCACATTAAGTGGATTATTGCTGTAGTCATTTACTTCTTGGAAAGATTGAATCCGTGTTCTTTAGTTCCAATCACTAATGCCATTTCTGTGCTGTCTTTTCATTCCGCTCTCGCATTGATGTTGGTGGCTGTTTCCAACCTCCATCCTCTCATTGACACTGAAATGATTTATATCCAAATCGTCTCTACATTCCCAATCCTACAACGTGCTATCGCCACCTTAGTATTATCACGGCTGCAGAATAAACCATCTTCTGTTTCTTTGAGAAATCCAGATTCTACTATACCAGTGATATTCTACGCACACAATTCCTGTTGCAAAGCCATGAAGCACAGCCCATCCTGAACTCAGCTGTCCAGATCCTAACTTGCACCCTATCCCTAACACCTATCACCGCTGTGCTCACTGATCTACATTGGTTCCCAGTCTGGCAATATTTCAATATAAATATTTTCATTCTGTGATTGAAATTCTCTCCCACCAATTTATACCATTCCCACGTCCATTTCCATTCAATGTGAAATGAGTTAATTTACATTACTTGTCCAGTTGTGTAACTGGAACGTTAGTGGAGTTTCTAGAGGTTGTATTGCGTGCTGCTTATATTCAGGCAGGTCAGAGGATTTGATGACACAGCTTTGGAAGAGGTATGGGGACCGTAGTTACAGTGTCTCTGGACCTGGAACATGACTAACACATGGAGCAAAGACTTCATCGAGGGGACGCTCGGTGTAGAGAGACGTGAAGGGGGCTTTACAAGAACATTTTTCCACTTTAGCCCACACGTAGGCCAGGTGCAGAGTATGTGGCGATCTGATTCAACCAGGAGATTGTCACAGCGCTGTGTCACCTCCTTCAGTATGACCTGGATTCTCACTCAGGGTGAGGATGGTGTTGCCAGTGCTCATTCAGGTGACTGCGGCATTGACGTTCTCTTTATCCAGAATGGAAAAGCTCGCCTCTGCCATGGTGACCATGAAACTTCGGCGATTTGAGGCAGCACTGCGGAGGATTCTTGTATAACAAAACGGGTTTATTGAGAACAAGGAAAGGGTGAACTATATACAAGCAAGGAGGGCTCAGAAACAGGTGTTCACTCTGCAGCTGCCGAGTCCACGTTGTCCCTCCACTTCTTACCCCCCCCCCTCCCCCACTTTTTCCCCATTGGTCGGAGTTCGTACATTCACACATGATATGTCCTGAGCTGGTTACGTGAGCAGAAAGAGGTCACCCGTTAAAGTAGCAGCGCTGTCACATTACCCCCTAACGTTACCCTGTAACATGCATACAACATGGGTCATTTACAGTGTACAAGGAAAGGTTGACATTAAAATCCGGCAGTTCAGAACAGTCTTTCATACGGCTAATCTGTCAGGATCTTCTGAGACACGGTCGCTCTCCTCAGCCCGCTACCCGGCCTCCCCAGCAATGGAGAGTGTCATTGCCAGCAGCAGGAATTTACCTGGAGGATTCGACCACTACATTTGGTTCCCCCTTTACTGCTCCCTCGGCGGTCATCGGTGTGTCCGCTTTTGAACCCTCCAATTGCCTCGTTTCCGGATCTGATGCAGGGGGCACTGTGATGCCAGATGGTTCGAACTGTTCAGCCATTGGGTGTTAGCCTCACTGCTCCTTACAAGGTCACCGGCTGCCTTGCAGGTCCATCGTGTATGAGACTGGTCCAGACTTCGCCTCAATTCTGTACCAAAATTGCGCCTGATGCAAAATTTATATCAAAGTCGAGGCCACCCACTTTAAATAACGTGTCTCCTTTAACCGAGTCCTGCTGCGTCTTTTGAGAGACCTGCTGCACCTCCAGCCTCCCCGCCACATTGGGAAAATTGTGTTTCATAGCTCTGCTAAGTGATTCCAGTGGACGTAAGATTTGGTGGGGGCACGGTGGGGGTAGTGTGATGTGAGAGGAGGTCTTTAGCCAACTTGATGTTTCATTGTCTGCTGGGTTACTGCTTCATTGTTGACTTAGTCAGAGTAGGAATGTCAGGCTAGATAGGATGAATGCGTGGCTCGAGAGATGGTGCAAGAGGGAGGGATTCAAATTCCTGGGGCATTGGAACCGGTTCTGGGGGAGGTGGGACCAATACAAACCGGACGGTCTGCACCTGGGCAGGACTGGAACCGATGTCCGTGGGCGGGGGGGGGGGGGGGCGGGTGTAAGGCAGAGAAGCCATAGTCAAAAATCAAAAAGGGCGACAGTAGAAGGTACAGTGGCTGAGGGGAGCTCAGTGAATGGGCCCAGTAATACTAAAAGGAATAAAACGGAAAGTGAAAACATTAATGGTAAGCGAAGCGGCGTTGTTACATGAAGATAGGGATTCAACGACAAGGAAAATTAGGAGAAAGGTTAAGAGGAAATATAACATAGGAGAGGTTACTGATCGAGGTGTTAAGATTCAAAACAGAGGTAAAAAAGCAAACATAAGTGTACTTTACCTGAACGCTCGTAGTATTCAGAATAAGGTAAATGATGGCGCAAATCATCGTGAATGACTATGATTTAGTGGCCATTACTGAAACATGGTTAAAGGATGGTAAATATCCAAGGGTATCAAACTATTCGGAAGGACGGAGTGGATGGTAAGGGAGGCGGTGTAGCTCTGTTATTTAAGTATGACATCAGGGCAATAGTAAGGGGTGACATCGGTGCTATGGAGGATAAGGTTGATTCCATTTGGGTGGAAATTAGGAATAGTAAGGCGAAAAAGTCACTGATAGGAGTAATCTATAGGCCACCAAATAGTAACGGTATGGTGGGGCAGGCAATAAACAAAGAAATAACGGATGTATGTAGAAATGGTACAGCAGCTATCATGGGGGATTTTAATCAACGTGTCGATTGGTTTAACCAGGTCGGTCAACGCAGTCTTGAGGAGGTGTTTATAGAATGTATCCGCGATAGTTTCCGAGAACAGTATGTAATGGAACCTACGAGGGCGCAAGCGGTCCTAGATCTGGTCATGTGTAATGAAACAGGATTGACTCATGATCTCATAGGTAGGGATCTGCTCGGAAGGAGCAATCACAATATGTTGGAATTTAAAATACAGATGGAGGTTGAGAAGGTAAAATCAAACACTCGTATTTTGTGCTTAAACAAAGGAGATTACAATGGGATGAGAGAAGAACTAGCTAAGTTAGACTGGGAGCAAAGACTTTATGCTGAAACGGTTGAGGAACAGTGGAGAACCTTGCAAGCGATTCTCCACAGTGCTCAGCAAAGGTTTATACCAACAAAAAGGAAGGACGGTAGAAAGAGGGAAAATCGACCGTGGATACCTAAGGGAATAAGGGAGAGTATCAAATTGAAGGAAAAGGCAGAAAAAGTGACAAAGATTAGTGGGAGACTAGAGGACTGGGAAATCGTTAGGTGGCAACAGAAAGCTACTAAAAAGATATAAAGAAGAGTAAGATAGATTATGAGAGTAAACTTGCTCAGAATATAAAAACAGATAGTAAAAGTTTCTACAAATACATAAAACAAAAAAGAGTGGCGAAGGTAAATATTGGTCCTTTAGAGGATGAGAAGGGAGATTTAATAATGGGAGATGAGGAAATGGCTGAGAAACTGAACAGGTTTTTTGGGTCGGTCTTCACAGTGGAAGACACAAATAACATGCCAGTGACTGACAGAAATGAGGCTATGACAGGTAAGGACCTTGAGAGGATTGTTATCACTAGGGAGGGAGTGATGGGCAACTAATGGGGCTAAAGGTAGACAAGTCTCCTGGCCCTGATGGAATGCATCCCAGAGTGCTAAAAGAGATGGCTAGGTAATTTGCAAATGCACTAGTGATAATTTACCAAAATTCACTAGACTCTGGGGTGGTACCGGCGGATTGGAAATTAACAAACGTGACACCACTGTTTAAAAAAGGAGGTAGGCAGAAAGTGGGTAATTATAGGCCAGTGGGCTTTACTTCGGTAGTAGGGAAGATGCTGGAATCTATCATCAAGGAAGAAATAGCGAGGCACCTGGGTGGAAAGTGTCCCATTGGGCAGACGCAGCATGGGTTCATAAAGTGCAGGTCGTGCCTAACTAATTAAGTGGAATTTTTTGAGGACATTACCAGTGCGGTAGATAACGGGGAGCCAATGGATGTGGTATATCTGGAGTTCCAGAAATCCTTTGACAAGGTGCCACACATACGGTTGCTGCATGAGATAAAGATGCATGGCATTAAGGGGAAAGTAGTACCATGGATAGAGGGTTGGTTAATTAATAGAAAGCAAAAAGTGGGGATTAATGGGTGTTTCTCTGGTTGGCAATCAGTAGCTAGTGGTGTCCCTCAGGCATCAGTGTTGGGCCCACAATTATTCACAATTTACATAGATGATTTGGAGTTGGGGACCAAGGGCAATGTGTCCAAGTTTGCAGACGACACTAAGATGAGTGGTAAAGCAAAAAGTGCAGAGGATACTGGAAGTCTGCAGAGGGATTTGGATAGGCTAAGTGAGTGGGCTAGCGTCTGGCAGATTGAATACAATGTTGACAAATGTGAGGTTATCCATTTTGGTAGGAATAACAGCAAAAGGGATTATTGTTTAAATGATAAAATATTAAAACATGCTGCTGTGCAGAGAGGGTGTGCTAATGCATGAGTAGCAAAACGTTGGTGTACAGGTGCAACAGGTGATTAAGAAGGCAAATGGAATTTTGTCCTTCATTGCTAGAGGGATGGAGTTGAAGACTAGGGAGGTTCTTCTGCAATTGTATAAGGTGTTAGTGAGGCCACACCTGGAGTATTGTGTTCAGTTTTGGTCTCCTTACTTGAGAAAGGACGTACTGGCGCTGGAGGGTGTGCAGTGGAGATTAACTAGGTTAATTCCAGAGCTGGAGGGATATGGATTACGAGGCGAGATTGAGTAGACTGGTACTGTACTCGTTGGAATTTAGAAAGATGAGGGGGTAACTTACAGAAACATATAAAATTATGAAGGGAATAGATAGGATAGATGCGGGCAGGCTGTTTCCACTGGCGGATGAAAGCAGAACTAGAGGGCATAGCCTCAAAATAAGCGGATGTAGATGTAGGACTGAGTTTAGGAGGAACCTCTTCACCCAAAGGGTTGTGAATCTATGGAATTTCTTGCCCAGTGAAGCAGTAGAGGCTACTTCACTAAATGTTTTTGAGATAAAGATAGATAGTTTTTTGAAGATTAAAGGCTTCTGGTGTTCGGGCCGGAAAGTGGAGCTGAGTCCACAAAAGATCAGCCATGATCTCATTGAATGGCGGAGCAGGCGCGAGGGGCCAGATGGCCTACTCCTTCTCCTAGTTCTTATGTTCTTATGCTCTGAACGTCTGAACTGCTCTCTTTTTATTAATCCGCCTGAGGCCGGGTGGGCCGGAGTTTTTTGAATGTGGGGAGGCTGTTTGTTTTGACAAAGTGCTGACAGTCCTCCCTGGAACACGGTCCCATTTTCTGCACCAATACCACGAAGGCCGTGGAATACAAAATTCCAGTCAGATTGCCGATGGTGTCTGCTGAGCTTCTCTTCCCCATCCCCTGCACATCAACCAATTGGAGAAGGTGTCCTCTCGGAACAGTAACTTCATAGAATTTACAGTGCAGAAGGAGGCCTTTCGGCCCATCGAGTCTGCACCGGCTCTTGGAAAGAGCGCCCTACCGAAGGTCCACACCTCCACCCTATCCCCATAACCCAGTAACGCCACCCGACACTACGGGCAATTTTGTACACTAAGGGCAATTTAGCAAGGCCAATCCACCTAACCTGCACATCTTTGGACTGTGGGAGGAAACCGGAGCACCCGGAGGAAACCCACGCAGACACGGGGAGAACGTGCAGACTCCGCACAGACAGTGACCGAAGCCGGAAATCAATCCTGGAACCCTGGAGCTGTGAAGAAATTGTGCTATCCACAAGGCTACCGTGATTCCCAGGAAAGGGTGGGCGGAATCAATATGTAAGCGTGCCCATGGACGACCAGGTTATTTCCTTGGAGCGAGGCCGGCTGTGGTTGGTAATGGTTTGTGGTTCCTGGCAGAAATCACCCTGGTGCACCAGTTGCTCAACATCATTATTGATGCTGGGCCACCATGTGTAGCACCTGGCCAACATTCCCATCTTTGTGCGGCCAGATAATGCGCTGCAGAACTCTTGCAGCAGCCGCTGTCTTGCTGGTGGTGCAACCACCACCCACGAAGCCCAGTGGAAGACTCTGACGTCACAACGGAGTTTACCTTTTCTGATGAGGTCGGGCCTAAGGTGGTCTACCGATAAAACATGAACAGACCAATTTCCAGTAATAACCCTGGTACTCGGGGCAGCACGGTGGCGCAGTGCTTCGCATTGCTGCCTCACGGCGCCGAGGTCCCAGGTTCGATCCCGGCTCTGGATCACTGTCCCTGTGGAGTTTGCACATTCTCCCCGTGTTTGCGTGGGTTTAGCCCCCATGACCCAAATATGTGCAGAGTAGGTAAATTGGCAACGCTAAATTGCCCCTTAATTGGAAAAATATAATTGGGTACTCTAAATTTTAAAAAATTATAATAATCCTGATTCTCTGTACCTAACAGTACTGATCAGCCCATCTTAACAGCCCGCTTCTATCCTCCTCTGATCTATAGCTGTACTCCTCACGATTTACCACCCCACCGATTTTCGTATCGTTTGCGAACTTACTGATCAACCCTCCGAGAACCATATCTAAATATTTTATATAACCCACAAACAGAATGAGCCCCACATTAATCCCTGAGTGACACGACTGGACACAGGCTTCCGTTCAGAAAAAATGCCTCAATCATCCCCCTCTGCTTCCTGTTACTCAACTAACCCAGGATCCACTTTTTAAATTTACTTGGTTCCCATGGCGTCCTACCTTCGCTTTCAGTCCCCATGTGGGACCTTATCAAAAGTCTTGCTTAAGTCCCAACGGAATTTGTCAAATCCATTCCACTCGTTTATTTATCTGGCAACCTCTTCGAAAAAGTCAGTCAAGTTATTCAGCCATGACCTCGCATTCATACAACGATGCTTGCTGTTCTTAATTAGCCCCAATCTCCAAATGCGGATTCATTCTGTCTCTCATAATTATTTGCAATGGCTTCGCAACTACTGAGGTTAAACTGATTGGCTGGCAGTTTCCTGCTTCATCTCTTCCTCCCTTCTTCAATAATGATACCACACTCGTTATCCTCCAGGACCTCCCCGGTGGCCAGAGAGGTGCTGAAAATTATAATGGCAGCACCTTGGCCCAGGGGTTAGCACAGCTGCCTCACGACGCTGAGGTCACACGTTCGATCACGGCTCTGGGTCACTGTCCGTGTGGAGTTTGCACAATCTCCCCGTGTTTGCGTGCGTTTCGCCCCCACAACCCAAATATGTGCAGGATAGGTGGATAGACAACACTAAGTTGCCCTTTAATTGGAAAAAATGAATTGGTTACTCTCAATTTTTATTCAAAAAAGGAATTGAAAATTATTGTCAGTGCTCCTGCTATTTCCTCCATTGCCTCTTTCAACAGCCTGAGATGCATTCCATCTGGACCTGGTGAATTGTCTAAATTTAAGCCTGCCAGGCCACGCTGAACTCTCTCTCTGTCCACGTTAATATCTTTAATTTTATGACAGTCCTTCTCCCTGATTTCCAAGTCAACACTGTCTCTCTCACGAGTGAACATGAACACAAAGTATTTCTTTTAGAACTCCGGCTCCAGACACAAATTAGCACTTTGATGTTTAATGCACATTATTTCATCACTATATATAATTTGTCCTTAATATACTTGGAAAACAACTTCGGATTTTCCTTTATTTCACCAACCAGTATCCTTTCATGTCCGCTTTCTGTTCTCCTAATTTCCCTTATAAGTTCCCTCGTCCACATTCTGTACACCTCTGGCACATCTGCTGTTGGATCCTTCGATGTCTGTCACAGTCCTCCCTTTTTTTCGACTGATCCAACACTGTCTATCCTTCGAAATAAAGGGTTCACTGAATTTACTTGTCTCACTCTTTCGCTGATTGTAAAAAAAATTGGCCCTGAACATCTCGATTTCCTTCCTGAATGCGTCCCACTGTTCCGTCACAGAGTTACTTCAAAGTGTCATCTCCCAGTCCAGTCTGGGCAAATCATATCCGATCTTATTAAAATCGGCCTTGCCGCAGTTTCAAACTTTGATTTCAAGTCAATCCTTGTCCATAACAATCTTGAATCTAATGGAGTTCCGATCACTGTCTGCAACATTCTCTACTTGCCTGGCTTTGTTCCGTTAAATTATGTCTTGTTCGACCTTCTACTGGCTTAATATCGTCTCCTGCATGCATTGTCAGAAACCCACTCCAATTAAATCTTTCACTCTATGACCACGCCGGTTAATTTTTGGGAAGTTGAAATTCCCCGCGATCGCGAACCGTTACTTTTACACTTCTCTGACATTTGCCAACATATCTGCTCTTCTATATTTCTTGGACTATTAGGGGCCAATAGAACGCTCCCAGCACTGTGAGTGCGCCTTTATTGTTTTTAGGCTCGACCGATATGACTTCAGTTGACGAGCCTTCTAAGATACAGTTCCTCCTTACTGCAGAAATTGATTCCTTGCTCAAAATATCGACCTCTCCTCCTCTTTTACCTCCTTCTCCATCTCGCATGATTCTGTATCCTGGAATATTCAGCTGTCAAGCCTGTACCTATCTCAACCATGTCTCAGTGACATCACTGCCATCATACCACATTTGGGGCATCATGGCAGCACAAGTGGATAGCACTGTGGCTTCACAGCGCCAGGATTCCAGGTTCGATTTCCCGCCGGGTCACTGTCTGTGCGGAGTCTGCACGTTCTCCCCGTGTCTGCGTGGGTTTCCTCCGTGTGCTCCGGTTTCCTACCAGTCCAAAGACGTGCAGGTGAGGTGGATTGGCCATGATAAATTGCACTTAGTGTCCAAAACAAAAAGTTAGCAGGGGTTATTGGTTTACGGGGAGAGGGTGGAAGTGAGGGCTTAAGTGGGTTAATTGGATAGGTGCAGAATCGATGGGTCGAATGGCCTCCTTCTGCACTGTATCTTCTATGATCTATGTTATACCGTCAGGTTTCAAACCACTGACAGTAAAATAAAAAAACTATTCAACCTTGACAAAGCCCATTGGGACTTAACAATCTCTGCCTTCTTGACTCACATGAGCTTTCTTATAATTTCGGATGTACATCTGTCCATGCCAAACCTCTCAGGGTCCCAGCCCGTTGGCAAGTTAGTTGAAATCCTCCCCAACTGCGCTATCAACCACCTATAACAGCAGTAACAAATCTCCCTACAAGGACACTTGTCACATTGGTTTACGGGGATGAGGTGGAAGTGAGGGCTTAGGTGGGTCGGTGCAGACTCGAAAGGCCGAATGACCTCCTTCTGCACTGTATGTTATATTATATACTGCCTGCCTGTTCCCCTTACAATTGAATCCCCGACCACTATAGCCCTGCCATTCGTCCCCCTCCACTCGGGTGCAGCAGACACACCCAGGCTGCGGCTGCTTTCCCCCAGACAGTATCTAAAACGTATATCTGTTGGAAAGATGGTTGGTACAGTGAACATCTGCACTACCTGCATTCCTGTACTCTATCTCGTGGTCACCCTTTCTGCCTTTCAATCCCACCTGTTGTGTGCCCACCTCACTGAACGGCTATTCATGAGTTGCCAACATCACGGGTGCTTCACAGTGTATCCACGCTCAGCTCCAGCTGATAATTATGGGCATCACCGTAGCACAGTTGGTTCATAGCTCCAGGGTCGCAGCTCCAATTCCCAGCGGTGTCACTCTCTGTGCGGAGTCTGCATGCTCTCCCCGTGTCTGCGTGGGGTTCCTCCAGGGGCTCCGGTTTCCTCCCACAGTCCAAAGGTGTGAGGGTTAGGTGAATTGGCCATGCTAAATTTCCCTTAGTGTTCAAAAGATGTTAAGTGGGAGTTAGTGGGTTATGGGAATTCTGTAGACACGTGGGCTTCAGTAGGGTGCTCTTTGTAAGGGCCGGTGCAGACTCGATGATCCGAAAGGCCTCCTGATGCATTGTAAATTCTATGATTCTATGATTACAGCTCTGAAATGCGGTTATCCAGTAGCCGCAGTTGGACACACTTCATGTACACGTGGTCAACAGAGACAACGGTATCTTCCACGATTTACCACATAGTACAGGAGGAGCCTATAACGGGTGATAGCTCTCCTGACATGACCATCTCAGGCCCTTTGTTTGCTCTTTTTTAACAGAAAATTATGTTCATATCAGACTATTATTAACTTACCTCCCTTACGCGAACGTTATTTCCCTAACCCTACTGTGTTCAGTTATGTTGCGTTATTATAATAGCCCTGACTTGCAATAATTTGGGCTGTTTATCAGTTCATCCCGTCTTCCAGTGGGTCACATATTTTAAACTCCAGACTGCTTCACTGTGACCCTGATTGCGAGGTCAATGAGAACAAGAATCTGACCTTGACATCAAGGCAGAACCTGACTGCGTATTGGATCAAGAAATATTACAGTCACTGGGATTCAGGGGAAAGCTCTCCTCTGGTTGGTCATACTTGGCACAAATGAAGATAACTCTGCTGCTTGGAGGTCAATCACCTCAACTCCCGGACATCACTGCATGAGTTCCTTAGGATAGTGTGCTAGGCCCAACCATCCACAGCTGCATCATCAATGATCTCCCTTCCATCATCAGGTCAGAAGTGGGGTGATTTTTCGGATGACTGCACAATGTTCAGCACCACTCACGACTCCTCAGATAATGGAGCAGTCCCTGTCCAAATGCAGTAAGACGCAGAAAAAGTCCAAGCTTGCGCTGACAGGTGGCAAGTTACATTCACACCACGCAAGTACCAGACACATTCGGCAAAAGTGTCTAACCGTCGCTGCTTGCTTTCCAACCGCATTACCATCGCTGAATCCAAAACAAACAACATCTGGAATTAACATTGATCAGAAACTGAACTGGACTGGCCACATTAATGCTATGGCACCGCGTCACAAAGCTTGTCCACAAGGCACAAGTCAGGAGTGTAATGAAATACTCCCCACTTGCGGGATGAGTGCAGCTCCAACAACACTCAAGAAGATCGATGCCATCCAGGACGAAGCAGCCCTCTTGAATAACAGCGCTTCCACAATCAGTCAACGTCCACCACCAGCCAACAGTGGCAGGCACATCCACAGAATGCACTGCGGTAACTCACCAAGGTTCCTCAGACAGCAGCTTACAATCCCACAACAATCATATAGAAGGTCAAGAACAGCAGATACCTGGGGACTCCATCACCTGGGCATTCTCCTCCAAGTCACTCACTACCCTGACTTGGAAATATATCGCTTTTCCTTCAATGTCCCTGGAACAAAATAATGGAACTCCCTCCCCCAGCAAGGTGCCTGTACCTGCAACTCAGGGACTGCAGCGTTTCCAAAAGGTAGCTCACCATTACTTTGTGTCAGGCAACTAGGGATGAGCAAAAAATGTTGGCCTATCCAGCGACACTCACATACTGTAAATGGAATTTTTAAAAAAAACAACACTCTTATATATAATGTTGCCCAGTTTATTCCTCAACAGTCTAAAATCATGTGACGCTTGAGGAATAAATCTGTCACAATTGTGTTGCTAGTTTTGTTAGTATAAACTATATGGAGAGTAAAGTTACCCATTAT
This sequence comes from Scyliorhinus torazame, assembly GCF_047496885.1. NCBI lineage: Eukaryota > Metazoa > Chordata > Chondrichthyes > Carcharhiniformes > Scyliorhinidae > Scyliorhinus > Scyliorhinus torazame. The sequence continues at coordinate 45,641,140 of NC_092729.1, forward strand.
TACTACCGCACACTTGTTACCTGAATCTCGAATGTTCTGTTTCCTTCCATATCATCTCTTGCTACTACTGCTTGGGTCTACAGACAACCCCCACTCATATTTTCCACTCCTTGTTGCTATTTAGTTCCACTGAGACTGATTGCACTTCTAGATGCTCTGAGCCAATATTCTCTCTCACTATGTTGCTCTGATATTGTATTCATAGATCATAGAATTTACAGTGCAGAAGGAGGCCATGCGGCCCATCGAGTCTGCACCGGCTCTTGGAAAGAGCATCCTACCCAAGGTCAACACCTCCTCCCTATCCCCATAACCCAGTAACCCCACCCAACACTAAGGGCAATTTTGGACACTAAGGGCAATTTATCATGGTCAATCCACCTAACCTGCACATCTTTGGACTGTGGGAGGAAACCGGAGCACCCGGAGGAAACCCACGCACACACGCGGAGGATGTGCAGACTCCGCAAAGACAGTGACCCAAGCTGGAATCGAACCTGGGACCCTGGAGCTGTGAAGCAATTGTGCTATCCACAAGGCTACCGTGCTGCCCCTATTCAGCTAACAACACCATCCCGACTCCTTTTCTTTATTTATGCAAAGACTTAACCTCTCACTCATCTGATCACATCTCTCCATAACATTGTTCGTATGACTTCCCCACACTCTCTCCATTTCCCCCAAAGGTTTCTGTTTGCTGACGTTGAATAATAATAGCTGAAACACCGCCTGACAATCCATACTCTGCCTGTCCCAAACCCGCAATCTCGGCAAACGCAAAAATCGGGAAAGGCGATTGGGCGGAGAATCAGTCGTGTCGCTTGTGGTCTCAAAAATCGGCAAACAGGTGCCATGGCCGATGAGGGAGAGAGGAGGTAGGGCATGCAGGGGCGCGACGTTGGGCTGCCTAGTCTTCCACAGGCAAGGTTGGCAGGTGGGGAACGTCTATCAGACTCGGGAGCCTCAGCCGATGGTGACAGGATGGGACCGGGGTATCCAGACATTGATCGACATTGCCGCGGGCTGGGAGGCAGCAATATTGCTACTCACCCCACTAACACGGTTGTGCGGCCTGACACAGACTGCATGGTTGCACCGAAACCACAATCCTGCATCACATCCTTCACTCACCAGCTCCAACACTCCATCCCTCTACCCGCTTCCCTTACCATCCATTGTGCTAACTCTCCCCCCGCTCCCCACAAACTGCTGCCACTCTCTGGCTGGGCACCACGTCGCTCACACAAGCGCAGCACCCTCAGTAGCCCCTGCACCCCTGCAGCCCCTGCAGTAGCCTCAGTGGACCACTGGTATCGTAGCGGCAGCCAATGGTACCCCTGGGAGCAAGGACGGTTGCCAGTGCCAGAGGCCCCCACGGCGCCGGGCAACAATGGCACTATGGGAGCGGAGGGCAGACTGTCAGGCGGAATGGCAGGGGGTGGGTGCGGAGAACGGGGGAGAGGGCATGCGCGGCAATGTCTGCAATGCAGATCGGGAGCTTTTGCACCTGGTTTGCCACGGGGATATGTACTATTCTAACATGTCTTACTTCCGTCTTAATCATGCGTTGTACTTCGGAATCCTGCCAGGAATGGTCGCCTTCATTCTAGTCAGCAGAGCCGCTTCGCGTGCACTGAGGCTGCTCGGGGAGAATCCTGCAGCAGGAGAGCCTGCCCCCGATCAACATGAGCCAGCCAGTGAGGGTGGAGAGCAAGCGCCCAACAGGCCGAATAGGAGGAGGGAAGAAGTGCCGCATGTGTCATTGCGTGTACCTGCAGTGCCTGTAATTCTAGGACCTGCTCGGCTGCGGACGGCGTTGAAAACTCCGGCAGAGCACGAGGAAAGTGGGATATATCTGACAGATCATTGCGCACCTGGCACTGCCTGGGAATGGGGAGGATCAAAGGGCAGCATGATTTACACAGTGGTTAGCACTGCTGTCTCACAGCGCCGGGGACCCGGGTCCTACTCCGACCTCGGTCCCTTGGCTGTGTGGACTTCGCTCAGTCTCTCCGTGTCTGGTGGGTTTCTCCGAGTGCTCCGCACTCCTCCCACAGTCCAAATATATGCAGGTTAGTTGAATTGACATGCGAAATAGCCCTTTAGGTTGGGTTTTCAGGAATAGGTCGGAACCTGTGAAGATTACCTTATCAAGGTGGTGCTCGTAGGACACATTACCACCTGGGCGCACAGCATCTCCACCCTGGTGGCGAATTCCGCTGCCCGTGTATAGTGGAGGGCTCAGTCCACATTGGCAAGGATGTATTGTTCTTTCGATGGGTCGATTCATACTTGATGGACCGAATGGCCTCATTTTGCACTGGAGACATTTATTAGGCACCTGCTCCAGGAGGCCGACACGTTGATGGTGGCCCTGAACCTTTCCGCCCCATGTCGTTCCAGGTGCTGAGTGAGGATCTGTCTGGAACCTCACAGAGCTCAGTGTACAGATCAGCCGCGCTGACCCGGAGGCCCTATACGACCAGTCGGCACATTGCATCCATTTCAATGTGAACTGAGCCCTCCACTATGCCCGGGCAGTGGAGTTCTCCACAAACGTGATCGCCGGCATGCATGTGTCCTACGAGCACCATCATCGACAGGCCAATCTTCACAACCAAAAGGGGTGCCACTCGCTGAACGTGCTGCTGGTGAGGGACCATCACAAGCACAACATGCCCGGCTGCGCCCGATACCCGGGCAGTGTGCACAATGCATTCATCCAGCAGACCCGACGTTTCCTGACCTTTTCAAGACGCACGCCAGACTCATGAGTTAGCTTCTGGGTGACGGAGATATCCTCTGCGGCTGTAGCTGAAGACGTATACTAGGAGGCCACAACAATGAGACCCACTACAATGACGTCCACGCAGCAACATGAACGTCATTGAGCGGACTTCAGCTCCTGAAGATGCAGTTCTGTTGCATGTTCGCTCTGGAGGGGCCTTGTAGCATTGCACAATTTGAATATCCCACATCGGGTGGTCAGCTGCATCCTCCAGTGCATAGCACAGCAGTGGGGCGGCCTGCTGGAGGAGGAGGATGAACGCCATGAACTATGATGAGGAGGGTGTGGAGCAGCATGAGGATGGTAGGATATGGGACCCGGGAAGGCACAGAGGGCCGGGCAACGTGTGCGGCTGGGCTGACGCGCACGTGATGCGTAATCTCCTCTTCTTTGACCGACTCGGTGTCCTAGCCAGCGGCATGGACACACCATACCATCGCCACAGCGCTTGGATAACAGGCTCGAGTTCTCAGTTGTTTCATCGTCCTCCTCATCAGATGTAAGACTAAAAAGACTGACTGGTCTCCCCTTCCTGTTCCGGTATAACAGACTCGAGGAACTCAATTGCCTCACCTACAACTGTTCTGGTGTACTCCTCCTCCTCCTCCTGGTGTGGTGTTGCAGTCTCGAGTGGCTGAATGGCCTCCACCTCCTCCTCTTGTTGTGGTGTCACAGGCTAGAGGAACTGAATGGCCTACTCCCATACTGTTCTGGAGTAAAAAATTGGAGGATTGAGGACACCTATTCCTCCACCTCTTCTGTCTTATTTAACTTGTGGATTCAATGCCCTCGACCTTACGCTCTTATGTAACAAACTCGATGGACTGAATTGCCGTCTCCTCATCCTCTTCTGGTGCAATAGATTGGAGGGCCTCAATCGACTCCTCCTCCAGCTCAGGTTTAACACGGTGGAGGGTCTGAATGGCTTTCTCCCATACTGGTCTGGAGTAACATACTCTAGGTACTGAATGGCCTCTAACTCCCATAGGTGTTCCACTGTAACAGGCTCGACGGACTGATTGGCTACTTCCTGCTCCTTTTTTGTGTAATCGACTCAAAGGACTCAATGGCTACCCGCTCCTCTTCTGGTGTAGAAGACACGAGGGGCTGAATGGCCTCCTCCTGCTCTGGTGTAATAGATTCGAGGGGCTGAATGGCCTCATCCTGCTCTGGTGTAACAGACTCGAGGGGCTGAATGGCCTCCTCCTGTTCTGGTGTAACAAACTCGAGGGGCTGAATGGCCTCCTCCTGCTCTGGTGTAACAGACTCGAGGGGCTGAATGGCCTCCTCATGCTCTGGTGTAACAGACTCGAGGGGCTGAATGGGCCTCCTCATGCTGTGGTGTAACAGACTCGAGGGGCTGAATGGCCCCCTCCTGCTCTGGTGTAATAGACTCGAGGGGCTGAATGACCTCCTCCTGCTCTGGTGTAACAGACTCGAGGGGCTGAATGGGCCTCCTCCCACACTGTTGCGGTGTAACAATGTGGAGGATTGTTCTCCCCGGTTGATGTGCTGTGTTCAGTGTGTCAGTGTAGTGCTCAGTGCTGTTGTCGCTGCTTGCTTCCAGCTCCCACTGGCGAACAGTCGAACTATTGCAGCAGGAGATGTGAGCCTGGGAGCCTCTCCCGTCAGCGCGGCGGCTCCTCATCAATAAATCCCGTTTAGAAGATCCCTGTGGTGACTTTCCTAAACTGGCCACCTCCCAGACCCAGGCTCAGCTACAGGGTAGTCGGAGGAGGCCTTGCATTCTATCATGTGCATTGCTGTCCCAGTGACATGTGGTTACGGCACGGTATCCTCGACCCAGACCCCAGCTACAGGAGAATAATCACACTGCCTTGTGGGAGTCTCGGGAGGTAAGCCAGAGGGAGTAATTTCCTGACAGAAAATCCGGAGTGAATTCCTGTCAGTGGCCATCTGATATCTATCAGGTAGCTTTCTGACAAGCTCTGCATCAGAGCTGGTACCAAACAGCACTGATTTCACCCTTCCCTGTGAACAATACTAGCTATGGCCAGAGAGAGATCCTGATGCTTGGGCTACTCAGATTCTGCAAACTATTTACCCAGGTATTGCTAACTTTGGTTGGCTCTTAAATGTTGCTCTGTTGTGTCTTTACTTAATTTGCTCTGTTTCGATAACCTTTGCTCTAGAGTCGCCAGGTGTCTTTATGATACCGTCACGAGGTTCAAGTTCAAGTGCTGATCAATAACTCAATACACCAGTTCGTAAGTTTCAAATCAAAACACATTTATGATACACAGTCAATCACTATTCGTGCATAAACTCTACTTACTAGACTATCTCTATCACTAAAAGGCCTACACTTAACTTCGGAACTGGCCCACCAGGTCAGGCCTTTCGTTCAATTCTGAGTTCTGCAGGCTTCAAAGCTGGAATAGACTGATAGCTGGGAGCGCCTATCTCGGAGCGTGCGTTGACTGGAGACTTGCTTAGTTGATGCGGCGGCTTGGCAGGTCACTGTCAAGGGTTGCTTCAAGCTGCTGAGTGACCCTGCCAAGAAGGACGATTTGAACTTGGGGACTCTATTTTATAGTCCCCAGGGACTTCGTGCCATTCGGGGCGGACCCCGTACCTGGTTCCAAATGACTGGACTACGTTCCGATCACTTGGATCGATTTCTCCAATACTGGACTTGTTCCCTGATCGCTGGGTGGTTCCTACGTGTCCGTTGGCCTTCCTTTGTCTTGGCTCCTGCTGGCGCCAAGGAGTCTGGCTTGGCCTTCTTTACCTTAAATATTTCCAATTGTTCCTGGGGATCGCTAATTATTATGCAGAGGGTTGTTTGTTTCAGTGCTGTCTGGGTTTCTGCAAGTTCTAATACACAGGAAACTTTGCACCTGCTTGTTTCTCCTGCGTTGGCTGAATTTCCCTGCATCCTTTGCGGATCTCCATTTTAAGTCGTGAAGTGGCCAACTCAGGTGGCTACACAGGCCTGTACCCTGGAGAGGTCACTCCAGCTCCGTGGTTCCCGATGGCACAACATAGCAAGAAGCATTTGTCGGTTATAAACAATGGCACAATTGGCACAGAGCCAGAACACCAGGGGTAGCTGTTGCCAGTGGGAGAAAGTATCAGCTACCGTCCATAGTCCTCAATCCTTCAGCTCATGGCGGCCTACATGTTTCAATTGATTACTGAAGCTCAGGGAAGCCTCTCTTAACAGACAGGTTGTTAATCTGTGCACCAGGCAAGCCAAACTCTACAAAAACATCACAAGCTGAAATACGGACAATGTGTCCTGGCCTGACCAATGACCTTCTGCAGGTTGTTGATGTATACAAGACAGCTGCTGCTAATAAATTTACAAGGCTCAATTTGGTCATTACTGAATCTAAGAAACATGAGCCGCTCAATGTGTATCCCGTAAAGGGAAACACGACACGTTCTTGTGACAGTGGAAAATCCTAGAGATAACAAATGGGAATTCAGCCGGTTTCACTGCAAAACAAATTACTCTAATCGGGATGAGTGAACCTCCATAGAAATCTCATAGCGATTTCTAAATCGTCACTTGTAATCAAGCCAGGGTCCAGTTTTCCTGATCTGTATCTATGTCCCAACACTTACACCCAGATGTGAAGGATCAATGCTGAGAGACATTTAATGCGACTACCAGAAGAATTCCCAGCTCTTATTGACTGGACCGTCTCAGGATCTTCATCCCAATTGTGGGTATCCACTACCCAACATGGCAACGTGCACAGTGCAGCGGGGAATCAGTAAGATGATCGTAAGTTGACATAGGTTGCTGGAGTTCGGCCGTTACAGTGGAGGCTCTGTGAGGAACAGCTACTTCTAAACCAGATCATGCCACATGGTGTCCTGGAGACATCTCAGATCACTCCCCACACCCCAGTTAGACATCATTACCAGGCACAGCATCCTCAGCAGTGCCCTCGTCACTTGTAGCTATTACAGCGCTCACTGTGATACTGACAACTCCCTGGTGTGGAGCAAAGTCAGGCTTCAGCCAAGGAAACTCTGAGAAGAAACAAATCCTCCAGTCAGCACTTATCATTCCATTGAGTCCGAAAGGACGCCGGTCATCCCCAAGAGTCTTTCGGACAATGCCAAAGGACAGAGTATGGTGTCAAAGTGGGATTATGTACACAACACCATTTATAACTCTACTCTCATTGGGTACTGGCAACGAGGTCAGAGGAATGCTGACAGATTTCAGTGATATTGAACTGAAATGGGACCAGTTACTATAACCAAGAGGAGCGGCCCTATTAACCAAAAGCACGACCCCAGCAAATTGGAGATATTTGCGCGTGAGGAGAGAGCCGGGAGATTTAAAAAGCGCGGGAGGAGAGAGCCGGGACAGCGAAAACAGCGCGAGAGGAGAGAGCCGGGACAGTGAAAACAGCGCGGGAGGAGAGAGCCGGGACAGCGACAACAGCGCGAGAGGAGAGAGCCGGGACAGCGAAAACAGCGCGAGAGGAGAGAGCCGGGACAGCGAAAACAGCGCGAGAGGAGAGAGAGCCGGGACAGCGAAAACAGCGCGAGAGGAGAGAGAGCCGGGACAGTGAAAACAGCGCGAGAGGAGAGAGAGCCGGGACAGTGAAAACAGCGCGGGAGGAGAGAGAGCCGGGACAGCGAAAACAGCGCGAGAGGAGAGAGCCGGGACATTGAAAACAGCGCGAGAGGAGAGATCCGGGACAGAGAAAACAGCGCGAGAGGAGAGAGAGCCGGGACAGTGAAAACAGCGCGAGAGGAGAGAGAGCCGGGACAGTGAAAACAGCGCGGGAGGAGAGAGCCGGGACAGTGAAAACAGCGTGAGAGGAGAGAGAGCCGGGACAGCGAAAACAGCGCGGGAGGAGAGAGCCGGGACAGTGAAAACAGCGCGAGAGGAGAGAGCCGGGACAGCGAAAACAGCGCGGGAGGAGAGAGCCGGGACAGTGAAAACAGCGCGGGAGGAGAGAGCCGGGACAGTGAAAACAGCGCGGGAGGAGAGAGAGCCGGGACAGCGAAAACAGCGCGAGAGGAGAGAGCCGGGACAGCGAAAACAGCGCGAGAGGAGAGAGCCGGGACAGCGAAAACAGCGCGAGAGGAGAGAGAGCCGGGAGAGTGAAAACAGCGCGGGAGGAGAGAGAGCCGGGACAGTGAAAACAGCGCGAGAGGAGAGAGAGCCGGGACAGTGAAAACAGCGCGGGAGGAGAGAGAGCCGGGACAGTGAAAACAGCGCGGGAGGAGAGAGCCGGGACAGCGAAAACAGCGCGAGATGAGAGAGAGCCGGGACAGCGAAAACAGCGCGAGAGGAGAGAGCCGGGACAGTGAAAACAGCGCGAGAGGAGAGAGCCGGGACAGTGAAAACAGCGCGAGAGGAGAGAGCCGGGACAGTGAAAACAGTGCGAGAGGAGAGAGCCGGGACAGCGAAAACAGCGCGAGAGGAGAGAGAGCCGGGACAGTGAAAACAGCGCGAGAGGAGAGAGCCGGGACAGCGAAAACAGCGCGAGAGGAGAGAGCCGGGACAGTGAAAACAGCGCGAGAGGAGAGAGCCGGGACAGTGAAAACAGCGCGAGAGGAGAGAGCCGGGACAGTGAAAACAGCGCGAGAGGAGAGAGCCGGGACAGTGAAAACAGCACGAGAGGAGAGAGAGCCGGGACAGTGAAAACAGCGCGGGAGGAGAGAGCCGGGAGATTTAAAAAGCGCGGGAGGAGAGAGAGCCGGGACAGTGAAAACAGCGCGGGAGGAGAGAGCCGGGACAGTGAAAACAGCGCGGGAGGAGAGAGCCGGGAGATTTAAAAAGCGCGGGAGGAGAGAGAGCCGGGACAGTGAAAACAGCGCGGGAGGAGAGAGCCGGGACAGTGAAAACAGCGCGGGAGGAGAGAGCCGGGACAGTGAAAACAGCGCGAGAGGAGAGAGCCGGGACAGTGAAAACAGCGCGAGAGGAGAGAGCCGGGACAGTGAAAACAGCGCGAGAGGAGAGAGCCGTGAGATTTAAAAAGCGCGGGAGGAGAGAGCCGGGACAGCGAAAACAGCGCGAGAGGAGAGAGCCGGGAGATTTAAAAAGCGCGGGAGGAGAGAGCCGGGACAGTGAAAACAGCGCGAGAGGAGAGAGCCCGGACAGCGAAAACAGCGCGGGAGGAGAGAGCCGGGACAGTGAAAACAGCGCGAGAGGAGAGAGCCCGGACAGCGAAAACAGCGCGGGAGGAGAGAGCCGGGACAGGGAAAACAGCGCGAGAGGAGAGAGCCGGGACAGTGAAAACAGCGCGAGAGGAGAGAGCCGGGACAGTGAAAACAGCGCGGGAGGAGAGAGCCGGGACAGCGAAAACAGCGCGAGAGGAGAGAACCGGGACAGTGAAAACAGCGCGGGAGGAGAGAGCCGGGACAGCGAAAACAGCGCGGGAGGAGAGAGAGCCGGGACAGCGAAAACAGCGCGGGAGGAGAGAGCCGGGACAGCGAAAACAGCGCGAGAGGAGAGAGCCGGGACAGTGAAAACAGCGCGAGAGGAGAGAGCCGGGACAGTGAAAACAGCGCGGGAGGAGAGACCCGGGACAGCGAAAACAGCGCGAGAGGAGAGAACCGGGACAGTGAAAACAGCGCGGGAGGAGAGAGCCGGGACAGCGAAAACAGCGCGGGAGGAGAGAGCCGGGACAGTGAAAACAGCGCGAGAGGAGAGAGAGCCGGGACAGCGAAAACAGCGCGAGAGGAGAGAGCCGGGACAGTGAAAACAGCGCGAGAGGAGAGAGCCGGGACAGTGAAAACAGCGCGAGAGGAGAGAGCCGGGACAGCGAAAACAGCGCGAGAGGAGAGAGCCGGGACAGTGAAAACAGCGCGGGAGGAGAGAGCCGGTACAGTGAAAACAGCGTGAGAGGAGAGAGCCCGGAGATTTAAAAAGCGCGGGAGGAGAGAGCCGGGACAGCGAAAACAGCGCGAGAGGAGAGAGCCGGGACAGTGAAAACAGCGCGGGAGGAGAGAGCCGGGACAGTGAAAACAGCGCGAGAGGAGAGAGCCCGGACAGCGAAAACAGCGCGGGAGGAGAGAGCCGGGAGATTTAAAAAGCGCGGGAGGTGAGAGCCGGGACAGCGAAAACAGCGCGAGAGGAGAGAGCCGGGACAGTGAAAACAGCGCGAGAGGAGAGAGCCCAGACAGCGAAAACAGCGCGGGAGGAGAGAGCCGGGAGATTTAAAAAGCGCGGGAGGAGAGAGCCGGGACAGCGAAAACAGCGCGAGAGGAGAGAACCGGGACAGTGAAAACAGCGCGGGAGGAGAGAGAGCCGGGACAGTGAAAACAGCGCGAGAGGAGAGAGCCGGGACAGTGAAAACAGCGCGAGAGGAGAGAGCCGGGACAGCGAAAACAGCGCGGGAGGAGAGAGAGCCGGGACACCGAAAACAGCGCGAGAGGAGAGAGCCGGGACAGCGAAAACAGCGCGAGAGGAGAGAGCCGGGAGATTTAAAAAGCGCGGGAGGAGAGAGCCGGGACAGCGAAAACAGCGCGAGAGGAGAGAGCCGGGAGATTTAAAAAGCGCGGGAGGAGAGAGCCGGGACAGCGAAAACAGCGCGAGAGGAGAGAACCGGGACAGTGAAAACAGCGCGGGAGGAGAGAGCCGGGACAGTGAAAACAGCGCGAGAGGAGAGAGCCGGGACAGTGAAAACAGCGCGAGAGGAGAGAGCCGTGAGATTTAAAAAGCGCGGGAGGAGAGAGCCGGGACAGCGAAAACAGCGCGAGAGGAGAGAGCCGGGAGATTTAAAAAGCGCGGGAGGAGAGAGCCGGGACAGTGAAAACAGCGCGAGAGGAGAGAGCCCGGACAGCGAAAACAGCGCGGGAGGAGAGAGCCGGGACAGTGAAAACAGCGCGAGAGGAGAGAGCCCGGACAGCGAAAACAGCGCGGGAGGAGAGAGCCGGGACAGTGAAAACAGCGCGGGAGGAGAGAGAGCCGGGACAGTGAAAACAGCGCGGGAGGAGAGAGCCGGGACAGCGAAAACAGCGCGAGATGAGAGAGAGCCGGGACAGCGAAAACAGCGCGAGAGGAGAGAGCCGGGACAGTGAAAACAGCGCGAGAGGAGAGAGCCGGGAGAGTGAAAACAGCGCGAGAGGAGAGAGCCGGGACAGTGAAAACAGTGCGAGAGGAGAGAGCCGGGACAGCGAAAACAGCGCGAGAGGAGAGAGAGCCGGGACAGTGAAAACAGCGCGAGAGGAGAGAGCCGGGACAGCGAAAACAGCGCGAGAGGAGAGAGCCGGGACAGTGAAAACAGCGCGAGAGGAGAGAGCCGGGACAGTGAAAACAGCGCGAGAGGAGAGAGCCGGGACAGTGAAAACAGCGCGAGAGGAGAGAGCCGGGACAGTGAAAACAGCACGAGAGGAGAGAGAGCCGGGACAGTGAAAACAGCGCGGGAGGAGAGAGCCGGGAGATTTAAAAAGCGCGGGAGGAGAGAGAGCCGGGACAGTGAAAACAGCGCGGGAGGAGAGAGCCGGGACAGTGAAAACAGCGCGGGAGGAGAGAGCCGGGAGATTTAAAAAGCGCGGGAGGAGAGAGAGCCGGGACAGTGAAAACAGCGCGGGAGGAGAGAGCCGGGACAGTGAAAACAGCGCGGGAGGAGAGAGCCGGGACAGTGAAAACAGCGCGAGAGGAGAGAGCCGGGACAGTGAAAACAGCGCGAGAGGAGAGAGCCGGGACAGTGAAAACAGCGCGAGAGGAGAGAGCCGTGAGATTTAAAAAGCGCGGGAGGAGAGAGCCGGGACAGCGAAAACAGCGCGAGAGGAGAGAGCCGGGAGATTTAAAAAGCGCGGGAGGAGAGAGCCGGGACAGTGAAAACAGCGCGAGAGGAGAGAGCCCGGACAGCGAAAACAGCGCGGGAGGAGAGAGCCGGGACAGTGAAAACAGCGCGAGAGGAGAGAGCCCGGACAGCGAAAACAGCGCGGGAGGAGAGAGCCGGGACAGGGAAAACAGCGCGAGAGGAGAGAGCCGGGACAGTGAAAACAGCGCGAGAGGAGAGAGCCGGGACAGTGAAAACAGCGCGGGAGGAGAGAGCCGGGACAGCGAAAACAGCGCGAGAGGAGAGAACCGGGACAGTGAAAACAGCGCGGGAGGAGAGAGCCGGGACAGCGAAAACAGCGCGGGAGGAGAGAGAGCCGGGACAGCGAAAACAGCGCGGGAGGAGAGAGCCGGGACAGCGAAAACAGCGCGAGAGGAGAGAGCCGGGACAGTGAAAACAGCGCGAGAGGAGAGAGCCGGGACAGTGAAAACAGCGCGGGAGGAGAGACCCGGGACAGCGAAAACAGCGCGAGAGGAGAGAACCGGGACAGTGAAAACAGCGCGGGAGGAGAGAGCCGGGACAGCGAAAACAGCGCGGGAGGAGAGAGCCGGGACAGTGAAAACAGCGCGAGAGGAGAGAGAGCCGGGACAGCGAAAACAGCGCGAGAGGAGAGAGCCGGGACAGTGAAAACAGCGCGAGAGGAGAGAGCCGGGACAGTGAAAACAGCGCGAGAGGAGAGAGCCGGGACAGCGAAAACAGCGCGAGAGGAGAGAGCCGGGACAGTGAAAACAGCGCGGGAGGAGAGAGCCGGTACAGTGAAAACAGCGTGAGAGGAGAGAGCCCGGAGATTTAAAAAGCGCGGGAGGAGAGAGCCGGGACAGCGAAAACAGCGCGAGAGGAGAGAGCCGGGACAGTGAAAACAGCGCGGGAGGAGAGAGCCGGGACAGTGAAAACAGCGCGAGAGGAGAGAGCCCGGACAGCGAAAACAGCGCGGGAGGAGAGAGCCGGGAGATTTAAAAAGCGCGGGAGGTGAGAGCCGGGACAGCGAAAACAGCGCGAGAGGAGAGAGCCGGGACAGTGAAAACAGCGCGAGAGGAGAGAGCCCAGACAGCGAAAACAGCGCGGGAGGAGAGAGCCGGGAGATTTAAAAAGCGCGGGAGGAGAGAGCCGGGACAGCGAAAACAGCGCGAGAGGAGAGAACCGGGACAGTGAAAACAGCGCGGGAGGAGAGAGAGCCGGGACAGTGAAAACAGCGCGAGAGGAGAGAGCCGGGACAGTGAAAACAGCGCGAGAGGAGAGAGCCGGGACAGCGAAAACAGCGCGGGAGGAGAGAGAGCCGGGACACCGAAAACAGCGCGAGAGGAGAGAGCCGGGACAGCGAAAACAGCGCGAGAGGAGAGAGCCGGGAGATTTAAAAAGCGCGGGAGGAGAGAGCCGGGACAGCGAAAACAGCGCGAGAGGAGAGAGCCGGGAGATTTAAAAAGCGCGGGAGGAGAGAGCCGGGACAGCGAAAACAGCGCGAGAGGAGAGAACCGGGACAGTGAAAACAGCGCGGGAGGAGAGAGCCGGGACAGTGAAAACAGCGCGAGAGGAGAGAGCCGGGACAGTGAAAACAGCGCGAGAGGAGAGAGCCGTGAGATTTAAAAAGCGCGGGAGGAGAGAGCCGGGACAGCGAAAACAGCGCGAGAGGAGAGAGCCGGGAGATTTAAAAAGCGCGGGAGGAGAGAGCCGGGACAGTGAAAACAGCGCGAGAGGAGAGAGCCCGGACAGCGAAAACAGCGCGGGAGGAGAGAGCCGGGACAGTGAAAACAGCGCGAGAGGAGAGAGCCCGGACAGCGAAAACAGCGCGGGAGGAGAGAGCCGGGACAGGGAAAACAGCGCGAGAGGAGAGAGCCGGGACAGTGAAAACAGCGCGAGAGGAGAGAGCCGGGACAGTGAAAACAGCGCGGGAGGAGAGAGCCGGGACAGCGAAAACAGCGCGAGAGGAGAGAACCGGGACAGTGAAAACAGCGCGGGAGGAGAGAGCCGGGACAGCGAAAACAGCGCGGGAGGAGAGAGAGCCGGGACAGCGAAAACAGCGCGGGAGGAGAGAGCCGGGACAGCGAAAACAGCGCGAGAGGAGAGAGCCGGGACAGTGAAAACAGCGCGAGAGGAGAGAGCCGGGACAGTGAAAACAGCGCGGGAGGAGAGACCCGGGACAGCGAAAACAGCGCGAGAGGAGAGAACCGGGACAGTGAAAACAGCGCGGGAGGAGAGAGCCGGGACAGCGAAAACAGCGCGGGAGGAGAGAGCCGGGACAGTGAAAACAGCGCGAGAGGAGAGAGAGCCGGGACAGCGAAAACAGCGCGAGAGGAGAGAGCCGGGACAGTGAAAACAGCGCGAGAGGAGAGAGCCGGGACAGTGAAAACAGCGCGAGAGGAGAGAGCCGGGACAGCGAAAACAGCGCGAGAGGAGAGAGCCGGGACAGTGAAAACAGCGCGGGAGGAGAGAGCCGGGACAGTGAAAACAGCGCTAGAGGAGAGAGCCCGGAGATTTAAAAAGCGCGGGAGGAGAGAGCCGGGACAGCGAAAACAGCGCGAGAGGAGAGAGCCGGGACAGTGAAAACAGCGCGGGAGGAGAGAGCCGGGACAGTGAAAACAGCGCGAGAGGAGAGAGCCCGGACAGCGAAAACAGCGCGGGAGGAGAGAGCCGGGAGATTTAAAAAGCGCGGGAGGTGAGAGCCGGGACAGCGAAAACAGCGCGAGAGGAGAGAGCCGGGACAGTGAAAACAGCGCGAGAGGAGAGAGCCCAGACAGCGAAAACAGCGCGGGAGGAGAGAGCCGGGAGATTTAAAAAGCGCGGGAGGAGAGAACCGGGACAGCGAAAACAGCGCGAGAGGAGAGAACCGGGACAGTGAAAACAGCGCGGGAGGAGAGAGAGCCGGGACAGTGAAAACAGCGCGAGAGGAGAGAGCCGGGAGAGTGAAAACAGCGCGAGAGGAGAGAGCCGGGACAGCGAAAACAGCGCGGGAGGAGAGAGAGCCGGGACACCGAAAACAGCGCGAGAGGAGAGAGCCGGGACAGCGAAAACAGCGCGAGAGGAGAGAGCCGGGAGATTTAAAAAGCGCGGGAGGAGAGAGCCGGGACAGCGAAAACAGCGCGAGAGGAGAGAGCCGGGAGATTTAAAAAGCGCGGGAGGAGAGAGCCGGGACAGCGAAAACAGCGCGAGAGGAGAGAACCGGGACAGTGAAAACAGCGCGGGAGGAGAGAGCCGGGACAGCGAAAACAGCGCGGGAGGAGAGAGAGCCGGGACAGCGAAAACAGCGCGAGAGGAGAGAGCGGGGACAGCGAAAAAAGCGCGGGAGGAGAGAGCCGGGACAGCGAAAACAGCGCGAGAGGAGAGAGCCGGGACAGCGAAAACAGCGCGAGAGGAGAGAGCCGGGACAGCGAAAACAGCGTGAGAGGAAAGAGCCGGGACAGCGAAAAAAGCGCGGGAGGAGAGAGCCGGGACAGCGAAAACAGCGCGAGAGGAGAGAGCCGGGACAGCGAAAACAGCGCGAGAGGAGAGAGCCGGGAGATTTAAAAAGCGCGGGAGGAGAGAGCCGGGACAGCGAAAACAGCGCGAGAGGAGAGAGAGCCGGGACAGCGAAAACAGCGCGGGAGGAGAGAGCTGGGACAGTGAAAACAGCGCGGGAGGAGAGAGCCGGGACAGTGAAAACAGCGCGAGAGGAGAGAGCCGGGACAGCGAAAACAGCGCGAGAGGAGAGAGCCGGGACAGTGAAAACAGCGCGAGAGGAGAGAGCCCGGAGATTTAAAAAGCGCGGGAGGAGAGAGCCGGGACAGCGAAAACAGCGCGAGAGGAGAGAGCCGGGACAGTGAAAACAGCGCGGGAGGAGAGAGCCGGGACAGTGAAAACAGCGCGAGAGGAGAGAGCCCGGACAGCGAAAACAGCGCGGGAGGAGAGAGCCGGGAGATTTAAAAAGCGCGGGAGGTGAGAGCCGGGACAGCGAAAACAGCGCGAGAGGAGAGAGCCGGGACAGTGAAAACAGCGCGAGAGGAGAGAGCCCGGACAGCGAAAACAGCGCGGGAGGAGAGAGCCGGGAGATTTAAAAAGCGCGGGAGGAGAGAGCCGGGACAGCGAAAACAGCGCGAGAGGAGAGAACCGGGACAGTGAAAACAGCGCGGGAGGAGAGAGAGCCGGGACAGTGAAAACAGCGCGAGAGGAGAGAGCCGGGACAGTGAAAACAGCGCGAGAGGAGAGAGCCGGGACAGCGAAAACAGCGCGGGAGGAGAGAGAGCCGGGACACCGAAAACAGCGCGAGAGAAGAGAGCCGGGACAGCGAAAACAGCGCGAGAGGAGAGAGCCGGGAGATTTAAAAAGCGCGGGAGGAGAGAGCCGGGACAGCGAAAACAGCGCGAGAGGAGAGAGCCGGGAGATTTAAAAAGCGCGGGAGGAGAGAGCCGGGACAGCGAAAACAGCGCGAGAGGAGAGAACCGGGACAGTGAAAACAGCGCGGGAGGAGAGAGCCGGGACAGCGAAAACAGCGCGGGAGGAGAGAGAGCCGGGACAGCGAAAACAGCGCGAGAGGAGAGAGCCGGGACAGCGAAAAAAGCGCGGGAGGAGAGAGCCGGGACAGCGAAAACAGCGCGAGAGGAGAGAGCCGGGACAGCGAAAACAGCGCGAGAGGAGAGAGCCGGGACAGCGAAAACAGCGTGAGAGGAAAGAGCCGGGACAGCGAAAAAAGCGCGGGAGGAGAGAGCCGGGACAGCGAAAACAGCGCGAGAGGAGAGAGCCGGGACAGCGAAAACAGCGCGAGAGGAGAGAGCCGGGAGATTTAAAAAGCGCGGGAGGAGAGAGCCGGGACAGCGAAAACAGCGCGAGAGGAGAGAGAGCCGGGACAGCGAAAACAGCGCGGGAGGAGAGAGCTGGGACAGTGAAAACAGCGCGGGAGGAGAGAGCCGGGACAGTGAAAACAGCGCGAGAGGAGAGAGCCGGGACAGCGAAAACAGCGCGAGAGGAGAGAGCCGGGACAGCGAAAACAGCGCGAGAGGAGAGAGCCGGGAGATTTAAAAAGCGCGGGAGGAGGGAGCCGGGACAGCGAAAACAGCGCGGGAGGAGAGAGCCGGGACAGCGAAAACAGCGCGGGAGGAGAGAGCCGGGAGATTTAAAAAGCGCGGGAGGTGAGAGCCGGGACAGCGAAAACAGCGCGAGAGGAGAGAGCCGGGACAGTGAAAACAGCGCGAGAGGAGAGAGCCGGGACAGTGAAAACAGCGCGAGAGGAGAGAGCCGGGACAGCGAAAACAGCGCGGGAGGAGAGAGAGCCGGGAGATTTAAAAAGCGCGGGAGGAGAGAGCCGGGACAGCGAAAACAGCGCGAGAGGAGAGAACCGGGACAGTGAAAACAGCGCGGGAGGAGAGAGAGCCGGGACAGTGAAAACAGCGCGAGAGGAGAGAGAGCCGGGACAGTGAAAACAGCGCGAGAGGAGAGAGCCGGGACAGCGAAAACAGCGCGGGAGGAGAGAGAGCCGGGACAGCGAAAATAGCGCGAGAGGAGAGAGCCGGGACAGCGAAAACAGCGCGAGAGGAGAGAGCCGGGAGATTTAAAAAGCGCGGGAGGAGAGAGCCGGGACAGCGAAAACAGCGCGAGAGGAGAGAGCCGGGACAGTGAAAACAGCGCGGGAGGAGAGAGAGCCGGGACAGCGAAAACAGCGCGGGAGGAGAGAGAGCCGGGACAGCGAAAACAGCGCGGGAGGAGAGAGAGCCGGGACAGTGAAAACAGCGCGGGAGGAGAGAGAGCCGGGACAGCGAAAACAGCGCGAGAGGAGAGAGAGCCGGGACAGTGAAAACAGCGCGGGAGGAGAGAGAGCCGGGACAGCGAAAACAGCGCGAGAGGAGAGAGCCGGGACAGCGAAAACAGCGCGAGAGGAGAGAGCCGGGACAGCGAAAACAGCGCGAGAGGAGAGAGAGCCAGGACAGGGAAAACAGCGCGAGAGGAGAGAGAGCCGGGACAGTGAAAACAGCGCGAGAGGAGAGAGAGCCGGGACAGTGAAAACAGCGCGGGAGGAGAGAGAGCCGGGACAGCGAAAACAGCGCGAGAGGAGAGAGCCGGGACATTGAAAACAGCGCGAGAGGAGAGAGCCGGGACAGTGAAAACAGCGCGAGAGGAGAGAGCCGGGACAGCGAAAACAGCGCGAGATGAGAGAGAGCCGGGACAGCGAAAACAGCGCGAGAGGAGAGAGCCGGGACAGTGAAAACAGCGCGAGAGGAGAGAGCCGGGACAGTGAAAACAGCGCGAGAGGAGAGAGCCGGGACAGTGAAAACAGCGCGAGAGGAGAGAGCCGGGACAGCGAAAACAGCGCGAGAGGAGAGAGAGCCGGGACAGTGAAAACAGCGCGAGAGGAGAGAGCCGGGACAGCGAAAACAGCGCGAGAGGAGAGAGCCGGGACAGTGAAAACAGCGCGAGAGGAGAGAGCCGGGACAGCGAAAACAGCGCGAGAGGAGAGAGCCGGGACATTGAAAACAGCACGAGAGGAGAGAGAGCCGGGACAGTGAAAACAGCGCGAGAGGAGAGAGCCCGGACAGCGAAAACAGCGCGGGAGGAGAGAGCCGGGACAGGGAAAACAGCGCGAGAGGAGAGAGCCGGGACAGTGAAAACAGCGCGAGAGGAGAGAGCCGGGACAGTGAAAACAGCGCGGGAGGAGAGAGCCGGGACAGCGAAAACAGCGCGAGAGCAGAGAACCGGGACAGTGAAAACAGCGCGGGAGGAGAGAGCCGGGACAGCGAAAACAGCGCGGGAGGAGAGAGAGCCGGGACAGCGAAAACAGCGCGGGAGGAGAGAGCCGGGACAGCGAAAACAGCGCGAGAGGAGAGAGCCGGGACAGTGAAAACAGCGCGAGAGGAGAGAGCCGGGACAGTGAAAACAGCGCGGGAGGAGAGACCCGGGACAGCGAAAACAGCGCGAGAGGAGAGAACCGGGACAGTGAAAACAGCGTGGGAGGAGAGAGCCGGGACAGCGAAAACAGCGCGGGAGGAGAGAGCCGGGACAGTGAAAACAGCGCGAGAGGAGAGAGCCGGGACAGCGAAAACAGCGCGAGAGGAGAGAGCCGGGAGATTTAAAAAGCGCGGGAGGAGAGAGCCGGGACAGCGAAAACAGCGCGAGAGGAGAGAGCCGGGAGATTTAAAAAGCGCGGGAGGAGAGAGCCGGGACAGCGAAAACAGCGCGAGAGGAGAGAACCGGGACAGTGAAAACAGCGCGGGAGGAGAGAGCCGGGACAGCGAAAACAGCGCGGGAGGAGAGAGAGCCGGGACAGCGAAAACAGCGCGAGAGGAGAGAGCCGGGACAGCGAAAAAAGCGCGGGAGGAGAGAGCCGGGACAGCGAAAACAGCGCGAGAGGAGAGAGCCGGGACAGCGAAAACAGCGCGAGAGGAGAGAGCCGGGACAGCGAAAACAGCGTGAGAGGAAAGAGCCGGGACAGCGAAAAAAGCGCGGGAGGAGAGAGCCGGGACAGCGAAAACAGCGCGAGAGGAGAGAGCCGGGACAGCGAAAACAGCGCGAGAGGAGAGAGCCGGGAGGTTTAAAAAGCGCGGGAGGAGAGAGCCGGGACAGCGAAAACAGCGCGAGAGGAGAGAGAGCCGGGACAGCGAAAACAGCGCGGGAGGAGAGAGCCGGGACAGTGAAAACAGCGCGAGAGGAGAGAGCCCGGACAGCGAAAACAGCGCGGGAGGAGAGAGCCGGGAGATTTAAAAAGCGCGGGAGGTGAGAGCCGGGACAGCGAAAACAGCGCGAGAGGAGAGAGCCGGGACAGTGAAAACAGCGCGAGAGGAGAGAGCCCGGACAGCGAAAACAGCGCGGGAGGAGAGAGCCGGGAGATTCAAAAAGCGCGGGAGGTGAGAGCCGGGACAGCGAAAACAGCGCGAGAGGAGAGAGCCGGGACAGTGAAAACAGCGCGAGAGGAGAGAGCCCGGACAGCGAAAACAGCGCGGGAGGAGAGAGCCGGGAGATTTAAAAAGCGCGGGAGGAGAGAGCCGGGACAGCGAAAACAGCACGAGAGGAGAGAACCGGGACAGTGAAAACAGCGCGGGAGGAGAGAGAGCCGGGACAGTGAAAACAGCGCGAGAGGAGAGAGCCGGGACAGTGAAAACAGCGCGAGAGGAGAGAGCCGGGACAGCGAAAACAGCGCGGGAGGAGAGAGAGCCGGGACACCGAAAACAGCGCGAGAGGAGAGAGCCGGGACAGCGAAAACAGCGCGAGAGGAGAGAGCCGGGAGATTTAAAAAGCGCGGGAGGAGAGAGCCGGGACAGCGAAAACAGGGCGAGAGGAGAGAGCCGGGAGATTTAAAAAGCGCGGGAAAAGAGAGCCGGGACAGCGAAAACAGCGCGAGAGGAGAGAACCGGGACAGTGAAAACAGCGCGGGAGGAGAGAGCCGGGACAGCGAAAACAGCGCGGGAGGAGAGAGAGCCGGGACAGCGAAAACAGCGCGAGAGGAGAGAGCCGGGACTGCGAAAAAAGCGCGGGAGGAGAGAGCCGGGACAGCGAAAACAGCGCGAGAGGAGAGAGCCGGGACAGCGAAAACAGCGCGAGAGGAGAGAGCCGGGACAGCGAAAACAGCGTGAGAGGAAAGAGCCGGGACAGCGAAAAAAGCGCGGGAGGAGAGAGCCGGGACAACGAAAACAGCGCGAGAGGAGAGAGCCGGGACAGCGAAAACAGCGCGAGAGGAGAGAGCCGGGAGATTTAAAAAGCGCGGGAGGAGAGAGCCGGGACAGCGAAAACAGCGCGAGAGGAGAGAGAGCCGGGACAGCGAAAACAGCGCGGGAGGAGAGAGCTGGGACAGTGAAAACAGCGCGGGAGGAGAGAGCCGGGACAGTGAAAACAGCGCGAGAGGAGAGAGCCGGGACAGCGAAAACAGCGCGAGAGGAGAGAGCCGGGACAGCGAAAACAGCGCGAGAGGAGAGAGCCGGGAGATTTAAAAAGCGCGGGAGGAGGGAGCCGGGACAGCGAAAACAGCGCGGGAGGAGAGAGCCGGGACAGCGAAAACAGCGCGGGAGGAGAGAGCCGGGAGATTTAAAAAGCGCGGGAGGTGAGAGCCGGGACAGCAAAAACAGCGCGAGAGGAGAGAGCCGGGACAGTGAAAACAGCGCGAGAGGAGAGAGCCCGGACAGCGAAAACAGCGCGGGAGGAGAGAGCCGGGAGATTTAAAAAGCGCGGGAGGAGAGAGCCGGGACAGCGAAAACAGCGCGAGAGGAGAGAACCGGGACAGTGAAAACAGCGCGGGAGGAGAGAGAGCCGGGACAGTGAAAACAGCGCGAGAGGAGAGAGAGCCGGGACAGTGAAAACAGCGCGAGAGGAGAGAGCCGGGACAGCGAAAACAGCGCGGGAGGAGAGAGAGCCGGGACAGCGAAAATAGCGCGAGAGGAGAGAGCCGGGACAGCGAAAACAGCGCGAGAGGAGAGAGCCGGGAGATTTAAAAAGCGCGGGAGGAGAGAGCCGGGACAGCGAAAACAGCGCGAGAGGAGAGAGCCGGGACAGTGAAAACAGCGCGGGAGGAGAGAGAGCCGGGACAGCGAAAACAGCGCGGGAGGAGAGAGAGCCGGGACAGCGAAAACAGCGCGGGAGGAGGGAGAGCCGGGACAGTGAAAACAGCGCGGGAGGAGAGAGAGCCGGGACAGCGAAAACAGCGCGAGAGGAGAGAGAGCCGGGACAGTGAAAACAGCGCGGGAGGAGAGAGAGCCGGGACAGCGAAAACAGCGCGAGAGGAGAGAGCCGGGACAGCGAAAACAGCGCGAGAGGAGAGAGCCGGGACAGCGAAAACAGCGCGAGAGGAGAGAGAGCCGGGACAGGGAAAACAGCGCGAGAGGAGAGAGAGCCGGGACAGTGAAAACAGCGCGAGAGGAGAGAGAGCCGGGACAGTGAAAACAGCGCGGGAGGAGAGAGAGCCGGGACAGCGAAAACAGCGCGAGAGGAGAGAGCCGGGACAGTGAAAACAGCGCGAGAGGAGAGAGCCGGGACAGCGAAAACAGCGCGAGAGGAGAGAGAGCCGGGACAGTGAAAACAGCGCGAGAGGAGAGAGCCGGGACAGCGAAAACAGCGCGAGAGGAGAGAGCCGGGACAGTGAAAACAGCGCGAGAGGAGAGAGCCGGGACAGCGAAAACAGTGCGAGAGGAGAGAGCCGGGACATTGAAAACAGCACGAGAGGAGAGAGAGCCGGGACAGTGAAAACAGCGCGGGAGGAGAGAGCCGGGAGATTTAAAAAGCACGGGAGGAGAGAGAGCCGGGACAGTGAAAACAGCGCGGGAGGAGAGAGCCGGGACAGTGAAAACAGCGCGAGAGGAGAGAGCCGGGACAGCGAAAACAGCGCGAGAGGAGAGAGCCGGGACAGTGAAAACAGCGCGGGAGGAGAGAGCCGGTACAGTGAAAACAGCGTGAGAGGAGAGAGCCCGGAGATTTAAAAAGCGCGGGAGGAGAGAGCCGGGACAGCGAAAACAGCGCGAGAGGAGAGAGCCGGGACAGTGAAAACAGCGCGGGAGGAGAGAGCCGGGACAGTGAAAACAGCGCGAGAGGAGAGAGCCCGGACAGCGAAAACAGCGCGGGAGGAGAGAGCCGGGAGATTTAAAAAGCGCGGGAGGTGAGAGCCGGGACAGCGAAAACAGCGCGAGAGGAGAGAGCCGGGACAGTGAAAACAGCGCGAGAGGAGAGAGCCCAGACAGCGAAAACAGCGCGGGAGGAGAGAGCCGGGAGATTTAAAAAGCGCGGGAGGAGAGAGCCGGGACAGCGAAAACAGCGCGAGAGGAGAGAACCGGGACAGTGAAAACAGCGCGGGAGGAGAGAGAGCCGGGACAGTGAAAACAGCGCGAGAGGAGAGAGCCGGGACAGTGAAAACAGCGCGAGAGGAGAGAGCCGGGACAGCGAAAACAGCGCGGGAGGAGAGAGAGCCGGGACACCGAAAACAGCGCGAGAGGAGAGAGCCGGGACAGCGAAAACAGCGCGAGAGGAGAGAGCCGGGAGATTTAAAAAGCGCGGGAGGAGAGAGCCGGGACAGCGAAAACAGCGCGAGAGGAGAGAGCCGGGAGATTTAAAAAGCGCGGGAGGAGAGAGCCGGGACAGCGAAAACAGCGCGAGAGGAGAGAACCGGGACAGTGAAAACAGCGCGGGAGGAGAGAGCCGGGACAGTGAAAACAGCGCGAGAGGAGAGAGCCGGGACAGTGAAAACAGCGCGAGAGGAGAGAGCCGTGAGATTTAAAAAGCGCGGGAGGAGAGAGCCGGGACAGCGAAAACAGCGCGAGAGGAGAGAGCCGGGAGATTTAAAAAGCGCGGGAGGAGAGAGCCGGGACAGTGAAAACAGCGCGAGAGGAGAGAGCCCGGACAGCGAAAACAGCGCGGGAGGAGAGAGCCGGGACAGTGAAAACAGCGCGAGAGGAGAGAGCCCGGACAGCGAAAACAGCGCGGGAGGAGAGAGCCGGGACAGGGAAAACAGCGCGAGAGGAGAGAGCCGGGACAGTGAAAACAGCGCGAGAGGAGAGAGCCGGGACAGTGAAAACAGCGCGGGAGGAGAGAGCCGGGACAGCGAAAACAGCGCGAGAGGAGAGAACCGGGACAGTGAAAACAGCGCGGGAGGAGAGAGCCGGGACAGCGAAAACAGCGCGGGAGGAGAGAGAGCCGGGACAGCGAAAACAGCGCGGGAGGAGAGAGCCGGGACAGCGAAAACAGCGCGAGAGGAGAGAGCCGGGACAGTGAAAACAGCGCGAGAGGAGAGAGCCGGGACAGTGAAAACAGCGCGGGAGGAGAGACCCGGGACAGCGAAAACAGCGCGAGAGGAGAGAACCGGGACAGTGAAAACAGCGCGGGAGGAGAGAGCCGGGACAGCGAAAACAGCGCGGGAGGAGAGAGCCGGGACAGTGAAAACAGCGCGAGAGGAGAGAGAGCCGGGACAGCGAAAACAGCGCGAGAGGAGAGAGCCGGGACAGTGAAAACAGCGCGAGAGGAGAGAGCCGGGACAGTGAAAACAGCGCGAGAGGAGAGAGCCGGGACAGCGAAAACAGCGCGAGAGGAGAGAGCCGGGACAGTGAAAACAGCGCGGGAGGAGAGAGCCGGGACAGTGAAAACAGCGCTAGAGGAGAGAGCCCGGAGATTTAAAAAGCGCGGGAGGAGAGAGCCGGGACAGCGAAAACAGCGCGAGAGGAGAGAGCCGGGACAGTGAAAACAGCGCGGGAGGAGAGAGCCGGGACAGTGAAAACAGCGCGAGAGGAGAGAGCCCGGACAGCGAAAACAGCGCGGGAGGAGAGAGCCGGGAGATTTAAAAAGCGCGGGAGGTGAGAGCCGGGACAGCGAAAACAGCGCGAGAGGAGAGAGCCGGGACAGTGAAAACAGCGCGAGAGGAGAGAGCCCAGACAGCGAAAACAGCGCGGGAGGAGAGAGCCGGGAGATTTAAAAAGCGCGGGAGGAGAGAACCGGGACAGCGAAAACAGCGCGAGAGGAGAGAACCGGGACAGTGAAAACAGCGCGGGAGGAGAGAGAGCCGGGACAGTGAAAACAGCGCGAGAGGAGAGAGCCGGGAGAGTGAAAACAGCGCGAGAGGAGAGAGCCGGGACAGCGAAAACAGCGCGGGAGGAGAGAGAGCCGGGACACCGAAAACAGCGCGAGAGGAGAGAGCCGGGACAGCGAAAACAGCGCGAGAGGAGAGAGCCGGGAGATTTAAAAAGCGCGGGAGGAGAGAGCCGGGACAGCGAAAACAGCGCGAGAGGAGAGAGCCGGGAGATTTAAAAAGCGCGGGAGGAGAGAGCCGGGACAGCGAAAACAGCGCGAGAGGAGAGAACCGGGACAGTGAAAACAGCGCGGGAGGAGAGAGCCGGGACAGCGAAAACAGCGCGGGAGGAGAGAGAGCCGGGACAGCGAAAACAGCGCGAGAGGAGAGAGCGGGGACAGCGAAAAAAGCGCGGGAGGAGAGAGCCGGGACAGCGAAAACAGCGCGAGAGGAGAGAGCCGGGACAGCGAAAACAGCGCGAGAGGAGAGAGCCGGGACAGCGAAAACAGCGTGAGAGGAAAGAGCCGGGACAGCGAAAAAAGCGCGGGAGGAGAGAGCCGGGACAGCGAAAACAGCGCGAGAGGAGAGAGCCGGGACAGCGAAAACAGCGCGAGAGGAGAGAGCCGGGAGATTTAAAAAGCGCGGGAGGAGAGAGCCGGGACAGCGAAAACAGCGCGAGAGGAGAGAGAGCCGGGACAGCGAAAACAGCGCGGGAGGAGAGAGCTGGGACAGTGAAAACAGCGCGGGAGGAGAGAGCCGGGACAGTGAAAACAGCGCGAGAGGAGAGAGCCGGGACAGCGAAAACAGCGCGAGAGGAGAGAGCCGGGACAGTGAAAACAGCGCGAGAGGAGAGAGCCCGGAGATTTAAAAAGCGCGGGAGGAGAGAGCCGGGACAGCGAAAACAGCGCGAGAGGAGAGAGCCGGGACAGTGAAAACAGCGCGGGAGGAGAGAGCCGGGACAGTGAAAACAGCGCGAGAGGAGAGAGCCCGGACAGCGAAAACAGCGCGGGAGGAGAGAGCCGGGAGATTTAAAAAGCGCGGGAGGTGAGAGCCGGGACAGCGAAAACAGCGCGAGAGGAGAGAGCCGGGACAGTGAAAACAGCGCGAGAGGAGAGAGCCCGGACAGCGAAAACAGCGCGGGAGGAGAGAGCCGGGAGATTTAAAAAGCGCGGGAGGAGAGAGCCGGGACAGCGAAAACAGCGCGAGAGGAGAGAACCGGGACAGTGAAAACAGCGCGGGAGGAGAGAGAGCCGGGACAGTGAAAACAGCGCGAGAGGAGAGAGCCGGGACAGTGAAAACAGCGCGAGAGGAGAGAGCCGGGACAGCGAAAACAGCGCGGGAGGAGAGAGAGCCGGGACACCGAAAACAGCGCGAGAGAAGAGAGCCGGGACAGCGAAAACAGCGCGAGAGGAGAGAGCCGGGAGATTTAAAAAGCGCGGGAGGAGAGAGCCGGGACAGCGAAAACAGCGCGAGAGGAGAGAGCCGGGAGATTTAAAAAGCGCGGGAGGAGAGAGCCGGGACAGCGAAAACAGCGCGAGAGGAGAGAACCGGGACAGTGAAAACAGCGCGGGAGGAGAGAGCCGGGACAGCGAAAACAGCGCGGGAGGAGAGAGAGCCGGGACAGCGAAAACAGCGCGAGAGGAGAGAGCCGGGACAGCGAAAAAAGCGCGGGAGGAGAGAGCCGGGACAGCGAAAACAGCGCGAGAGGAGAGAGCCGGGACAGCGAAAACAGCGCGAGAGGAGAGAGCCGGGACAGCGAAAACAGCGTGAGAGGAAAGAGCCGGGACAGCGAAAAAAGCGCGGGAGGAGAGAGCCGGGACAGCGAAAACAGCGCGAGAGGAGAGAGCCGGGACAGCGAAAACAGCGCGAGAGGAGAGAGCCGGGAGATTTAAAAAGCGCGGGAGGAGAGAGCCGGGACAGCGAAAACAGCGCGAGAGGAGAGAGAGCCGGGACAGCGAAAACAGCGCGGGAGGAGAGAGCTGGGACAGTGAAAACAGCGCGGGAGGAGAGAGCCGGGACAGTGAAAACAGCGCGAGAGGAGAGAGCCGGGACAGCGAAAACAGCGCGAGAGGAGAGAGCCGGGACAGCGAAAACAGCGCGAGAGGAGAGAGCCGGGAGATTTAAAAAGCGCGGGAGGAGGGAGCCGGGACAGCGAAAACAGCGCGGGAGGAGAGAGCCGGGACAGCGAAAACAGCGCGGGAGGAGAGAGCCGGGAGATTTAAAAAGCGCGGGAGGTGAGAGCCGGGACAGCGAAAACAGCGCGAGAGGAGAGAGCCGGGACAGTGAAAACAGCGCGAGAGGAGAGAGCCGGGACAGTGAAAACAGCGCGAGAGGAGAGAGCCGGGACAGCGAAAACAGCGCGGGAGGAGAGAGAGCCGGGAGATTTAAAAAGCGCGGGAGGAGAGAGCCGGGACAGCGAAAACAGCGCGAGAGGAGAGAACCGGGACAGTGAAAACAGCGCGGGAGGAGAGAGAGCCGGGACAGTGAAAACAGCGCGAGAGGAGAGAGAGCCGGGACAGTGAAAACAGCGCGAGAGGAGAGAGCCGGGACAGCGAAAACAGCGCGGGAGGAGAGAGAGCCGGGACAGCGAAAATAGCGCGAGAGGAGAGAGCCGGGACAGCGAAAACAGCGCGAGAGGAGAGAGCCGGGAGATTTAAAAAGCGCGGGAGGAGAGAGCCGGGACAGCGAAAACAGCGCGAGAGGAGAGAGCCGGGACAGTGAAAACAGCGCGGGAGGAGAGAGAGCCGGGACAGCGAAAACAGCGCGGGAGGAGAGAGAGCCGGGACAGCGAAAACAGCGCGGGAGGAGAGAGAGCCGGGACAGTGAAAACAGCGCGGGAGGAGAGAGAGCCGGGACAGCGAAAACAGCGCGAGAGGAGAGAGAGCCGGGACAGTGAAAACAGCGCGGGAGGAGAGAGAGCCGGGACAGCGAAAACAGCGCGAGAGGAGAGAGCCGGGACAGCGAAAACAGCGCGAGAGGAGAGAGCCGGGACAGCGAAAACAGCGCGAGAGGAGAGAGAGCCAGGACAGGGAAAACAGCGCGAGAGGAGAGAGAGCCGGGACAGTGAAAACAGCGCGAGAGGAGAGAGAGCCGGGACAGTGAAAACAGCGCGGGAGGAGAGAGAGCCGGGACAGCGAAAACAGCGCGAGAGGAGAGAGCCGGGACATTGAAAACAGCGCGAGAGGAGAGAGCCGGGACAGTGAAAACAGCGCGAGAGGAGAGAGCCGGGACAGCGAAAACAGCGCGAGATGAGAGAGAGCCGGGACAGCGAAAACAGCGCGAGAGGAGAGAGCCGGGACAGTGAAAACAGCGCGAGAGGAGAGAGCCGGGACAGTGAAAACAGCGCGAGAGGAGAGAGCCGGGACAGTGAAAACAGCGCGAGAGGAGAGAGCCGGGACAGCGAAAACAGCGCGAGAGGAGAGAGAGCCGGGACAGTGAAAACAGCGCGAGAGGAGAGAGCCGGGACAGCGAAAACAGCGCGAGAGGAGAGAGCCGGGACAGTGAAAACAGCGCGAGAGGAGAGAGCCGGGACAGCGAAAACAGCGCGAGAGGAGAGAGCCGGGACATTGAAAACAGCACGAGAGGAGAGAGAGCCGGGACAGTGAAAACAGCGCGAGAGGAGAGAGCCCGGACAGCGAAAACAGCGCGGGAGGAGAGAGCCGGGACAGGGAAAACAGCGCGAGAGGAGAGAGCCGGGACAGTGAAAACAGCGCGAGAGGAGAGAGCCGGGACAGTGAAAACAGCGCGGGAGGAGAGAGCCGGGACAGCGAAAACAGCGCGAGAGCAGAGAACCGGGACAGTGAAAACAGCGCGGGAGGAGAGAGCCGGGACAGCGAAAACAGCGCGGGAGGAGAGAGAGCCGGGACAGCGAAAACAGCGCGGGAGGAGAGAGCCGGGACAGCGAAAACAGCGCGAGAGGAGAGAGCCGGGACAGTGAAAACAGCGCGAGAGGAGAGAGCCGGGACAGTGAAAACAGCGCGGGAGGAGAGACCCGGGACAGCGAAAACAGCGCGAGAGGAGAGAACCGGGACAGTGAAAACAGCGTGGGAGGAGAGAGCCGGGACAGCGAAAACAGCGCGGGAGGAGAGAGCCGGGACAGTGAAAACAGCGCGAGAGGAGAGAGCCGGGACAGCGAAAACAGCGCGAGAGGAGAGAGCCGGGAGATTTAAAAAGCGCGGGAGGAGAGAGCCGGGACAGCGAAAACAGCGCGAGAGGAGAGAGCCGGGAGATTTAAAAAGCGCGGGAGGAGAGAGCCGGGACAGCGAAAACAGCGCGAGAGGAGAGAACCGGGACAGTGAAAACAGCGCGGGAGGAGAGAGCCGGGACAGCGAAAACAGCGCGGGAGGAGAGAGAGCCGGGACAGCGAAAACAGCGCGAGAGGAGAGAGCCGGGACAGCGAAAAAAGCGCGGGAGGAGAGAGCCGGGACAGCGAAAACAGCGCGAGAGGAGAGAGCCGGGACAGCGAAAACAGCGCGAGAGGAGAGAGCCGGGACAGCGAAAACAGCGTGAGAGGAAAGAGCCGGGACAGCGAAAAAAGCGCGGGAGGAGAGAGCCGGGACAGCGAAAACAGCGCGAGAGGAGAGAGCCGGGACAGCGAAAACAGCGCGAGAGGAGAGAGCCGGGAGGTTTAAAAAGCGCGGGAGGAGAGAGCCGGGACAGCGAAAACAGCGCGAGAGGAGAGAGAGCCGGGACAGCGAAAACAGCGCGGGAGGAGAGAGCCGGGACAGTGAAAACAGCGCGAGAGGAGAGAGCCCGGACAGCGAAAACAGCGCGGGAGGAGAGAGCCGGGAGATTTAAAAAGCGCGGGAGGTGAGAGCCGGGACAGCGAAAACAGCGCGAGAGGAGAGAGCCGGGACAGTGAAAACAGCGCGAGAGGAGAGAGCCCGGACAGCGAAAACAGCGCGGGAGGAGAGAGCCGGGAGATTCAAAAAGCGCGGGAGGTGAGAGCCGGGACAGCGAAAACAGCGCGAGAGGAGAGAGCCGGGACAGTGAAAACAGCGCGAGAGGAGAGAGCCCGGACAGCGAAAACAGCGCGGGAGGAGAGAGCCGGGAGATTTAAAAAGCGCGGGAGGAGAGAGCCGGGACAGCGAAAACAGCACGAGAGGAGAGAACCGGGACAGTGAAAACAGCGCGGGAGGAGAGAGAGCCGGGACAGTGAAAACAGCGCGAGAGGAGAGAGCCGGGACAGTGAAAACAGCGCGAGAGGAGAGAGCCGGGACAGCGAAAACAGCGCGGGAGGAGAGAGAGCCGGGACACCGAAAACAGCGCGAGAGGAGAGAGCCGGGACAGCGAAAACAGCGCGAGAGGAGAGAGCCGGGAGATTTAAAAAGCGCGGGAGGAGAGAGCCGGGACAGCGAAAACAGGGCGAGAGGAGAGAGCCGGGAGATTTAAAAAGCGCGGGAAAAGAGAGCCGGGACAGCGAAAACAGCGCGAGAGGAGAGAACCGGGACAGTGAAAACAGCGCGGGAGGAGAGAGCCGGGACAGCGAAAACAGCGCGGGAGGAGAGAGAGCCGGGACAGCGAAAACAGCGCGAGAGGAGAGAGCCGGGACTGCGAAAAAAGCGCGGGAGGAGAGAGCCGGGACAGCGAAAACAGCGCGAGAGGAGAGAGCCGGGACAGCGAAAACAGCGCGAGAGGAGAGAGCCGGGACAGCGAAAACAGCGTGAGAGGAAAGAGCCGGGACAGCGAAAAAAGCGCGGGAGGAGAGAGCCGGGACAACGAAAACAGCGCGAGAGGAGAGAGCCGGGACAGCGAAAACAGCGCGAGAGGAGAGAGCCGGGAGATTTAAAAAGCGCGGGAGGAGAGAGCCGGGACAGCGAAAACAGCGCGAGAGGAGAGAGAGCCGGGACAGCGAAAACAGCGCGGGAGGAGAGAGCTGGGACAGTGAAAACAGCGCGGGAGGAGAGAGCCGGGACAGTGAAAACAGCGCGAGAGGAGAGAGCCGGGACAGCGAAAACAGCGCGAGAGGAGAGAGCCGGGACAGCGAAAACAGCGCGAGAGGAGAGAGCCGGGAGATTTAAAAAGCGCGGGAGGAGGGAGCCGGGACAGCGAAAACAGCGCGGGAGGAGAGAGCCGGGACAGCGAAAACAGCGCGGGAGGAGAGAGCCGGGAGATTTAAAAAGCGCGGGAGGTGAGAGCCGGGACAGCAAAAACAGCGCGAGAGGAGAGAGCCGGGACAGTGAAAACAGCGCGAGAGGAGAGAGCCCGGACAGCGAAAACAGCGCGGGAGGAGAGAGCCGGGAGATTTAAAAAGCGCGGGAGGAGAGAGCCGGGACAGCGAAAACAGCGCGAGAGGAGAGAACCGGGACAGTGAAAACAGCGCGGGAGGAGAGAGAGCCGGGACAGTGAAAACAGCGCGAGAGGAGAGAGAGCCGGGACAGTGAAAACAGCGCGAGAGGAGAGAGCCGGGACAGCGAAAACAGCGCGGGAGGAGAGAGAGCCGGGACAGCGAAAATAGCGCGAGAGGAGAGAGCCGGGACAGCGAAAACAGCGCGAGAGGAGAGAGCCGGGAGATTTAAAAAGCGCGGGAGGAGAGAGCCGGGACAGCGAAAACAGCGCGAGAGGAGAGAGCCGGGACAGTGAAAACAGCGCGGGAGGAGAGAGAGCCGGGACAGCGAAAACAGCGCGGGAGGAGAGAGAGCCGGGACAGCGAAAACAGCGCGGGAGGAGGGAGAGCCGGGACAGTGAAAACAGCGCGGGAGGAGAGAGAGCCGGGACAGCGAAAACAGCGCGAGAGGAGAGAGAGCCGGGACAGTGAAAACAGCGCGGGAGGAGAGAGAGCCGGGACAGCGAAAACAGCGCGAGAGGAGAGAGCCGGGACAGCGAAAACAGCGCGAGAGGAGAGAGCCGGGACAGCGAAAACAGCGCGAGAGGAGAGAGAGCCGGGACAGGGAAAACAGCGCGAGAGGAGAGAGAGCCGGGACAGTGAAAACAGCGCGAGAGGAGAGAGAGCCGGGACAGTGAAAACAGCGCGGGAGGAGAGAGAGCCGGGACAGCGAAAACAGCGCGAGAGGAGAGAGCCGGGACAGTGAAAACAGCGCGAGAGGAGAGAGCCGGGACAGCGAAAACAGCGCGAGAGGAGAGAGAGCCGGGACAGTGAAAACAGCGCGAGAGGAGAGAGCCGGGACAGCGAAAACAGCGCGAGAGGAGAGAGCCGGGACAGTGAAAACAGCGCGAGAGGAGAGAGCCGGGACAGCGAAAACAGTGCGAGAGGAGAGAGCCGGGACATTGAAAACAGCACGAGAGGAGAGAGAGCCGGGACAGTGAAAACAGCGCGGGAGGAGAGAGCCGGGAGATTTAAAAAGCACGGGAGGAGAGAGAGCCGGGACAGTGAAAACAGCGCGGGAGGAGAGAGCCGGGACAGTGAAAACAGCGCGGGAGGAGAGAGCCGGGAGATTTAAAAAGCGCGGGAGGAGAGAGAGCCGGGACAGTGAAAACAGCGCGGGAGGTGAGAGCCGGGACAGTGAAAACAGCGCGGGAGGAGAGAGCCGGGACAGTGAAAACAGCGCGAGAGGAGAGAGCCGGGACAGTGAAAACAGCGCGAGAGGAGAGAGCCGGGACAGTGAAAACAGCGCGAGAGGAGAGAGCCGGGAGATTTAAAAAGCGCGGGAGGAGAGAGCCGGGACAGCGAAAAAAGCGCGAGAGGAGAGAGCCGGGAGATTTAAAAAGCGCGGGAGGAGAGAGCCGGGACAGTGAAAACAGCGCGAGAGGAGAGAGCCCAGACAGCGAAAACAGCGCGGGAGGAGAGAGCCGGGACAGTGAAAACAGCGCGAGAGGAGAGAGCCCGGACAGCGAAAACAGCGCGGGAGGAGCGAGGCGGGACAGCGAAAACAGCGCGAGAGGAGAGAGCCGGGACAGTGAAAACAGCTCGAGAGGAGAGAGCCGGGACAGGGAAAACAGCGCGGGAGGAGAGAGCCGGGACAGCGAAAACAGCGCGAGAGGAGAGAACCGGGACAGTGAAAACAGCGCGGGAGGAGAGAGCCGGGACAGCGAAAACAGCGCGGGAGGAGAGAGAGCCGGGACAGCGAAAACAGCGCGGGAGGAGAGAGCCGGGACAGCGAAAACAGCGCGAGAGGAGAGAGCCGGGACAGTGAAAACAGCGCGGGAGGAGAGACCCGGGACAGCGAAAACAGCGCGAGAGGAGAGAACCGGGACAGTGAAAACAGCGCGGGAGGAGAGAGCCGGGACAGCGAAAACAGCGCGGGAGGAGAGAGCCGGGACAGTGAAAACAGCGCGAGAGGAGAGAGAGCCGGGACAGCGAAAACAGCGCGAGAGGAGAGAGCCGGGACAGTGAAAACAGCGCGAGAGGAGAGAGCCGGGACAGTGAAAACAGCGCGAGAGGAGAGAGCCGGGACAGCGAAAACAGCGCGAGAGGAGAGAGCCGGGACAGTGAAAACAGCGCGGGAGGAGAGAGCCGGGACAGTGAAAACAGCGCGAGAGGAGAGAGCCCGGAGATTTAAAAAGCGCGGGAGGAGAGAGCCGGGACAGCGAAAACAGCGCGAGAGGAGAGAGCCGGGACAGTGAAAACAGCGCGGGAGGAGAGAGCCGGGACAGTGAAAACAGCGCGAGAGGAGAGAGCCCGGACAGCGAAAACAGCGCGAGAGGAGAGAGCCGGGACAGCGAAAACAGCGCGAGAGGAGAGAGAGCCGGGACAGGGAAAACAGCGCGAGAGGAGAGAGAGCCGGGACAGTGAAAACAGCGCGAGAGGAGAGAGAGCCGGGACAGTGAAAACAGCGCGGGAGGAGAGAGAGCCGGGACAGCGAAAACAGCGCGAGAGGAGAGAGCCGGGACATTGAAAACAGCGCGAGAGGAGAGAGCCGGGACAGTGAAAACAGCGCGAGAGGAGAGAGCCGGGACAGCGAAAACAGCGCGAGATGAGAGAGAGCCGGGACAGCGAAAACAGCGCGAGAGGAGAGAGCCGGGACAGTGAAAACAGCGCGAGAGGAGAGAGCCGGGACAGTGAAAACAGCGCGAGAGGAGAGAGCCGGGACAGTGAAAACAGCGCGAGAGGAGAGAGCCGGGACAGCGAAAACAGCGCGAGAGGAGAGAGAGCCGGGACAGTGAAAACAGCGCGAGAGGAGAGAGCCGGGACAGCGAAAACAGCGCGAGAGGAGAGAGCCGGGACAGTGAAAACAGCGCGAGAGGAGAGAGCCGGGACAGCGAAAACAGCGCGAGAGGAGAGAGCCGGGACATTGAAAACAGCACGAGAGGAGAGAGAGCCGGGACAGTGAAAACAGCGCGGGAGGAGAGAGCCGGGAGATTTAAAAAGCGCGGGAGGAGAGAGAGCCGGGACAGTGAAAACAGCGCGGGAGGAGAGAGCCGGGACAGTGAAAACAGCGCGGGAGGAGAGAGCCGGGAGATTTAAAAAGCGCGGGAGGAGAGAGAGCCGGGACAGTGAAAACAGCGCGGGAGGAGAGAGCCGGGACAGTGAAAACAGCGCGGGAGGAGAGAGCCGGGACAGTGAAAACAGCGCGAGAGGAGAGAGCCGGGACAGTGAAAACAGCGCGAGAGGAGAGAGCCGGGACAGTGAAAACAGCGCTAGAGGAGAGAGCCGGGAGATTTAAAAAGCGCGGGAGGAGAGATCGGGACAGCGAAAACAGCGCGAGAGGAGAGAGCCGGGAGATTTAAAAAGCGCGGGAGGAGAGAGCCGGGACAGTGAAAACAGCGCGAGAGGAGAGAGCCCAGACAGCGAAAACAGCGCGGGAGGAGAGAGCCGGGACAGGGAAAACAGCGCGAGAGGAGAGAGCCCGGACAGCGAAAACAGCGCGGGAGGAGAGAGCCGGGACAGCGAAAACAGCGCGAGAGGAGAGAGCCGGGACAGTGAAAACAGCGCGAGAGGAGAGAGCCGGGACAGGGAAAACAGCGCGGGAGGAGAGAGCCGGGACAGCGAAAACAGCGCGAGAGGAGAGAACCGGGACAGTGAAAACAGCGCGGGAGGAGAGAGCCGGGACAGCGAAAACAGCGCGGGAGGAGAGAGAGCTGGGACAGCGAAAACAGCGCGGGAGGAGAGAGCCGGGACAGCGAAAACAGCGCGAGAGGAGAGAGCCGGGACAGTGAAAACAGCGTGAGAGGAGAGAGCCGGGACAGTGAAAACAGCGCGGGAGGAGAGACCCGGGACAGCGAAAACAGCGCGAGAGGAGAGAACCGGGACAGTGAAAACAGCGCGGGAGGAGAGAGCCGGGACAGCGAAAACAGCGCGGGAGGAGAGAGCCGGGACAGTGAAAACAGCGCGAGAGGAGAGAGAGCCGGGACAGCGAAAACAGCGCGAGAGGAGAGAGCCGGGACAGTGAAAACAGCGCGAGAGGAGAGAGCTGGGACAGTGAAAACAGCGCGAGAGGAGAGAGCCGGGACAGCGAAAACAGCGCGAGAGGAGAGAGCCGGGACAGTGAAAACAGCGCGGGAGGAGAGAGCCGGGACAGTGAAAACAGCGCGAGAGGAGAGAGCCCGGAGATTTAAAAAGCGCGGGAGGAGAGAGCCGGGACAGCGAAAACAGCGCGAGAGGAGAGAGCCGGGACAGTGAAAACAGCGCGGGAGGAGAGAGCCGGGACAGTGAAAACAGCGCGAGAGGAGAGAGCCCGGACAGCGAAAACAGCGCGGGAGGAGAGAGCCGGGAGATTTAAAAAGCGCGGGAGGTGAGAGCCGGGACAGCGAAAACAGCGCGAGAGGAGAGAGCCGGGACAGTGAAAACAGCGCGAGAGGAGAGAGCCCGGACAGCGAAAACAGCGCGGGAGGAGAGAGCCGGGAGATTTAAAAAGCGCGGGAGGAGAGAGCCGGGACAGCGAAAACAGCGCGAGAGGAGAGAACCGGGACAGTGAAAACAGCGCGGGAGGAGAGAGAGCCGGGACAGTGAAAACAGCGCGAGAGGAGAGAGAGCCAGGACAGTGAAAACAGCGCGAGAGGAGAGAGCCGGGACAGCGAAAACAGCGCGGGAGGAGAGAGAGCCGGGACAGCGAAAACAGCGCGAGAGGAGAGAGCCGGGACAGCGAAAACAGCGCGAGAGGAGAGAGCCGGGAGATTTAAAAAGCGCGGGAGGAGAGAGCCGGGACAGCGAAAACAGCGCGAGAGGAGAGAGCCGGGAGATTTAAAAAGCGCGGGAGGAGAGAGCCGGGACAGCGAAAACAGCGCGAGAGGAGAGAACCGGGACAGTGAAAACAGCGCGGGAGGAGAGAGCCGGGACAGCGAAAACAGCGCGGGAGGAGAGAGAGCCGGGACAGCGAAAACAGCGCGAGAGGAGAGAGCCGGGACAGCGAAAAAAGCGCGGGAGGAGAGAGCCGGGACAGCGAAAACAGCGCGAGAGGAGAGAGCCGGG
Organism: Scyliorhinus torazame; assembly: GCF_047496885.1. NCBI lineage: Eukaryota > Metazoa > Chordata > Chondrichthyes > Carcharhiniformes > Scyliorhinidae > Scyliorhinus > Scyliorhinus torazame. Next base: position 45,676,458 of record NC_092729.1, read on the forward strand.
ACAGCGAAACCAGCGCGAGAGGAGAGAGCCGGGACAGCGAAAACAGCGTGAGAGGAAAGAGCCGGGACAGCGAAAAAAGCGCGGGAGGAGAGAGCCGGTACAGCGAAAACAGCGCGAGAGGAGAGAGCCGGGACAGCGAAAACAGCGCGAGAGGAGAGAGCCGGGAGATTTAAAAAGCGCGGGAGGAGAGAGCCGGGACAGCGAAAACAGCGCGAGAGGAGAGAGAGCCGGGACAGCGAAAACAGCGCGGGAGGAGAGAGCCGGGACAGTGAAAACAGCGCGGGAGGAGAGAGCCGGGACAGTGAAAACAGCGCGAGAGGAGAGAGCCGGGACAGCGAAAACAGCGCGAGAGGAGAGAGCCGGGACAGCGAAAACAGCGCGAGAGGAGAGAGCCGGGAGATTTAAAAAGCGCGGGAGGAGGGAGCCGGGACAGCGAAAACAGCGCGGGAGGAGAGAGCCGGGACAGCGAAAACAGCGCGGGAGGAGAGAGCCGGGAGAGTTAAAAAGCGCGGGAGGTGAGAGCCGGGACAGCGAAAACAGCGCGAGAGGAGAGAGCCGGGACAGTGAAAACAGCGGGAGAGGAGAGAGCCCGGACAGCGAAAACAGCGCGGGAGGAGAGAGCCGGGAGATTTAAAAAGCGCGGGAGGAGAGAGCCGGGACAGCGAAAACAGCGCGAGAGGAGAGAACCGGGACAGTGAAAACAGCGCGGGAGGAGAGAGAGCCGGGACAGTGAAAACAGCGCGAGAGGAGAAAGAGCCGGGACAGTGAAAACAGCGCGAGAGGAGAGAGCCGGGACAGGGAAAACAGCGCGGAGGAGAGAGAGCCGGGACAGCGAAAACAGCGCGAGAGGAGAGAGCCGGGAGATTTAAAAAGCGCGGGAGGAGAGAGCCGGGACAGCGAAAACAGCGCGAGAGGAGAGAGCCGGGAGATTTAAAAAGTGCGGGAGGAGAGAGCCGGGACAGCGAAAACAGCGCGAGAGGAGAGAACCGGGACAGTGAAAACAGCACGGGAGGAGAGAGCCGGGACAGCGAAAACAGCGCGGGAGGAGAGAGAGCCGGGACAGCGAAAACAGCGCGAGAGGAGAGAGCCGGGACAGCGAAAAAAGCGCGGGAGGAGAGAGCCGGGACAGCGAAAACAGCGCGAGAGGAGAGAGCCGGGACAGCGAAAACAGCGCGAGAGGAGAGAGCCGGGACAGCGAAAACAGCGTGAGAGGAGAGAGCCGGGACAGCGAAAAAAGCGCGGGAGGAGAGAGCCGGGACAGCGAAAGCAGCGCGAGAGGAGAGAGCCGGGACAGCGAAAACAGCGCGAGAGGAGAGAGCCGGGAGATTTAAAAAGCGCGGGAGGAGAGAGCCGGGACAGCGAAAACAGCGCGAGAGGAGAGAGAGCCGGGACAGCGAAAACAGCGCGGGAGGAGAGAGCCGGGACAGTGAAAACAGCGCGGGAGGTGAGAGCCGGGACAGTGAAAACAGCGCGAGAGGAGAGAGCCGGGACAGCGAAAACAGCGCGAGAGGAGAGAGCCGGGAGATTTAAAAAGCGCGGGAGGAGAGAGCCGGGACAGCGAAAACAGCGCGAGAGGAGAGAGAGCCGGGACAGCGAAAACAGCGCGGGAGGAGAGAGCCGGGACAGCGAAAACAGCGCGGGAGGAGAGAGAGCCGGGACAGCGAAAAGAGCGCGGGAGGAGAGAGCCGGGACAGTGAAAACAGCGCGAGTGGAGAGAGCCCGGACAGCGAAAACAGCGCGGGAGGAGAGAGCCGGGAGATTTAAAAAGCGCGGGAGGTGAGAGCCGGGACAGCGAAAACAGCGCGAGAGGAGAGAGCCGGGACAGTGAAAACAGCGTGAGAGGAGAGAGCCCGGACAGCGAAAACAGCGCGGGAGGAGAGAGCCGGGAGATTTAAAAAGCGCGGGAGGAGAGAGCCGGGACAGCGAAAACAGCGCAAGAGGAGAGAACCGGGACAGTGAAAACAGCGCGGGAGGAGAGAGATCCGGGACAGTGAAAACAGCGCGAGAGGAGAGAGAGCCGGGACAGTGAAAACAGCGCGAGAGGAGAGAGCCGGGACAGCGAAAACAGCGCGGGAGGAGAGAGAGCCGGGACAGCGAAAACAGCACGAGAGGAGAGAGCCGGGACAGCGAAAACAGCGCGAGAGGAGAGAGCCGGGAGATTTAAAAAGCGCGGGAGGAGAGAGCCGGGACAGCGAAAACAGCGCGAGAGGAGAGAGCCGGGAGATTTAAAAAGCGCGGGAGGAGAGAGCCGGGACAGCGAAAACAGCGCGAGAGGAGAGAACCGGGACAGTGAAAACAGCGCGGGAGGAGAGAGCCGGGACAGCGAAAACAGCGCGGGAGGAGAGAGAGCCGGGACAGCGAAAACAGCGCGAGAGGAGAGAGCCGGGACAGCGAAAAAAGCGCGGGAGGAGAGAGCCGGGACAGCGAAAACAGCGCGAGAGGAGAGAGCCGGGACAGCGAAAACAGCGCGAGAGGAGAGAGCCGGGACAGCGAAAACAGCGTGAGAGGAAAGAGCTGGGACAGCGAAAAAAGCGCGGGGGGAGAGAGCCGGGACAGCGAAAACAGCGCGAGAGGAGAGAGCCGGGACAGCGAAAACAGCGCGAGAGGAGAGAGCCGGGAGATTTAAAAAGCGCGGGAGGAGAGAGCCGGGACAGTGAAAACAGCGCGAGAGGAGGGAGAGCCGGGACAGCGAAAACAGCGCGGGAGGAGAGAGCCGGGACAGTGAAAACAGCGCGGGAGGAGAGAGCCGGGACAGTGAAAACAGCGCGAGAGGAGAGAGCCGGGACAGCGAAAACAGCGCAAGAGGAGAGAGCCGGGACAGCGAAAACAGCGCGAGAGGAGAGAGCCGGGAGATTTAAAAAGCGCGGGAGGAGGGAGCCGGGACAGCGAAAACAGCGCGGGAGGAGAGAGCCGGGACAGTGAAAACAGCGCGGGAGGAGAGAGCCGGGAGATTTAAAAAGCGCGAGAGGTGAGAGCCGGGACAGCGAAAACAGCGCGAGAGGAGAGAGCCGGGACAGTGAAAACAGCGCGAGAGGAGAGAGCCCGGACAGCGAAAACAGCGCGGGAGGAGAGAGCCGGGAGATTTAAAAAGCACGGGAGGAGAGAGCCGGGACAGCGAAAACAGCGCGAGAGGAGAGAACCGGGACAGTGAAAACAGCGCGGGAGGAGAGAGAGCCGGGACAGTGAAAACAGCGCGAGAGGAGAGAGAGCCGGGACAGTGAAACCAGCGCGAGAGGAGAGAGCCGGGACAGCGAAAACAGCGCGGGAGGAGAGAGAGCCGGGACAGCGAAAATAGCGCGAGAGGAGAGAGCCGGGACAGCGAAAACAGCGCGAGAGGAGAGAGCCGGGAGATTTAAAAAGCGCGGGAGGAGAGAGCCGGGACAGCGAAAACAGCGCGAGAGGAGAGAGCCGGGAGATTTAAAAAGTGCGGGAGGAGAGAGCCGGGACAGCGAAAACAGCGCGAGAGGAGAGAACCGGGACAGTGAAAACAGCGCGGGAGGAGAGAGCCGGGACAGCGAAAACAGCGCGGGAGGAGAGAGAGCCGGGACAGCGAAAACAGCGCGAGAGGAGAGAGCCGGGACAGCGAAAAAAGCGCGGGAGGAGAGAGCCGGGACAGCGAAAACAGCGCGAGAGGAGAGAGCCGGGACAGCGAAAACAGCGCGAGAGGAGAGAGCCGGGACAGCGAAAACAGCGTGAGAGGAGAGAGCCGGGACAGCGAAAAAAGCGCGGGAGGAGAGAGCCGGGACAGCGAAAACAGCGCGAGAGGAGAGAGCCGGGACAGCGAAAACAGCGCGAGAGGAGAGAGCCGGGAGATTTAAAAAGCGCGGGAGGAGAGAGCCGGGACAGCGAAAACAGCGCGAGAGGAGAGAGAGCCGGGACAGCGAAAACAGCGCGGGAGGAGAGAGCCGGGACAGTGAAAACAGCGCGGGAGGAGAGAGCCGGGACAGCGAAAACAGCGCGGGAGGAGAGAGCCGGGACAGCGAAAACAGCGCGGGAGGAGAGAGCCGGGAGATTTAAAAAGCGCGGGAGGAGAGAGAGCCGGGACAGTGAAAACAGCGCGGGAGGAGAGAGCCGGGACAGTGAAAACAGCGCGGGAGGAGAGAGCCGGGAGATTTAAAAAGCGCGGGAGGAGAGAGAGCCGGGACAGTGAAAACAGCGCGGGAGGAGAGAGCCGGGACAGTGAAAACAGCGCGGGAGGAGAGAGCCGGGACAGTGAAAACAGCGCGAGAGGAGAGAGCCGGGACAGTGAAAACAGCGCGAGAGGAGAGAGCCGGGACAGTGAAAACAGCGCGAGAGGAGAGAGCCGGGAGATTTAAAAAGCGCGGGAGGATAGAGCCGGGACAGCGAAAACAGCGCGAGAGGATAGAGCCGGGAGTTTTAAAAAGCGCGGGAGGAGAGAGCCGGGACAGTGAAAACAGCGCGAGAGGAGAGAGCCCAGAAAGCGAAAACAGCGCGGGAGGAGAGAGCCGGGACAGTGAAAACAGCGCGAGAGGAGAGAGCCCGGACAGCGAAAACAGCGCGGGAGGAGAGAGCCGGGACAGCGAAAACAGCGCGAGAGGAGAGAGCCGGGACAGTGAAAACAGCGCGAGAGGAGAGAGCCGGGACAGTGAAAACAGCGCGGGAGGAGAGAGCCGGGACAGCGAAAACAGCGCGAGAGGAGAGAACCGGGACAGTGAAAACAGCGCGGGAGGAGAGAGCCGGGACAGCGAAAACAGCGCGGGAGGAGAGAGAGCCGGGACAGCGAAAACAGCGCGGGAGGAGAGAGCCGGGACAGCGAAAACAGCGCGAGAGGAGAGAGCCGGGACAGTGAAAACAGCGCGAGAGGAGAGAGCCGGGACAGTGAAAACAGCGCGGGAGGAGAGACCCGGGACAGCGAAAACAGCGCGAGAGGAGAGAACCGGGACAGTGAAAACAGCGCGGGAGGAGAGAGCCGGGACAGCGAAAACAGCGCGGGAGGAGAGAGCCGGGACAGTGAAAACAGCGCGAGAGGAGAGAGAGCCGGGACAGCGAAAACAGCGCGAGAGGAGAGAGCCGGGACAGTGAAAACAGCGCGAGAGGAGAGAGCCGGGACAGTGAAAACAGCGCGAGAGGAGAGAGCCGGGACAGCGAAAACAGCGCGAGAGGAGAGAGCCGGGACAGTGAAAACAGCGCGGGAGGAGAGAGCCGGGACAGTGAAAACAGCGCGAGAGGAGAGAGCCCGGAGATTTAAAAAGCGCGGGAGGAGAGAGCCGGGACAGCGAAAACAGCGCGAGAGGAGAGAGCCGGGACAGTGAAAACAGCGCGGGAGGAGAGAGCCGGGACAGTGAAAACAGCGCGAGAGGAGAGAGCCCGGACAGCGAAAACAGCGCGGGAGGAGAGAGCCGGGAGATTTAAAAAGCGCGGGAGGTGAGAGCCGGGACAGCGAAAACAGCGCGGGAGGAGAGAGAGCCGGGACAGTGAAAACAGCGCGAGAGGAGAGAGAGCCGGGACAGTGAAAACAGCGCGAGAGGAGAGAGCCGGGACAGCGAAAACAGCGCGGGAGGAGAGAGAGCCGGGACAGCGAAAACAGCGCGAGAGGAGAGAGCCGGGACAGCGAAAACAGCGCGAGAGGAGAGAGCCGGGAGATTTAAAAAGCGCGGGAGGAGAGAGCCGGGACAGCGAAAACAGCGCGAGAGGAGAGAGCCGGGAGATTTAAAAAGCGCGGGAGGAGAGAGCCGGGACAGCGAAAACAGCGCGAGAGGAGAGAACCGGGACAGTGAAAACAGCGCGGGAGGAGAGAGCCGGGACAGCGAAAACAGCGCGGGAGGAGAGAGAGCCGGGACAGCGAAAACAGCGCGATAGGAGAGAGCCGGGACAGCGAAAAAAGCGCGGGAGGAGAGAGCCGGGACAGCGAAAACAGCGCGAGAGGAGAGAGCCGGGACAGCGAAAACAGCGCGAGAGGAGAGAGCCGGGACAGCGAAAACAGCGTGAGAGGAAAGAGCCGGGACAGCGAAAAAAGCGCGGGAGGAGAGAGCCGGGACAGCGAAAACAGCGCGAGAGGAGAGAGCCGGGACAGCGAAAACAGCGCGAGAGGAGAGAGCCGGGAGATTTAAAAAGCGCGGGAGGAGAGAGCCGGGACAGCGAAAACAGCGCGAGAGGAGAGAGAGCCGGGACAGCGAAAACAGCGCGGGAGGAGAGAGCCGGGACAGTGAAAACAGCGCGGGAGGAGAGAGATGGGACAGTGAAAACAGCGCGAGAGGAGAGAGCCGGGACAGCGAAAACAGCGCGAGAGGAGAGAGCCGGGACAGCGAAAACAGCGCGAGAGGAGAGAGCCGGGAGATTTAAAAAGCGCGGGAGGAGGGAGCCGGGACAGCGAAAACAGCGCGGGAGGAGAGAGCCGGGACAGCGAAAACAGCGCGAGAGGAGAGAGCCGGGACAGTGAAAACAGCGCGAGAGGAGAGAGCCGGGACAGTGAAAACAGCGCGGGAGGAGAGAGCCGGGACAGCGAAAACAGCGCGAGAGGAGAGAACCGGGACAGTGAAAACAGCGCGGGAGGAGAGAGCCGGGACAGCGAAAACAGCGCGGGAGGAGAGAGAGCCGGGACAGCGAAAACAGCGCGGGAGGAGAGAGCCGGGACAGCGAAAACAGCGCGAGAGGAGAGAGCCGGGACAGTGAAAACAGCGCGAGAGGAGAGAGCCGGGACAGTGAAAACAGCGCGGGAGGAGAGACCCGGGACAGCGAAAACAGCGCGAGAGGAGAGAACCGGGACAGTGAAAACAGCGCGGGAGGAGAGAGCCGGGACAGCGAAAACAGCGCGGGAGGAGAGAGCCGGGACAGTGAAAACAGCGCGAGAGGAGAGAGAGCCGGGACAGCGAAAACAGCGCGAGAGGAGAGAGCCGGGACAGTGAAAACAGCGCGAGAGGAGAGAGCCGGGACAGTGAAAACAGCGCGAGAGGAGAGAGCCGGGACAGCGAAAACAGCGCGAGAGGAGAGAGCCGGGACAGTGAAAACAGCGCGGGAGGAGAGAGCCGGGACAGTGAAAACAGCGCGAGAGGAGAGAGCCCGGAGATTTAAAAAGCGCGGGAGGAGAGAGCCGGGACAGCGAAAACAGCGCGAGAGGAGAGAGCCGGGACAGTGAAAACAGCGCGGGAGGAGAGAGCCGGGACAGTGAAAACAGCGCGAGAGGAGAGAGCCCGGACAGCGAAAACAGCGCGGGAGGAGAGAGCCGGGGGATTTAAAAAGCGCGGGAGGTGAGAGCCGGGACAGCGAAAACAGCGCGGGAGGAGAGAGAGCCGGGACAGTGAAAACAGCGCGAGAGGAGAGAGCCGGGACAGCGAAAACAGCGCGAGAGGAGAGAGCCGGGAGATTTAAAAAGCGCGGGAGGAGAGAGCCGGGACAGCGAAAACAGCGCGAGAGGAGAGAGCCGGGAGATTTAAAAAGCGCGGGAGGAGAGAGCCGGGACAGCGAAAACAGCGCGAGAGGAGAGAACCGGGACAGTGAAAACAGCGCGGGAGGAGAGAGCCGGGACAGCGAAAACAGCGCGGGAGGAGAGAGAGCCGGGACAGCGAAAACAGCGCGAGAGGAGAGAGCCGGGACAGCGAAAAAAGCGCGGGAGGAGAGAGCCGGGACAGCGAAAACAGCGCGAGAGGAGAGAGAGCCGGGACAGCGAAAACAGCGCGGGAGGAGAGAGCCGGGACAGCGAAAACAGCGCGGGAGGAGAGAGAGCCGGGACAGCGAAAAGAGCGCGGGAGGAGAGAGCCGGGACAGTGAAAACAGCGCGAGTGGAGAGAGCCCGGACAGCGAAAACAGCGCGGGAGGAGAGAGCCGGGAGATTTAAAAAGCGCGGGAGGTGAGAGCCGGGACAGCGAAAACAGCGCGAGAGGAGAGAGCCGGGACAGTGAAAACAGCGTGAGAGGAGAGAGCCCGGACAGCGAAAACAGCGCGGGAGGAGAGAGCCGGGAGATTTAAAAAGCGCGGGAGGAGAGAGCCGGGACAGCGAAAACAGCGCAAGAGGAGAGAACCGGGACAGTGAAAACAGCGCGGGAGGAGAGAGATCCGGGACAGTGAAAACAGCGCGAGAGGAGAGAGAGCCGGGACAGTGAAAACAGCGCGAGAGGAGAGAGCCGGGACAGCGAAAACAGCGCGGGAGGAGAGAGAGCCGGGACAGCGAAAACAGCACGAGAGGAGAGAGCCGGGACAGCGAAAACAGCGCGAGAGGAGAGAGCCGGGAGATTTAAAAAGCGCGGGAGGAGAGAGCCGGGACAGCGAAAACAGCGCGAGAGGAGAGAGCCGGGAGATTTAAAAAGCGCGGGAGGAGAGAGCCGGGACAGCGAAAACAGCGCGAGAGGAGAGAACCGGGACAGTGAAAACAGCGCGGGAGGAGAGAGCCGGGACAGCGAAAACAGCGCGGGAGGAGAGAGAGCCGGGACAGCGAAAACAGCGCGAGAGGAGAGAGCCGGGACAGCGAAAAAAGCGCGGGAGGAGAGAGCCGGGACAGCGAAAACAGCGCGAGAGGAGAGAGCCGGGACAGCGAAAACAGCGCGAGAGGAGAGAGCCGGGACAGCGAAAACAGCGTGAGAGGAAAGAGCTGGGACAGCGAAAAAAGCGCGGGGGGAGAGAGCCGGGACAGCGAAAACAGCGCGAGAGGAGAGAGCCGGGACAGCGAAAACAGCGCGAGAGGAGAGAGCCGGGAGATTTAAAAAGCGCGGGAGGAGAGAGCCGGGACAGTGAAAACAGCGCGAGAGGAGGGAGAGCCGGGACAGCGAAAACAGCGCGGGAGGAGAGAGCCGGGACAGTGAAAACAGCGCGGGAGGAGAGAGCCGGGACAGTGAAAACAGCGCGAGAGGAGAGAGCCGGGACAGCGAAAACAGCGCAAGAGGAGAGAGCCGGGACAGCGAAAACAGCGCGAGAGGAGAGAGCCGGGAGATTTAAAAAGCGCGGGAGGAGGGAGCCGGGACAGCGAAAACAGCGCGGGAGGAGAGAGCCGGGACAGTGAAAACAGCGCGGGAGGAGAGAGCCGGGAGATTTAAAAAGCGCGAGAGGTGAGAGCCGGGACAGCGAAAACAGCGCGAGAGGAGAGAGCCGGGACAGTGAAAACAGCGCGAGAGGAGAGAGCCCGGACAGCGAAAACAGCGCGGGAGGAGAGAGCCGGGAGATTTAAAAAGCACGGGAGGAGAGAGCCGGGACAGCGAAAACAGCGCGAGAGGAGAGAACCGGGACAGTGAAAACAGCGCGGGAGGAGAGAGAGCCGGGACAGTGAAAACAGCGCGAGAGGAGAGAGAGCCGGGACAGTGAAACCAGCGCGAGAGGAGAGAGCCGGGACAGCGAAAACAGCGCGGGAGGAGAGAGAGCCGGGACAGCGAAAATAGCGCGAGAGGAGAGAGCCGGGACAGCGAAAACAGCGCGAGAGGAGAGAGCCGGGAGATTTAAAAAGCGCGGGAGGAGAGAGCCGGGACAGCGAAAACAGCGCGAGAGGAGAGAGCCGGGAGATTTAAAAAGTGCGGGAGGAGAGAGCCGGGACAGCGAAAACAGCGCGAGAGGAGAGAACCGGGACAGTGAAAACAGCGCGGGAGGAGAGAGCCGGGACAGCGAAAACAGCGCGGGAGGAGAGAGAGCCGGGACAGCGAAAACAGCGCGAGAGGAGAGAGCCGGGACAGCGAAAAAAGCGCGGGAGGAGAGAGCCGGGACAGCGAAAACAGCGCGAGAGGAGAGAGCCGGGACAGCGAAAACAGCGCGAGAGGAGAGAGCCGGGACAGCGAAAACAGCGTGAGAGGAGAGAGCCGGGACAGCGAAAAAAGCGCGGGAGGAGAGAGCCGGGACAGCGAAAACAGCGCGAGAGGAGAGAGCCGGGACAGCGAAAACAGCGCGAGAGGAGAGAGCCGGGAGATTTAAAAAGCGCGGGAGGAGAGAGCCGGGACAGCGAAAACAGCGCGAGAGGAGAGAGAGCCGGGACAGCGAAAACAGCGCGGGAGGAGAGAGCCGGGACAGTGAAAACAGCGCGGGAGGAGAGAGCCGGGACAGCGAAAACAGCGCGGGAGGAGAGAGCCGGGACAGCGAAAACAGCGCGGGAGGAGAGAGCCGGGAGATTTAAAAAGCGCGGGAGGAGAGAGAGCCGGGACAGTGAAAACAGCGCGGGAGGAGAGAGCCGGGACAGTGAAAACAGCGCGGGAGGAGAGAGCCGGGAGATTTAAAAAGCGCGGGAGGAGAGAGAGCCGGGACAGTGAAAACAGCGCGGGAGGAGAGAGCCGGGACAGTGAAAACAGCGCGGGAGGAGAGAGCCGGGACAGTGAAAACAGCGCGAGAGGAGAGAGCCGGGACAGTGAAAACAGCGCGAGAGGAGAGAGCCGGGACAGTGAAAACAGCGCGAGAGGAGAGAGCCGGGAGATTTAAAAAGCGCGGGAGGATAGAGCCGGGACAGCGAAAACAGCGCGAGAGGATAGAGCCGGGAGATTTAAAAAGCGCGGGAGGAGAGAGCCGGGACAGTGAAAACAGCGCGAGAGGAGAGAGCCCAGAAAGCGAAAACAGCGCGGGAGGAGAGAGCCGGGACAGTGAAAACAGCGCGAGAGGAGAGAGCCCGGACAGCGAAAACAGCGCGGGAGGAGAGAGCCGGGACAGCGAAAACAGCGCGAGAGGAGAGAGCCGGGACAGTGAAAACAGCGCGAGAGGAGAGAGCCGGGACAGTGAAAACAGCGCGGGAGGAGAGAGCCGGGACAGCGAAAACAGCGCGAGAGGAGAGAACCGGGACAGTGAAAACAGCGCGGGAGGAGAGAGCCGGGACAGCGAAAACAGCGCGGGAGGAGAGAGAGCCGGGACAGCGAAAACAGCGCGGGAGGAGAGAGCCGGGACAGCGAAAACAGCGCGAGAGGAGAGAGCCGGGACAGTGAAAACAGCGCGAGAGGAGAGAGCCGGGACAGTGAAAACAGCGCGGGAGGAGAGACCCGGGACAGCGAAAACAGCGCGAGAGGAGAGAACCGGGACAGTGAAAACAGCGCGGGAGGAGAGAGCCGGGACAGCGAAAACAGCGCGGGAGGAGAGAGCCGGGACAGTGAAAACAGCGCGAGAGGAGAGAGAGCCGGGACAGCGAAAACAGCGCGAGAGGAGAGAGCCGGGACAGTGAAAACAGCGCGAGAGGAGAGAGCCGGGACAGTGAAAACAGCGCGAGAGGAGAGAGCCGGGACAGCGAAAACAGCGCGAGAGGAGAGAGCCGGGACAGTGAAAACAGCGCGGGAGGAGAGAGCCGGGACAGTGAAAACAGCGCGAGAGGAGAGAGCCCGGAGATTTAAAAAGCGCGGGAGGAGAGAGCCGGGACAGCGAAAACAGCGCGAGAGGAGAGAGCCGGGACAGTGAAAACAGCGCGGGAGGAGAGAGCCGGGACAGTGAAAACAGCGCGAGAGGAGAGAGCCCGGACAGCGAAAACAGCGCGGGAGGAGAGAGCCGGGAGATTTAAAAAGCGCGGGAGGTGAGAGCCGGGACAGCGAAAACAGCGCGGGAGGAGAGAGAGCCGGGACAGTGAAAACAGCGCGAGAGGAGAGAGAGCCGGGACAGTGAAAACAGCGCGAGAGGAGAGAGCCGGGACAGCGAAAACAGCGCGGGAGGAGAGAGAGCCGGGACAGCGAAAACAGCGCGAGAGGAGAGAGCCGGGACAGCGAAAACAGCGCGAGAGGAGAGAGCCGGGAGATTTAAAAAGCGCGGGAGGAGAGAGCCGGGACAGCGAAAACAGCGCGAGAGGAGAGAGCCGGGAGATTTAAAAAGCGCGGGAGGAGAGAGCCGGGACAGCGAAAACAGCGCGAGAGGAGAGAACCGGGACAGTGAAAACAGCGCGGGAGGAGAGAGCCGGGACAGCGAAAACAGCGCGGGAGGAGAGAGAGCCGGGACAGCGAAAACAGCGCGATAGGAGAGAGCCGGGACAGCGAAAAAAGCGCGGGAGGAGAGAGCCGGGACAGCGAAAACAGCGCGAGAGGAGAGAGCCGGGACAGCGAAAACAGCGCGAGAGGAGAGAGCCGGGACAGCGAAAACAGCGTGAGAGGAAAGAGCCGGGACAGCGAAAAAAGCGCGGGAGGAGAGAGCCGGGACAGCGAAAACAGCGCGAGAGGAGAGAGCCGGGACAGCGAAAACAGCGCGAGAGGAGAGAGCCGGGAGATTTAAAAAGCGCGGGAGGAGAGAGCCGGGACAGCGAAAACAGCGCGAGAGGAGAGAGAGCCGGGACAGCGAAAACAGCGCGGGAGGAGAGAGCCGGGACAGTGAAAACAGCGCGGGAGGAGAGAGATGGGACAGTGAAAACAGCGCGAGAGGAGAGAGCCGGGACAGCGAAAACAGCGCGAGAGGAGAGAGCCGGGACAGCGAAAACAGCGCGAGAGGAGAGAGCCGGGAGATTTAAAAAGCGCGGGAGGAGGGAGCCGGGACAGCGAAAACAGCGCGGGAGGAGAGAGCCGGGACAGCGAAAACAGCGCGAGAGGAGAGAGCCGGGACAGTGAAAACAGCGCGAGAGGAGAGAGCCGGGACAGTGAAAACAGCGCGGGAGGAGAGAGCCGGGACAGCGAAAACAGCGCGAGAGGAGAGAACCGGGACAGTGAAAACAGCGCGGGAGGAGAGAGCCGGGACAGCGAAAACAGCGCGGGAGGAGAGAGAGCCGGGACAGCGAAAACAGCGCGGGAGGAGAGAGCCGGGACAGCGAAAACAGCGCGAGAGGAGAGAGCCGGGACAGTGAAAACAGCGCGAGAGGAGAGAGCCGGGACAGTGAAAACAGCGCGGGAGGAGAGACCCGGGACAGCGAAAACAGCGCGAGAGGAGAGAACCGGGACAGTGAAAACAGCGCGGGAGGAGAGAGCCGGGACAGCGAAAACAGCGCGGGAGGAGAGAGCCGGGACAGTGAAAACAGCGCGAGAGGAGAGAGAGCCGGGACAGCGAAAACAGCGCGAGAGGAGAGAGCCGGGACAGTGAAAACAGCGCGAGAGGAGAGAGCCGGGACAGTGAAAACAGCGCGAGAGGAGAGAGCCGGGACAGCGAAAACAGCGCGAGAGGAGAGAGCCGGGACAGTGAAAACAGCGCGGGAGGAGAGAGCCGGGACAGTGAAAACAGCGCGAGAGGAGAGAGCCCGGAGATTTAAAAAGCGCGGGAGGAGAGAGCCGGGACAGCGAAAACAGCGCGAGAGGAGAGAGCCGGGACAGTGAAAACAGCGCGGGAGGAGAGAGCCGGGACAGTGAAAACAGCGCGAGAGGAGAGAGCCCGGACAGCGAAAACAGCGCGGGAGGAGAGAGCCGGGAGATTTAAAAAGCGCGGGAGGTGAGAGCCGGGACAGCGAAAACAGCGCGGGAGGAGAGAGAGCCGGGACAGTGAAAACAGCGCGAGAGGAGAGAGAGCCGGGACAGTGAAAACAGCGCGAGAGGAGAGAGCCGGGACAGCGAAAACAGCGCGGGAGGAGAGAGAGCCGGGACAGCGAAAACAGCGCGAGAGGAGAGAGCCGGGACAGCGAAAACAGCGCGAGAGGAGAGAGCCGGGAGATTTAAAAAGCGCGGGAGGAGAGAGCCGGGACAGCGAAAACAGCGCGAGAGGAGAGAGCCGGGAGATTTAAAAAGCGCGGGAGGAGAGAGCCGGGACAGCGAAAACAGCGCGAGAGGAGAGAACCGGGACAGTGAAAACAGCGCGGGAGGAGAGAGCCGGGACAGCGAAAACAGCGCGGGAGGAGAGAGAGCCGGGACAGCGAAAACAGCGCGAGAGGAGAGAGCCGGGACAGCGAAAAAAGCGCGGGAGGAGAGAGCCGGGACAGCGAAAACAGCGCGAGAGGAGAGAGCCGGGACAGCGAAAACAGCGCGAGAGGAGAGAGCCGGGACAGCGAAAACAGCGTGAGAGGAAAGAGCCGGGACAGCGAAAAAAGCGCGGGAGGAGAGAGCCGGGACAGCGAAAACAGCGCGAGAGGAGAGAGCCGGGACAGCGAAAACAGCGCGAGAGGAGAGAGCCGGGAGATTTAAAAAGCGCGGGAGGAGAGAGCCGGGACAGCGAAAACAGCGCGAAAGGAGAGAGAGCCGGGACAGCGAAAACAGCGCGGGAGGAGAGAGCCGGGACAGTGAAAACAGCGCGGGAGGAGAGAGACGGGACAGTGAAAACAGCGCGAGAGGAGAGAGCCGGGACAGCGAAAACAGCGCGAGAGGAGAGAGCCGGGACAGCGAAAACAGCGCGAGAGGAGAGAGCCGGGAGATTTAAAAAGCGCGGGAGGAGGGAGCCGGGACAGCGAAAACAGCGCGGGAGGAGAGAGCCGGGACAGCGAAAACAGCGCGGGAGGAGAGAGCCGGGAGATTTAAAAAGCGCGGGAGGTGAGAGCCGGTACAGCGAAAACAGCGCGAGAGGAGAGAGCCGGGACAGTGAAAACAGCGCGAGAGGAGAGAGCCCGGACAGCGAAAACAGCGCGGGAGGAGAGAGCCGGGAGATTTAAAAAGCGCGGGAGGAGAGAGCCGGGACAGCGAAAACAGCGCGAGAGGAGAGAACCGGGACAGTGAAAACAGCGCGGGAGGAGAGAGAGCCGGGACAGTGAAAACAGCGCGAGAGGAGAGAGAGCCGGGACAGTGAAAACAGCGCGAGGGGAGAGAGCCGGGACAGCGAAAACAGCGCGGGAGGAGAGAGAGCCGGGACAGCGAAAATAGCGCGAGAGGAGAGAGCCGGGACAGCGAAAACAGCGCGAGAGGAGAGAGCCGGGAGATTTAAAAAGCGCGGGAGGAGAGAGCCGGGACAGCGAAAACAGCGCGAGAGGAGAGAGCCGGGAGATTTAAAAAGTGCGGGAGGAGAGAGCCGGGACAGCGAAAACAGCGCGAGAGGAGAGAACCGGGACAGTGAAAACAGCGCGGGAGGAGAGAGCCGGGACAGCGAAAACAGCGCGGGAGGAGAGAGAGCCGGGACAGCGAAAACAGCGCGAGAGGAGAGAGCCGGGACAGCGAAAAAAGCGCGGGAGGAGAGAGCCGGGACAGCGAAAACAGCGCGAGAGGAGACAGCTGGGACAGCGAAAACAGCGCGAGAGGAGAGAGCCGGGACAGCGAAAAAAGCGCGGGAGGAGAGAGCCGGGACAGCGAAAACAGCGCGAGAGGAGAGAGCCGGGACAGCGAAAACAGCGCGAGAGGAGAGAGCCGGGAGATTTAAAAAGCGCGGGAGGAGAGAGCCGGGACAGCGAAAACAGCGCGAGAGGAGAGAGAGCCGGGACAGCGAAAACAGCGCGGGAGGAGAGAGCCGGGACAGTGAAAACAGCGCGGGAGGAGAGAGCCGGGACAGTGAAAACAGCGCGAGAGGAGAGAGCCGGGACAGCGAAAACAGCGCGAGAGGAGAGAGCCGGGAGATTTAAAAAGCGCGGGAGGAGAGAGCCGGGACAGCGAAAACAGCGCGAGAGGAGAGAGAGCCGGGACAGCGAAAACAGCGCGGGAGGAGAGAGCCGGGACAGCGAAAACAGCGCGGGAGGAGAGAGAGCCGGGACAGCGAAAAGAGCGCGGGAGGAGAGAGCCGGGACAGTGAAAACAGCGCGAGTGGAGAGAGCCCGGACAGCGAAAACAGCGCGGGAGGAGAGAGCCGGGAGATTTAAAAAGCGCGGGAGGTGAGAGCCGGGACAGCGAAAACAGCGCGAGAGGAGAGAGCCGGGACAGTGAAAACAGCGTGAGAGGAGAGAGCCCGGACAGCGAAAACAGCGCGGGAGGAGAGAGCCGGGAGAATTAAAAAGCGCGGGAGGAGAGAGCCGGGACAGCGAAAACAGCGCAAGAGGAGAGAACCGGGACAGTGAAAACAGCGCGGGAGGAGAGAGATCCGGGACAGTGAAAACAGCGCGAGAGGAGAGAGAGCCGGGACAGTGAAAACAGCGCTAGAGGAGAGAGCCGGGACAGCGAAAACAGCGCGGGAGGAGAGAGAGCCGGGACAGCGAAAACAGCGCGAGAGGAGAGAGCCGGGACAGCGAAAACAGCGCGAGAGGAGAGAGCCGGGAGATTTAAAAAGCGCGGGAGGAGAGAGCCGGGAGAGCGAAAACAGCGCAAGAGGAGAGAGCCGGGAGATTTAAAAAGCGCGGGAGGAGAGAGCCGGGACAGCGAAAACAGCGCGAGAGGAGAGAACCGGGACAGTGAAAACAGCGCGGGAGGAGAGAGCCGGGACAGCGAAAACAGCGCGGGAGGAGAGAGAGCCGGGACAGCGAAAACAGCGCGAGAGGAGAGAGCCGGGACAGCGAAAAAAGCGCGGGAGGAGAGAGCCGGGACAGCGAAAACAGCGCGAGAGGAGAGAGCCGGGACAGCGAAAACAGCGCGAGCGGAGAGAGCCGGGACAGCGAAAACAGCGTGAGAGGAAAGAGCCGGGACAGCGAAAAAAGCGCGGGGGGAGAGAGCCGGGACAGCGAAAACAGCGCGAGAGGAGAGAGCCGGGACAGCGAAAACAGCGCGAGAGGAGAGAGCCGGGAGATTTAAAAAGCGCGGGAGGAGAGAGTCGGGACAGCGAAAACAGCGCGAGAGGAGAGAGAGCCGGGACAGCGAAAACAGCGCGGGAGGAGAGAGCCGGGACAGTGAAAACAGCGCGGGAGGAGAGAGCCGGGACAGTGAAAACAGCGCGAGAGGAGAGAGCCGGGACAGCGAAAACAGCGCGAGAGGAGAGAGCCGGGACAGCGAAAAAAGCGCGAGAGGAGAGAGCCGGGAGATTTAAAAAGCGCGGGAGGAGGGAGCCGGGACAGCGAAAACAGCGCGGGAGGAGAGAGCCGGGACAGTGAAAACAGCGCGGGAGGAGAGAGCCGGGAGATTTAAAAAGCGCGGGAGGTGAGAGCCGGGACAGCGAAAACAGCGCGAGAGGAGAGAGCCGGGACAGTGAAAACAGCGCGAGAGGAGAGAGCCCGGACAGCGAAAACAGCGCGGGAGGAGAGAGCCGGGAGATTTAAAAAGCGCGGGAGGAGAGAGCCGGGACAGCGAAAACAGCGCGAGAGGAGAGAACCGGGACAGTGAAAACAGCGCGGGAGGAGAGAGAGCCGGGACAGTGAAAACAGCGCGAGAGGAGAGAGAGCCGGGACAGTGAAACCAGCGCGAGAGGAGAGAGCCGGGACAGCGAAAACAGCGCGAGAGGAGAGAGAGCCGGGACAGCGAAAATAGCGCGAGAGGAGAGAGCCGGGACAGCGAAAACAGCGCGAGAGGAGAGAGCCGGGAGATTTAAAAAGCGCGGGAGGAGAGAGCCGGGACAGCGAAAACAGCGCGAGAGGAGAGAGCCGGGAGATTTAAAAAGTGCGGGAGGAGAGAGCCGGGACAGCGAAAACAGCGCGAGAGGAGAGAACCGGGACAGTGAAAACAGCGCGGGAGGAGAGAGCCGGGACAGCGAAAACAGCGCGGGAGGAGAGAGAGCCGGGACAGCGAAAACAGCGCGAGAGGAGAGAGCCGGGACAGCGAAAAAAGCGCGGGAGGAGAGAGCCGGGACAGCGAAAACAGCGCGAGAGGAGAGAGCCGGGACAGCGAAAACAGCGCGAGAGGAAAGAGCCGGGACAGCGAAAACAGCGTGAGAGGAGAGAGCCGGGACAGCGAAAAAAGCGCGGGAGGAGAGAGCCGGGACAGCGAAAACAGCGCGAGAGGAGAGAGCCGGGACAGCGAAAACAGCGCGAGAGGAGAGAGCCGGGAGATTTAAAAAGCGCGGGAGGAGAGAGCCGGGACAGCGAAAACAGCGCGAGAGGAGAGAGAGCCGGGACAGCGAAAACAGCGCGGGAGGAGAGAGCCGGGACAGTGAAAACAGCGCGGGAGGAGAGAGCCGGGACAGTGAAAACAGCGCGAGAGGAGAGAGCTGGGACAGTGAAAACAGCGCGAGAGGAGAGAGCCGGGAGATTTAAAAAGCGCGGGAGGAGAGAGCCGGGACAGCGAAAACAGCGCGAGAGGAGAGAGAGCCGGGACAGCGAAAACAGCGCGGGAGGAGAGAGCCGGGACAGCGAAAACAGCGCGGGAGGAGAGAGAGCCGGGACAGCGAAAAGAGCGCGGGAGGAGAGAGCCGGGACAGTGAAAACAGCGCGAGTGGAGAGAACCGGGACAGTGAAAACAGCGCGAGAGGCGAGAGCCGGTACAGCGAAAACAGCGCGAGAGGAGAGACAGCCAGGACAGTGAAGACATCGCGAGAGGAGAAAGCCGGGACAGTGAAAACAGCGCGGGAGGAGAGTGAGCCGGGACAGTGAAAACAGCGCGGGAGGAGAGAGAGCCGGGACAGCGAAAACAGCGCGAGAGGAGAGAGCCGGGACAGCGAAAACAGCGCGGGAGGAGAGAGCCGGGACAGTGAAAACAGCGCGGGAGGAGAGAGCCGGGACAGCGAAAACAGCGCGAGAGGAGAGAGCCGGGACAGTGAAAACAGCGCGGGAGGAGAGAGCCGGGACAGCGAAAACAGCGCGAGAGGAGAGAGCCGGGACAGTGAAAACAGCGCGGGAGGAGAGAGCCGGGACAGCGAAAACAGCGCGGGAGGAGAGACAGCCGGGACAGTGAAAACAGCGCGAGAGGAGAGAGCCGGGATAGTGAAAACAGCGCGGGAGGAGAGAGAGCCGGGACAGCGAAAACAGCGCGGGAGGAGAGAGAGCCGGGACAGCGAAAACAGCGCGGGAGGAGAGAGCCGGTACAGCGAAAACAGCGCGAGAGGAGAGAGCCGGGACAGTGAAAACAGCGCGAGAGGAGAGAGCCGGTACAGCGAAAACAGCGCGAGAGGAGAGAGCCGGGACAGCGAAAACAGCGCGAGAGGAGAGAGCCGGGAGATTTAAAAAGCGCGGGAGGAGAGAGCCGGAACAGCGAAAACAGCGCGGGAGGAGAGAGCCGGGACAGTGAAAACAGAGCGAGAGGAGAGAGCCGGGACAGCGAAAACAGCGCGGGAGGAGAGAGCCGGGACAACGAAAACAGCGCGGGAGGAGAGAGCCGGGACAGCGAAAACAGCGCGGGAGGAGAGAGAGCCGGGACAGCGAAAACAGCGCGAGAGGAGAGAACCTTGACAGTGAAAACAGCGCGGGAGGAGAGAGAGCCGGGACAGCGAAAACAGCGCGGGAGGAGAGAGAGCCGGGACAGCGAAAACAGCGCGAGAGGAGAGAGCCGGGACAGCGAAAAAAGCGCGAGAGGAGAGAGCCGGGACAGCGAAAACAGCGCGAGAGGAGAGAGCCGGGACAGCGAAAACAGCGCGAGAGGAGAGAGCCGGGAGATTTAAAAAGCGTCGGAGGAGAGAGCCGGGACAGCGAAAACAGCTAGAGAGGAGAGAGCCGGGACAGCGAAAACAGCGCGAGAGGAAAGAGCCGGGACAGCGAAAACAGCGTGAGAGGAGAGAGCCGGGACAGCGAAAAAAGCGCGGGAGGAGAGAGCCGGGACAGCGAAAACAGCGCGAGAGGAGAGAGCCGGGACAGCGAAAACAGCGCGAGAGGAGAGAGCCGGGAGATTTAAAAAGCGCGGGAGGAGAGAGCCGGGACAGCGAAAACAGCGCGAGAGGAGAGAGAGCCGGGACAGCGAAAACAGCGCGGGAGGAGAGAGCCGGGACAGTGAAAACAGCGCGGGAGGAGAGAGCCGGGACAGTGAAAACAGCGCGAGAGGAGAGAGCTGGGACAGTGAAAACAGCGCGAGAGGAGAGAGCCGGGAGATTTAAAAAGCGCGGGAGGAGAGAGCCGGGACAGCGAAAACAGCGCGAGAGGAGAGAGAGCCGGGACAGCGAAAACAGCGCGGGAGGAGAGAGCCGGGACAGCGAAAACAGCGCGGGAGGAGAGAGAGCCGGGACAGCGAAAAGAGCGCGGGAGGAGAGAGCCGGGACAGTGAAAACAGCGCGAGTGGAGAGAACCGGGACAGTGAAAACAGCGCGAGAGGCGAGAGCCGGTACAGCGAAAACAGCGCGAGAGGAGAGACAGCCAGGACAGTGAAGACATCGCGAGAGGAGAAAGCCGGGACAGTGAAAACAGCGCGGGAGGAGAGTGAGCCGGGACAGTGAAAACAGCGCGGGAGGAGAGAGAGCCGGGACAGCGAAAACAGCGCGAGAGGAGAGAGCCGGGACAGCGAAAACAGCGCGGGAGGAGAGAGCCGGGACAGTGAAAACAGCGCGGGAGGAGAGAGCCGGGACAGCGAAAACAGCGCGAGAGGAGAGAGCCGGGACAGTGAAAACAGCGCGGGAGGAGAGAGCCGGGACAGCGAAAACAGCGCGAGAGGAGAGAGCCGGGACAGTGAAAACAGCGCGGGAGGAGAGAGCCGGGACAGCGAAAACAGCGCGGGAGGAGAGAGAGCCGGGACAGTGAAAACAGCGCGAGAGGAGAGAGCCGGGATAGTGAAAACAGCGCGGGAGGAGAGAGAGCCGGGACAGCGAAAACAGCGCGGGAGGAGAGAGAGCCGGGACAGCGAAAACAGCGCGGGAGGAGAGAGCCGGTACAGCGAAAACAGCGCGAGAGGAGAGAGCCGGGACAGTAAAAACAGCGCGAGAGGAGAGAGCCGGTACAGCGAAAACAGCGCGAGAGGAGAGAGCCGGGACAGCGAAAACAGCGCGAGAGGAGAGAGCCGGGAGATTTAAAAAGCGCGGGAGGAGAGAGCCGGGACAGCGAAAACAGCGCGGGAGGAGAGAGCCGGGACAGTGAAAACAGAGCGAGAGGAGAGAGCCGGGACAGCGAAAACAGCGCGGGAGGAGAGAGCCGGGACAACGAAAACAGCGCGGGAGGAGAGAGCCGGGACAGCGAAAACAGCGCGGGAGGAGAGAGAGCCGGGACAGCGAAAACAGCGCGAGAGGAGAGAACCTTGACAGTGAAAACAGCGCGGGAGGAGAGAGAGCCGGGACAGCGAAAACAGCGCGGGAGGAGAGAGAGCCGGGACAGCGAAAACAGCGCGAGAGGAGAGAGCCGGGACAGCGAAAAAAGCGCGAGAGTAGAGAGCCGGGACAGCGAAAACAGCGCGAGAGGAGAGAGCCGGGACAGCGAAAACAGCGCGAGAGGAGAGAGCCGGGAGATTTAAAAAGCGTCGGAGGAGAGAGCCGGGACAGCGAAAACAGCGCGAGAGGAGAGAACCGGGACAGTGAAAACAGCGCGGGAGGAGAGAGAGCCGGGACAGCGAAAACAGCGCGGGAGGAGAGAGAGCCGGGACAGCGAAAACAGCGCGAGAGGAGAGAGCCGGGAGAGCGAAAAAAGCGCGGGAGGAGAGAGCCGGGACAGCGAAAACAGCGCGACAGGAGAGAGCCGGGACAGCGAAAACAGCGCGAGAGGAGAGAGCCGGGAGATTTAAAAAGCGCGGGAGGAGAGAGCCGGGACAGCGAAAACAGCGCGAGAGGAGAGAACCGGGACAGTGAAAACAGCGCGAGAGGAGAGAGCCGGGAGATTTAAAAAGCGCGGGAGGAGAGAGCCGGGACAGCGAAAACAGCGCGAGAGGAGAGAGCCGGGAGATTTAAAAAGCGCGGGAGGAGAGAGCCGGGACAGCGAAAACAGCGCGAGAGGAGAGAACCGGGACAGTGAAAACAGCGCGGGAGGAGAGAGAGCCGGGACAGCGAAAACAGCGCGAGAGGAAAGAGCCGGGACAGCGAAAACAGCGCGGGAGGAGAGAGCCGGTACAGCGAAAACAGCGCGAGAGGAGAGACAACCGGGACAGTGAAAACAGCGCGGGAGGAGAGAGAGCCGGGACAGCGAAAACAGCGCGAGAGGAGAGAGCCGGGACAGTGAAAACAGCGCGGGAGGAGAGAGAGCCGGGACAGCGAAAACAGCGCGAGAGGAGAGAGCCGGGACAGTGAAAACAGCGCGAGAGGAGAGAGCCGGGACTGTGAAAACATCGCGGGAGGAGAGAGAGCCGGGACAGTGAAAACAGCGCGAGAGGAGAGAGCCGGGACAGCGAAAACAGAGCGAAAGGAGAGAGCCGGGAGATTGAAAACAGCGCGAGAGGAGAGAGCCGGGACATTGAAAACAGCGCGAGAGGAGAGAGCCGGGACAGTGAAAACAGCGCGAGAGGAGAGAGCCGGGACAGCGAAAACAGCGCGAGAGGAGAGAGCCGGGACATTGAAAACAGCGCGAGAGGAGAGAGCCGGGACAGTGAAAACAGCGCGAGAGGAGAGAGCCGGGACAGTGAAAACAGCGCGAGAGGAGAGAGCCGGGACAGTGAAAACAGCGCGGGAGGAGAGAGCCGGGACAGCGAAAACAGCGCGAGAGGAGAGAGCCGGGACAGTGAAAACAGCGCGGGAGGAGAGAGCCGGGACAGCGAAAACAGCGCGAGAGGAGAGAGCCGGGACAGTGAAAACAGCGCGGGAGGAGAGAGCCGGGACAGCGAAAACAGCGCGGGAGGAGAGAGAGCCGGGACAGTGAAAACAGCGCGAGAGGAGAGAGCCGGGATAGTGAAAACAGCGCGGGAGGAGAGAGAGCCGGGACAGCGAAAACAGCGCGGGAGGAGAGAGAGCCGGGACAGCGAAAACAGCGCGGGAGGAGAGAGCCGGTACAGCGAAAACAGCGCGAGAGGAGAGAGCCGGGACAGTAAAAACAGCGCGAGAGGAGAGAGCCGGTACAGCGAAAACAGCGCGAGAGGAGAGAGCCGGGACAGCGAAAACAGCGCGAGAGGAGAGAGCCGGGAGATTTAAAAAGCGCGGGAGGAGAGAGCCGGGACAGCGAAAACAGCGCGGGAGGAGAGAGCCGGGACAGTGAAAACAGAGCGAGAGGAGAGAGCCGGGACAGCGAAAACAGCGCGGGAGGAGAGAGCCGGGACAACGAAAACAGCGCGGGAGGAGAGAGCCGGGACAGCGAAAACAGCGCGGGAGGAGAGAGAGCCGGGACAGCGAAAACAGCGCGAGAGGAGAGAACCTTGACAGTGAAAACAGCGCGGGAGGAGAGAGAGCCGGGACAGCGAAAACAGCGCGGGAGGAGAGAGAGCCGGGACAGCGAAAACAGCGCGAGAGGAGAGAGCCGGGACAGCGAAAAAAGCGCGAGAGTAGAGAGCCGGGACAGCGAAAACAGCGCGAGAGGAGAGAGCCGGGACAGCGAAAACAGCGCGAGAGGAGAGAGCCGGGAGATTTAAAAAGCGTCGGAGGAGAGAGCCGGGACAGCGAAAACAGCGCGAGAGGAGAGAACCGGGACAGTGAAAACAGCGCGGGAGGAGAGAGAGCCGGGACAGCGAAAACAGCGCGGGAGGAGAGAGAGCCGGGACAGCGAAAACAGCGCGAGAGGAGAGAGCCGGGAGAGCGAAAAAAGCGCGGGAGGAGAGAGCCGGGACAGCGAAAACAGCGCGACAGGAGAGAGCCGGGACAGCGAAAACAGCGCGAGAGGAGAGAGCCGGGAGATTTAAAAAGCGCGGGAGGAGAGAGCCGGGACAGCGAAAACAGCGCGAGAGGAGAGAACCGGGACAGTGAAAACAGCGCGAGAGGAGAGAGCCGGGAGATTTAAAAAGCGCGGGAGGAGAGAGCCGGGACAGCGAAAACAGCGCGAGAGGAGAGAGCCGGGAGATTTAAAAAGCGCGGGAGGAGAGAGCCGGGACAGCGAAAACAGCGCGAGAGGAGAGAACCGGGACAGTGAAAACAGCGCGGGAGGAGAGAGAGCCGGGACAGCGAAAACAGCGCGAGAGGAAAGAGCCGGGACAGCGAAAACAGCGCGGGAGGAGAGAGCCGGTACAGCGAAAACAGCGCGAGAGGAGAGACAACCGGGACAGTGAAAACAGCGCGGGAGGAGAGAGAGCCGGGACAGCGAAAACAGCGCGAGAGGAGAGAGCCGGGACAGTGAAAACAGCGCGGGAGGAGAGAGAGCCGGGACAGCGAAAACAGCGCGAGAGGAGAGAGCCGGGACAGTGAAAACAGCGCGAGAGGAGAGAGCCGGGACTGTGAAAACATCGCGGGAGGAGAGAGAGCCGGGACAGTGAAAACAGCGCGAGAGGAGAGAGCCGGGACAGCGAAAACAGAGCGAAAGGAGAGAGCCGGGAGATTGAAAACAGCGCGAGAGGAGAGAGCCGGGACATTGAAAACAGCGCGAGAGGAGAGAGCCGGGACAGTGAAAACAGCGCGAGAGGAGAGAGCCGGGACAGCGAAAACAGCGCGAGAGGAGAGAGCCGGGACATTGAAAACAGCGCGAGAGGAGAGAGCCGGGACAGTGAAAACAGCGCGAGAGGAGAGAGCCGGGACAGTGAAAACAGCGCGAGAGGAGAGAGCCGGGACAGCGAAAACAGCGCGAGAGGAGAGAGCCGGGACATTGAAAACAGCGCGAGAGGAGAGAGAGCCGGGACAGTGAAAACAGCGCGAGAGGAGAGAGCCGGGACAGTGAAAACAGCGCGAGAGGAGAGAGCCGGGACAGCGAAAACAGCGCGAGAGGAGAGAGCCGGGACATTGAAAACAGCGCGAGAGGAGAGAGCCGGGACAGTGAAAACAGCGCGAGAGGAGAGAGCCGGGACAGCGAAAACAGCGCGAGAGGAGAGAGCCGGGACAGTGAAAACAGCGCGAGAGGAGAGAGCCGGGAGATTTAAAAAGCGCGGGAGGAGAGAGCCGGGACAGCGAAAACAGCGCGAGAGGAGAGAGCCGGGAGATTTAAAAAGCGCGGGAGGAGAGAGCCGGGACAGTGAAAACAGCGCGAGAGGAGAGAGCCCGGACAGCGAAAACAGCGCGGGAGGAGAGAGCCGGGACAGTGAAAACAGCGCGAGAGGAGAGAGCCGGGACAGCGAAAACAGCGCGAGAGGAGAGAGCCGGGACAGTGAAAACAGCGCGGGAGGAGAGAGCCGGGACAGCGAAAACAGCGCGAGAGGAGAGAGCCGGGACAGTGAAAACAGCGCGGGAGGAGAGAGCCGGGACAGCGAAAACAGCGCGAGAGGAGAGAGCCGGGATAGTGAAAACAGCGCGGGAGGAGAGAGAGCCGGGACAGCGAAAACAGCGCGGGAGGAGAGAGAGCCGGGACAGCGAAAACAGCGCGGGAGGAGAGAGCCGGTACAGCCAAAACAGCGCGAGAGGAGAGAGCCGGGACAGTGCAAACAGCGCGAGAGGAGAGAGCCGGTACAGCGAAAACAGCGCGAGAGTAGAGAGCCGGGACAGCGAAAACAGCGCGAGAGGAGAGAGCCGGGAGATTTAAAAAGCGCGGGAGGAGAGAGCCGGGACAGCGAAAACAGCGCGGGAGGAGAGAGCCGGGACAGTGAAAACAGAGCGAGAGGAGAGAGCCGGGACAGCGAAAACAGCGCGGGAGGAGAGAGCCGGGACAACGAAAACAGCGCGGGAGGAGAGAGCCGGGACAGCGAAAACAGCGCGAGAGGAGAGAACCTTGACAGTGAAAACAGCGCGGGAGGAGAGAGAGCCGGGACAGCGAAAACAGCGCGGGAGGAGAGAGAGCCGGGACAGCGAAAACAGCGCGAGAGGAGAGAGCCGGGACAGCGAAAAAAGCGCGAGAGGAGAGAGCCGGGACAGCGAAAACAGCGCGAGAAGAGAGAGCCGGGAGATTTAAAAAGCGTCGGAGGAGAGAGCCGGGACAGCGAAAACAGCGCGAGAGGAGAGAACCGGGACAGTGAAAACAGCGCGGGAGGAGAGAGAGCCGGGACAGCGAAAACAGCGCGGGAGGAGAGAGAGCCGGGACAGCGAAAACAGCGCGAGAGGAGAGAGCTGGGACAGCGAAAAAAGCGCGGGAGGAGAGAGCCGGGACAGCGAAAACAACGCGACAGGAGAGAGCCGGGACTGCGAAAACAGCGCGAGAGGAGAGAGCCGGGAGATTTAAAAAGCGCGGGAGGAGAGAACCGGGACAGCGAAAACAGCGCGAGAGGAGAGAACCGGGACAGCGAAAACAGCGCGAGAGGAGAGAGCCGGGAGATTTAAAAAGCGCGGGAGGAGAGAGCCGGGACAGCGAAAACAGCGCGAGAGGAGAGAGCCGGGAGATTTAAAAAGCGCGGGAGGAGAGAGCCGGGACAGCGAAAACAGCGCGAGAGGAGAGAACCGGGACAGTGAAAACAGCGCGGGAGGAGAGAGAGCTGGGACAGCGAAAACAGCGCGAGAGGAAAGAGCCGGGACAGCGAAAACAGCGCGGGAGGAGAGAGCCGGTACAGCGAAAACAGCGCGAGAGGAGAGACAACCGGGACAGTGAAAACAGCGCGGGAGGAGAGAGAGCCGGGACAGCGAAAACAGCGCGAGAGGAGAGAGCCGGGACAGTGAAAACAGCGCGGGAGGAGAGAGAGCCGGGACAGCGAAAACAGCGCGAGAGGAGAGAGCCGGGACAGTGAAAACAGCGCGAGAGGAGAGAGCCGGGACAGTGAAAACATCGCGGGAGGAGAGAGAGCCGGGACAATGAAAACAGCGCGAGAGGAGAGAGCCGGGACAGCGAAAACAGAGCGAAAGGAGAGAGCCGGGAGATTGAAAACAGCGCGAGAGGAGAGAGCCGGGACATTGAAAACAGCGCGAGAGGAGAGAGCCGGGACAGTGAAAACAGCGCGAGAGGAGAGAGCCGGGACAGCGAAAACAGCGCGAGAGGAGAGAGCCGGGACATTGAAAACAGCGCGAGAGGAGAGAGCCGGGACAGTGAAAACAGCGCGAGAGGAGAGAGCCGGGACAGTGAAAACAGCGCGAGAGGAGAGAGCCGGGACAGCGAAAACAGCGCGAGAGGAGAGAGCCGGGACATTGAAAACAGCGCGAGAGGAGAGAGAGCCGGGACAGTGAAAACAGCGCGAGAGGAGAGAGCGGGGACAGTGAAAACAGCGCGAGAGGAGAGAGCTGGGACAGCAAAAACAGCGCGAGTGGAGAGAGCCGGGACATTGAAAACAGCGCGAGAGGAGAGAGCCGGGACAGTGAAAACAGCGCGAGAGGAGAGAGCCGGGACAGCGAAAACAGCGCGAGAGGAGAGAGCCGGGACAGTGAAAACAGAGCGAGAGGAGAGAGCCGGGAGATTTAAAAAGCGCGGGAGGAGAGAGCCGGGACAGCGAAAACAGCGCGAGAGGAGAGAGCCGGGAGATTTAAAAAGCGCGGGAGGAGAGAGCCGGGACAGTGAAAACAGCGCGAGAGGAGAGAGCCCGGACAGCGAAAACAGCGCGGGAGGAGAGAGCCGGGACAGTGAAAACAGCGCGAGAGGAGAGAGCCCGGACAGCGAAAACAGCGCGGGAGGAGAGAGCCGGGACAGCGAAAACAGCGCGAGAGGAGAGAGCCGGGACAGTGAAAACAAGGCGAGAGGAGAGAGCCGGGACAGTGAAAACAGCGCGGGAGGAGAGAGCCGGGACAGCGAAAACAGCGCGAGAGGAGAGAACCGGGACAGTGAAAACAGCGCGGGAGGAGAGAGCCGGGACAGCGAAAACAGCGCGGGAGGAGAGAGAGCCGGGACAGCGAAAACAGCGCGGGAGGAGAGAGCCGGGACAGCGAAAACAGCGCGAGAGGAGAGAGCCGGGACAGTGAAAACAGCGCGAGAGGAGAGAGCCGGGACAGTGAAAACAGCGCTGGAGGAGAGAGCCGGGACAGCGAAAACACCGCGAGAGGAGAGAACCGGGACAGTGAAAACAGCGCGGGAGGAGAGAGCCGGGACAGCGAAAACAGCGCGGGAGGAGAGAGAGCCGGGACAGCGAAAACAGCGCGGGAGGAGAGAGAGCCGGGACAGCGAAAACAGCGCGAGAGGAGAGAGCTGGGACAGTGAAAACAGCGCGAGACGACAGAGCCGGGACAGTGAAAACAGCGCGGGAGCTGAGTGAGCCGGGACAGTGAAAACAGCGCGAGAGGAGAGAGCCGGGACAGTGAAAACAGCGCGGGAGGAGAGAGCCGGGACAGTGAAAACAGCGCGAGAGGAGAGAGCCGGGAGATTTTAAAAGCGCGGGAGGAGAGAGCCGGGACAGCGAAAACAGCGCGAGAGGAGAGAACCGGGACAGTGAAAACAGCGCGGGAGGAGAGAGAGCCGGGACAGCGAAAACAGCGCGAGAGGAGAGAACCGGGACAGTGAAAACAGCGCGAGAGGAGAGAGTCGGGAGATTTAAAAAGCGCAGGAGGAGAGAGCCGGGACAGCGAAAACAGCGCGAGAGGAGAGAACCGGGACAGTGAAAACAGCGCGGGAGGAGAGAGAGCCGGGACAGCGAAAACAGCGTGAGAGGAGAGAGCCGGGACAGCGAAAACAGCGCGGGAGGAGAGAGCCGGTACAGCGAAAACAGCGCGAGAGGAGAGACAGCCGGGACAGTGAAAACAGCGCGGGAGGAGAGAGAGCCGGGACAGCGAAAACAGCGCGAGAGGAGAGAGCCGGGACAGTGAAAACAGCGCGAGAGGAGAGAGCCGGGACAGTGAAAACAGCGCGAGAGGAGAGAGCCGGGACAGTTAAAACATCGCGGGAGAAGAGAGAGCCGGAACAGTGAAAACAGCGCGAGAGGAGAGAGCCGGGACAGCGAAAACAGAGCGAAAGGAGAGAGCCGGGACATTGAAAACAGCGCGAGAGGTGAGAGCCGGGACATTGAAAACAGCGCGAGAGGAGAGAGCCGGGACAGTGAAAACAGCGCGAGAGGAGAGAGCCGGGACAGCGAAAACAGCGCGAGAGGAGAGAGCCGGGACATTGAAAACAGCGCGAGAGGAGAGAGCCGGGACAGTGAAAACAGCGCGAGAGGAGAGAGCCGGGACAGCGAAAACAGCGCGAGAGGAGAGAGCCGGGACAGCGAAAACAGCGCGAGAGGAGAGAGCCGGGACATTGAAAACAGCGCGAGAGGAGAGAGAGCCGGGACAGTGAAAACAGCGCGAGAGGAGAGAGCCGGGACAGTGAAAACAGCGCGAGAGGAGAGAGCCGGGACACCGAAAACAGCGCGAGAGGAGAGAGCCGGGACATTGAAAACAGCGCGAGAGGAGAGAGCCGGGACAGTGAAAACAGCGCGAGAGGAGAGAGCCGGGACAGTGAAAACAGCGCGAGAGGAGAGAGCCGGGACAGTGAAAACAGCGCGGGAGGAGAGAGAGCCGGGACAGCGAAAACAGCGTGAGAGGAGAGAGCCGGGACAGCGAATACAGCGCGGGATGAGAGAGAGCCGGGACAGTGAAAACAGCGCGAGAGGAGAGAACCGGGACAGTGAAAACAGCGCGGGAGGAGAGAGAGCCGGGACAGCGAAAACAGCGTGAGAGGAGAGAGCCGGGACAGCGAAAACAGCGCGGGAGGAGAGAGCCGGTACAGCGAAAACAGCGCGAGAGGAGAGACAGCCGGGACAGTGAAAACAGCGCGGGAGGAGAGAGAGCCGGGACAGTGAAAACAGCGCGGGAGGCGAGAGAGCCGGGACAGCGAAAACAGCGCGAGAGGAGAGAGCCGGGACAGTGAAAACAGCACAGGAGGAGAGAGAGCCGGGACAGCGAAAACAGCGCGAGAGGAGAGAGCCGGGATAGTGAAAACAGCGCGAGAGGAGAGAGCCGGGACAGTTAAAACATCGCGGGAGAAGAGAGAGCCGGAACAGTGAAAACAGCGCGAGAGGAGAGAGCCGGGACAGCGAAAACAGAGCGAAAGTAGAGAGCCGGGACATTGAAAACAGCGCGAGAGGAGAGAGCCGGGACATTGAAAACAGCGCGAGAGGAGAGAGCCGGGACAGTGAAAACAGCGCGAGAGGAGAGAGCCGGGACAGCGAAAACAGCGCGAGAGGAGAGAGCCGGGACATTGAAAACAGCGCGAGAGGAGAGAGCCGGGACAGTGAAAACAGCGCGAGAGGAGAGAGCCGGGACAGCGAAAACAGCGCGAGAGGAGAGAGCCGGGACAGCGAAAACAGCGCGAGAGGAGAGAGCCGGGACATTGAAAACAGCGCGAGAGGAGAGAGAGCCGGGACAGTGAAAACAGCGCGAGAGGAGAGAGCCGCGACAGTGAAAACAGCGCGAGAGGAGAGAGCCGGGACAGCGAAAACAGCGCGAGAGGAGAGAGCCGGGACATTGAAAACAGCGCGAGAGGAGAGAGCCGGGACAGTGAAAACAGCGCGAGAGGAGAGAGCCGGGACAGTGAAAACAGCGCGAGAGGAGAGAGCCGGGACAGTGAAAACAGCGCGAGAGGAGAGAGCCGGGAGATTTAAAAAGCGCGGGAGGAGAGAACCGGGACAGTGAAAACAGCGCGGGAGGAGAGAGCCGGGACAGCGAAAACAGCGCGGGAGGAGAGAGAGCCGGGACAGCGAAAACAGCGCGGGAGGAGAGAGCCGAGACAGCGAAAACAGCGCGAGAGGAGAGAGCCGGGACAGTGAAAACAGCGCGAGAGGAGAGAGCCGGGACAGTGAAAACAGCGCGGGAGGAGAGAGCCGGGACAGCGAAAACAGCGCGAGAGGAGAGAACCGGGACAGTGAAAACAGCGCGGGAGGAGAGAGCCGGGACAGCGAAAACAGCGCGGGAGGAGAGAGAGCCGGGACAGCGAAAACAGCGCGGGAGGAGAGGGAGCGGGGACAGCGAAAACAGCGCGAGAGGAGAGAGCCGGGACAGTGAAAACAGCGCGGGAGGAGAGAGCCGGGACAGTGAAAACAGCGCGAGAGGAGAGAGAGCCGGGACAGCGAAAACAGCGCGAGAGGAGAGAGCCGGGACAGCGAAAACAGAGCGAAAGTAGAGAGCCGGGACAGCGAAAACAGCGCGAGAGGAGAGAGCCGGGACAGTTAAAACATCGCGGGAGAAGAGAGAGCCGGAACAGTGAAAACAGCGCGAGAGGAGAGAGCCGGGACAGCGAAAACAGAGCGAAAGTAGAGAGCCGGGACAGCGAAAACAGCGCGAGAGGAGAGAGCCGGGACATTGAAAACAGCGCGAGAGGAGAGAG
The DNA here is from genome assembly GCF_047496885.1 of Scyliorhinus torazame. Taxonomy (NCBI): domain Eukaryota; kingdom Metazoa; phylum Chordata; class Chondrichthyes; order Carcharhiniformes; family Scyliorhinidae; genus Scyliorhinus; species Scyliorhinus torazame. Next base: position 45,707,020 of record NC_092729.1, read on the forward strand.
CCGGGACAGCGAAAACAGCGCGAGAGGAGAGAGCCGGGACATTGAAAACAGCGCGAGAGGAGAGAGCCGGGACAGCGAAAACAGCGCGAGAGGAGAGAGCCGGGACATTGAAAACAGCGCGAGAGGAGAGAGCCGGGACAGTGAAAACAGCGCGAGAGGAGAGAGCCGGGACAGCGAAAACAGCGCGAGAGGAGAGAGCCGGGACAGCGAAAACAGCGCGAGAGGAGAGAGCCGGGACATTGAAAACAGCGCGAGAGGAGAGAGAGCCGGGACAGTGAAAACAGCGCGAGAGGAGAGAGCCGGGACAGTGAAAACAGCGCGAGAGGAGAGAGCCGGGACAGCGAAAACAGCGCGAGAGGAGAGAGCCGGGACATTGAAAACAGCGCGAGAGGAGAGAGCCGGGACAGTGAAAACAGCGCGAGAGGAGAGAGCCGGGACAGTGAAAACAGCGCGAGAGGAGAGAGCCGGGACAGTGAAAACAGCGCGAGAGGAGAGAGCCGGGAGATTTAAAAAGCGCGGGAGGAGAGAACCGGGACAGTGAAAACAGCGCGGGAGTAGAGAGCCGGGACAGCGAAAACAGCGCGGGAGGAGAGAGAGCCGGGACAGCGAAAACAGCGCGGGAGGAGAGAGCCGAGACAGCGAAAACAGCGCGGGAGGAGAGAGCCGAGACAGCGAAAACAGCGCGAGAGGAGAGAGCCGGGACAGCGAAAACAGCGCGAGAGGAGAGAGCCGGGACAGTGAAAACAGCGCGAGAGGAGAGAGCCGGGACAGTGAAAACAGCGCGGGAGGAGAGAGCCGGGACAGCGAAAACAGCGCGAGAGGAGAGAACCGGGACAGTGAAAACAGCGCGGGAGCTGAGTGAGCCGGGACAGTGAAAACAGCGCGAAAGGAGAGAGCCGGGACAGTGAAAACAGCGCGGGAGGAGAGAGCCGGGACAGTGAAAACAGCGCGAGAGGAGAGAGCCGGGAGATTTAAAAAGCGCGGGAGGAGAGAGCCGGGACAGCGAAAACAGCGCGAGAGGAGAGAGCCGGGACAGTGAAAACAGCGCGGGAGGAGAGAGCCGGGACAGTGAAAACAGCGCGAGAGGAGAGAGCCCGGACAGCGAAAACAGCGCGGGAGGAGAGAGCCGGGAGGTTTAAAAAGCGCGGGAGGAGAGAGCCGGGACAGTGAAAACAGCGCGAGAGGAGAGAGCCCGGACAGCGAAAACAGCGCGGGAGGAGAGTGCCGGGAGAGTTAAAAAGCGCGGGATAGAGAGCCGGGACAGCGAAAACAGCGCGAGAGGAGAGAACCGGGACAGTGAAAACAGCGCGGGAGGAGAGAGAGCCGGGACAGTGAAAACAGCGCGAGAGGAGAGAGAGCCCGGACAGTGAAAACAGCGCGAGAGGAGAGAGCCGGGACAGCGAAAACAGCGCGGGAGGAGAGAGAGCCGGGACAGCGAAAACAGCGCGAGAGGAGAGAGCTGGGACAGTGAAAACAGCGCGAGAGGAGAGAGCCGGGAGATTTAAAAAGCGCGGGAGAAGAGAGCCGGGACAGCGAAAACAGCGCGACAGGAGAGAGCCGGGAGATTTAAAAAGCGCGGTAGGAGAGAGCCGGGACAGCGAAAACAGCGCGAGAGGAGAGAACCGGGACAGTGAAAACAGAGCGGGAGGAGAGAGCCGGGACAGCAAAAACAGCGCGGGAGGAGAGAGAGCCGGGACAGTGAAAACAGCGCGAGAGGAGAGAGCCGGGACAGCGAAAAAAGCGCGGGAGGAGAGAGCCTGGACAGTGAAAACAGCGCGGGAGGAGAGAGCCGGGACAGTGAAAACAGCGCGAGAGGAGAGAGCCGGGACAGCGAAAACAGCGCGAGAGGAGAGAGCCGGGACAGCGAAAACAGCGCGAGAGGAGAGAGCCGGGAGATTTAAAAAGCGCTGGAGGAGAGAGCCGGGACAGCGAAAACAGCGCGAGAGGAGAGAGAGCCGGGACAGCGAAAACAGCGCGGGAGGAGAGAGCCGGGACACCGAAAACAGCGCGAGAGGAGAGAGCCGGGACAGCGAAAACAGCGCGAGAGGAGAGAGCCGGGAGATTTAAAAAGCGCGGGAGGAGAGAGCCGGGACAGCGAAAACAGCGCGGGAGGAGAGAGAGCCGGGACAGCGAAAACAGCGCGGGAGGAGAGAGAGCCGGGACAGTGAAAACAGCGCGAGAGGAGAGAGCCGGGACAGTGAAAACAGCGCGGGAGGTGAGTGAGCCGGGACAGTGAAAACAGCGCGAGAGGAGAGAGCCGGGACAGTGAAAACAGCGCGGGAGGAGAGAGAGCCGGGACAGCGAAAACAGCGCGGGAGGAGAGAGAGCCGGGACAGCGAAAACAGCGCGAGAGGAGAGAGCCGGGACAGCGAAAACAGCGCGAGAGGAGAGAGCAGGGAGATTTAAAAAGCGCGGGAGGAGAGAGCCGGGACAGCGAAAACAGCGCGAGAGGAGAGAGCCTGGAGATTTAAAAAGCGCGGGAGGAGAGAGCCGGGACAGCGAAAACAGCGCGAGAGGAGAGAACCGGGACAGTGAAAACAGCGCGGGAGGAGAGAGCCGGGACAGCGAAAACAGCGCGGGAGGAGAGAGAGCCGGGACAGCGAAAACAGCGCGAGAGGAGAGAGCCGGGACAGCGAAAAAAGCGCGGGAGGAGAGAGCCGGGACAGTGAAAACAGCGCCGGTGGAGAGAGCCGGGACAGTGAAAACAGCGCGAGAGGAGAGAGCCCGGACAGCGAAAACAGCGCGGGAGGAGAGAGCCGGGATATTTAAAAAGCGCGGGAGGAGAGAGCCGGGACAGCGAAAACAGCGCGAGAGGAGAGAGCCGGGACAGTGAAAACAGCGCGAGAGGAGAGAGCCCGTACAGCGAAAACAGCGCGGGAGGAGAGAGCCGGAAGATTTAAAAAGCGCGGGAGGAGAGAGCCGGGACAGCGAAAACAGCGCGAGAGAGAGAACCGGGACAGTGAAAACAGCGCGGGCGGAGAGAGAGTCGGGACAGTGAAAACAGCGCGAGAGGAGAGAACCGGGACAGTGAAAACAGAGCGGGAGGAGAGAGCCGGGACAGCGAAAACAGCGCGGGAGGAGAGAGAGCCGGGACAGTGAAAACAGCGCGAGAGGAGAGAGCCGGGACAGCGAAAAAAGCGCGGGAGGAGAGAGCCTGGACAGTGAAAACAGCGCGGGAGGAGAGAGCCGGGACAGTGAAAACAGCGCGAGAGGAGAGAGCCGGGACAGCGAAAACAGCGCGAGAGGAGAGAGCCGGGACAGCGAAAACAGCGCGAGAGGAGAGAGCCGGGAGATTTAAAAAGCGCTGGAGGAGAGAGCCGGGACAGCGAAAACAGCGCGAGAGGAGAGAGAGCCGGGACAGCGAAAACAGCGCGGGAGGAGAGAGCCGGGACACCGAAAACAGCGCGAGAGGAGAGAGCCGGGACAGCGAAAACAGCGCGAGAGGAGAGAGCCGGGAGATTTAAAAAGCGCGGGAGGAGAGAGCCGGGACAGCGAAAACAGCGCGGGAGGAGAGAGAGCCGGGACAGCGAAAACAGCGCGGGAGGAGAGAGAGCCGGGACAGTGAAAACAGCGCGAGAGGAGAGAGCCGGGACAGTGAAAACAGCGCGGGAGGTGAGTGAGCCGGGACAGTGAAAACAGCGCGAGAGGAGAGAGCCGGGACAGTGAAAACAGCGCGGGAGGAGAGAGAGCCGGGACAGCGAAAACAGCGCGAGAGGAGAGAACCGGGACAGTGAAAACAGCGCGGGAGGAGAGAGAGCCGGGATAGCGAAAACAGCGCGAGAGGAGAGAGCCGGGACAGCGAAAACAGCGCGAGAGGAGAGAGCAGGGAGATTTAAAAAGCGCGGGAGGAGAGAGCCGGGACAGCGAAAACAGCGCGAGAGGAGAGAGCCGGGAGATTTAAAAAGCGCGGGAGGAGAGAGCCGGGACAGCGAAAACAGCGCGAGAGGAGAGAACCGGGACAGTGAAAACAGCGCGGGAGGAGAGAGCCGGGACAGCGAAAACAGCGCGGGAGGAGAGAGAGCCGGGACAGCGAAAACAGCGCGAGAGGAGAGAGCCGGGACAGCGAAAAAAGCGCGGGAGGAGAGAGCCGGGACAGTGAAAACAGCGCTGGAGGAGAGAGCCGGGACAGTGAAAACAGCGCGAGAGGAGAGAGCCCGTACAGCGAAAACAGCGCGGGAGGAGAGAGCCGGAAGATTTAAAAAGCGCGGGAGGAGAGAGCCGGGACAGCGAAAACAGCGCGAGAGAGAGAACCGGGACAGTGAAAACAGCGCGGGCGGAGAGAGAGTCGGGACAGTGAAAACAGCGCGAGAGGAGAGAGAGCCGGGACAGTGAAAACAGCGCGAGAGGAGAGAGCCGGGACAGCGAAAACAGCGCGGGAGGAGAGAGAGCTGGGACAGCGAAAACAGCGCGAGAGGAGAGAGCCGGGACAGCGAAAACAGCGCGAGAGGAGAGAGCCGGGAGATTTAAAAAGCGCGGGAGGAGAGAGCCGGGACAGCGAAAACAGCGCGAGAGGAGAGAGCCGGGAGATTTAAAAAGCGCGGGAGGAGAGAGCCGGGACAGCGAAAACAGCGCGAGAGGAGAGACCCGGGACAGTGAAAACAGCGCGGGAGGAGAGAGCCGGGACAGCGAAAACAGCGTGAGAGGAGAGAGCCGGGACAGCGAAAAAAGCGCGGGAGGAGAGAGCCGGGACAGCGAAAACAGCGCGAGAGGAGAGAGCCGGGACAGCGAAAAAAGCGCGGGAGGAGAGAGCCGGGACAGCGAAAACAGCGCGAGAGGAGAGAGCCGGGACAGCGAAAACAGCGCGAGAGGAGAGAGCCGGGAGATTTAAAAAGCGTGGGAGGAGAGAGCCGGGACAGCGAAAACAGCGCGAGAGGAGAGAGCCGGGACAGCGAAAACAGCGCGGGAGGAGAGAGCCGGGACAGCGAAAACAGCGCGAGAGGAGAGAGCCGGGAGATTTAAAAAGCGCGGGAGGAGAGAGCCGGGACAGCGAAAACAGCGCGGGAGGAGAGAGCCGGGACAGCGAAAACAGCGCGAGAGGAGAGAGCCGGGACAGCGAAAACAGCGCGAGAGGAGAGAGCCGGGAGATTTTAGAAGCGCGGGAGGAGAGAGCCGGGACAGCGAAAACAGCGCGGGAGGAGAGAGAGCCGGGACAGCGAAAACAGCGCGGGAGGAGAGAGAGCCGGGACAGTGAAAACAGCGCGAGAGGAGAGAGCCGGGACAGTGAAAACAGCGCGGGAGGTGAGTGAGCCGGGACAGTGAAAACAGCGCGAGAGGAGAGAGCCGGGACAGTGAAAACAGCGCGGGAGGAGAGAGAGCCGGGACAGCAAAAACAGCGCGAGAGGAGAGAACCGGGACAGCGAAAACAGCGCGAGAGGAGAGAGCCGGGAGATTTAAAAAGCGCGGGAGGAGAGAGCCGGGACAGCGAAAACAGCGCGAGAGGAGAGAGCCGGTAGATTTACAAAGCGCGGGAGGAGAGAGCCGGGACAGCGAAAACAGCGTGAGAGGAGAGAACCGGGACAGTGAAAACAGCGCGGGAGGAGAGAGCCGGGACAGCGAAAACAGCGCGGGAGGAGAGAGAGCCGGGACAGCGAAAACAGCGCGAGAGGAGAGAGCCCGGACAGTGAAAAAAGCGCGGAGGAGAGAGCCGGGACAGCGAAAACAGAGCGAGAGGAGAGAGCCGGGACAGCGAAAACAGCGCGAGAGGAGAGAGCCGGGAGATTTAAAAAGCGCGGGAGGAGAGAGCCGGGACAGCGAAAACAGCGCGAGAGGAGAGAGAGCCGGGACAGCGAAAACAGCGCGGGAGGAGAGAGCCGGGACAGCGAAAACAGCGCGAGAGGAGAGAGCCGGGACAGCGAAAACAGCGCGAGAGGAGAGAGCCGGGAGATTTAAAAAGCGCGGGAGGAGAGAGCCGGGACAGCGAAAACAGCGCGGGAGGAGAGAGAGCCGGGACAGCGAAAACAGCGCGAGAGGAGAGAGCCGGGACAGTGAAAACAGCGCGAGAGGAGAGAGCCGGTACAGCGAAAACAGCGCGAGAGGAGAGAGCCGGGAGATTTAAAAAGCGCGGGAGGAGAGAGCCGGGACAGCGAAAACAGCGCGGGAGGAGAGAGCCGGGACAGTGAAAACAGCGCGGGAGGAGAGAGAGCCGGGACAGCGAAAACAGCGCGGGAGGAGAGAGAGCCGGGACAGCGAAAACAGCGCGAGAGGAGAGAACCGGGACAGTGAAAACAGCGCGGGAGGAGAGAGAGCCGGGACAGTGAAAACAGCGCGGGAGGAGAGAGCCGGGTCAGCGAAAACAGCGCGGGAGGAGAGAGAGCCGGGACAGCGAAAACAGCGCGAGAGGAGAGAGCCGGGACAGCGAAAAAAGCGCGGGAGGAGAGAGCCGGGACAGCGAAAACAGCGCGAGAGGAGAGAGCCGGGACAGTGAAAACAGCGCGAGAGGAGAGAGCCGGGACAGCGAAAACAGCGCGAGAGGAGAGAGCCGGGAGATTTAAAAAGCGCGGGAGGAGAGAGCCGGGACAGCGAAAACAGCGCGAGAGGTGAGAACCGGGACAGTGAAAACAGCGCGGGAGGAGAGAGAGCCGGGACAGCGAAAACAGCGCGGGAGGAGAGAGAGCCGGGACAGCGAAAACAGCGCGAGAGGAGAGAGCCGGGACAGCGAAAAAAGCGCGGGAGGAGAGAGCCGGGACAGCGAAAACAGCGCGAGAGGAGAGAGCCGGGACAGCGAAAACAGCGCGAGAGGAGAGAGCCGGGAGATTTAAAAAGCGCGGGAGGAGAGAGCCGGGACAGCGAAAACAGCGCGAGAGGAGAGAACCGGGACAGTGAAAACAGCGCGGGAGGAGAGAGAGCCGGGACAGCGAAAACAGCGCGAGAGGAGAGAACCGGGACAGTGAAAACAGCGCGAGAGGAGAGAGCCGGGAGATTTAAAAAGCGCGGGAGGAGAGAGCCGGGACAGCGAAAACAGCGCGAGAGGTGAGAACCGGGACAGTGAAAACAGCGCGGGAGGAGAGAGAGCCGGGACAGCGAAAACAGCGCGAGAGGAGAGAGCCGGGACAGCGAAAACAGCGCGGGAGGAGAGAGCCGGGACAGCGAAAACAGCGCGAGAGGAGAGAGCCCGGACAGTGAAAAAAGCGCGGAGGAGAGAGCCGGGACAGCGAAAACAGAGCGAGAGGAGAGAGCCGGGACAGCGAAAACAGCGCGAGAGGAGAGAGCCGGGACAGCGAAAACAGCGCGAGAGGAGAGAGCAGGGAGATTTAAAAAGCGCGGGAGGAGAGAGCCGGGACAGCGAAAACAGCGCGAGAGGAGAGAGCCGGGAGATTTAAAAAGCGCGGGAGGAGAGAGCCGGGACAGCGAAAACAGCGCGAGAGGAGAGAACCGGGACAGTGAAAACAGCGCGGGAGGAGAGAGCCGGGACAGCGAAAACAGCGCGGGAGGAGAGAGAGCCGGGACAGCGAAAACAGCGCGAGAGGAGAGAGCCGGGACAGCGAAAAAAGCGCGGGAGGAGAGAGCCGGGACAGTGAAAACAGCGCCGGAGGAGAGAGCCGGGACAGTGAAAACAGCGCGAGAGGAGAGAGCCCGGACAGCGAAAACAGCGCGGGAGGAGAGAGCCGGGAGATATAAAAAGCGCGGGAGGAGAGAGCCGGGACAGCGAAAACAGCGCGAGAGGAGAGAGCCGGGACAGTGAAAACAGCGCGAGAGGAGAGAGCCCGTACAGCGAAAACAGCGCGGGAGGAGAGAGCCGGAAGATTTAAAAAGCGCGGGAGGAGAGAGCCGGGACAGCGAAAACAGCGCGAGAGAGAGAACCGGGACAGTGAAAACAGCACGGGCGGAGAGAGAGTCGGGACAGTGAAAACAGCGCGAGAGGAGAGAGAGCCGGGACAGTGAAAACAGCGCGAGAGGAGAGAGCCGGGACAGCGAAAACAGCGCGGGAGGAGAGAGAGCCGGGACAGCGAAAACAGCGCGAGAGGAGAGAGCCGGGACAGCGAAAACAGCGCGAGAGGAGAGAGCCGGGAGATTTAAAAAGCGCGGGAGGAGAGAGCCGGGACAGCGAAAACAGCGCGAGAGGAGAGAGCCGGGAGATTTAAAAAGCGCGGGAGGAGAGAGCCGGGACAGCGAAAACAGCGCGAGAGGAGAGACCCGGGACAGTGAAAACAGCGCGGGAGGAGAGAGCCGGGACAGCGAAAACAGCGTGAGAGGAGAGAGCCGGGACAGCGAAAAAAGCGCGGGAGGAGAGAGCCGGGACAGCGAAAACAGCGCGAGAGGAGAGAGCCGGGACAGCGAAAAAAGCGCGGGAGGAGAGAGCCGGGACAGCGAAAACAGCGCGAGAGGAGAGAGCCGGGACAGCGAAAACAGCGCGAGAGGAGAGAGCCGGGAGATTTAAAAAGCGCGGGAGGAGAGAGCCGGGACAGCGAAAACAGCGCGAGAGGAGAGAGCCGGGACAGCGAAAACAGCGCGGGAGGAGAGAGCCGGGACAGCGAAAACAGCGCGAGAGGAGAGAGCCGGGAGATTTAAAAAGCGCGGGAGGAGAGAGCCGGGACAGCGAAAACAGCGCGGGAGGAGAGAGCCGGGACAGCGAAAACAGCGCGAGAGGAGAGAGCCGGGACAGCGAAAACAGCGCGAGAGGAGAGAGCCGGGAGATTTTAAAAGCGCGGGAGGAGAGAGCCGGGACAGCGAAAACAGCGCGGGAGGAGAGAGAGCCGGGACAGCGAAAACAGCGCGGGAGGAGAGAGAGCCGGGACAGTGAAAACAGCGCGAGAGGAGAGAGCCGGGACAGTGAAAACAGCGCGGGAGGTGAGTGAGCCGGGACAGTGAAAACAGCGCGAGAGGAGAGAGCCGGGACAGTGAAAACAGCGCGGGAGGAGAGAGAGCCGGGACAGCAAAAACAGCGCGAGAGGAGAGAACCGGGACAGCGAAAACAGCGCGAGAGGAGAGAGCCGGGAGATTTAAAAAGCGCGGGAGGAGAGAGCCGGGACAGCGAAAACAGCGCGAGAGGAGAGAGCCGGTAGATTTAAAAAGCGCGGGAGGAGAGAGCCGGGACAGCGAAAACAGCGTGAGAGGAGAGAACCGGGACAGTGAAAACAGCGCGGGAGGAGAGAGCCGGGACAGCGAAAACAGCGCGGGAGGAGAGAGAGCCGGGACAGCGAAAACAGCGCGAGAGGAGAGAGCCCGGACAGTGAAAAAAGCGCGGAGGAGAGAGCCGGGACAGCGAAAACAGAGCGAGAGGAGAGAGCCGGGACAGCGAAAACAGCGCGAGAGGAGAGAGCCGGGAGATTTAAAAAGCGCGGGAGGAGAGAGCCGGGACAGCGAAAACAGCGCGAGAGGAGAGAGAGCCGGGACAGCGAAAACAGCGCGGGAGGAGAGAGCCGGGACAGCGAAAACAGCGCGAGAGGAGAGAGCCGGGACAGCGAAAACAGCGCGAGAGGAGAGAGCCGGGAGATTTAAAAAGCGCGGGAGGAGAGAGCCGGGACAGCGAAAACAGCGCGGGAGGAGAGAGAGCCGGGACAGCGAAAACAGCGCGAGAGGAGAGAGCCGGGACAGTGAAAACAGCACGAGAGGAGAGAGCCGGTACAGCGAAAACAGCGCGAGAGGAGAGAGCCGGGATATTTAAAAAGCGCGGGAGGAGAGAGCCGGGACAGCGAAAACAGCGCGGGAGGAGAGAGCCGGGACAGTGAAAACAGCGCGGGAGGAGAGAGAGCCGGGACAGCGAAAACAGCGCGGGAGGAGAGAGAGCCGGGACAGCGAAAACAGCGCGAGAGGAGAGAACCGGGACAGTGAAAACAGCGCGGGAGGAGAGAGAGCCGGGACAGTGAAAACAGCGCGGGAGGAGAGAGCCGGGTCAGCGAAAACAGCGCGGGAGGAGAGAGAGCCGGGACAGCGAAAACAGCGCGAGAGGAGAGAGCCGGGACAGCGAAAAAAGCGCGGGAGGAGAGAGCCGGGACAGCGAAAACAGCGCGAGAGGAGAGAGCCGGGACAGTGAAAACAGCGCGAGAGGAGAGAGCCGGGACAGCGAAAACAGCGCGAGAGGAGAGAGCCGGGAGATTTAAAAAGCGCGGGAGGAGAGAGCCGGGACAGCGAAAACAGCGCGAGAGGTGAGAACCGGGACAGTGAAAACAGCGCGGGAGGAGAGAGAGCCGGGACAGCGAAAACAGCGCGGGAGGAGAGAGAGCCGGGACAGCGAAAACAGCGCGAGAGGAGAGAGCCGGGACAGCGAAAAAAGCGCGGGAGGAGAGAGCCGGGACAGCGAAAACAGCGCGAGAGGAGAGAGCCGGGACAGCGAAAACAGCGCGAGAGGAGAGAGCCGGGAGATTTAAAAAGCGCGGGAGGAGAGAGCCGGGACAGCGAAAACAGCGCGAGAGGAGAGAACCGGGACAGTGAAAACAGCGCGGGAGGAGAGAGAGCCGGGACAGCGAAAACAGCGCGAGAGGAGAGAACCGGGACAGTGAAAACAGCGCGAGAGGAGAGAGCCGGGAGATTTAAAAAGCGCGGGAGGAGAGAGCCGGGACAGCGAAAACAGCGCGAGAGGTGAGAACCGGGACAGTGAAAACAGCGCGGGAGGAGAGAGAGCCGGGACAGCGAAAACAGCGCGAGAGGAGAGAGCCGGGACAGCGAAAACAGCGCGGGAGGAGAGAGCCGGGACAGCGAAAACAGCGCGAGAGGAGAGAGCCCGGACAGTGAAAAAAGCGCGGAGGAGAGAGCCGGGACAGCGAAAACAGAGCGAGAGGAGAGAGCCGGGACAGCGAAAACAGCGCGAGAGGAGAGAGCCGGGACAGCGAAAACAGCGCGAGAGGAGAGAGCAGGGAGATTTAAAAAGCGCGGGAGGAGAGAGCCGGGACAGCGAAAACAGCGCGAGAGGAGAGAGCCGGGAGATTTAAAAAGCGCGGGAGGAGAGAGCCGGGACAGCGAAAACAGCGCGAGAGGAGAGAACCGGGACAGTGAAAACAGCGCGGGAGGAGAGAGCCGGGACAGCGAAAACAGCGCGGGAGGAGAGAGAGCCGGGACAGCGAAAACAGCGCGAGAGGAGAGAGCCGGGACAGCGAAAAAAGCGCGGGAGGAGAGAGCCGGGACAGTGAAAACAGCGCCGGAGGAGAGAGCCGGGACAGTGAAAACAGCGCGAGAGGAGAGAGCCCGGACAGCGAAAACAGCGCGGGAGGAGAGAGCCGGGAGATATAAAAAGCGCGGGAGGAGAGAGCCGGGACAGCGAAAACAGCGCGAGAGGAGAGAGCCGGGACAGTGAAAACAGCGCGAGAGGAGAGAGCCCGTACAGCGAAAACAGCGCGGGAGGAGAGAGCCGGAAGATTTAAAAAGCGCGGGAGGAGAGAGCCGGGACAGCGAAAACAGCGCGAGAGAGAGAACCGGGACAGTGAAAACAGCACGGGCGGAGAGAGAGTCGGGACAGTGAAAACAGCGCGAGAGGAGAGAGAGCCGGGACAGTGAAAACAGCGCGAGAGGAGAGAGCCGGGACAGCGAAAACAGCGCGGGAGGAGAGAGAGCCGGGACAGCGAAAACAGCGCGAGAGGAGAGAGCCGGGACAGCGAAAACAGCGCGAGAGGAGAGAGCCGGGAGATTTAAAAAGCGCGGGAGGAGAGAGCCGGGACAGCGAAAACAGCGCGAGAGGAGAGAGCCGGGAGATTTAAAAAGCGCGGGAGGAGAGAGCCGGGACAGCGAAAACAGCGCGAGAGGAGAGACCCGGGACAGTGAAAACAGCGCGGGAGGAGAGAGCCGGGACAGCGAAAACAGCGTGAGAGGAGAGAGCCGGGACAGCGAAAAAAGCGCGGGAGGAGAGAGCCGGGACAGCGAAAACAGCGCGAGAGGAGAGAGCCGGGACAGCGAAAAAAGCGCGGGAGGAGAGAGCCGGGACAGCGAAAACAGCGCGAGAGGAGAGAGCCGGGACAGCGAAAACAGCGCGAGAGGAGAGAGCCGGGAGATTTAAAAAGCGCGGGAGGAGAGAGCCGGGACAGCGAAAACAGCGCGAGAGGAGAGAGCCGGGACAGCGAAAACAGCGCGGGAGGAGAGAGCCGGGACAGCGAAAACAGCGCGAGAGGAGAGAGCCGGGAGATTTAAAAAGCGCGGGAGGAGAGAGCCGGGACAGCGAAAACAGCGCGGGAGGAGAGAGCCGGGACAGCGAAAACAGCGCGAGAGGAGAGAGCCGGGACAGCGAAAACAGCGCGAGAGGAGAGAGCCGGGAGATTTTAAAAGCGCGGGAGGAGAGAGCCGGGACAGCGAAAACAGCGCGGGAGGAGAGAGAGCCGGGACAGCGAAAACAGCGCGGGAGGAGAGAGAGCCGGGACAGTGAAAACAGCGCGAGAGGAGAGAGCCGGGACAGTGAAAACAGCGCGGGAGGTGAGTGAGCCGGGACAGTGAAAACAGCGCGAGAGGAGAGAGCCGGGACAGTGAAAACAGCGCGGGAGGAGAGAGAGCCGGGACAGCAAAAACAGCGCGAGAGGAGAGAACCGGGACAGCGAAAACAGCGCGAGAGGAGAGAGCCGGGAGATTTAAAAAGCGCGGGAGGAGAGAGCCGGGACAGCGAAAACAGCGCGAGAGGAGAGAGCCGGTAGATTTAAAAAGCGCGGGAGGAGAGAGCCGGGACAGCGAAAACAGCGTGAGAGGAGAGAACCGGGACAGTGAAAACAGCGCGGGAGGAGAGAGCCGGGACAGCGAAAACAGCGCGGGAGGAGAGAGAGCCGGGACAGCGAAAACAGCGCGAGAGGAGAGAGCCCGGACAGTGAAAAAAGCGCGGAGGAGAGAGCCGGGACAGCGAAAACAGAGCGAGAGGAGAGAGCCGGGACAGCGAAAACAGCGCGAGAGGAGAGAGCCGGGAGATTTAAAAAGCGCGGGAGGAGAGAGCCGGGACAGCGAAAACAGCGCGAGAGGAGAGAGAGCCGGGACAGCGAAAACAGCGCGGGAGGAGAGAGCCGGGACAGCGAAAACAGCGCGAGAGGAGAGAGCCGGGACAGCGAAAACAGCGCGAGAGGAGAGAGCCGGGAGATTTAAAAAGCGCGGGAGGAGAGAGCCGGGACAGCGAAAACAGCGCGGGAGGAGAGAGAGCCGGGACAGCGAAAACAGCGCGAGAGGAGAGAGCCGGGACAGTGAAAACAGCACGAGAGGAGAGAGCCGGTACAGCGAAAACAGCGCGAGAGGAGAGAGCCGGGAGATTTAAAAAGCGCGGGAGGAGAGAGCCGGGACAGCGAAAACAGCGCGGGAGGAGAGAGCCGGGACAGTGAAAACAGCGCGGGAGGAGAGAGAGCCGGGACAGCGAAAACAGCGCGAGAGGAGAGAACCGGGACAGTGAAAACAGCGCGGGAGGAGAGAGAGCCGGGACAGTGAAAACAGCGCGGGAGGAGAGAGCCGGGTCAGCGAAAACAGCGCGGGAGGAGAGAGAGCCGGGACAGCGAAAACAGCGCGAGAGGAGAGAGCCGGGACAGCGAAAAAAGCGCGGGAGGAGAGAGCCGGGACAGCGAAAACAGCGCGAGAGGAGAGAGCCGGGACAGTGAAAACAGCGCGAGAGGAGAGAGCCGGGACAGCGAAAACAGCGCGAGAGGAGAGAGCCGGGAGATTTAAAAAGCGCGGGAGGAGAGAGCCGGGACAGCGAAAACAGCGCGAGAGGTGAGAACCGGGACAGTGAAAACAGCGCGGGAGGAGAGAGAGCCGGGACAGCGAAAACAGCGCGGGAGGAGAGAGAGCCGGGACAGCGAAAACAGCGCGAGAGGAGAGAGCCGGGACAGCGAAAAAAGCGCGGGAGGAGAGAGCCGGGACAGCGAAAACAGCGCGAGAGGAGAGAGCCGGGACAGCGAAAACAGCGCGAGAGGAGAGAGCCGGGAGATTTAAAAAGCGCGGGAGGAGAGAGCCGGGACAGCGAAAACAGCGCGAGAGGAGAGAACCGGGACAGTGAAAACAGCGCGGGAGGAGAGAGAGCCGGGACAGCGAAAACAGCGCGAGAGGAGAGAACCGGGACAGTGAAAACAGCGCGAGAGGAGAGAGCCGGGAGATTTAAAAAGCGCGGGAGGAGAGAGCCGGGACAGCGAAAACAGCGCGAGAGGTGAGAACCGGGACAGTGAAAACAGCGCGGGAGGAGAGAGAGCCGGGACAGCGAAAACAGCGCGAGAGGAGAGAGCCGGGACAGCGAAAACAGCGCGGGAGGAGAGAGCCGGGACAGCGAAAACAGCGCGAGAGGAGAGAGCCGGGACAGAGTAAACAGCGCGGGAGGAGAGAGAGCCGGGACAGCGAAAACAGCGCGAGAGGAGAGAGCCGGGAGATTTAAAAAGCGCGGGAGGAGAGAGCCGGGACAGTGCTGGGAGAGGTGAGTGCACAAAAGGTGTGGCAGGAATGCCTTTAGACATGGAATACTGATTGGAACAGAGTGCATCTGAGTTTAGGTGAGTGACTGAGTTCAGGTGAGTGGCTGTGTTTTTGTTGGTGTTCGGGTTTATCCTTGAGGTTATATTTTTAAAAATTGTTTTAATTATTATTTAAATTAATTAACTAATTGAATATGGCTGGACAGGTGATGTGCTGTTGCTGTATGATGATGGAACTGGTGGATCCCATTGAGACCGTCAGTGACCACATCTGCAGCAAGTGTTGGCTGCTCGAGGAACTTCGGCTCAGAATTGATGAGCTGGAGACCGAGCTGCACACACTGCGATACATCAGGGAGGGGGAACATTACCTGGACACTTTGTTTCAGGAGGCAGTCACACCCGGTAGAATAAGTACTGTTAATTCGGACAGTGGTCAGGGACAGAGTGGTGTGACTGCAAGGGAGGCAGGTAGGGGGATCCTTAGTTTAGGAGTCGAGGAGCCTCAGCCCTTGTCCTTGTCCAACAGGTATGAGGTACTTGCTCCCTGTGTGGATGAGGAAGAGGGCTGTAGGGAGCATGCGTTGACTGACCACTGCACCATGGTACAGGAAGTCATTCAAGAGGGGGGAGCAAAAAGGCAAGTGGTAGTTGTAGGGGATTCAATAATTAGGGGAATCGATGGCATCCTATGTAAGCCAGATCGAGAGTCCCGCATGGTATGTTGCCTGCCCGGTGCCAGGGTGAGGGACATCTCTGATCGGCTTGAAAGGATTTTGGAGAGGGAGGGGGAGGATCCAGTTGTTGTGGTCCATGTTGGGACTAACAATATAGGTAAGACTAGGAAAGAGGACCTGTTTGGGGATTATCAAACATTAGGGACTAAATTAAAGAACAGATCCTCCAGGGTTATAATCTCTGGATTACTACCCGAGCCACGTGCCAATTGTCATAGGGTTGAGAAAATTAAGGAAGTTAACACGTGGCTAAAGGAGTGGTGCGGGAAAGAGGGATTCCATTTCATGGGGCATTGACATCAGTACTGGGGCAGGAGGGACCTGTACCGTTGGGACAGTCTTCACCTGAACCATTCTGTGACCAGTGTTCTAGCAAATAGGATAAATAGGTTGGTCACAAGGACTTTAATCTAGCAAGTTGGGGGGGGGGGGGGAAGGGAAGTGTAAAGCAGTATAATGGTTAATGGAGATCAAGGCAGCAGGTTACGTGACAGGTTATTATGTAGAGATATGGGTTCAAAGACAAGGAAAATTAGGAGAAAGGGTAAGAGGAAAAATAATTTGCGAAAAGTTACTGATCAAGGTGTTAGGATTCATAACAAAGACATAAAAAACAGCATAAGTGTACTTTACCTGAATGCTCGTAGTATACGAAATAAGGTAAATGAGTTGATGGCACAAATCATCGTGAATGACTATGATTTAGTGGCCATTATTGAAACATGGTTAAAAGATGGTCACGACTGGGAGTTAAATATCCAAGGGTATCAGACTATACGAAAGGATAGAATGGACGGTAAGTGTGGTGGTGTAGCTTTGTTGTTTAAGGATGGCATCCGGGCAATAGTAAGGGATGATATTGGTGCTATGGAGGACAAGGCTGAATCAATTTGGGTGGAAATCAGGAATAGTAAGGCGAAAAGGTCACTGATAGGAGTAGTCTATAGTCCACCAAATAGCAACAGGATGGTAGGGCAGGCAATGAGCAAAGAAATAACGGATGCATGTAGATATGGTACAGCGGTTATCATGGGAGATTTTAATCTCTATATCGATTGGTTTAACCAGGTTGGTAAAGGCAGCCTTGAGGAGGAGTTTATAGAATGTGCCCGGGATAATTTCCTGGAACAGTACGTAATGGAACCTACAAGGGAACAAGCGGTCCTAGATCTTGTCCTGTGTAATGAGGCAGGATTGATTATTGATCTCATAGTTCGGGATCCTCTTGGAAGGAGCGACAACAATATGGTGGAA
The DNA here is from genome assembly GCF_047496885.1 of Scyliorhinus torazame. Taxonomy (NCBI): domain Eukaryota; kingdom Metazoa; phylum Chordata; class Chondrichthyes; order Carcharhiniformes; family Scyliorhinidae; genus Scyliorhinus; species Scyliorhinus torazame. The sequence continues at coordinate 45,723,302 of NC_092729.1, forward strand.
TTTAAAATACAGTTGGTTGATGACAAGGTAAAATCAAACAATGGTGTTTTGAGCTTAAACAAAATCGATTATAATGGGATGAGAGAAGAACTAGCTACGGTAGATTTGGAGCAAAGACTTCATGGTGAAGTAGTTGAGGAACAGTGGAGAACCTTCCGAGCGATCTTTCACAGTGTTCAGAAAAGGTTCACTCCGACAAAAAAGAAAGACGGTAGAAAGGGGAAAAATCGACCGTGGATATCTAAGGAGGTGAGGGAGAGTATCAACTTGAAGGAAAAAACATACAAAGTGGCAAAAATTAGTGGGAGCTAGAGGACTGGGAAGTCTTTAGGGGACAACAGAAAGCGACTAAAAAAGCTATAAAGAAGAGCAAGGTAGAGTATGAAAGTAAGCTGGGTCAGAACATAAAAGCAGATAGTAAAAGCTTCTACAAATATATAAGAGAAAAAAGAGCGGCTAAGGTAAATATTGGTCCTTTGGAAGATGAGAAGGGAGATTTAATATTAGGAGACGGGGAAATGGCTGAGGAGCTGAACAAGTTTTTTGGGTCAGTCTTCACATTGGAGGACATAAATAACATGCCAGTGACTGATGGAAATAAAGATATGATAGGTGAGGACCTTGAGATGATTGTAATCACTAAGGAGGCAGTATTAAGATCATAAGACATAGGAGCGGAAGTAAGGCCATTCGGCCCATCGAGTCCACTCCACCATTCAATCATGGCTGATTTCAACTGCATTTACCCACTATCTCTCCATAGCCCTTAATTCCTCGAGAAATAAAGAATTTATCAACTTCTGTCTTAAAGACACTCAACGTCCCGGCCTCCACCGCCCTCTGTGGCAATGAATTCCACAGACCCACCACTGTTCTACTGTCTTTCCCACTAGGCTCTGCTCCCAGTCGATTTTCGAAAGTAAAAGGGTAGTTAGTATGGGAGAATTTAACTTTCCAAATATTGACTGGAAAAGATATAGTTCGAGTACATTAGGTGGGTCGTTTTTTGTACAATGTGTGCAGGAGGGTTTCCTGACACAATATGTTGACAGGCCAACAAGAGGAGAGGCCACATTGGATTTGATTTTGGGTAATGAACCAGGCCAGGTGTTAGATTTGGAGGTAGGTGAGCACTTTGGGGACAGTGACCACAATTCGGTGATGTTTACGTCAGTGATGGAAAGGGATACATATACCCCGCAGGGCGTGAGATATAGCTGGGGTAAGGGCAATTATAATGCCATTAGACGTGACTTGGGGGGGATAGGTTGGAGAAGTAGGCTGCAAGTGTTGGGCACACTGGATATGTGGAGCTTGTTTAAGGAACAGCTACTGCGTGTTCTTGATAAGTACGTACCGGTCAGGCAGGGAGGAAGGCGTCGAGCGAGGGAACCGTGGTTTACCAAAGAAGTGGAATCTCTTGGTAAGAGGACGAAGGAGGCCTATGTGAAGAGATTGCTGGGCCTTTGGCTTTGATTTTTATGTCACCATTGGCTACAGGAGTAGTGCCAGAGGACTGGAGGATAGCAAATGTGGTCCCTTTGTTCAAGAAGGGGAGTAGAGACAATACCGGCAACTATAGACCGGTGAGCCTCACGTCTGTTGTGGGTAAAGTCTTGGAGGGGATTATAAGAGGCAAGATTTATAATCATCTAGATAGGAATAATATGATTAGGGATAGTCAGCATGGCTTTGTGAAGGGTAGGTCATGCCACACAAACCTTATCGAGTTCTTTGAGAAGGTGACTGAACAGGTAGACGAGGGTAGAGCAGTTGATGTGGTGTATATGGATTTCAGTAAAGCGTTTGATAAGGTTCCCCACGGTAGGCTATTGCAGAAAATACGGAGGCTGGGGATTGAGGGTGATTTAGAGATGTGGATCAGAAATTGGCTAGCTGAAAGAAGACAGAGGGTGGTGGTTGATGGGAAATGTTCAGAACGGAGTTCAGTTACAAGTGGCGTACCACAAGGATCTGTTCTGGGGCCGTTGCTGTTTGTCATTTTTATCAATGACCTAGAGGAGGGCGCAGAAGGGTGGGTGAGTAAATTTGCAGACAACACTAAAGTCGGTGGTGTTGTCAACAGTGCGGAAGGATGTAGCAGGTTACAGAGGGACATAGATAAGCTGCAGAGCTCGGCTGAGAGGTGGCAAATGGAGTTTAATGTAGAGAAGTGTGAGGTGATTCACTTTGGAAGGAATAACAGGAATGCAGAATATTTGGCTCATGGTAAAGTTCTTGGAAGTGTGGATGAGCAGAGGGATCTAGGTGTCCATGTACATAGATCCCTGAAAGTTGCCACCCAGGTTGATAGGGTTGTGCAGAAGGCCTATGGAGTGTTGGCCTTTATTGGGAGAGGGATTGAGTTCCGGAGTCATGAGGTCATGTTGCAGCTGTACAAAACTCTGGTACGGCCGCATTTGGAGTATTGCGTACAGTTCTGGTCACCTCATTATAGGAAGGACGTGGAAGCTTTGGAGCGGGTGCAGAGGAGATTTACCAGGATGTTGCCTGGTTATGGAGGGAAAATCTTATGAGGAATGGCTGATGGACTTGAGGTTGTTTTCGTTAGAGAGAAGAAGGTTAAGAGGAGACTTAATAGAGGCATACAAAATGATCAGGGGGTTAGATAGGGTGGACAGTGAGAGCCTTCTCCCGCGGATGGAAATGGCTAGCACGAGGGGACATAGCCTCAAACTGAGGGGTAATAGATATAGGGCAGAGGTCAGAGGTAGGTGCTTTACGCAAAGAGTGGTGAGGCCGTGGAATGCCCTACCTGCAACAGTAGTGAACTCGCCAACATTGAGGGCATTTAAAAGTTTATTGGATAAACATATGGATGATAATGGCACAGTGTAGGTTCGATGGCTTTTGTTTTTTGACTTCCCATGTCGGTGCAACATCGTGGGCCGAAGGGCCTGTACTGCGCTGTATGATATGATGGAATTCCAGCCGAACTCATCAACAGTGGAATTCCAGAATTACTGCGGAATTTCAATTCACATTGGTGTCGCTGCTGGGAGGAAAGATTGATGATTCAAGATGTCAGTGATGTAAAAATGGTTACTGTGTACAAAAAAAAGCAGATGGCACCGACTGGAATAATTACATAGACATCTAATGGTCAGCTGAGACATGGTGGGCCGAAGGGCCTGTTTCTGTGCCCCGTGACTCTGTAATTCTCTCCATGACTCTATCTCCTTGTTCGTTATTGTGGGGCAGGTCTTTGCTCGGTTAATCTGACCAGATGGCCTATCCTGATATCACACATCTACCCTGAGTCTAAGTGCAGACTCAGAGTTGGCAGATGGATAGTTACATAGATGCGCAGAAGAAAGGAGCAGGAGGAGGCCTTCTGGCTCGTCGAGCCAGCTCCACCATTCATCTCGATCATCGCAGATCATCTAACTCACTAGCCCAATCCTGCTTTCTCCCCATAACCTTTGAGCCCATTCGCCCCAAGTGCTATATCTAGCCACCTTTTGAATATATTCAATGGCCAAAACTTCACACAATATTTTAGGTGTGGCCTCACCAAGGCCCTATATTACTGCAACAACTGATCCCTGTTCCTGTACTCGAAACCTCTTGCAACGAAGGCCAACACACCAGTTGCCTTCTTTACCGGCTACTGCACCTGCATGCTTATGCAACTTGTGCACAAGGACGCCCAGGTTCCTCTGCTCACTGCACTCTCCCAATTGACAAAAATTCAGGTCGGAATCTGCCTTCCTGTTTTTGCTTCCAAAGTGAATAAGCTCACATTTATGCAAATTATACTGCATCTTTCATTGATTTGCTCACGCCCCCGACCTGTCCAGATCATGCTCTAGGATCCCTGCATCCTCGCCACAATTCACCTTCCCACCTAACTTGGTATCATCTGCAAACTTTGAGATGTTAGATTTTGTTCCCTCATCCAAAGCATTAATAAGTTTTGTGAATAGCTGGGGTCCAATCACCAATCCCTGTGGCACACTACTAGTTCGCGCCTGCCAATTTGAAATGACCCATTAATTCCGACTCTTTGTTTCCTCTCTGCCAACCAGTTTTCCATCCATCTTCAAAGACTTTCCAAAATCCCATGTGCTTTAATCCAGCACAATAATCTGACGTCGGGTTTTGTCAAACGTCTTCTGAAAGCGCAAATATACCACATCGACTGGCACATTGACTTGTGAACTGTCGTCGTTACATCTTTAAAGAATTCCAACAGATTTATCAAGCATGATTTCCCCTTCATAAATCCATGCTGACTCTGACTGATCCTGCCACTGCTTTCTAAATGTTCCGCTATAAAGTCCTTGCGAACGGATTCAAGAAGTTATCCCACTACCGATGTTAGGAACATAGAACATAGAAAATACAGCACATAACAGGACCTTCGGCCCACGATGTTGTGCCGAACCTTTGTCCTAGATTAATCATAGATTATCATTGAATTTGCAGTGCAGAAGGAGGCCATTCGGCCCTTTGAGTCTGCACCGGCTCTTGGAAAGAGCACCCTACCCAAACTCAACACCTCCACCAACACAAAGGGCGATTTTGGACACGAAGGGCAATTTTTCATGGCCAATCCACCTAACCTGCACATCTTTGGACTGTGGGAGGAAACCGGAGCACCCGGAGGAAACCCACGCAGACACGGGGAGGACGTGCAGACTCCGCACAGACAGTGACCCAAGCCGGAATCGAACCTGGGACCCTGGAGCTGTGAAGCAATTGTGCTATCCACAATGCTACCGTGCTGCCCTTGAGAACAAATTAATCTACACTATATCATTTAACCGTAATCCATGTACCTATCCAATAGCTGCTTGAAGGTCCCTAATGTTTCCGACTCAACTACTTCCACAGGCAGTGCATTCCATGCCCCCACTACTCTCTGGGTAAAGAACCTACCTCTGATATCCCTCCTATATCTTCCACCTTTCACCTTAAATTTATGTCCCCTTGTAATGGTTTGTTCCACACAGGGAAAAAGTCTCTGACTGTCTACTCTATCTATTCCCCTGATCATCTTATAAACCTCTATCAAGTCGCCCCTCATCCTTCTCCGTTCTAATGAGAAAAGGCCTAGCACCCTCAACCTTTCCTCGTAAGACCTACTCTCCATTCCAGGCAACATCCTGGGAAATCCTCTTTGCACCTTTTCCAAAGCTTCCACATCCTTCCTAAAATGAGGCGACCAGAACTGTACACAGTACTGCAAATGTGGCCTTACCAAAGTTTTGTACAGCTGCATCATCACCTCACGGCTCTTAAATTCAATCCCTCTGTTAATGAACGCGAGCACACCATAGGCCTTCTTCACAGCTCTATCCACTTGAGTGGCAACATTCAAAGATGTATGAACATAGACCCCAAGATCTCTCTGCTCCTCCACATTGCCAAGAACTCTACCGTTAACCCTGTGTTCCGCATTCATATTTGTCCTTCCAAAATGGACAACCTCACACTTTTCAGGGTTAAACTCCATCTGCCACTTCTCAGCCCAGCTCTGCATCCTATCTATGTCTCTTTGCAGCCGACAACAGCCCTCCTTACTATCCACAACTCCACCAATCTTCGTATCGTCTGCAAATTTACTGACCCACCCTTCAACTCCCTCATCCAAGTCATTAATGAAAATCACAAACAGCAGAGGACCCAGAACTGATCCCTGCGGTACGCCACTGGTAACTGGGATCCAGGCTGAATATTTGCCATCCACCACCACTCTCTGACTTCTATCGGTTAGCCAGTTCGTTATCCAACTGGCCAAATTTCCCACTATCCCATGCCTCCTTACTTTCTGCATAAGCCTACCATGGGGAACTTTATCAAATGCCTTACTAAAATCCATGTACACTACATCCACTGCTTTACCTTCATCCACATGCTTGGTCACCTCCTCAAAGAATTCAATAAGATTTGTAAGGCAAGACCTACCCCTCACAAATCCGTGCTGACTATCCCTAATCAAGCAGTGTCTTTCCAGATGCTCAGAAATCCTATCCTTCAGTACCCTTTCCATTACTTTGCCTACCACCGAAGTAAGACTAACTGGCCTGTAATTCCCAGGGTTATCCCTAGTCCCTTTTTTGAACAGGGGCACGACATTAGCCACTCTCCAATCCCCTGGTACCACCCCTGTTGACAGTGAGGACGAAAAGATCATTGCCAACGGCTCTGCAATTTCATCTCTTGCTTCCCATAGAATCCTTGGATATATCCCGTCAGGCCCGGGGGACTTGTCTATCCTCAGGTTTTTCAAAATGCCCAACACATCTTCCTTCCTAACAAGTATTTCCTCGAGCTTACCAATCTGTTTCACACTGTCCTCTCCAACAATATCGCCCCTCTCATTTGTAAATACAGAAGAAAAGTACTCGTTGAAGACCTCTCCTATATCTTCAGACTCAATACACAATCTCCCGCTACTGTCCTTGATCGGACCTACCCTCGCTCTAGTCATTCTCACATTTCTCACATATGTGTAAAAGGCCTTGGGGTTTTCCTTGATCCTACCCGCCAAAGATTGTTCATGCCCTCTCTTCGCTCTCCTAATCCCTTTCTTCAGTTCCCTCCTGGCTATCTTGTATCCCTCCAATGCCCTGTCTGAACCTTGTTTCCTCAGCCTTACATAAGTCACCTTTTTCCTCTTAACAAGACATTCAACCTCTCTTGTCAACCATGGTTCCCTCACTCGACCATCTCTTCCCTGCCTGACAGGGACATACATATCAAGGACACGTAGCACCTGTTCCTTGAACAAGTTCCACATTTCACTTGTGTCCTTCCCTGCCAGCCTATGTTCCCAACTTATGCACTTCAATTCTTGTCTGACAACATCCTATTTACCCTTCCCCCAATTGTAAACCTTGCCCTGTTGCACGTACATATCCCTCTCCATTACTAAAGTGAAAGTCACAGAATTGTGGTCACTATCTCCAAAATGCTCCCCCACTAACAAATCTATCACTTGCCCTGGCTCATTACCCAGTACTAAATCCAATATTGCCCCTCCTCTGGTCGGACAATCTACATACTGCGTTAGAAAAGCTTCCTGGACACACTGCACAAACACCACCCCATCCAAACTATTTGATCTAAAGAGTTTCCACTCAATATTTGGGAAGTTAAAGTCGCCCATGACAAATACCTATGACTTCTGTACCTTTCCCAAATCTGTTTCCCAATCTGTTCCTCCACATCTCTGCTACTATTGGGGGGCCTATAGAAAACTCCTAACAAGGTGACTGCTCCTTTCCTATTTCTGACTTCAACCCATACTACCTCAGTAGGCTGATACTCCTCGAACTGCCTTTCTGCAGCTGTTATACTATCTCTAATTAATAATGCCACCCCCCCACCTCTTTTACCACCCTCCCTAATCTTATTGAAACATCTATAACCAGGGACCTCCAACAACCATTTCTGCCCCTCTTCTATCCAAGTTTCCGTGATGGCCACCACATCGTAGTCCCAAGTACCGATCCATGCCTTAAGTTTACCCACCTTATTCCTGATGCTTCTTGCGTTGAAGTATACACACTTGAACCCCTCTCCGTGCCTGCAAGTACTCTCCTTTGTCAGTGTTCCCTTCCCCACTGCCTCATTACACGCTTTGGCGTCCTGAATATCGGCTACCTTAGTTGCTGGACAACAAATCCGGTTCCCATTCCCCTGCCAAATTAGTTTAAACCCTCCCGAAGAGTACTAGAAAACCTCCCTCCCAGGATATTGGTGCCCCTCTGGTTCAGATGCAACCCATCCTGCTTGTACAGGTCCCACCTTCCCCAGAATGCGCTTCAATTATCCAAATACCTGAAGCCCTCCCTCCTACACCATTCCTGCAGCCACGTGTTCAACTGCACTCTCTCCCTATTCCTAGCCTCGCTATCACGTGGCACCGGCAACAAACCAGAGATGACAACTCTGTCTGTCCTGGCTTTTAACTTCCAGCCTAACTCCCTAAACTCATTTATTACCTCCACACCCCTTTTCCTACCTATGTCGTTGGTACCAATGTGCACCACGACTTCTGGCTGCTCCCCCTCCCCCTTAAGGATCCTGAAGACACGATCCGAGACATCCCTGGCCCTGGCACCCGGGAGGCAACATACCTTCCGGGAGTCTCGCTCGCGACCACAGAATCTCCTATCTATTCCCCTAACCATTGAATCTCCTACAACTATTGTTTTTCTATTCTCCCCCCTTCCCTTCTGAGGCCCAGAGCCAGACTCAGTGCCAGAGGCCTGGCCGCTAGGGCCTTCCCCCGGTAGGTCATCCCCCCCAACAGCATCCAAAACGGTATACTTGTTTTGAAGGGGAACGGCCACGAGGGATCCCTGCACTTTCTGCCTGTTTGTTTTTTTCCCCCTGACTGTAACCCAGCTATTCTTGTCCTGTACCTTGGGTGTGGTTACCTCCTAGTAACTCTTCTCAATCACCCCCTCTGCCTCCCGGATGATCCGAAGTTCATCCAGCTTCAGCTCCAGTTCCCTAACACGGTCTTTGAGGAGCTGAAGTTGGGTGCACTTCCCGCAGGTATAGTCAGTGGGGACACCGGTGGTATCCCTCACCACCCACATCCTACAGGAGGAGCATGTAACTGGCCTAGCCTCCATCCCCTCTTACCTGACAGAATATAGCTGCCCTGTGGACTAACTAGATCTCCGCCCTCCGACCCTGCTCCCAGTCAGCTACACTTTCTGTAAACTAAATTATTGGCCTATTTCCATGTTTTTTCTCCACATCATTTTTTGAATATTGGGCTGACGTGAGCTACTCTCCAATCTGCTGGGAGAGATCAAGACTCTATTGAATCCCGGAAGGTGACCTCCAATGCATTCAGCATTTACAGAGCCACCTCCGTAAGCACTCTGGGATGCATATTATCAGACCTTGGGATTGATCCACCTTCAATACCATCAATTTTCACAGCACCATTTCTCTACTAATATTGATCTCCCTCAGTTCTTCACTCTCACTAAACCTTTCATTTTCCAACTTTTCCAGCTTCTGATCTGTGTCCTCTTGTGTGAAGACAGAACCAAAGTATGTATTCAATTGCTCAGCCATGTATTTGGCCCTTATTATACATTCCGCTGATTCTGTCTGTAGAGGGCCGACACTTGTCTTTACGAATCTTTTTCTCTTCAAGTATCTATAGAAACTCTTAGATATGTTCCCTGCAAGTTTACTTTTTTACTGTATTTTCCCCTTCTTAATCAATTCTTTGATCCTTCTTTGCTGATTTCTAAACTGTTCCCAATCCTCAGACCTATTATTTTACTTGGCCAATCTATATGCTTCTTCCTAGGATCGGAAACGCTTTCTAATTTCCAATGTGAGCCATGGATTGGCCCTCGAACGCATTTCGCTTTTGTGCCAGGCAGGAGTAAACAGTTGCTGCAGTTTCTCCATGCTTCCCTTGAATGTTTTCCGTTGTCTATCCACTGTAATCCCTTTGAGGAACTCTACCCAATCTATCAAGGCCTACTCAGGCCTCATAAGGTCATTGTTCCGTTTATTAAGATTCAGAACTCTAGTCTCCGAATCGACTACTTCACTATCCATCTTGATAAATGTTTTTATCATGTTATCGTCGCTCATCCCCAAGGGGTCTCAGACAGCCAGATTAGCAATGACTCCCTTCTCGTTACACTGCACTTAGTCGAAGATGGCCTGCTCACTAGGTGGTTCCTTCACATATTGGTCAAGGAAACCATCCCATATACACTCCCGGAATTTCTCGTCAGCGGCATTGCGGCTAATTTGATTTGCCCAGTCTATGTGCAGATGAAAATCGCCCATGATTACTGATCTTTCCTGATTACATGCATCTCTAATTTCGTGTTTTATGCCATTCCTAACATCACCACTGCAGTTTGGGCGTCTATATAGACACCCACTGATGTTATTTGCCCCTTGGCATTTCTCAACTCCACCCATGTAGACACCAAATCGTCAGAGCTAATATCCTTTCTCCCTATTGTGTCAATTTCCTCTTTAAAGATCAGTGCCACGTCATCATGTTTTATTATGCCTGTCCTTTCTAAATACTGAATACCCTGGGACTTTCAGTTCCCATCCCTGCTCACCCGACAGCCATGTGCCGATATGGTTTTCTCACGTCGACAGTTACAGGGGAATTCCCGTCATAAGCACAGAGCTCTCCACATTGTGTCCATTGACCTCGCCAAAGCCTTCGACTTTGTTAGCAGAGACAGACTTTTTAAACTCCTGCGGGAAAAAGTCTTCCGCCTGGACACTTGGCGTCAGTTCTTCTTTCCACAGGAACTTACAAAATTTCGCCAGTGACAATGCAGCATCGCCGGAGACTTCCACCACCAGCAACGGGGTAAGTCAGGGCTGTGACTTGGTGCTCACTCTCCGTCACATATTGTTCTACATGCTGCTATTGTACACGTTTGACAAGTCAAATGACGTTATCCACCCATATGACAGAGCTGACAACAATCGATTCAACCTAGGAACACTGCACAGCAAGATCAAAGTGTGTCACGTCCCTGTTAATGAGTTTCTGTTGGCTGATGACACTGCACTGACATTACATACTGAAATTTACTTACGATACATGTAAATCGAATCAGCTGGGACGGCAGGGAGTAAGGATTGACAGTCTGATAGACTGTAAATAAGGCTGAAAATTGATCCTGATTGGAGATGACACTTAGGAATGCATCACTTTCTGAGAAGTGTGATTGGAACAAGAAGTCACGAAGTTTGAGAAAAAAGCACAGGACAATAAGGAATTTCTTGGAGACAGAAATGAGAGCCTGTGTGTGTGTGTGTGTGTGTGTGTTGTACTTAAACCTCACTACTATTCTTAGAATTATTAGGTTTCCCCTTTACGGAACAAGGGTCAAGAGATTCTAAATGGTGGACAGGGATTCACACTCCCCGACTCCGACACAGACGTAAGCGGGTGCTTTTCAGGTTAAACTATTGTTTCAAATTATTCCCCGGGATAACCCGTATCTTTGTAGAAGAATATTATCTACTTACCACCTAATAGCCTCGATCCTGGGTCCCGCGTTGCTAGATATGTAAAGTAGACTTTTGTACTAAACCACTGTTTCAGGTTTAAACTTTAAGCTATTTTATTCTTTCTTTTATAAGATAAAATCACTGTCTTTACAGAAAAGTAAGAAGATCTTGCTTCTGGATTCTCCTGGTTGGTTGATCAGACATTCCAGGGCCTCCTCGACAATCTCTCCTTTATCTGTTGGTCTCCTCCCGGTTGTTCTACTGATCTGCTCGGCTTTCGTCTCCTGTCAGTCGCATGTACCGAAATCACCCTGCAGGTTGATCGTGAGTGCCTGGCTGGGGGCGATCTAGGATATATATCAGCTTTAAAGCAGCTTTGCTGATTACATGACATTATTCTAAAGTATTTTCTTCTGCTCCTGATCGCAATACTTTTCTGTCCATGTGATTCCACATCAAGTTCTCATAATATCATGAGAGGGCCTTCGTGTAAACCTGACCTTGGTCTGCCAGCTTACTGGAAGGGAGGTTTCCTTGTTAATTATTCGGGGGCATTCCAGCTTTTCATTCCCTTATCTTTTGAAAGTATTGTATTTTCTTGTATTCATAAATGTTTCAAATTATTCAAAATTAAGATTCTGACAATTCCAATCAATTGCTTGCTAAACTAATTCACTTCTATTAAAGGATTTAAAACTCATTCTCTTTACTTAACTTAACACTTATTATTTTATAAGAATTTCTTGAACTAAAGATATTAATTTGCAGCATGAACTGCTTCCTTATCTCAAGGCGTGTGTGATTATGGCAGTCTGCTTTCTAAAGAACCGTTGTCTGCAGTTAACCCTTCGAGTGCCTTCTACTATTTCATTTTAGCATTTCATTACATTTACTTTTATGGGATCTTTTCTGTTACTTTGCTTTTTCTCATGTTTCTTGGGTTTTTTTTCCATCTGACCTTCATGTTTCAAATTACATTTTTGCATTTTTCTGAACACCCCCTCTTGGCATTTGAAACATGACCCTATTCTTCTTTAATTCTCTTCCCCCTGAATCATTGCTTACTGTCTTACATCCCAGATCATTATTGTCCATATTTTCATGTCCTGTTTAAAAACGGCGTTCAAATTAATCCATTGCTCTTGCCAGTGTCGACAGACATATTATCCTTAATTCAATCACAGTTAACCATACTGGTGGTTGTCCAGAAAGGTAACACAATAGCTAATCCCGTGTGTCCTAACACCTCCAAAGCATTTTACCATCTAGGGGTGGCAGCACCGTAGACACTTTCTCCTGTCCCTTAGAAACAGCACTCCACTCAGTCCATCAGTAACCAAAAAGGTATTTTGTCTATCACTGGCAGTCTAGTGTCCAATTCTCTCTCCATCCAAATTGCTCTCCGTATTTCATTCGTATCGTGAATCACTGTATCATCCACTTTTTCCCTTGCCTCATTACTTTAAAAGGTTCTACCACTCTTGCTTCTGGCCCTAACTTTCTCTCATTGACTTCTAACATCATTCTGAACCAATTACGTCTGACACCCTTTGGAGTACATGAGATTATAATTTTTTGCCATGTTTCCTTCAGATCCCTTTTTTCCGTTAACAGTTCCCTTATAATATGTAACGTATAGTTGCCATTAAAACATTTGTACATGACGAGCGGAGAGCGGTTACAACCCCGCCTCTATTACATATACAGGTACTTTTAATACATTCATTATTACACGGTAGAACTCAATCAATCCCTATCTCCATACTTCGTGTACAATCACCTTGTACTTTTCCAGACAAACCTCGAGTTCCTCCTGTTTACAAATACAAAGCCAACAAAATAAGTCTCATCTTAACATTTTGTTCATCTCTTAACCGCACGAGTAGCACGTGTGTTATATCATTAAACATTTTTAGCAATTATCACAATCTTAACATTAGTCAAAATAATATAATAGTGACACACTCCTTATAGGCTCTATTCAAGTGCTTTATAAAACTCCGCACTTGTTTACAAAACATGCAAAATACCCATGATATGTTAACAACATCATTGTTATTCGTGACCTTGTGATCAGGTAAGTTTTTAACACACACACTAAACTAACTATCAACAGTATACTTTTATTTACTCCCTTTTATTAAAATATTCACATTGTTTAGAAATATCCTTACCCTTTGTAATTGCCAATCAATTTCTGGACCGTCACACGCACCTTCATCTACATCATCACTGAAATTCTCGTGCTGGTCCATGTTCTGCTAAGTCTTGCCACCTGTCGTACGCAACCCTGTTAGATTTTGTTTTGCTGCAATTGTCTAGAAACTTAGCAACTTTCATTCACAAATCACATGCTGTCTTTATCATGACTTATAGCCTCGTATAATATAATGCTATTCAGACCCTAACCCAATTGCAGTTACATATTTATTTGTCTAGAATTCCTTCCTAATCAATTAATCACCTCCCAATCCAAACTGTCCTCGCTCCCTCTGGTTATTAAAAAATAAACATAGTGATACTTTCCCCTTCTCTCCCTGTCTATTATACAAGTCTTTAATAACATACACAACATTTCTTTCTTAGCAATTATAGTTCTTTAATGCAATATTGTATGCTGCATTGGTTATAATATAAACAGTTGGTTATAAAAAGAAAGTTTTGATACAAAGTTCCCGTTGTGCCATCAAGCTGCTATTGGTAAATATTCTTAAGCTATTGTCATTAAGCATGTTGGTGCCTCGTCAGTCGTCACTATCCGCCGAGACCCTTAATAATTTCACTGCGTAGCATGTGTCCCATGGAGACTGCAGATCATCCATTCCTTGATGTCATGGACACACGTCCAGCCAATGATGTGTGACCGGATGTCTCACTGCTCGGTGATAATTTGATATCTCAAATCTCTTAGATATGTAGCCAGTTTTATCACTTTTTTCTTTCCGCCGAGCGATTTTTTTGCAACATTTGCAACATAGGTTTTGACATAATTTTAAAATTCCCAATTTCCACAGCAATACTGCAACTATTATTCCCCCTGATATTGATACAAACAAGTACCAATTGTTTAGAATCCAGGTTAACATAGTCCAAAACTATGTAAATGGACTTGCTATACTTTTAATTGCTGTTTTAACCGTTTCCTTAATTTTTAAACCTACATCTACCAAGTTGTTTCCCAAATTACTCCAGCTGGGGTAGTATGGGAGATGTTCTATTCCTGACAGACAAGTGTTAACTGTTTTATTTGAGCTTTTCCTATTCCAAGTTCGTCCCTTACACCATTCTTCTTCCTTGAAATCTTTCCATCCTTCCATTAACATTTCGTTGTCGTCTACCTGACACACTATTCCTGACCCTACGGTTCTATCCAAATTCCAAGTGGCTATTCCATCTTCCTTTTTGCTCGACCCATATCTGGCTGTTAATTGTTTCATCAGATTTGGCCCTGTTTCAGGCTGTTCCCTTTTTAAACATACTGGTTTTGCCTGACTACTGCCTTTCATCCTCGTCATATTTCCCCATGTACACCGCTCAAATTCAATCTCCTGCTTAGGTTCTCTCCATTTATAAAATATTCCTACAAATTTATACCCTTTTTTGGCTTTAACCACGGAATTGGAACAACAGCCCAATATCCTGTGTCCGCAGCCCTTGATGCAATTTTAATTTCTCTGTTCCAGCGGGACCTTCCTCTTGATAGTCTCACTCTTAATGGTGTCGCTATTTTGAATTAATTTTTGATATAGATGTCACCAAACCATTTTGCTAATATCAATGTACATTCAGGTGTCCACGTTGTTGGTTTTTCTGCTATTTTAATCAGTTCTCCGTCAGTAAATCCAATAAATGTATAGGCTTGGCCTATACTTCCTTCATAGGACTCAAGTTGAAAAAATCCTTCTGCTACTCTTTGTCTCACTAGATACCTTTCCATTCTTTCTTCATGCAACTGCTCAGTACAGTTGTATTTTCTTTCAGAAGCATCTCAAGTCGTTGCCCTTTCTGAGAGACTACTACCGACACATTGTCCTTTACACGGACCTAATATCCATTCTCCTTCAGCATCTTCTGAGTGGGTGGCGAAACCCTTCCATCCGTTAGTAACATCTTTCTTTTGTCTACCATGCCATAATTCCATTATTTTTCTCATCATCCCTTTTTCTATCTCCTTAACTTTATCCATGTCCACGTTCCATCCTTCACTATAAAATATTCCTTCTCTACTTACTTTTAATTTCTGTCCTCTAATGCCAATAATTCCTTCTGTACTTGCTGTTTGTCCGGAAGTGTTTTGGTCCCAATCTATCGCTAACCCCTCTCTATAATATACCCATGGAAATGAATTGTTCAGTGCTATTTTTACTTTGCTCTTATCCTCTGGTCTGATTACCAGCCACACTGGTCCTCTTGTTAACATGGGAGCAGAGGCAATGCCATGTAATCCATTCCTCCACATCTCCTTTAAATCTGTCCACCAGGCTTTCATCTGGTTATCTGAACTTTTATCATTATTATTGTTGTTTTTGTTATGAGTATATTCAAGCTAAATTGTTGTGTGACTTCATCTTCGCTTATTACTTCATAACATGTCCCCCTATCTATTCCTTGTTATAGTAACTTCGTTCCGGCCTTTTAATCTATCCATTATTTCCTTTACCCAAACCTGTTCTGTACCTGTCTTCACTTTAGTTAACTCAATACTTCCTTCCTTCACCCATACATCACTAACGTTCCACCCTGTGAGATTATTTTTAAATTCACATAAACGTCCCTTTATTGGTGGTTTCTCGCATTTCTTCCATCTATTTTGTTTCATTCTCCTATCTGTGGTTTTGTTGTGCAATGTATTTCCTTTCTTAACTTGCCCTTTCTCGGGGTTCCATTGAGTATCATTAGTTTTCCCCGAATACTGTCGAAAAATCTTTAATCGGTCTGATAGGTTTAGTACGTATCCCAGGCTGATTGTAAGCGCTCCCCACATTCTACTCATCATGTTGTTACTGACACTGTTGCTTGATTCTAACATACTGCTGTTCAGCCCCACCTCCTGGATGTCCTGGAAATTAATGATTTCTTCCGTTATATTAAAACACTTGTTTATTCTTATTTTTATTATATGTTCTGTGTGATTCAATGTGGTGTCTATTTTTCCATCCCCCATTACTTCACTTGATTTTCCCATGGTGATTAGCCATACCAATATTCCCAAACTAATTACTGTAACCCCCATTAATATTGTCGCCATTTTAACCAATCAAGCCGACTCCTAGTCCTAGTTTCTTCCGTTCCTTCTTCAAACTTGATCTTTATTTTTCTCTTGAGTGTAGCCCTCATTCTCCGTCCAAACAAATGAATCTGTATTATTTTTTCTATCCGCAAAATCAAAAGAACAGGTCAACGTTGGAGAGGGCCCTATTTCTTGATTTGTATCTTTCTATTCTTGTTTGGATGTTCCAGAAGTGCCCTCTCCAGTACTTCCGGATTTTCTTTGCCACAATCTCTTTCTTTTTTCTTTTTAACTGGTTTGTTTTTCTGATCATTGACGTACATCATACGATTAAGGCCCGTTAAGCCTCCTCCTTCTATCATTGCCCCCCTGAGTGAGATTCGAAGAATCTCAAATTCCTCGTCTTTTGCTCGCTCAGTGGTCCAATCAGGTCGAAACCTACCCTGATACATTTCGGATATTGCTGCTGCTTTTACTTCAATTTCTTTATTTCTGATTATGACAGAACTTTTATGAAAAGTAAGTGCTGAACATGACATTTTTACTTTATCATTTGTCCAATCTATGCTGCCAACAGATTTCCATTCACTGACATCCCACTCTACTTCATCACATAATTCTAGTAAGTGCAGTAATCCCCTGACACTCATAACCAAACATTCCTTTCCCTCTACAGCCTGTCCAAAGTCCTGGGTTGCTAATTTATTCACAGAACCCCCTTCCCTGTCTTGGGGTCTATTTTGCTTCATATATTTTCCAACTCCATATCCTGGGTCATTCATTAATTTAGTACAACATTATTTTTTCCCTTGTCCAAGTGGTTTGAACAAAGAACAAAGAAATGTACAGCACAGGAACAGGCCCTTCGGCCCTCCAAGCCCGTGCCGACCATGCTGCCCGACTAAACTAGAATCTTCTACACTTCTACAAGTCTGGTGATATGATCTATCCTGTGGCATGGTATCATTGCAGTGATACCCCCTGTCCAAACTACTGGGCTACAAAATGTGCCACATCCTTGACACAATGTTTCATCGGGCAGGATTCTCCACTCCCGCGCCGAAGTGGCCGCGCCGTCGTGAACGCCGTCGAGGTTCACGACGGCATGAAACGGCCCCGGTCCCGACCGATTCAGGCCCTGACAATGGGCCAGGATCGGGGCCGCGTCATCTACACGCGCCAGGCCTTGTTGCCTGCGTCAAGGTGGCGCCGCATAGATGACGTGGCCAGCTCCGCATAACAGGCGTCATCCGCGCATGCGCGGGTTCGCCAGCGCCAACCCGCGCATGCGTGGTTGCCGTCCTCTCTAAGTCCACCCCGCAAGAAAATGGCGGACGGATCTTGCGGGGCATGGAAGGAAGGAGGCCCTCCTTCAGGGAGGACGGCCCGCCGATCGGTGGTCACCGATCGCGGGCCACCCCACATTTAAGGTACCTCTGGTGCAGGATCCCCCCATGCCCTCCCGCAGGCCACCCCCCCCCCCAGCGGTCACGCACCACTCACGACGGCAGCGACCAGGTGTGGACGGCGCCGGGGGGAACCCGCCGTTTTGGCCTGGCCTCTCGGCCCATCCGGGCCTGAGAATAGCGGGGGTGCCGGAGAATCGCCATTTTGGGTGTCTCCGGCGATTCTCCGGCCTGCGGCCAGCGAAACTCGACCGGGCCGTTCCCGCCGCTTGGGAGAATCGCGGGAGGGCGTCGGACCGGCGTCCCGGGAAATTTAGGCGTCCCAGGCAATTCTCCCAACCGGCGCGGGAGTGGAGAATCGCGCCCATTATTATGTCCTCAATGAATCAATTTAAACTGAAGTTCATTAATAACAGCCTTTGATCTATCATCCCATACTGTCAATTCCTTTCTGATTATGTGTCCACGTTTGCTGCCAATAGGTTGCCTATGGATTATAATAATCCCTCTGTTATTATTTAAATGGGTCAGATTTTTTAGTTCTGATACTATTTATTTTGCTCCAGACGCCATGCTTCTCTAATTCAACTGTATATTCACCTAAATTCTGAATGATCTTGTCTTTACCTTTGACAGCTTCACTGATTACTTTCCCCGTGGTTTTAGTTGGTAGTTTCACCCAAACTTCCTCGGTGTTATCAATTGGTTTTAATATCCTAATTTTTCCGAAACTATTTTTGTTAAATCTTTCCCTGCCATCAGATTCTAATTTCCTGACAGTGCAAGGAATTCTCCTAATCTACCTTCTGGTCTGACACCTTTATTCCCTAAAGCTCCTTCTACAATGTATTTAAAATTCTAAACATAATTTTCCCTGCTCGTGACTATCTTGTGAATGTTCGGGCACTAGGACACTGGTGGAGCTGTGCCGTGTCAATTTAAACGTGTTAGTTTCAAAGTAATTTCCTGCACGGAGCTCTGACTGCTCGTGAGTAAACCTTCTCTTTGTGTTTATGCTAAGACCAATTTAGTTCTGAACATACTAATTTACTACCTTATAATACTGATCACATTTCTACCTGCCGTTTATAACTTCTAATAAATTTGAAACTCGTTAAAAATACATTTTAAAACTAGAAACACCAAAGTAAATTCACAAATCCTTATCAAACACACATACACTCATTCATCCACTGACATCTCCACTCAAACGAAACGAATTCAAAGCATTCTACTTTCATTCATCCCAACAAACTGCAAATAAAAGATTGAATTGGCAAAGAAAACTCAATATAGCGGACAATGGTCTCCATTCTTCAGTCTCCTTACCTAAAGTCTGTGCTGTGCTGACCCAAACTCGAGCGGATGCTTGGTTCTGTTTGTCTCAGCTCACAATTAGTGGTATAGCTTGATTTTCATTTGCAAATTTGCAAAGTGTTTTAAGGATCCCGATTGAATCGCTTTGTTGCAGGGCTTTAGGTATTTGAACAAAAATTGAGACCCCTCCCTTCTCATAAGTCTCTCTTATCCAGGAGTTTTTTTGCCTCTTTTAATCTTTTCCACTCTCGCCTCATTATATAATTTCTCTCGTCCGTATTCCAGGCAAGAGGATACGTTTAATTGCCATTTTTTGGATTTCTAACTTCTGCTCCTGGTTATCCCTTTCAGTTGCAATCTGAAATTTAGGATAAGTACCCTTTCTGGGCCCTATCCAATGCTAACTAAGGCACTATCTTCCTGTTTTAGTTAAGGGTAGATTGGTTATTGGTTCTCGAATGGATTCTAGGCGTCCCTATTCCTCTAGGATTTCCTCCCAATCTGCTTTACTTTAAGGGTGATTTATTTTTTGGCCTCCTTTTACCAGTAATGGATGCAAGATTTTTAGTGCTGTCACTAAGATGTCTCGCAGGCTTTTACTCAGGGTCAGTATCTTCTAGTCTACTGATCTCCACACCCAACCTGAGTTTTAAGTCCCCTCGGTCCACAGAATATCCTTCCAAAAGTCAATCACACATGACTTTCCGAACTAAACTCGGTAGGTAAAGCTCGCCTCACACATAGACCAAAAACTTCTAATATTCCAGCCTTTGTGCCGGTTAGAAATTTCTAGTATTCAATCCGTTATTTGGGAACTAGAACCTTCAAATATTCTAGCCCCCACTCTGCTTAACTAGAAACTTCTAATATTCTAGCCTCGCTTTACGTAGAAAGTTCTAATATTCTAGGCCTCCACGCCGGGTGCCATGGAATAATTTAAAACAATCCGCTGGGTTCTGATGCCCCACAAACTTTCAACTTTCAAAATGAGCCAGGTATTTAAACCTCACCACGATTCTTGGAATTCTTAGGTTTCCCCTTTACGGAACAACGGTCAAGAAATTCTAAATGGTCGCAGGAATCACACTCCCCGACTCCTACAGAGACGTAAGCGGGTGCTATTCAGGTCAAACTATTGTTTCAAGTTATTCCACGGATAAACCGCATCTTTGTAGAAAAGTTTTATCTACTTACCACCTAGTAGCCTCGATCCTGGGTCCCGCGTTGCTAGATATGTAAAGTAGACTTTTGTAATAAACCACTGTTTCAGGTTTAAACTTTAAGCTATTTTTTTTTTCTTTTAAAAGATAAAATCACTGACTTTACAGAAAAATAAAAAGATCGCTTCTGGATTCTCCTGGTCGGTTGATCAGACATTCCAGGGCCTCCTCGACAATCTCTCCTTTATCTGTTGGTCCCCTCCCGGTTGTTCTGCGGTTCTGCTCGGCTTTCGTCTCCTGTCAGTCCCATGTACCGAAATCACCCGGCAGGCTGAGAGTGAGTGCCTGGCTGGGGCCGATCTAGGATATATATCCCCTTTAAAACAGCTTTGCTGATTACATGATATTATTCTAAAGTATTTTCTTCTGCTCCTGATCGCAATACTTTTTCTCCCCATGTGATTCCACATCGAGTACTCATAATATCATGAGAGGGCCTTCGTGTAAACCTGACCTTGGTCTGCCAGCTTACTGGAAGGGAGGTTTCCTTGTTAATTATTCGGGGGCATTCCAGCCTTTCGTTCCCTTATCTTTTGAAAGTATTGTATTTTCTTGTATTCATAAATGTTTCAAATTATTCAAAATTAAGATTCTGACAATTTCAATCAACTGCTTACTAAACTAATTCACTTGTATTATAGGGTATAACACTAATTCTCTTTATTTAACTTAAATCTTAATTTTTGAGGAGAATTTGTTGAACTAAAGATATTAATTTGCAGCACGAACAGCTTCCTTATCTCAAGGCCTGTGTGATAATGGCAGTCTGCTTTCTAAAGAACCGTTGTCTGCAGTTAACCCTTCGAGCGCCTTCTGCTATTTCATTTTAGCATTTCATTACATTTACTTTTATGGGATCTTTCCTCATGTTTCTTGATTTTTTTCCATCAGACCTTCATGTTTCAAATGACATCTTTGCATTTTTCTCAACAGAGAGTATGTGAGAGTATGTGTGTGTGGATGCATTTCGTGTGAATGTGCTTGTGAGTGTGCGTGCGTCTATGTGGGTGCGTTTGTGAATGTGCTTGTGAGTGTGCGTGCGTCTATGTGTTGTGAGTGTGTGAATATTTGGATATGTCTGCGTGGTTCTGAGCATGTGTGCGCGAATGTGTGTGTATTGGTATGTATGTGAGTGTGATTGCGGCTGTGTGTGTGCGTGTGGTAATCTGGGTGTGTGTGCGTGTGGTAATCTGGGTGTGTGTGCGTGTGGTAATCTGGGTGTGTGTGCGTGTGGTAATTTGGGTGTGTGTGCGTGTGGTAATCTGGGTGTGTGTGCGTGTGGGTATATGCGTGTGTGTGTCCGGATGTGCGCATGAAAATATGTGTTTATGCTTCTTTATGTGGGTGATTTTATGTGGTTGCTGGTCTATGAGTTGCTGTGTGTGTGTGTTGGAGAGAGACAGAGTGTTCTTGTGGAGGTGTATGTGTGGAGGAGTGTTTGGATGTGTGTGAGTGTATGTGGGTGAATGTGTGTGCGTGCGTATGTCGGTGTGCAAGTGAGAGTGTGTGTAGCTATGTGTTACTGTCATTGATGGCCTGTGTGAGAAGGAATGTATGGGTCCACAAAATAATATTAATAATCGCTTATTGTCACAAACAGACCTCAATGAAGTTACTGTGAAAAGCCCCTAGTCGCCACATTCCCGCGCCTGTTCTGGAGGCCGGCACAGAATTGAACCCGCGCTGAAGGCATTGTTCTGCATTACAAGCCAGCTGTAATGCAAACAGAGAGGGTTCAATTCCAGTACCGGGAATATGTGCGTCTGAGAGTTAGAATCTCAGTGTGGGTGGGTATATTTTTTTAAGGGTGACTGTGTGGGTATGTGCATGAGAGTGCGTGTGCGTGTGTGAGAGAGTGAGTATGTTTTTTGGGCTGTATGTGTGTGGCTGTGTTTGGATCTGTGTGAGTGCATGTGGGTGAATATGTGTCTGTTGATATCGGTGTGTGAATGTGTGGACCTGTGGGCGAGTGTTTGGTTGAGGGTTTGAGTGAGGCGGTATGTGTGGGTCGGGATGCGCGTGTGAGAATGAGGATCTGAGCATGTCTGGATAAGTAGATATCTATCTGAGTGTAAGGTTGTGTGTGTGTGCGTGCGTGTGAGAGTGAGTATGTGTGAGTGTGAGCACGCGTGTGTCTGTATGTGGGTGGATGTGTGTGTGAGTGTGAGAGAATGTCTATGCATGTGAGCGTGTAATTCATTTTTTTTCATAAACTTAGAGTACCCAATTCATTTTTTCAATTAAAGGGCAATTTAGCATGGCCAATCCACCTATCCGACACATCTTTTGGGTTGTGAGGGAGTAACCCACGGAAACACGGGGAGAATGCGCTACACCATACGGACAGTGACCCAGAGTCGGATCGAATCTGGAACGTCGGCACCGTGAGGCAGCAGGGCTAACCCTCTGCGCCACCGTGGTGCCCGAGCATGTTTTTCAGAGTGTATGTGTGGCTATCTTGAGTATGTGGGCGTCTGTGAGTATGTGAGCTTTTGTGCGTCTGGGTATGTGTGAGTCATTTGCGTATGGGTGAATGTGAGTTCCTGTGATTCTCCGTGTATTTGTCAGTTTGTGTAGGGGTGCGTGTCTCTATGCATGTGTTTGTGTCAGTGTCTCGATGTGTGTGGCTCTGGGCGCGTGGGTTCTAGTGTGGGTGTGCATATGTTTGTGCGTATGTTCATGAGCTGTGTGTGTGCATGTGGGTGTGTTTGTGTGTGAGAGTATGTGTGTGTGGATGCATTTCGTGTGAATGTGCTTGTGAGTGTGCGTGCGTCTATGTGGGTGCGTTTGTGGGTGTGAAAGTGGATGAGCGTGATTATGGGTGTGTGTCTATATCCGTGAGTGTGTACAAGAGTGTGTGTCTGGGTGTGTGTCAGAAAGTGGGTGTCTGTGAGTGTACATGTGAGTGTGTGTCTGTGTGTGAGCGTGTGGTTTTGTGGGAGAGTATTTAGGAGGGATTGTGTAACTATATGTGTATGAGTGCATGTGTGCGTGTGAGAGTGATTATTTAAGTGAGTGTGACTCTCTGTGTGTATTTATATGTGCGTGAGGGAGTGTTTATGGATGTGTATGACAATTTCGTTTGTGGCTTTCTGCCTCTGGGAGTGTGTGTATGCTTGTGGGAGTCTGTGCGTGTGGGAGTTTGTGTGCGTGTCAGTGTGCGTGTGGGTATCTTGCATTGTGGCCCTTGGTGTGTGAGGATGCGTGTGGGTGTGTGAGGGTGCGTTTGTGTGTGTGGTTGTGTGTGTGGGTGTTTGCGTGTGGGTGGGTGTGGATTAGTGTGAGTGAATGCGGGTGTATATGTGTGCGTGTGATTGTGTAAGTGTTTGTGGCGAAGTGTAAAGGGCCTGTGAGAATATGTGTGTGGGCGAGTCTGTCTGTTTCTGAGTATGAGCGTATTCCTGTGTATATGCTGGGTATGTGTGAGGGTGCATTTGAGTGGGTTTGTGTGGGTGGGTTGTGCAGGTATGTACGTGTGCATATCGGGGCTAGCGTATGTGTTGTGTGAGTGTGTGTGTGTGGGTGAGTGTTTGCGAGTGTGTAGGTACATTTATACGTGCATTGTGTCTGCGTGTGTGTTTAGGTGAGTGGGTGGATGTATGTGCGTGGATCCCTGGGTGCATATGTGTATGTGTGCTTGTGTGTGTGGGGGACTGTGCGTGTGTGTATATGTGTGCTTGTGCGTGTGTGTGTGTCTGTGAGTGTGTCTGTCTGCATGTGTGTGTGGTAGCGCATATGTGTGAGTGAGAGAGTTTGTGAGTCTTTGTGGCGGTATGTGGGTGTGTGAGTGAGAGCTTATGCCTGTCTGTGTGTGCGTCTGCTTGCCTAGACGTCTGTGTGGGCGTGTGTATGTCTGTGTTTGGTTGCATGCGTGAGTGAATTTCTGTATCTCTTGAGTGAGCGCTTTTGTGTTTCCATGTGCATGTGCGTGTGTTTGTGTCTCTCTTTGCGTGTGTATTAGTTGTTCTGTCTGTTTGTCTGTGACTGAGTATTTGTGTCTGTGTTGCCATCTGTCTTGAGTGTTGTATATCTGTGTGTCTGTGAGTGTGTGCATTTATGGCCTTGTTAACATTTGTCTGTGAGTGTTGTGTATTTGTGTCCCTGTGTCTGAAAGTGGCTATATTTATCTCATTATGTATCTCTGAGTGTGTGTATTTCTGTATCAATGTATGAGAGTGTGTTCATTTGCGTCTCCTTTTCTCTCTGTGTGTGAGTGTATGTATTTGTGCCGGCGTGTCTGATTTTGTGTCTTTCTGTCTCTCTGTGTCTGCGAGTTTGTGTATTTTTGTCTCTGAGTCTGAGTGGGTGTAATAGTGTTTCTGTGAATTGATTATGTGTATCAGTGTCTGTGTATTAGTGAATGAGTTTATAGAACATAGAACGATACAGCGCAGTACACTGTGCGTGTGTTTATTTGTGTCTCTGTGTCTGTGAGTGTGTGTATTTGTGTCTCTGTGTGCATGAGTGTATTTGTGTCTCTGAATGCCTGAATTTGTTATTTATTTCCCTGTGTCTGTGAGTGTGTTTGTGTGTCACTGTGTGTCTGTGAGTGTGTGTATGTGTGTGTATCAATGTGTGTATTAATTTGTGTGTATATTGTTGTCTTTGTCAGCACCACCTCAATCAACCTGGCATTGTCTTCTCCAGCCTGATGTATAATTTAATTGCTTATTTCCCTTCCTTTCAGTGAATCTCATCACAATTGTGATCCTGAAGAGAAAGAACTGCGGACTGTCCGAATGTGTGACTTGTTACCTGGTGGCCATGGCAGTGGGGGATCTGCTGGTCGTTATACTCGACCTTATATTGAGGCACATTCCCATTGTTTATGCTGGAATTTTTCAGTTCCTGTTGTCCATCCCCGTGTGTAATATCCACGCCGCCCTGCTTTATGCAGCCACTGACTGTTCTGTCTGGTTCACCGTCACTTTCACCTTCGATCGATTTGTGGCCATTTGTTGTCCGAAGCTGAAAAGTAAATATTGCAGCGAGAAAACGGCGGCTGTGGTTCTGGGAACAGTGACTGTGCTGAGCTGTTTGAAGAACATTCTCTGGTATTTTATGTTCAGAGGTGCCTATCGGCGGGGGAACAACCCATGGTTTTGTGAAGCCACAATGGATGTTCAGTACTCTCCGGTCTGGGGAACAATCGAATTCATTCACTACATTCTAACACCGTGTGTTCCATTTGTCCTGGTTCTGCTGCTCAATGTTCTCACCGTCAGACACATTGTGCTGAGCAGCAGGGCCCGCAGGAGACTCCGGGCTCACAGCAGTGGGGAGAGTCCCAGAGACCCAGAGATGGAGAGTCGTAGGAAATCCATCATTTTACTGTTTATTATCTCGGCCAATTTCATCCTGTTATGGTCAGTGATAATGTTTTATTCCATATGGAGCCGGATGGATTATCTGGGGTATAACTCTATAACTTTAGATTATTATGTTATGGAATTAGGCTTCATGTCGCAGCTCCTGAGCTGCTGCACAAACACTGCGATTTATGCCGTGACACAGACTCAGTTCAGACAGCAGTTGAAGAATGTGCTGAAATTACCCTTTAATCCAATTCATCAATTCACTAAATCCTGAGAAGGAAACACACACACGGCATCCCTCTTCCCCCACTCCCCCACCCCACTGCTGGTGGAACTGGCCATCAACAGCCAGCCTCAACCTGATTTGCCATCCTGCATGACCAGGGGAATCAGTGGGCGGCCATTTTGCGTTACAAGGGGAGAAGGGCATGACCATGTTGGTTGCCCGGGTGTCGGTCGGGGTCCATCTTGCATTGCGGGGGAGATAGTTGGCGCCCATTCTGCATTGCCGGAGAAACAGTCGGAAGTCATCTTGCGTTGCCGGAGAGTTGATTGTCGGTATTTTGCATTTTCTGTGCGTGTGGGAGGCACGGCCAGGTGTGCGTTGCCAAGGGATGACTCCGAGAGGAGTAGCAGCCGAGGCAGCGAGAACTGTAGCGGGCCTGCTGGCAGGTGAGGAGAAGGAAGAGGAGGAACAGCAACAGCCACAATGGGGAAAATACTGGAATATATCGCAAAAAATATATATCCACTGACAGAAATAGTATTTTGATGTTTCAAAATATATTCACACAGCTAAGTTTGTGAAATTAAGATATTTCCCTTCTCAGCCATTTAATGATATTGAAAAACAACAACAACATTTAGAATGTGTCAGGGAATGAGAAAATTTCAGCAAAGATTCCACGAACTCTCTTTCTGAATAGGATTAACTTCTGATAACTGCCCCCACATTTACTAATTGCAGCCTGAGATCATGCCCACCACTCAAAGCGTTTCCCTGATCAACGGTGGGTGGTGGATTGGTGGGTGAGGGGTGATGGACGCAGTTCACCAACAGTGTCCTTGATAAATGGGTGTTGGTGGGATGAGAGACAGAGTTCAGCGACAGTGTCCCTCGTCGACGGGGGTTGGAGAAAGAAGCACAGCGTCACCGACAGTGTCCCTGATAAAGGGGTGTGGGGGAGGGTATATTACCGACAGAATTCACCGACAGTTTCCCTGATAAAGTGGGTGTGGGGGAGGGTATATTACCGACAGAATTCACCGACAGTGTCCCTGATAAAGTGGGTGTGGGGGGAGGGTATATTACCGACAGAATTCACCGACAGTGTCCCTGATAAAGTGGGTGTGGGGGGGAGGGTATATTACCGACAGAATTCACCGACAGTTTCCCTGATAAAGTGGGTGTGGGGGGAGGGTATATTACCGACAGAATTCACCGACAGTGTCCCTGATAAAGTGGGTGTGGGGGAGGGTATATTACCGACAGAATTCACCGACAGTGTCCCTGATAAAGTGGGTGTGGGGGGAGGGTGTATTACCGACAGAATTCACCGACAGTGTCCATGATAAAGTGGGTGTGGGGGGAGGGTATATTACCGACAGAATTCACCGACAGTGTCCCTGATAAAGTGGGATTGGGGGAGGGTATATTACCGACAGAATTCACCGACAGTGTCCCTGATAAAGTGGGTGTGGGGGGAGGGTATATTACCGACATAATTCACCGACAGTGTCCCTGATAAAGTGGGATTGGGGGGAGGGTATATTACCGACAGAATTCACCGACAGTGTCCCTGATAAAGTGGGTGTCGGGGAGGGTATATTACCGACAGAATTCACCGACAGTGTCCCTGATAAAGTGGGTGTGGGGGGAGGGTGTATTACCGACAGAATTCACCGACAGTGTCCCTGATCAAGTGGGATTGGGGGAAGGGTATATTACCGACAGAATTCACCGACAGTGTCCCTGATCAAGTGGGATTGGGGGGAGGGTATATTACCGACAGAATTCACCAACAGTGTCCCTGATAAAGTGGGTGTCGGGGAGGGTATATTACCGACAGAATTCACCAACAGTGTCCCTGATAAAGTGGGTGTGGGGGGAGGGTATATTACCGACAGAATTCACCGACAGTGTCCCTGATAAAGTGGGTGTGGGGGGAGGGTATATTACCGACAGAATTCACCGACAGTGTCACTGATAAAGTGGGTGTACGGGGAGGGTATATTACCGACATAATTCACCGACAGTTTCCCTGATAAAGTGGGATTGGGGGGAGGGTATATTACCGACAGGATTCACCGACAGTGTCCCTGATAAAGTGGATGTGGGGGGAGGGTATATTACCGACAGAATTCACCGACAGTTTCCCTGATAAAGTGGGATTGGGGGGAGGGTATATTACCGACAGAATTCACCGACAGTGTCCCTGATAAAGTGGGTGTGGGGGGAGGGTATATTACGACAGAATTCACCGACAGTGTCCCTGATAAAGTGCAGTAAGAAGTCTTACAACACCAGGTTAAAGTCCAACAGGTTTGTTTCGATGTCACTAGCTTTCGGAGCGCTGCTCCTTCCTCAGGAGAATGCAGAGGTCTGTTCCAGGAACACATATAGACAAAGATGCCAAACAATGCTAGGAATGCGAGCAGGTGATTAAATCTTTACAGATCCAGAGATGGGGTAACCCCAGGTTAAAGAGGTGTGAATTGTATCAAGCCAGGACAGTTGGTAGGATTTCGCAGGCCAGATGGTGGGGGATGAATGTAATACGACATGAATCCCAGGTCCCGGTTGAGGCCGCACTCATGTGTGCGGAACTTGGCTATAAGTTTCTGCTCGGCGATTCTGCGTTGTCGCGGGTCCTGAAGGCCGCCTTGGAGCACGCTTTCCCGGAGATCAGAGGCTGAATGCCCTTGACTGCTGAAGTGTTCCCCGACTGGAAGGGAACATTCCTGCCTGGTGATTGTTGCGCGATGTCCGTTCATTCGTTGTCGCAGCGTCTGCATGGTCTCGCCAATGTACCATGCTTCGGGACACCCTTTCCTGCAGCGTATGAGGTAGACAACATTGGCCGAGTCGCACGAGTATGTACCGCATACCTGGTGGGTGGTGTTCTCACGTGTAATAGTGGTATCCATGTCGATGATCAAAGATGCAAGAAAGCAGACAAGATCCCGAAAGGGCTACAGATCACAAACCCACTCAAGTCGACCGACAACACAGACTTCGCTGAGAGACTCTGCCGTCGCACCTCTCTCACACTCCTCAACCACCTTGTCCGCCAGCTCTACAGTAGTCGACGCAACCTGGAAACCAAGATAGAGGCCATATTCTCAACTTGCGCTCAGGACGCAGCAGACCAGCTGCGGAACACCGCCAAAGAGATGAGACAACAATACTATGCCACCTATATGCATACCAAGAACAGAAAGCTTGAGAAACTTGGCATCACCACCGGCAGCAACCAAGCCACCCCCGGTGTCACAGTAGAAAACAATACAGGGAAATCTGTTGTAAACTTGTCAGACTACACCCTTCAACCAGACGAAATCGAAGTCCTCAGCAGAGGGATCAATTTCTGCACCACCACCAAAATGGACCCCATCAGTCTCGCGGCAGACACGGAGGAATTCATCAGGCGAATGAGGCTCCGGGAATTCTTCCACAGACCCCAAGAGGCCAACAGCAAACCCAAGCAGACTACCAATGAACCGGAACAGCAGACCGAGAGATCTGCGGTGCGGCAACCGAAGAGGAAAGAGTCGAATTGGACCACTCCGGAAGGCCGTTGCCTTAGACCCGACATGTATGCTCAAGCAGTCAGGAGTCGCGTCAATGCCAGATTCATCGGTCGCATTCACAAGACAGCCCCGAACGTCACCCAAGCACAACGCAATGCCATCCGCGCTCTCAAGACCAACCGCAACATCGTCATCAAACCAGCAGACAAAGGGGGGCCACTGTCGTACTGAACAGAACGGACTACTGCAAAGAAGTATACCGACAACTGAACAACCAAGAACACTACAGACAGTTACCCGCAGATCCGACCAAGGAACACATCCGCTAACGTAACAGATTGATCAAAACCTTGGATCCAGATATTCAGAGCACCCTACGTGCTCTCATCCCACTTACTCCCCGCATTGGAGATCTCTACTGCCTCCCGAAAATACATAAGGCCAACACACCAGGCCGCCCTATCGTTTCAGGCAATGGGACCCTGTGTGAGAACTTCTCTGGCTACATTGAGGGCATCTTGAAACCCATCGTACAAGGTACAGCCAGCTTCTGTCGCGACACGACGGACTTCCTACAGAAACTCAGCACCCATGGACCAGTTGAACCAGGAACATTCCTCGTCACAATGGACGTCTCGGCACTCTACACCAGCATCCCCCATAACGACGGCATTGCTGCAACAGCGTCAGTACTCAACACCGACAACTGCCAATCTCCAGACGCAATTCTGCAACTCATCCGCTTCATTCTAGATCACAACGTCTTCACCTTCGACAACAAGTTCTTCATCCAGACGCACGGAACAGCCATGGGGACCAAATTCGCACCCCAGTACGCCAACATCTTCATGCACAAGTTTGAACAGGACCTACTCACCGCACAGGACCTTCAACCGATGTTATACACCAGATACATCGATGACATTTTTTTCCTTTGGACTCACGGCGAAGAATCACTGAAACGACTACACGATGACATTAATAAGTTCCATCCAACCATCAGACTCACCATGGACTACTCTCCAAAATCAGTTGCATTCTTGGACACACTCGTCTCCATCAAGGACGGTCACCTCAGCACTTCGCTTTACCGCAAACCCACGGATAACCTCATGATGCTCCACTTCTCCAGCTTCCACCCTAAACACATTAAAGAAGCCATCCCCAATGGAGAAGCGCTCCGTATACACAGGATCTGCTCAGACGAGGAGAAGCATAACAGACATCTACAGACGTTGAAAGATGCCCTCGTACGAACGGGATATGGCACTCAACTCATCGATCGACAGTTCCAACGCGCCACAGCGAAAAACCGGACCGACCTCCTCAGAAGACAAACATGGGACACAACTGACAGAATACCCTTCGTCGTCCAGTACTTCCCCGGAGCGGAGAAACTACGTCATCTTCTTCACAGCCTTCAGCAAGTCATTGATGACGATGAACATCTTGTCAAGGTCATCCCCACACCCCCACTACTTGCCTTCAAACAACCGCGCAACCTCAAACGAACCATTGTTTGCAGCAATCTACCCAGTCTACAGAACAGTGACCACGACACCACACAACCCTGTCGTGGCAATCTCTGCAAGACGTGCCAGATCATCGACATGGATACCACTATTACACGTGAGAACACCACCCACCAGGTACGCGGTACATACTCGTGCGACTCGGCCAATGTTGTCTACCTCATACGCTGCAGGAAAGGGTGTCCCGAAGCGTGGTACATTGGCGAGACCATGCAGACGCTGCGACAACGAATGAACGGACATCGCGCAACAATCACCAGTCAGGAATGTTCCCTTCCAGTCGGGGAACACTTCAGCAGTCAAGGGCATTCAGCCTCTGATCTCCGGGTAAGTGTTCTCCAAGGCGGCCTTCAGGACCCGCGACAACGCAGAATCGCCGAGCAGAAACTTATAGCCAAGTTCCGCACACGAGTGCGGCCTCAACCGGGACCTGGGATTCATGTTGCATTACATTCATCCCCCATCTTCTGGCCTGCGAAATCCTACCAACTGTCCTGGCTTGATACAATTCACACCTCTTTAACCTGGGGTTACCCCATCTCTGGATCTGTAAAGATTTAATCACCTGCTAATGCTCGCATTCCAAGCATTGTTTGGCATCTTTGAATTTGTCTTTATGTGTGTTTCTGGAACAGACCTCTGCATTCACCTGAGGAAGGAGCAGCACTCCGAAAGGTAGTGACATCGAAACAAACCTGTTGGACTTTAACCTGGTGCTGTAAGACTTCGTACTGTGCTCACCCCAGTCCAACGCCGGCATCTCCACATCCTGATAAAGTGGGTGTGGGGGGAGGGTGTATTACGGACATAATTCACCGACAGTGTACCTGTGATATGTTCTTGATTTATTGATTCATTGATTAATTCATGGGTTGGGTACTAATTGAATGCATGGGTGAAAATGTGAAATTATTTTACAAGACAATTACTGTGGCAACACAGCCATTGTTTCAACTATTGAACTGTGTGTCATGTCTGTAGGAGTATAGACATTGTTTCACAGAATGTTTCATGTGAGTAATTGACTGGAGCATAATGTGACAATGAACGTTTCTGAAAAATGAAAAGACATGTTTTTAGGGAACATAGTAAGAAAATACATCAATTTAATTTGTTACACCAAGGTCTGAGTACAGCAGCGGCGTGAACAACCTATTCTCATGATATTACCCTCAACTAACCTTGATGGTCATCTGTCAATCATAAGTATCGGCCAATGTTTGATCAATAAATCATCCTATAGGTAGAGATATCCATTTGAACGAATCAGGAGCTTTCAATTGGCAATTAGAAACCAATGATAGTAAATGAGGGATTAGAGCTCAGATGTTGATTCCCTTAAAAGTAAGACCTCGTGGTCGAGGTTTTATGCCGAATTTGTGCCATCCCGAATTCTTGAAACATCTATGAATTTATTTTTGTTTGAAAGTGATTGATTTATACTTTTTTATGCGTTAATGTTTTGTGTTTTTCGCTATGTTCTGACCAGTTTCTGTATTATTTGATCTATGTCTTTATTCAGTTGCTTTTTGTATTTCTGAATCAGGAGAATGGCACATTTTTCAAAGCATCGCCCGTTTTTCCCAAGTTCGATAGATAGCCAATACATGCAGGCGAAAAACATCCTTGTCTGAGTGATAAGGAAGGAAGGCTCAGTGGTGGAGGTCTGCAGGTTACCCATTAACTCACTTTTCAGGGTGGTACCAACCAATTTACCATCGGGACCTGAATCCTCCCCTTTTAAATCTACAACCACCTTTTATGAAAACTGACCAATATGTTTGACAAGTCATCGCCCTGAGGGACAGGGAATGGGACACATTATTTTCATGTAAGTAGGGCTTACAAATATGCTCTAGTGCTAACAGAGGATTCTCTTGTTTCCTCCCCACCGACAGGTCTGTACAATTTACTGCTGATGGGAATTCCACAGACCGATGGTACGAAGAAGATGTTGCTCATTGTTCTTCCTATAATGGTGCTTCTTTTCTTTGTCTCTACAGAGCCTCTCCTTGGCTCTTACGTATTTGGACAATGTTCTGTGGGTTGTGTGCCCCCTACTATTCGTCATTCACCTTGCCCTTGATAAACGGGTGGTGGGTGGGGGGAGTGACGGTTAGTGTTCACCGACACTGTTCGTAACAAACGGGTAAGGGTGAACTGAGGGACAGAATTCAGTGACAGTATACCTGATGAACGCGGGGGGGGGGGGGGGGCACAGAATTCTGTGTGTACAGAATTCACCGACAGTGTCCCTGATAAACGGGGGGAGGGGGGATGAGGGATAAAGTTCACCGACAATGTCCATTATAAGCAGGGGGAGGGAGGAATGAGGGGCAACGTTCACCGACAGTGTCCCTGATGGACTTGGGCGTCGGGATGGGGGGATGGGGGGGGTGAAGGACAAAATTCAGCTGCACTGCCCCCCCCCCTGGTAAATGCGCTGTGTTTGTGTGGGGCGGGGGGGGAATAAAGAACAGAATCCCCTGCCAATGGACCGTAACCTCCTGCTGGTGGCGAGACCTCCAGCTCCTGGTCTGCGCATCTCCAGCGAGGGGCAGGAGGGGGAAGCCCGCCCCTTTAGGACGCAGCCAGTTTGGGAACGCCCAATGAGGCAGTCATAGAAACAATCTATTTAGATTGAAGTAACAGCTAACTATTTGTCATGTATTTAAAAGATCTGTAGACCTTTTAAATCATGTTTTTCATCATTCTTTCTTCTAAACAGGCATTAAGAATGTTGTTGATTCTTTTAAAGCAATTTTTATTTTCATGACTAAAGGTGATGATTTGTATACGAACATAGATTTAACAATTTGTTTGAATTATGTGAACCTATTTAAATCTGCAGAACAGTATTATTTAACTTTACTGGTGGCATGCTTAGAAACGAGTGAATGTTATCATTTAGATTTGGTCAAACGTTTTTAAAAGTGCCCCGTGGCTTTTTGCTCAAACTACCCTGGCAATATCTAACCTTTTGTTCATTAGTTTATCGAATCATTGCAGTGCAGAAGAAGGCGATTTCATCCATTGGGACTTCTGCCCAATTCCAGCCTTTTGCGATTGGTGTGCAGTTTGCATGTTCTCCCGTGTCGACGTGGGTTCCCTCCCGGTGCTCTGATTTCCTCCCACAGGTGCGGTGGATTGGTCAAGCTAAGTTTCCCATAATGTCCAGGACTGCGCAGGTAAGGTTCCTGGAATCGGGTGAGTGAGGGATCCCAGGTTAGGTACACTTGGAGAGGGTTGGTGTATACCTGATGGAGCAAATGGCCTCATTCTGCAGTGTAGGAATTCTGTGGTTCTATTCCGTGGTTCGAGGAACTGCCAGTCACAGGAGAATGTGCAAACACTACACAATCGCCCAAGGTTCAAATTAAACACGGGTCCTTCGGTGTTGTGAGGCCGCAGTGCTAATCAGTGTGCCATGTTGTTAAATATGTTCAATCTTGTTTATTGTATTCTATTTCAACGAATAATCATCTCAATTAAATGTGTGGTTCAGATGTGTCAGCATGTAAACTTCAATGAAAAACATTTCTTAACAACAATAATTTTATAATACACAAGTTTAAAACCAGTTAACACTTAGCTTGTGGTTTAACTTCATCAACTGAATAATTCGATTAAGTATCTTAACTACTACAAATTTCTTGCAATAAAGTGTATTTGCTCACTGAAACAGAAAATGGTGTCTATTTTTGGAAGGGAGGGACGGAAGGGGAGGTAGAGAAGAGGGGAGGGAAGTGGGAAGGGGAGAAATGGAGGTCGGAAGGAGGGCTGGAAGAGTGGTTAAATGGAGGGAGGGAAGGGGGAAGAGGAGAGTGTTGATACATGAATTGTTAATTTCCAAGCTCAACGTCCGAAACAGCAACTGCTGAGGCGCAGAGGCCAGACACACATCCCCTCTGATATAATTTCGGGATGTTCTTTGGAGGTGGGCAATTGTTCGTTGCAATACCTGTCAGACAAATAGTTCACATTAGCTTACAGGGGGCGTGCATACATCAACGAAGGCATGAAACTGTGTTAAATCACTTAAAATGGGCGGCATGTGTCACAGTGGTTAGCACTGTTTCATCGCAGGGCCAGGAATCCAGGTTCAATTTTAACTTTGTGTGACTGTCTGTGCACAGTTATCACATTCTCCCCATGTTTGCATGGGTTTCCTCCGGATGCTCCCTCCAAAAGTTAAAAAATCTGTGGGGTGGGTGGCTTTACCATGCTAAATTGCCCCTTAGTGGCCAGGGATGTATTTGTTAGGTTAATGGGTTATTGGGCAATGACAGGCATGTGGGCTTGAGTGGACTGCTCTTTCAAAGGGTAGTTGCGGACTCGACGGGCCGAATGGCCACGTTTTGTACTGTAGGTATTCAATAATTCAGCGATTCTAAGTAATAAAAATTCTAAATAATGAAGATTCCTGGAATGAAGAACTTGTCTGAGGAACGTTTGATGGCTCTGGGTCTGTACTCATAGAACATAGAACATAGAACTGTACAGCACAGTACAGGCCCTTCGGCCCACGATGTTGTGCCGAACTAGCCTCAAACTAAGATCAAATCAACCTACTCCCAATCATTCTAGTGCACTCCATATGCCTATCCAATAACCCCTTGAAAGTTCCTAAAGTGCCCGACTCCACCATCACAGTTGGGAGTGCGTTCCACGCCGCAACCACTCTCTGAGTAAAGAACTTACCTTTGACATCCCTCCCATATCTTCCACCATGAACCTTATAGTTATGCCCTCTTGTAACAGCTACATCCACCCGAGGAAAAAGTCGCTGAACGTCCACTCTATCTATCACTCTCATCATCTTATACACATCAATTAAGTCACCTCTCATCCTCCTCCGCTCGAATGAGAAACGCCCTAGCTCCCTCAACCTTTCCTCAAAAGACCTTCCCACCAATCCAGGCAGCATCCTGGTAAATCGCCGTTGCACCCTATCCAATGCTTACACATCTTTCCTATAATGAGGTGACCAAACTGCACACAATACTGCAAATGTTGTCTAACCAAGGTCCTGGATAGTTGCAGCATAACTTCACGGCTTTTAAACACAATCCCCCTGCTAATAAATGCTAACAATCTATCCACTTGGGTGGCAACTTTCAGAGATCTTTTGATATGAACTCGGAGATCTCTCTGCTCCTCCACATTAGAACATAGAACATAGAACGATACAGCACAGTACAGGCCCTTCGGCCCACGATGTTGCACCGAAACAAAAGCCATCTAACCTACACTATGTCATTATCATCCATATGTTTATCCAATAAACTTTTAAATACCCTCAATGTTGGCGAGTTTACTACTGTAGCAGGCAGGGCATTCCACGGCCTCACTACTCTTTGCGTAAAGATTCTTCAGAACCCTGCCGTTAACCATGTAATCCACATTCAAATTTATCCAACGAAATGAACCGCCTCACACTTATCAGGGTTAAGTTCCATCTGCCACTTTTCAGCCCAGCTCTGCATCCTGTCAATGTCTCTTTGCAGCCTACAAGAGCCCTCCACATTATCCACTACTCCACCAATCTTGGTGTCATCAGCAAATTTACTAGCCCAACCTTCAACTCCATCATCTATGACATTGATAAACATCACAAAAAACAGAGGACCAAGCACTGATCCCTTTGGTCCACCGCTGGTGGGTGGGCTGCTCTGTCTTCTATGTGATAGCCAGTTACTGATCCAATCGGTCAGGTTTGCGTCTATGCCATGCCTACTTACCTTCTGCCGGAGCCGTTCCTGGTGCACCGTATCAAACGCCTCACTAAAATCCATGTGTACGACATCAACTGCTCGAGCTTCATCTCTGTATTTAGTTACCTCCTCAAAGAATACAATGAAACCTGTGAGAACATAAGAACTAGGAGCAGGAGTAGGCCATCTGGCCCCTCGAGCCTGTTCCACATTTCAATGAGATCATGGCTGATCTTTTGTGGACTCAGCTCCACTCTCCGGCCCGAACACCATAACCCTTAATCCCTTTATTCTTCAAACAAACTATCTATCTTTATCTTAAAAACATTTAGTGAAGGAGCCTCTACTGCTTCACTGGGCAAGGAATTCCATAGATTCACAACCCTTTGGGTGAAGAAGTTCCTCCTAAACTCAGTCCTGCTTTCACCCGCCAGTGGAAACAACCTGCCCGCATCAATCCTATCTATACCCTTCATAATTTTATTTGTTTCTGTAAGATCCCCCTTCATCCTTCTAAATTCCAACGAGTACAGTCCCAATCTACTCAACCTCTCCTCATAATCCAACCCCTTCAGCTCTGGGATTAACGTAGTGAATCTCCTCTGCACACCCTCCAGTGCCAGTACGTCCTTTCTCAAGTAAGGAGACCAAAACTGAACACAATACTCCAGGTGTGGCCTCACTAACATCTTATACAATTACAGCAGAACCTCCCTAGTCTTAAACTCCATCCCTCTAGCAATGAAGGTCAAAATTCCATTTGGCTTCTAAATCACCTGTTGCACCTGTAAACCAACTTTTTGCGACTCATGCATTAGCACACCCAGGTCTCTCTGCACAGCAGCATGTTTTAATATTTTATCATTTAAATAATGATAATTTGCTGTTATTCCTTAAATGGATGACCTCTCATTTGTCAACATTGTATTCCATCTGCCAGACCCTAACCCATTCACTTAGCCTATCCAAATCCCTCTGCAGACTTCCAGTAGCCTCTGTACTTTTTGCTTTACCACTTATCTTAGTGTCGTCTGCAAACTTGGACACATTGCCCTTGGTCCCCAACTCCAAATCATCTATGTAAGAGGCAAGACATATCCCTCACAAATCCTTACTGACTATCCTGGATTAAACTGTATCTTTGCAAATGATCATGAATCCTATCCCTCAGGATCCTTTCCAATAACTTACCGATGACCAAAGTGAGACTAATCGGCCTATAATTCCCAGGGTTATACCTATTCCCTTTCTTGAACAAGGGGACAGCATTTGCCTCTCTGCAGTCTTCTGGCACTATTCCTGTGGACAGTGAGGACATAAAGATCAAAGCCAAAGGCTCTGCAATCTCATCCTTCCCCTCCCAAAGAATCCTAGGATCCCATCATGCCCAGGGGACTTATCTGTCCTCAGCATTCTCAAAGTTTCAAGCACACCTTCTTTCCAAATATCTACCTCCTCCAGCCTACCTGCCTGTATCGCACTATCCTCCTCAACAACATGGCCCCTCTCCTTTGCGAACACTGAAGACAAGTATTCATTTAGGTCCTCTCCTATACCTTCAGACTACATGCACACGTTTCCACTACTGTCCTTGACAGGTCCTAACTTCACCTTGATCATTCTTTTATTCCTCACATGTGTGTAAAAAACCTTGGTGCTTTCCTTGATCTTACCCGCCAAGGACTTCTGAAGCCCCCTCCTAGCTCTCCTAAGCCGTTTCTTGAGCTCCTTCCTAGCTATCTTGCATCCCTCAAATGCCCATTGAACCTTGTTTTCTCATCCTTACAAAGCCCCCTTCTTCCTCTTGACAAGAAATTCAACCTCTTTTGTAAACCATAGTTCCCTCACTCGACCATGTCCTCCCTGCCTGACAGGGACATACATATCAAGGACACGCAGTATTTGTTCCTTGAACAAGCTCCATATCTCAATTGTGCCTATCCCTGACAGTCCCTGTTTCCATCTTGTACCCCCCAATTCTTGCCTAATCGCACCGTAATTACCCTTCCCCCCCGTTATAAACCTTGACCTGCCTTATGTTCCTATCCCTCTCCATTGTTTAGTGAAAGTCACCGAATTGTGCTCACTATCTCCAAAGTGCTCTCCCACAACCAAATCTAACACTTGGCCCGATTCATTACCCAGTACCAAATCCAATGTGGCCCCGCCTCTTGTCGGTCTATCCACATATTGTGTGAGGAAACCCTCCTGCACACTGGATAAAAACAGCCCCACCCAAACTATTCGAATTATAGTGGTTCCGATCAATATTTGGAAAGTGAAAGTCACCCATGACAACTACCGTGTGATTACTGCACCTATGCAAAATCTGCATTGCAATCTTCTCCTCCACATCTCTGTTACTGTTTGGGGGCCTATGGAAAACTCCTAACAATGTGACCGCTCCTTTCCTATTTCTAACTTAAGCCCACACTACGCTGGTAAACAGATCCTCTTCAAACTGCCGTTCTGCAGCCATTTTTCTATCCTTGATTAGCAATGCTACTCCTGCACCTCTTTTAGCACCTTCCCTAATCTTACTGAAACATCAAAACCCCGGAACTTCCATCAACCATTCCTGCCCCTGTTGTATCCACGTCTCCGTAACGGCAACAACATCGCAGCCCTAGGTACCAATCCATGCTTCAAGCTCACCAACCTTATTCCTGATGCTCCTTGCATTGAAGTAGACACACTTCAAACCACCTTCATGCCTGCAGGTCCACTCTTGTGACCTTGGTACCTTCCTCAGTACTGCACTACCCTCAACTTCCTGAACTCCAGCAACGCTATCTCCTGGACTACAATTCAGTTTGCCACCCCCCTTCCAAATAAGTTTAACTCCCCCCCCCCCCCACCCCACCCCCCCCCCCTCCCCCCGAAGAGCTGTAGCAAATTTCAATCCCAGGATATTGGTGCCCCTCTGGTTTAGGTGTAACCCATTCTGTTTATACAGGCCCCAACGTCCCCAGAATGTGCTCCAATTATCCAACTCCTCTTTGGAGTTTAGAAGGATGAGAGGGCATTAACACTTACACGATACTGCGAGGCCTCGATCAAGTGGACGTGGAGAGGATGTTTCCACTTTTGGAAAATCTAGAACCAGAGGACACCATCTCAGACGAAAGGGACGATCCTTTGAAACAGAGATGAGTAGGAATTTCTTCAGCCAGAGGGTGGTGAATCTGTGAAACTCTTTGCCGTAGAAGGTCGTGGAGGCCGATTCACTGAGCGTCTTTAAGACAGAGATAGATATGTTCTTGATTAATAAGGGGATCAGGGGTTACGTGAAGATGGCAGCAGAATGGGGATGAGAAAATATCAACCATGATTGAATGGCGGAGCAGAGTTGATGGGACAAGTGGCCTAATTATGCTCCTATGTCTTATGGTCTATGGTCTGATAAGATTCTAAAGATTAACATTTCATCAGGAAGGTATATAAGCAGGTTAAAATTAATTGAAAAATCCACATCAACTTTAGCGTTGAATCAGCTTGGAGGACATGAGAGCTTCCATGGTATCCTTTAACAAGTCAATAG
This sequence comes from Scyliorhinus torazame, assembly GCF_047496885.1. Lineage (NCBI taxonomy): Eukaryota > Metazoa > Chordata > Chondrichthyes > Carcharhiniformes > Scyliorhinidae > Scyliorhinus > Scyliorhinus torazame. The sequence goes on from NC_092729.1 coordinate 45,763,325, forward strand.
CACCAGTGTCGATGCCATTATTATCGGAAATGTGGTGTTGGGTGCTCTGGTGCACAGATGAGCCAACACAGTTGTATGTGCTACAACTCTATTTTATTTTAACTCTTATAATACAGTTCGTTCTGGATACTCTGCACGTGCTCTCTCCCTGAGTGTGTTTGGTAGCAGATGTGTCCTGGTCCTCCTCTGCAGCTAATACTGACCACCGGGGGTCGTGTCTGTGCTTTTATATCTTTCTGTCATTGGTTGTGGTGTTGTGTGTTCTGATTTGTCTGTTGGTGTGTCTATCATGATGTGTGTGTTTGAATATCATGACATACCCCCTTTTTACAAAGATATGTACCTACGTGGTTATAAATATAATTGTGTCGTGAGTGCATCTAAGAGTGTGTGTGTGTGTTGTGTACAGCGTGTGTATATGACGTAACTATTTACATGGGGCGATGTCGGGTGCGTCACACTAACAAGGTTGTACCATAACAAAACTTGGATGCGAGAGAATAAAAAACTTGAACATTGGTCTGGTCAGACGATATCTGGAACAATAAACAACAACAGGTTATAATACAGAAGTGTTTGACTTTTTGAACGTATGAACAGTGTTATAAGTCCAGTCTAAAGGGTGACCGCCTCAAGAATGGGCTGGTCCTCAAGCCGGTTCAGCTGTGGAGATTTGTGGTCACACTGGTTCACCTTGGACTGTTGGAGGTGATGCTGTTGCCGAAGTCTCTACTTTACCATTTGTTGTACTTCGTGCAGTGCTTGGTTTTTTTCATTCGTGCAAATATAACATTCAACATCTTTGTTAGTGGTGCCTTGGCTGTGGTTTGGTTCTGGTGGCGATGGAAGGGGCATGATCCGTGGCATCTCCACGAAGTCATCCTTGGGAACCAGTGGAGGATCCGGCGTGTGCGTACGGTTCGGTTGCGAGCGTGGAAGGCGGCGCAAAGCTCGCTGATTGCGCCTACGCACCAATCCATCCGCCCTGCATGCCAGGAACAAGGTGGAGTCTGTTTTCTTTTTATGTTTGTGGTGGACGGCATCTTGTAGCCGATGGGTCGTTGCCATCGAAGTAGCACCATCACTAATATCATGCAAGGCGATGACTGTGCCAGATGTGGAAGTTGGCCGAGACCGTGCACGCTGGTTCCGGCCACCTGCTGTGCCGGAAGGGCGACTCCGCAGAGAAACGTCGAAGCATGTCGCCTTGGAGAGAGAATTGTTGCTCGCATCAACGTCTGGCGATGGCGCGAATTGGTGTGTCCATCTTGGACCGCCGGTGCTGGTTGCCACTGCCGACCCAGTGGGACTGCCACGCGATCCATTCCCTGTCGCCGTGGCATCCGCCGTCACCCTGAGCGTGCCATCACCGAGGCCGCGACACCGCCCGTCCGGAGCAAGGTCTGGCGTGCGCAAATCAGAGTTGGCGCTTGGCTGCTCCCCATCTGGAGTCCGGTCTGCCTTCCGTCGATGCCCCCCGTCCGGAGTCCCAACAGGTTCACTGGAGGCAGCCGAGATTCCCTGAAGCTGCACTTCTGGAGTCGGAACATGCAGGAATGCACCAACCAGTGTAGAGGGTCGAGCCATCGAGGGTGGAAGCGGTGCGCCGCCACCGCAGTCGTCAGTGGTCCCACCGTGATCGTCGAGTGCCTCGGTACGCACTAGGCAAGGTCTGTCACCTTGCACCTTTTGCATGGGAAGTGGGATGCTGTCGTCACTCGTCTCACATCCCGTGGATAGATCCTCATTAGCAGCTTGCTGTTCACTAGGGTTGGGTAAATTGTCAGAGTTTTCATCTGGTGGTGCACACCATGTCGGTGGACTGTCATTGCCTTGCCGTTGTCCTTCATTTGGGCTTTTCTTCTTTGGAATTTTAAATCTTCCCGCAGACATTGCAGAACCTTGTTTATTACCCCCAAATTCTCCCATATGTATGGTCTCGAATATAGGATGCAATGTTTCTATCGACATTGTACTATTTTTCAAAGAACATTCCGTTTCACTTTTCTTCTCAGGTACCTCATATGTATCTTTGTCTAGTGTACATGCCTTCATGGTCTCTGGGTCTGATTTTGCTGGGACTGGCATGGTCACAGTCTCTCTTTTACTATTCTCAATTGCCCACATTATACTCCCCATACATAACTGCTTAATCACTGGGGTTAGTGTGTTACAATGGATAATCGGGTCGACCTTATCTGCATCTTCACCATTAGTGGAAAGCACACTTGGTTCACTTGAAACTGCTGTGGGTTTTAAATTCGTTATCTGGCTACTCGATGTCGGTGTCCTCAGGATTCTTGCTCCAATGTTCTGCTCAATAATCAGTGGAGTGTGTATAGGTTCAATGCAATTAATGTTCCCCTCAAGGTTTGAAGAGTCATTACTGACTAACTGCTGGTCTCCGAAGTTGGGATTTTGCGGCGTTGTGTTGAAGGGAGACATTTGTCCCTGCTGTAGATATGATTCAGGTTGTGTTATTTCCATTACCTGAGGATCAATGTCTTGCCCATTTTTTCGATCCGTACTAAAACACTGGCAATTCTCAGTCTGCTCCTTGCAAGTTAAACATTCAATTAATTTCGTTAGCAAATCCTCAGCATCCTTCTGTGGCCATGCAGCATTATTAATCTCTGTTCGGCTATAATGATCCTGAAGGTCAGCGCATAAACCTTTTCTCTTCGGGCTTGGACGAGGCAATTCCTTTGGCTTGTCTTCAGTTGGGCTTGAACAGTCTTCAGCGCTGTGCCCTTCATTGTAGCATGAGAGACCGTCATGGTCATGCTGCTGTGTAGTGGAGCATGGTAGGCTGTTCTAGCCTTCTTGCTGTTCACGTGAGCATGGCAGACTTGCATCGTCTGCCGCTGGTTGGTCAGGAGAGGTTGCTAGACCCTCATGGTCTTGTTCCTGCAAGGACTGCACATTGGAGTCTTGCGTTGCTTCTATCGTGGAGGCTGTCCACGAGCTCTCTGTGGAGGCTTGTGACACTGGAGTCACTTCTTGTTCGTGCAAGGACTGCGCTCTGGAGTCTTGCGTTGCTTCTATCGTGGAGGCTGTCCGCGAGCTCTCTGTGGAGGCTTGTGACACTGGAGTCACTTCTTGTTCGTGCAAGGACTGCGCTCTGGAGTCTTGCGTTGCTTCTATCGTGGAGGCTGTCCACGAGCTCTCTGTGGAGGCTTGTGACACTGGAGTCACTTCTTGTCCGTGCAAGGACTGCGCTCTGGAGTCTTGCATTTCTGCAATTGTGGAGTCTGTCCACGAGCTTGCTGAGGAGGCTTGTGACACTGGAGTCACTTCTGGTTCATGCGAGGACTGCGCTCTGGAGTCTTGCATGTCTTCTTTCATAGAGTCGGGAACATTGAGCGGGATGTGGACCACGCTCTGTGTGGCAGCAGGGCGCTCTCCGTGTGCTTGCACCGCTCCCTGTCTGTTAATGTCAGGCTGCAGCATCATCCGGTACTGATAAGTTGGAACGTCATATCTGCTGGATTGAAGATCCTCAAATCCGAAAAATGAATCCGCATCTGCGTCGGATTCAATGTGGGGGCCGCCAATGTGCAACACGAAAGGTTCGTCCGAGTCATAGTCGTATAGGACCACGGAGCTATCATTGGGCTCGCGAGGTCCGGAAACACTGTAAAGATCGTCATCGAAGTATTCAAGGTCGGAATCATCGGCTTGTGCGTAGGTAACTGCTTGTCGGAGGGTTCTTCGGAGGTCGAATTCATCTCCTGGGTCAATTTGCGGCACTGTGCTGTCATTCCAGGTGAGGGAAGGTTGTTTTACAGCTTTAACAGATTTTTGTTTTTTTGATTTGGGACGTTTCCATTTTAAATTGGATTTGGGACGTTTCCCCTTTAAATTGGTGCAGTCTGGGCCTCTGACATCCTGACGCTCGGTATGTAGCACGTTGGAAGCGACTGTGCATGCTCAAATCGCTGTTCCTTTACCGATGACCGTTTTCTTCGCTGCGCATGCGCAGCATCTCGCGCATGCGCAAACAAAATTTCCGGTTCTGCGCACTGCTCGCGCAACTGTGCTAGCGTGATACCTTTAGGAAGATGGCCGCCGACCTCGACCCAGCCCTCTCTCAGGCCCGGGATTTCGGCCTCTGGGAATTCGGGCTCCGGGATCCCGGCCACGAGGTGAGTACTGCAGCTTTTCTTACATTTACTTGCCAATTGGATTGCGTTTTATTCACAGTACTTGGAGAATTTATCCAGGACTGCCTGGTAATCGTACCTTTGCTGCCTCCTGAAGAACCTGAACCTTGTGAATATTTCTCTTGCCCTTGCACCGGCGATGGTGAGGAGAAATTCAATTTTTTCGCTATCATCCAGGTCTTGGAGTTCAGCTGCCACCAGGAACAATTCGAACCATTGCCGGAATCGCCGCCAGTTTTCGCGGAGGTCGCCGTGGCACTGGAGCGGCTGCGGAACCGGGAGCTCTATCATTTTGCCTGGGCACTGCTGGTTGTCTCTGTACACTGAGGTATGCCGGCAGGTATCGATCAACTCCTGTACCATGTGGTGTTGGGTGCTCTGGTGCACAGATGAGCCAACACAGTTGTATGTGGTACAACTCTATTTTATTTTAACGCATAATACAGTTCGTTCTGGATACTCTGCACGTGCTGTCTCCCTGAGTGTGTTTGGTAGCAGATCTGTCCTGGTCCTCCTCTGCAGCTAACACTGACCACCGGGGGTCGTGTCTGTGCTTTTATATCTTTCTGTCATTGGTTGTGGTGTTATGTGTACTGATTTGTCTGTTGGTGTGTCTATCATGATGAGTGTTTTTGAATATCATGACAACAGAGAGAGAGGGACACACAGAGAGCGAGGAACACACACACAGAGCGAGGGACACACAGAGAGCGAGGGACACACAGAGAGAGGGGCACACAGAGAGCGAGGGACACACAGAGTGCTGGGACACAGAGAGAGAGAGGGACACACAGAGAGCGAGTGGCACACAGAGAGTGAGGGACACAGGAGAGCGAGGGACACACAGAGAGCGAGGCACACACAGAGAGGGAGGGACACAGAGAGAGCGAGGGACACACAGAGAGCGAGGGACACACAGAGAGCGAGGGACACACGGAGAGCAAGGGACACAAAGAGCGAGGGACACACAGAGCGAGGGGCACACAGAGCGAGGGGCACACAGAGAGCGAGGGGCACACAGAGAGCAAGGGACACACAGAGAGCGCGGGACACACAGAGAGCGAGGGGCACACAGAGAGCGAGGGACACCCAGAGAGCGAGGGACACACAGAGAGCGAGGGACACACAGTGAGCGAGGATCACACAGAGAGCGAGGGGCACACAGAGAGCGAGGGACGCACAGAGAGTGAGGGACACACAGAGAGCGAGGGACACAGAGAGCGAGGGGTGCACAGAGAGCAAGGGACACACAGAGAGCGAGGGGCACACAGAGAGCGAGGGACAAACAGAGAGCGAGGCACAGAGAGAGCGAGGGACACACAGAGAGCGAGGGACACACAGAGAGCGAGGTACACACTGAGAGCGAGGGACACAGAGAGCGAGGGACACACAGAGAGCGAGGCAGGCACAGAGAGGGAGGGACACAGAGAGAGCGAGGGACACACAGAGAGCGAGGGACACACAGAGAGCGAGGGACACACGGAGAGCGAGGGACACAGAGAGCGAGGGACACACAGAGCGAGGGGCACACAGAGCGAGGGGCACACAGAGAGCGAGGGGCACACAGAGAGCAAGGGAGACAAAGAGAGCGCGGGACACACAGAGAGCGAGGGGCACACAGAGAGCGAGGGACACACAGAGAGCGAGGGACACACAGAGAGCAAGGGACACACAGTGAGCGAGGATCACACAGAGAGCGAGGGGCACACAGAGAGCGAGGGACGCACAGAGAGTGAGGGACACACAGAGAGCGAGGGACACAGAGAGCGAGGGGTGCACAGAGATCAAGGGATTCACAGAGAGCGAGGGGCACACAGAGAGCGAGGGACAAACAGAGAGCGAGGCACAGAGAGAGCGAAGGACACACAGAGAGCGAGGGACACACAGAGAGCGAGCGACGCACAGAGAGCGAGTGACACACAGAGAGTGAGGAACACACAGAGATCGAGGGACACTCAGAGAGCGAGGGACACATAGAGAGCGAAAGACACACAGAGAGAGAGGGACGCTCAGAGAGCGAGGGAGACACAGAGAGCGACGGACACACAGAGAGCGAGGAACACACACACAGAGCGAGGAACAAACACAGAGAGCGAGGGACACAGAGAGCGAGGGACACACACAGAGCGAGGGACGCACACAGAGAGCGAGGGACACACAGAGAGCGAGGGACACACAGAGAACGAGGGAAACACAGAGAGCGAGGGACACACAGAGAGCGAGGGACACACATAGAGAGCGAGGGACACCCACAGAGCGAGGGACACACACAGAGAGCGAGGGACACACACACAGCAAGGGACACATAGAGAACGTGGGACACACAGAGAGCGAGGGACACACAGAGAGCGAGGGACACACAGACAGCTGGGACACACAGAGAGGGAGGGACACACAGAGAGTGAGGGACACACAGAGAGCGAGAGACACACAGAGAGCGAGGGACACAGAGAGAGCGAGGGACACACAGAGCGAGGGGCACACTGAGAGCGATGGATACAGAGAGAGAGGGACACACAGAGAGCGAGGAGCACACACAGAGAGCGAGGGACACACAGAGAGCGAGGGACACCCAGAGAGCGAGGGACACACAGAGAGCGAGGGACACACAGTGAGCGAGGATCACACAGAGAGCGAGGGGCACACAGAGACCGAGGGACGCACAGAGAGTGAGGGACACACAGAGAGCGAGGGACACAGAGAGCGAGGGGTGTACAGAGAGCAAGGGACACACAGAGAGCGAGGGGCACACAGAGAGCGAGGGACAAACAGAGAGCGAGGCACAGAGAGAGCGAGGGACACACAGAGAGCGAGGGACACACAGAGAGCGAGGGACACACTGAGAGCGAGGGACACAGAGAGCGAGGGACACACAGAGAGCGAGGCAGGCACAGAGAGGGAGGGACACAGAGAGAGCGAGGGACACACAGAGAGCGAGGGACACACAGAGAGCAAGGGACACACAGTGAGCGAGGATCACACAGAGAGCGAGGGGCACAGAGAGCGAGGGGTGTACAGAGAGCAAGGGACACACAGAGAGCGAGGGACACACAGAAAGCGAGGGGCACACGGAGAGCGAGGGACACAGAGAGCGAGGGACACACAGAGCGAGGGGCACACAGAGCGAGGGGCACACAGAGAGCGAGGGGCACACAGAGAGCAAGGGACACAAAGAGAGCGCGGGACACACAGAGAGCGAGGGGCACACAGAGAGCGAGGGACACACAGAGAGCGAGGGACACACAGAGAGCAAGGGACACACAGTGAGCGAGGATCACACAGAGAGCGAGGGGCACACAGAGAGCGAGGGACGCACAGAGATCAAGGGATTCACAGAGAGCGAGGGGCACACAGAGAGCGAGGGACAAACAGAGAGCGAGGCACAGAGAGAGCGAGGGACACACAGAGAGCGAGGGACACACAGAGAGCGAGCGACGCACAGAGAGCGAGTGACACACAGAGAGCGAGGAACACACAGAGATCGAGGGACACTCAGAGAGCGAGGGACACACAGAGAGCGAAAGACACACAGAGAGAGAGGGACGCTCAGAGAGCGAGGGAGACAGAGAGAGCGACGGACACACAGAGAGCGAGGAACACACACAGAGAGCGAGGAACAAACACAGAGAGCGAGGGACACAGAGAGCGAGGGACACACACAGAGCGAGGGACGCACACAGAGAGCGAGGGACACACAGAGAGCGAGGGACACACAGAACGAGGGAAACACAGAGAGCGAGGGACACACAGAGCGAGGGACACACATAGAGAGCGAGGGACACACACAGAGCGAGGGACACACACAGAGAGCGAGGGACACACACACAGCAAGGGACACATAGAGAACGTGGGACACACAGAGAGCGAGGGACACACAGAGAGCGAGGGACACACAGAGAGCTGGGACACACAGAGAGGGAGGGACACACAGAGAGTGAGGGACACACAGAGAGCGAGACACACACAGAGAGCGAGGGACACACAGAGAGCGAGGGACACACAGAGCGAGGGGCACACTGAGAGCGAGGGATACAGAGAGAGAGGGACACACAGAGAGCGAGGAACACACACAGAGAGCGAGGGACACACAGAGAGCGAGGGACACACAGAGAGAGGGGCACACAGAGAGCGAGGGACACACAGAGTGCTGGGACACAGAGAGAGAGAGCGACACACAGAGAGCGAGTGGCACACAGAGAGTGAGGGACACATGGAGAGCGAGGGACACACAGAGCGCGAGGCAGACACAGAGAGGGAGGGACACAGAGAGAGCGAGGGACACACAGAGAGCGAGGGACACACAGAGAGCGAGGGACACACGGAGAGCGAGGGACACAGAGAGCGAGGGACACACAGAGCGAGGGGCACACAGAGAGCAAGGGACACACAGAGAGCGCGGGACACACAGAGAGCGAAGGGCACACAGAGAGCGAGGTACACACAGGGAGCGAGGGACACACAGAGAGCGAGGGACACACAGTGAGCGAGGATCACACAGAGAGCGAGGGGCACACAGAGTGCGAGGGACGCACAGAGAGTGAGGGACACACAGAGAGCGAGGGACACAGAGAGCGAGGGGTGCACAGAGAGCAAGGGACACACAGAGAGCGAGGGGCACACAGAGAGCGAGGGACAAACAGAGAGCGAGGCACAGAGAGAACGAGGGACACACAGAGAGCGAGGGACACACAGAGAGCGAGCGACGCACAGAGAGCGAGTGACACGCAGAGAGCGAGGAACACACAGAGATCGAGGGACACTCAGAGAGCGAGGGACACACCGAGAGCGAAAGACACACAGAGAGAGAGGGACGCTCAGAGAGCGAGGGAGACACCGAGAGCGACGGACACACGGAGAGCGAGGAACACACACAGAGAGCGAGGAACAAACACAGAGAGCGAGGGACACACACAGAGAGCGAGGGACACACACAGAGCGAGGGACACATAGAGAACGTGGGACACAGAGAGCGTGGGACACACAGAGAGCGAGGGACACACAGAGAGCGAGGGACACACAGTGAGCGAGGATCACACAGAGAGCGAGGGGCACACAGAGAGCGAGGGACGCACAGAGAGTGAGGGACACACAGAGAGCGAGGGACACAGAGAGCGAGGGGTGCACAGAGAGCAAGGGACACACAGAGAGCGAGGGGCACACAGAGAGCGAGGGACAAACAGAGAGCGGGGCACAGAGAGAGCGAGGGACACACAGAGAGCGAGGGACACACAGAGAGCGAGGGACACACAGAGAGCGAGGGACACACAGAGAGTGAGGCAGGCACAGAGAGGGAGGGACACAGAGAGAGCGAGGGACACACAGAGAGCGAGGGACACACAGAGAGCGAGGGGCACACGGAGAGCGAGGGACACAGAGTGCGAGGGACACACAGAGCGAGGGGCACACAGAGCGAGGGGCACACAGAGAGCGAGGGGCACACAGAGAGCAAGGGACACAAAGAGAGCGCGGGACACACAGAGAGCGAGGGGCACACAGAGAGCGAGGTACACACAGAGAGCGAGGGACACACAGAGAGCAAGGGACACACAGTGAGCGAGGATCACACAGAGAGCGAGGGGCACACAGAGAGCGAGGGACGCACAGAGATTGAGGGACACACAGAGAGCGAGGGACACAGAGAGCGAGGTGTGCACAGAGATCAAGGGATTCACAGAGAGCGAGGGGCACACAGAGAGCGAGGGACAAACAGAGAGCGAGGCACAGAGAGAGCGAGGGACACACAGAGAGTGAGGAACACACAGAGATCGAGGGACACTCAGAGAGCGAGGGACACACAGAGAGCGAGGAACACACACAGAGAGCGAGGAACAAACACAGAGAGCGAGGGACACACAGAGAGCGAGGGACACACACAGAGCAAGGTAAGCAGACAGAGAGCGAGGGACACACAGAGAGCGAGGGACACACAGAGAACGAGGGAAACACAGAGAGCGAGGGACACACAGAGAGCGAGGGACACACATAGAGAGCGAGGGACACACACAGAGCGAGGGACACACACAGAGAGCGAGGGACACACACACAGCAAGGGACACATAGAGAACGTGGGACACACAGAGAGCGAGGGACACACAGAGAGCGAGGGACACACAGAGAGCTGGGACACACAGAGAGGGAGGGACACACAGAGAGTGAGGGACACACAGAGAGCGAGAGACACACAGAGAGCGAGGGACACAGAGAGAGCGAGGGACACACAGAGCGAGGGGCACACTGAGAGCGAGGGATACAGAGAGAGAGGGACACACAGAGAGCGAGGAACACACAAAGAGAGCGAGGGACACACAGAGAGCGAGGGACACACAGAGAGCGAGGGGCACACAGAGAGAGGGGCACACAGAGCGAGGGACACACTGAGTGCTGGGACACAGAGAGAGAGAGGGACACACAGAGAGCGAGTGGCACACAGAGAGTGAGGGACACATGGAGAGCGAGGGACACACAGAGCGCGAGGCAGACACAGAGAGGGAGGGACACACAGAGAGCGAGGGACACACGGAGAGCGAGGGACACAGAGAGCGAGAGACACACAGAGCGAGGGGCACACAGAGAGCAAGCGACACACAGAGAGCGCGGGACACACAGAGAGCGAGGGGCACACAGAGAGCGAGGTACACACAGAGAGCGAGGGACACACAGAGATCGAGGGACACACAGTGAGCGAGGATCACACAGAGAGCGAGGGGCACACAGAGTGCGAGGGACGCACAGAGAGTGAGTGACACACAGAGAGCGAGGGACACAGAGATCGAGGGGTGCACAGAGAGCAAGGGACACACAGAGAGCAACGGGCACACAGAGAGCAAGGGACAAACAGAGAGCGAGGCACAGAGAGAACGAGGGACACACAGAGAGCGAGGGACACACAGAGAGCGGGCGACGCACAGAGAGCGAGTGACACACAGAGAGCGAGGAACACACAGAGATCGAGGGACACTCAGAGAGCGAGGGACACACAGAGAGCGAGGGACACACAGAGAGCGAGGGACGCTCAGAGAGCGAGGGAGACACAGAGAGCGAGGGACACACAGAGAGCGAAAGACACACAGAGAACGAGGGAAACACAGAGAGCGAGGGACACACAGAGAGCGAGGGACACACATAGAGAGCGAGGGACACACACAGAGCGAGGGACACACACACAGAGCGAAGGACACACACACAGCAAGGGACACATAGAGAACGTGGGACACACAGAGAGCGAGGGACACACAGAGAGCTGGGACACACAGAGAGGGAGGGACACACAGAGAGTGAGGGACACACAGAGAGCGAGAGACACACAGAGAGCGAGGGACACAGAGAGAGCGAGGGACACACAGAGCGAGGAGCACACTGAGAGCGAGGGATACAGAGAGAAAGGGACACACAGAGAGCGAGGAACACACAAAGAAAGCGAGGGACACACAGAGAGCGAGGGACACACAGAGAGCGAGGGACACACAGAGAAAGGGGCACACAGAGAGCGAGGGACACACAGAGTGCTGGGACACAGAGAGAGAGAGGGACACACAGAGAGCGAGGGGTGCACAGAGAGCAAGGGACACACAGAGAGCAACGGGTACACAGAGAGCAAGGGACAAACAGAGAGCGAGGCACAGAGAGAACAAGGGACACACAGAGAGCGAGGGACACACAGAGAGCGAGCGACGCACAGAGAGCGAGTGACACACAGAGAGCGAGGAACACACAGAGATCGAGGGACACTCAGAGAGCGAGGGACACACAGAGAGCGAGGGACACAGAGAGCGAGGGACGCTCAGAGAGCGAGGGAGACACAGAGAGCGACGGACACACAGAGAGCGAGGAACACACACAGAGCGCGAGGAACAAACACAGAGAGCGAGGGACACACACAGAGAGCGAGGGACACACACAGAGCGAGGGACGCACACAGAGAGCGAGGGACACACAGAGAGCGAGGGACACACACAGAGAGCGAGGGACACACACAGAGCAAGGGACACACACAGAGAGCGAGGGACACACAGTGAGCGAGGGACACACAGAGAGTGAGGGACACACAGAAAGCGAGGGACACAGAGAGCAAGGGACACACAGAGAGCGAGGGGCACACAGAGAGCGAGGGACAAACAGAGAGCGAGGCACAGAGAGAGCGAGGGACACACAGAGAGCGAGGGACACACAGAGAGCGAGCGACGCACAGAGAGCGAGTGACACACAGAGAGTTGGGACACACAGAGAGTGAGGGACACAAAGAGAGCGAGGCGCACACAGAGAGCGAGGGACACACAGAGAGCGAGGGACGCTCAGAGAGCGAGGGAGACACAGAGAGCGAGGGACACACAGAGAGCGAAAGACACACAGAGAACGAGGGAAACACAGAGAGCGAGGGACACACAGAGAGCGAGGGACACACATAGAGAGCGAGGGACACACACAGAGCGAGGGACACACACACAGAGCGAGGGACACACACAGCAAGGGACACATAGAGAACGTGGGACACAAAGAGAGCGAGGGACACACAGAGAGCGAGGGACACACAGAGAGCTGGGACACACAGAGAGGGAGGGACACACAGAGAGTGAGGGACACACAGAGAGCGAGAGACACACAGAGAGCGAGGTACACACAGAGAGCGAGGGACACACAGAGATCGAGGGACACACAGTGAGCGAGGGTCACACAGAGAGCGAGGGGCACACAGAGTGCGAGGGACGCACAGAGAGTGAGGGACACACAGAGAGCGAGGGACACAGAGAGCGAGGGGTGCACAGAGAGCCAGGGACACACAGAGAGCAACGGGCACACAGAGAGCAAGGGACAAACAGAGAGCGAGGCACAGAGAGAACGAAGGACACACAGAGAGCGAGGGACACACAGAGAGCGGGCGACGCACAGAGAGCGAGTGACACACAGAGAGCGAGGGACACACAGAGAGCGAGGGACACACAGAGAGCGAGGGACGCACAGAGACAGAGAACGAGGGACACACAGAGAGCGAGGAACATACAGAGATCGAGGGACACTCAGAGAGCGAGGGACACACAGAGAGCGAGGGACACACAGAGAGCGAGGAACATACAGAGATCGAGGGACACTCAGAGAGCGAGGGACACACAAAGAGCGAGGGACACACAGAGAGCGAGGGACGCTCAGAGAGCGAGGGAGACACAGAGAGCGAGGGACACACAGAGAGCGAAAGACACACAGAGAACGAGGGAAACACAGAGAGCGAGGGACACACAGAGAGCGAGGGACACACATAGAGAGCGAGGGACACACACAGAGCGAGGGACACACACACAGAGCGAGGGACACACACACAGCAAGGGACACATAGAGAACGTGGGACACACAGAGAGCGAGGGACACACAGAGAGCGAGGGACACACAGAGAGCTGGGACACACAGAGAGGGAGGGACACACAGAGAGTGAGGGACACACAGAGAGCGAGAGACACACAGAGAGCGAGGGACACAGAGAGAGCGAGGGACACACAGAGCGAGGAGCACACTGAGAGCGAGGGATACAGAGAGAGAGGGACACACAGAGAGCGAGGAACACACAAAGAGAGCGAGGGACACACAGAGAGCGAGGGACACACAGAGAGCGAGGGACACACAGAGAGAGGGGCACACAGAGAGCGAGGGACACACAGAGTGCTGGGACACAGAGAGAGAGAGGGACACACAGAGAGCGAGGGGTGCACAGAGAGCAAGGGACACACAGAGAGCAACGGGCACACAGAGAGCAAGGGACAAACAGAGAGCGAGGCACAGAGAGAACAAGGGACACACAGAGAGCGAGGGACACACAGAGAGCGAGCGACGCACAGAGAGCGAGTGACACACAGAGAGCGAGGAACACACAGAGATCGAGGGACACTCAGAGAGCGAGGGACACACAGAGAGCGAGGGACACACAGAGAGCGAGGGACGCTCAGAGAGCGAGGGAGACACAGAGAGCGACGGACACACAGAGAGCGAGGAACACACACAGAGAGCGAGGAACAAACACAGAGAGCGAGGGACACACACAGAGAGCGAGGGGCACACACAGAGCGAGGGACGCACACAGAGAGCGAGGGACACACAGAGAGCGAGGGACACACACAGAGCAAGGGACACACACAGAGAGCGAGGGACACACAGAGAGCGAGGTACACTTAGAGAACGTGGGACACGCAGAGAGCGAGGGACACACAGAGAGCGAGGGACACACCGAGCGAGGGGCACACAGAGAGCGAGGGTCACACCGAGAGCGAGGGACACACACAGAGAGAGAGGGACACACAGTGAGCGAGGGACACACATAGAGTGAGGGACACACAGAAAGCGAGGGTCACAGAGAGCAAGGGACACACAGAGAGCGAGGGGCACACAGAGAGCGAGGGACAAACAGAGAGCGAGGCACAGAGAGAGCGAGGGACACACAGAGAGCGAGGGACACACAGAGAGCGAGCGACGCACAGAGAGCGAGTGACACACAGAGAGTTGGGACACACAGAGAGTGAGGGACACAAAGAGAGCGAGGCGCACACAGAGAGCGAGGGACACACAGAGAGCTGGGACACACAGAGAGGGAGGGACACACAGAGAGTGAGGGACACACAGAGAGCGACAGACACACAGAGAGCGAGGGACACAGAGAGAGCGAGGGACACACAGAGCGAGGGGCACACTGAGAGCGAGGGACACAGAGAGAGAGGGACACACAGAGAGCGAGGAACACACACAGAGAGCGAGGGACACACAGAGAGCGAGGGACACACAGAGAGCGAGGGACACACAGAGAGAGGGGCACACAGAGCGAGGGACACACACAGAGCAAGGGACACACACAGAGAGCGAGGGACACACAGAGAGCGAGGGACACATAGATAAAGTGGGACACACAGAGAGCGAGGGACACACAGAGAGCGAGGGAAACACAGAGCGAGGGGCACACAGAGAGCGAGGGTCACACAGAGAGCGAGGGACAGAGAGAGAGAGAGAGGGACACACAGTGAGCGAGGGACACACAGAGAGTGAGGGACACACACAGAGAGCAAGGGACACACAGAGAGGGACGGACACACAGAGAGTTGGGACACACAATGAGCGAGGGACACACAGAGAGTGAGGCGCACACAGAGAGCGAGGGACACACAGAGAGCTGGGACACAAAGAGAGGGAGGGACACACAGAGAGTGAGGGACACACAGAGAGCGACAGACACACAGAAAGCGAGGGACACAGAGAGAGCGAGGGACACACAGAGCGAGGGGCACACTGAGAGCGAGGGACACAGAGAGAGGGACACACAGAGAGCGAGGAACACATACAGAGAGCGAGGGACACACAGAGAGCGAGGGACACACAGAGAGCGCGGGACACACAAAGAGCGAGGGGCACACAGAGAGCGAGGGACACACAGAGAGCTGGGACACACAGAGAGTGAGGGACACACAGTGAACGAGGATCACACAGAGAGCGAGGGGCACACAGAGAGCGAGGGACGCACAGAGAGTGAGGGACACACAGAGAGCGAGGGACACAGAGAGCGAGGGGTGCACAGAGAGCAAGGGACCCACAGAGAGTGAGGGGCACACAGAGAGCGAGGGACAATCAGAGAGCGAGGCACAGAGAGAGCGAGGGACACACAGAGAGCGAGGGACACACAGAGGGCGAGGGACGCACAGAGAGCGAGTGACACACAGAGAGCGAGGAAAACACAGAGAACGTGGGACACACAGAGAGCGAGGGATACACAGAGAGCGAGGGACACACAGAGAGCGAGGGACGCTCAGAGAGCGAGGGAGACACAGAGAGCCACGGACACACAGAGAGCGAGTGACACACAGAGAGCGAGGGGCGCTCAGAGAGCGAGGGAGACACAGAGAGCGACGGACACACAGAGAGCGAGGAACACACACAGAGAGCGAGGAACAAACACAGAGAGCTAGGGACACACACACAGAGCGAGAGACACACACAGAGAGCGAGGGACGCACACAGAGAGCGAGAGACACACAGAGAGCGACGGACACACAGAGAACAAGGGAAACACAGAGAGCGAGGGACACAGAGAGCGAGGGACACACATAGAGAGCGAGGGACACACACAGAGCGAGCGACACACACAGAGCGAGGGACACACACACAGAGCGAAGGACACACACACAGCAAGGGACACATAGAGAACGTGGGACACACAGAGAGCGAGGGACACACAGAGAGCTGGGACACACAGAGAGGGAGGGACACACAGAGAGTGAGGGACACACAGAGAGCGAGAGACACACAGAGAGCGAGGGACACAGAGAGAGCGAGGGACACACAGAGCGAGGAGCACACTGAGAGCGAGGGATACAGAGAGAAAGGGACACACAGAGAGCGAGGAACACACAAAGAAAGCGAGGGACACACAGAGAGCGAGGGACACACAGAGAGCGAGGGACACACAGAGAGAGGGGCACACAGAGAGCGAGGGACACACAGAGTGCTGGGACACAGAGAGAGAGAGGGACACACAGAGAGCGAGGGGTGCACAGAGAGCAAGGGACACACAGAGAGCAACGGGCACACAGAGAGCAAGGGACAAACAGAGAGCGAGGCACAGAGAGAACAAGGGACACACAGAGAGCGAGGGACACACAGAGAGCGAGCGACGAACAGAGAGCGAGTGACACACAGAGAGCGAGGAACACACAGAGATCGAGGGACACACACAGAGAGCGAGGGACACACACAGAGCGAGGGACGCACACAGAGAGCGAGGGACACACAGAGAGCGAGGGACACACACAGAGAGCGAGGGACACACACAGAGCAAGGGACACACACAGAGAGCGAGGGACACACAGTGAGCGAGGGACACACAGAGAGTGAGGGACACACAGAAAGCGAGGGACACAGAGAGCAAGGGACACACAGAGAGCGAGGGGCACACAGAGAGCGAGGGACAAACAGAGAGCGAGGCACAGAGAGAGCGAGGGACACACAGAGAGCGAGGGACACACAGAGAGCGAGCGACGCACAGAGAGCGAGTGACACACAGAGAGTTGGGACACACAGAGAGTGAGGGACACAAAGAGAGCGAGGCGCACACAGAGAGCGAGGGACACACAGAGAGCGAGGGACGCTCAGAGAGCGAGGGAGACACAGAGAGCGAGGGACACACAGAGAGCGAAAGACACACAGAGAACGAGGGAAACACAGAGAGCGAGGGACACACAGAGAGCGAGGGACACACATAGAGAGCGAGGGACACACACAGAGCGAGGGACACACACACAGAGCGAGGGACACACACAGCAAGGGACACATAGAGAACGTGGGACACAAAGAGAGCGAGGGACACACAGAGAGCGAGGGACACACAGAGAGCTGGGACACACAGAGAGGGAGGGACACACAGAGAGTGAGGGACACACAGAGAGCGAGAGACACACAGAGAGCGAGGTACACACAGAGAGCGAGGGACACACAGAGATCGAGGGACACACAGTGAGCGAGGGTCACACAGAGAGCGAGGGGCACACAGAGTGCGAGGGACGCACAGAGAGTGAGGGACACACAGAGAGCGAGGGACACAGAGAGCGAGGGGTGCACAGAGAGCCAGGGACACACAGAGAGCAACGGGCACACAGAGAGCAAGGGACAAACAGAGAGCGAGGCACAGAGAGAACGAAGGACACACAGAGAGCGAGGGACACACAGAGAGCGGGCGACGCACAGAGAGCGAGTGACACACAGAGAGCGAGGAACATACAGAGATCGAGGGACACTCAGAGAGCGAGGGACACACAGAGAGCGAGGGACACACAGAGAGCGAGGGACGCTCAGAGAGCGAGGGAGACACAGAGAGCGAGGGACACACAGAGAGCGAAAGACACACAGAGAACGAGGGAAACACAGAGAGCGAGGGACACACAGAGAGCGAGGGACACACATAGAGAGCGAGGGACACACACAGAGCGAGGGACACACACACAGAGCGAGGGACACACACACAGCAAGGGACACATAGAGAACGTGGGACACACAGAGAGCGAGGGACACACAGAGAGCGAGGGACACACAGAGAGCTGGGACACACAGAGAGGGAGGGACACACAGAGAGTGAGGGACACACAGAGAGCGAGAGACACACAGAGAGCGAGGGACACAGAGAGAGCGAGGGACACACAGAGCGAGGAGCACACTGAGAGCGAGGGATACAGAGAGAGAGGGACACACAGAGAGCGAGGAACACACAAAGAGAGCGAGGGACACACAGAGAGCGAGGGACACACAGAGAGCGAGGGACACACAGAGAGAGGGGCACACAGAGAGCGAGGGACACACAGAGTGCTGGGACACAGAGAGAGAGAGGGACACACAGAGAGCGAGGGGTGCACAGAGAGCAAGGGACACACAGAGAGCAACGGGCACACAGAGAGCAAGGGACAAACAGAGAGCGAGGCACAGAGAGAACAAGGGACACACAGAGAGCGAGGGACACACAGAGAGCGAGCGACGCACAGAGAGCGAGTGACACACAGAGAGCGAGGAACACACAGAGATCGAGGGACACTCAGAGAGCGAGGGACACACAGAGAGCGAGGGACACACAGAGAGCGAGGGACGCTCAGAGAGCGAGGGAGACACAGAGAGCGACGGACACACAGAGAGCGAGGAACACACACAGAGAGCGAGGAACAAACACAGAGAGCGAGGGACACACACAGAGAGCGAGGGGCACACACAGAGCGAGGGACGCACACAGAGAGCGAGGGACACACAGAGAGCGAGGGACACACACAGAGAGCGAGGGACACACACAGAGCAAGGGACACACACAGAGAGCGAGGGACACACAGAGAGCGAGGTACACTTAGAGAACGTGGGACACGCAGAGAGCGAGGGACACACAGAGAGCGAGGGACACACAGAGCGAGGGGCACACAGAGAGCGAGGGTCACACCGAGAGCGAGGGACACACACAGAGAGAGAGGGACACACAGTGAGCGAGGGACACACATAGAGTGAGGGACACACAGAAAGCGAGGGTCACAGAGAGCAAGGGACACACAGAGAGCGAGGGGCACACAGAGAGCGAGGGACAAACAGAGAGCGAGGCACAGAGAGAGCGAGGGACACACAGAGAGCGAGGGACACACAGAGAGCGAGCGACGCACAGAGAGCGAGTGACACACAGAGAGTTGGGACACACAGAGAGTGAGGGACACAAAGAGAGCGAGGCGCACACAGAGAGCGAGGGACACACAGAGAGCTGGGACACACAGAGAGGGAGGGACACACAGAGAGTGAGGGACACACAGAGAGCGACAGACACACAGAGAGCGAGAGACACAGAGAGAGCGAGGGACACACAGAGCGAGGGGCACACTGAGAGCGAGGGACACAGAGAGAGAGGGACACACAGAGAGCGAGGAACACACACAGAGAGCGAGGGACACACAGAGAGCGAGGGACACACAGAGAGCGAGGGACACACAGAGAGAGGGGCACACAGAGCGAGGGACACACACAGAGCAAGGGACACACACAGAGAGCGAGGGACACACAGAGAGCGAGGGACACATAGATAAAGTGGGACACACAGAGAGCGAGGGACACACAGAGAGCGAGGGAAACACAGAGCGAGGGGCACACAGAGAGCGAGGGTCACACAGAGAGCGAGGGACAGAGAGAGAGAGAGAGGGACACACAGTGAGCGAGGGACACACAGAGAGTGAGGGACACACACAGAGAGCAAGGGACACACAGAGAGGGACGGACACACAGAGAGTTGGGACACACAATGAGCGAGGGACACACAGAGAGTGAGGCGCACACAGAGAGCGAGGGACACACAGAGAGCTGGGACACAAAGAGAGGGAGGGACACACAGAGAGTGAGGGACACACAGAGAGCGACAGACACACAGAAAGCGAGGGACACAGAGAGAGCGAGGGACACACAGAGCGAGGGGCACACTGAGAGCGAGGGACACAGAGAGAGGGACACACAGAGAGCGAGGAACACATACAGAGAGCGAGGGACACACAGAGAGCGAGGGACACACAGAGAGCGCGGGACACACAAAGAGCGAGGGGCACACAGAGAGCGAGGGACACACAGAGAGCTGGGACACACAGAGAGTGAGGGACACAGTGAACGAGGATCACACAGAGAGCGAGGGGCACACAGAGAGCGAGGGACGCACAGAGAGTGAGGGACACACAGAGAGCGAGGGACACAGAGAGCGAGGGGTGCACAGAGAGCAAGGGACCCACAGAGAGTGAGGGGCACACAGAGAGCGAGTGACAATCAGAGAGCGAGGCACAGAGAGAGCGAGGGACACACAGAGAGCGAGGGACACACAGAGGGCGAGGGACGCACAGAGAGCGAGTGACACACAGAGAGCGAGGAAAACACAGAGAACGTGGGACACACAGAGAGCGAGGGATACACAGAGAGCGAGGGACACACAGAGAGCGAGGGACGCTCAGAGAGCGAGGGAGACACAGAGAGCCACGGACACACAGAGAGCGAGGGACACACAGAGAGCGAGGGACGCTCAGAGAGCGAGGGAGACACAGAGAGCGACGGACACACAGAGAGCGAGGAACACACACAGAGAGCGAGGAACAAACACAGAGAGCTAGGGACACACACACAGAGCGAGAGACACACACAGAGAGCGAGGGACGCACACAGAGAGCGAGAGACACACAGAGAGCGACGGACACACAGAGAACAAGGGAAACACAGAGAGCGAGGGACACACAGAGAGCGAGGGACACACATAGAGAGCGAGGGACACACACAGAGCGAGGGACACACACAGAGCTAGGGACACACACACAGAGCGAGGGACATACAGAGAGCTAGGGACACATAGAGAACGTGGGACACACAGAGAGCGAGGGACACACAGAGAGCGAGGGACACACAGAGAGCGAGGGACACACAGAGCGAGGGGCACACACAGAGCGAGGGACACACACAGAGCGAGGGACACACAGAGCAAGGGACACACAGCGAACGAGGGAAACACAGAGCGAGGGACACACAGAGAGCTGGGACACACAGAGAGCGAGGGACACACAGAGAACGAGAGACACACACAGAGAGCGAGGGACACACAGAGAGCGAGGGACACACAGAGAGCGAGGGACACACACAGAGAGAAAGGGACACACAGAGAGCGAGGGACACATAGAGAGTTGGGACACACAGAGAGCGAGGGACACACAGAGATCGAGGCGCACACAGAGAGTGAGGGACACACAGAGAGCTGGGACACACAGAGAGTGAGGGACACTAAGAGAGCGAGGGACACACAGAGAGCGAGGGGCGCACAGAGAGCGAGGGACACACAGAGAGCGAGTGACACACATAGAGCGAGGGATGCACAGAGAGCGAGGGAGACACAGAGAGCGAGGGACACAGAGAGCGAGGGACACACACAGAGAGCGACAGACACACAGAGAGCTATGAACAAACTCACAGAGCGAGGAACACACTCACAGAGCGAGGGTCAAACACAGAGAGCGAGGGACACACACAGAGAGCGAGGGACACACACAGAGAGCGAGGGACACACACAGAGAGGGAGGGACACACAGAGAGCGAGGGACACACACAGAGAGCGAGGGGCGCACCCAGAGCAAGGGACACACACAGAGAGCGAGGGACACACAGAGAGCGAGGGACACACACAGAGCAAGGGACACACAGAGACCGCGGGACACAGAGAGCGAGGGACACACAGAGAGCGAGGGACACACACAGAGAGCGAGGGACACACAGAGAGCGAGGGTCACACAGAGAGTGAGGGACACACACAGAGAGAGAGGGACACACAGTGAGCGAGGGACACACAGAGAGTGAGGGAGACACACAGAGCAAGGGACACACAGAGAGCGAGGGACACACGGAGAGCGAGGGACACACAGAGAGCGAGGCGCATACAGAGAGCGAGGGACACACAGAGAGCTGGGACACACAGAGAGCGAGGGACACACAGAGAGTGAGGGACACACAGAGAGCGAGAGACACACAGAGAGCGAGGGACACACACAGAGCAAGGTAAGCACACAGAGAGCGAGGGACACACAGAGAGCGAGGGACACACAGAGAACGAGGGAAACACAGAGAGCGAGGGACACACAGAGAGCGAGGGACACACATATAGAGCGAGGGACACACACAGAGCGAGGGACACACACAGAGAGCGAGGAACACACACACAGCAAGGGACACATAGAGAACGTGGGACACAGAGAGCGAGGGACACACAGAGAGCGAGGGACACACAGAGAGCTGGGACACACAGAGAGCGAGGGACACACAGAGA
This sequence comes from Scyliorhinus torazame, assembly GCF_047496885.1. Taxonomy (NCBI): domain Eukaryota; kingdom Metazoa; phylum Chordata; class Chondrichthyes; order Carcharhiniformes; family Scyliorhinidae; genus Scyliorhinus; species Scyliorhinus torazame. Next base: position 45,785,804 of record NC_092729.1, read on the forward strand.
GTGAGGGACACACAGAGAGCGAGAGACACACAGAGAGCGAGGGACACACACAGAGCAAGGTAAGCACACAGAGAGCGAGGGACACACAGAGAGCGAGGGACACACAGAGAACGAGGGAAACACAGAGAGCGAGGGACACACAGAGAGCGAGGGACACACATATAGAGCGAGGGACACACACAGAGCGAGGGACACACACAGAGAGCGAGGAACACACACACAGCAAGGGACACATAGAGAACGTGGGACACAGAGAGCGAGGGACACACAGAGAGCGAGGGACACACAGAGAGCTGGGACACACAGAGAGGGAGGGACACACAGAGAGTGAGGGACACACAGAGAGCGAGGGACACAGAGAGAGCGAGGGACACACAGACCGAGGGGCACACTGAGAGCGAGGGATACAGAGAGAGAGGGACACACAGAGAGCGAGGAGCACACACAGAGAGCGAGGGACACACAGAGAGCGAGGGACACCCAGAGAGCGAGGGACACACAGAGAGCGAGGGACACACAGTGAGCGAGGATCACACAGAGAGCGAGGGGCACACAGAGACCGAGGGACGCACAGAGAGTGAGGGACACACAGAGCGCGAGGGACACAGAGAGCGAGGGGTGCACAGAGAGCAAGGGACACACAGAGAGCGAGGGGCACACAGAGAGCGAGGGACAAACAGAGAGCGAGGCACAGAGAGAGCGAGGGACACACAGAGAGCGAGGGACACACAGAGAGCGAGGGACACACTGAGAGCGAGGGACACAGAGAGCGAGGGACACAGAGAGCGAGAGACACACAGAGAGCGAGGCAGGCACAGAGAGCGAGGGACACACAGAGAGCGAGGGACACACAGAGAGCGAGGGACACACAGAGAGCGAGGGACACACGGAGAGCGAGGGACACAGAGAGCGAGGGACACAGAGAGCGAGGGGCACACAGAGCGAGGGGCACACAGAGAGCGAGGGGCACACAGAGAGCAAGGGACACAAAGAGAGCAAGGGACACACAGTGAGCGAGGATCACACAGAGAGCGAGGGGCACACAGAGAGCGAGGGACGCACAGAGATCAAGGGATTCACAGAGAGCGAGGGACAAACAGAGAGCGAGGCACAGAGAGAGCGAGGGACACACAGAGAGCGAGGGACACACAGAGAGCGAGCGACGCACAGAGAGCGAGTGACACACAGAGAGCGAGCGACACACAGAGATCGAGGGACACTCAGAGAGCGAGGGACACACAGAGAGCGAAAGACACACAGAGAGAGAGGGACGCTCAGAGAGCGAGGGAGACACAGAGAGCGACGGACACACAGAGAGCGAGGAACACACACAGAGAGCGAGGAACAAACACAGAGAGCGAGGGACACAGAGAGCGAGGGACACACACAGAGCGAGGGACGCACACAGAGAGCGAGGGACACACAGAGAGCGAGGGACACACAGAGAATGAGGGAAACACAGAGAGCGAGGGACACACAGAGCGAGGGACACACATAGAGAGCGAGGGACACACACAGAGCGAGGGACACACACAGAGAGCGAGGGACACACACACAGCAAGGGACACATAGAGAACGTGGGACACACAGAGAGCGAGGGACACACAGAGAGCGAGGGACACACAGAGAGCTGGGACGCACAGAGAGGGAGGGACACACAGAGAGTGAGGGACACACAGAGAGCGAGAGACACACAGAGAGCGAGGGACACAGAGAGAGCGAGGGACACACAGAGCGAGGGGCACACTGAGAGCGAGGGATACAGAGAGAGAGGGACACACAGAGAGCGAGGAACACACACAGAGAGCGAGGGACACACAGAGAGCGAGGGACACACAGAGAGAGGGGCACACAGAGAGCGAGGGACACACAGAGTGCTGGGACACAGAGAGAGAGAGGGACACACAGAGAGCGAGTGGCACACAGAGAGTGAGGGACACATGGAGAGCGAGGGACACACAGAGCGCGAGGCAGACACAGAGAGGGAGGGACACAGAGAGAGCGAGGGACACACAGAGAGCGAGGGACACACAGAGAGCGAGGGACACACGGAGAGCGAGGGACACAGAGAGCGAGGGCCACACAGAGCGAGGGGCACACAGAGAGCAAGGGACACACAGAGAGCGCGGGACACACAGAGAGCGAGGGGCACACAGAGAGCGAGGTACACACAGAGAGCGAGGGACACACAGAGAGCGAGGGACACACAGTGAGCGAGGATCACACAGAGAGCGAGGGGCACACAGAGTGCGAGGGACGCACAGAGAGTGAGGGACACACAGAGAGCGAGGGACACAGAGAGCGAGGGGTGCACAGAGAGCAAGGGACACACAGAGAGCGAGGGGCACACAGAGAGCGAGGGACAAACAGAGAGCGAGGCACAGAGAGAACGAGGGCCACACAGAGAGCGAGGGACACACAGAGAGCGAGCGACGCACAGAGAGCGAGGGACACACAGAGAGCGAAAGACACACAGAGAGAGAGGGACGCTCAGAGAGCGAGGGAGACACAGAGAGCGACGAACACACAGAGAGCGAGGAACACACACAGAGAGCGAGGAACAAACACAGAGAGCGAGGGACACACACAGAGAGCGAGGGACACACACAGAGAGCGAGGGACACACACAGAGCGAGGGACGCACACAGAGAGCGAGGGACACACACAGAGAGCGAGGGACACACACAGAGCAAGGGACACACACAGAGAGCGAGGGACACACAGAGAGCGAGGGACACATAGAGAACGTGGGACACACAGAGAGCGAAGGACACACAGAGAGCGAGGGACACAAAGTGAGCGAGGATCACACAGAGAGCGAGGGGCACACAGAGAGCGAGGGACGCACAGAGAGTGAGGGACACACAGAGAGCGAGGGACACAGAGAGCGAGGGGCGCACAGAGAGCAAGGGACACACAGAGAGCGAGGGGCACACAGAGATCGAGGGACAAACAGAGAGCGAGGCACAGAGAGAGCGAGGGACACAGAGAGAGCGAGGGACACACAGAGAGCGAGGGACACACAGAGAGCGAGGGACACACAGAGAGCGAGGGACACACGGAGAGCGAGGGACACAGAGAGCGAGGGACACACAGAGAGCGAGGCAGGCACAGAGAGGGAGGGACACAGAGAGAGCGAGGGACACACAGAGAGCGAGGGACACACAGAGAGCGAGGGGCACACGGAGAGCGAGGGACACAGAGAGCGAGGGACACATAGAGCGAGGGGCACACAGAGCGAGAGGCACACAGGGAGCGAGGGGCACACAGAGAGCATGGGACACAAAGAGAGCGCGGGACACACAGAGAGCGAGGGGCACACAGAGAGCGAGGGGCACACAGAGAGCGAGGGACACACAGAGAGCAAGGGACACACAGTGAGCGAGGATCACACAGAGAGCGAGGGGCACACAGAGAGCGAGGTACGCACAGAGAGTGAGGGACACACAGAGAGCGAGGGACACAGAGAGCGAGGTGTGCACAGAGATCAAGGGATTCACAGAGAGCGAGGGGCACACAGAGAGCGAGGGACAAACAGAGAGCGAGGCACAGAGAGAGCGAGGGACACACAGAGAGCGAGGGACACACAGAGAGCGAGCGACGCACAGAGAGCGAGTGACACACAGAGAGCGAGGAACACACAGAGATCGAGGGAAACTCAGAGAGCGAGGGACACACAGAGAGCGAAAGACACACAGAGAGAGAGGGACGCTCAGAGAGCGAGGGAGACACAGAGAGCGACGGACACACAGAGAGCGAGGAACACACAAAGAGAGCGAGGAACAAACACAGAGAGCGAGGGACACACACAGAGCGAGGGACACACACAGAGCAAGGTAAGCACACAGAGAGCGAGGGACACACAGAGAGCGAGGAACACACAGAGAACAAGGGAAACACAGAGAGCGAGGGACACACAGAGAGCGAGGGACACACATAGAGAGCGAGGGACACACACAGAGCGAGGGACACACACAGAGAGCGAGAGACACACACACAGCAAGGGACACATAGAGAACGTGGGACACACAGAGAGCGAGGGACACACAGAGAGCGAGGGACACACAGAGAGCTGGGACACACAGAGAGGGAGGGACATACAGAGAGTGTGGGACACACAGAGAGCGAGAGACACACAGAGAGCGAGGGACACAGAGAGAGCGAGGGACACACAGAGCGAGGGGCACACTGAGAGCGAGGGATACAGAGAGAGAGGGACACACAGAGAGCGAGGAACACACAAAGAGAGCGAGCGACACACAGAGAGCGAGGGACACACAGAGAGCGAGGGGCACACAGAGAGAGGGGCACACAGAGAGCGAGGGACACACAGAGTGCTGGGACACAGAGAGAGAGAGAGGGACACACAGCGAGCGAGTGGCACACAGAGAGTGAGGGACACATGGAGAGCGAGGGACACACAGAGCGCGAGGCAGACACAGAGAGGGAGGGACACAGAGAGAGCGAGGGACACACAGAGAGCGAGGGACACACAGAGAGCGAGGGACACACGGAGAGCGAGGGACACAGAGAGCGAGGGACACACAGAGCGAGGGGCACACAGAGAGCAAGGGACACACTGAGAGCGCGGGACAAACAGAGAGCGAGGGGCACACAGAGAGCGAGGTACACACAGAGAGCGAAGATCACACAGAGAGCGAGGGGCACACAGAGTGCGAGGGACGCACAGAGAGTGAGGGACACACAGAGAGCGAGGGACACAGAGAGCGAGGGGTGCACAGAGAGCAAGGGACACACAGAGAGCAACGGGCACACAGAGAGCAAGGGACAAAGAGAGAGCGAGGCACAGAGAGAACGAGGGACACACAGAGAGCGAGGGACACACAGAGAGCGGGCGACGCACAGAGAGCGAGTGACACACAGAGAGCGAGGAACACACAGAGATCGAGGGACACTCAGAGAGCGAGGGACACACAGAGAGCGAGGGACACACAGAGAGAGAGGGACGCTCAGAGAGCGAGGGAGACACAGAGAGCGAGGGACACACAGAGAGCGAAAGACACACAGAGAACGAGGGAAACACAGAGAGCGATGGACACACAGAGAGCGAGGGACACACATAGAGAGCGAGGGACACACACAGAGCGAGGGACACACACAGAGAGCGAGGGACACACACACAGCAAGGGACACATAGAGAACGTGGGACACACAGAGAGCGAGGGACACACAGAGAGCGAGGGACACACAGAGAGCTGGGACACACAGAGAGGGAGGCACACACAGAGAGTGAGGGACACACAGAGAGCGAGAGACACACAGAGAGCGAGGGGCACAGAGAGAGCGAGGGTCACACAGAGCGAGGAGCATTCTGAGAGCGAGGGATACAGAGAGAGAGGGACACACAGAGAGCGAGGAACACACAAAGAGAGCGAGGGACACACAGAGAGCGAGGGACACACAGAGAGCGAGGGACACACAGAGAGAGGGACACACAGAGCGAGAGACACACAGAGAGCGAAAGACACACAGAGAACGAGGGAAACACAGAGAGCGAGGGACACACAGAGAGCGAGGGACACACATAGAGAGCGAGGGACACACACAGAGCGAGGGACACACACAGAGAGCGAGGGACACACACACAGCAAGGGACACATAGAGAACGTGGGACACACAGAGAGCGAGGGACACACAGAGAGCGAGGGACACACAGAGAGCTGGGACACACAGAGAGGGAGGCACACACAGAGAGTGAGGGACACACAGAGAGCGAGAGACACACAGAGAGCGAGGGACACAGAGAGAGCGAGGGACACACAGAGCGAGGAGCATTCTGAGAGCGAGGGATACAGAGAGAGGGACACACAGAGAGCGAGGAACACACAAAGAGAGCGACGGACACACAGAGAGCGAGGGACACACAGAGAGCGAGGGACACACAGAGAGAGGGGCACACAGAGAGCGAGGGACACACAGTGCTGGGACACAGAGAGAGAGAGGGACACACAGGGAGCGAGGGGTGCACAGAGAGCAAGGGACACACAGAGAGCAACGGGCACACAGAGAGCAAGGGACAAACAGAGAGCGAGGCACAGAGAGAACGAGGGACACACAGAGAGCGAGGGACACACAGAGAGCGAGCGACGCACAGAGAGCGAGTGACACACAGAGAGCGAGGAACACACAGAGATCGAGGGACACTCAGCGAGCGAGGGACACACAGAGAGCGAGGGACACACAGAGAGCGAGGGACGCTCAGAGAGCGAGGGAGACACAGAGAGCGACGGACACACAGAGAGCGAGGAACAAACACAGAGAGCGAGGGACACACACAGAGAGCGAGGGACACACACAGAGCGAGGGACGCACACAGAGAGCGAGGGACACACAGAGAGCGAGGGACACACACAGAGAGCGAGGGACACACACAGAGCAAGGGACACACACAGAGAGCGAGGGACACAGAGAGCGAGGTACACTTAGAGAACGTGGGACACACAGAGAGCGAGGGACACACAGAGAGCGAGGGACACACAGAGCGAGGGGCACACAGAGAGCGAGGGTCACACAGAGATCGAGGGACACACAGAGAGAGAGAGGGACACACAGTGAGCGAGGGACACACAGAGAGCGAGCGACGCACAGAGAGCGAGTGACACACAGAGAGTTGGGACACACAGAGAGTGAGGGACACAAAGAGAGCGAGGCGCACACAGAGAGCGAGGGACACACAGAGAGCTGGGACACACAGAGAGCGAGGGACACACAGAGAGTGAGGGACACACAGAGAGCGACAGACACACAGAGAGCGAGGGACACAGAGAGAGCGAGGGACACACAGAGCGAGGGGCACACTGAGAGCGAGGGACAGAGAGAGAGAGGGACACACAGAGAGCGAGGAACACACACAGAGAGCGAGGGACACACAGAGAGCGAGGGACACACAGAGAGCGAGGGACACACAGAGAGAGGGGCACACAGAGCGAGGGACACACACAGAGCAAGGGACACACACAGAGAGCGAGGGACACACAGAGAGCGAGGGACACATAGAGAACGTGGGACACACAGAGAACGAGGGACACACAGAGAGCGAGGGAAACACAGAGCGAGGGGCACACAGAGAGCGAGGGTCACACAGAGAGCGAGGGACAGAGAGAGAGAGAGAGGGACACACAGTGAGCGAGGGACACACAGAGAGTGAGGGACACACACAGAGAGCAAGGGACACACAGAGAGGGAGGGACACACAGAGAGTTGGGACACACAGAGAGCTAGGGACACACAGAGAGTGAGGCGCACACAGAGAGCGAGGGACACACAGAGAGCTGGGACACAAAGAGAGGGAGGGACACACAGAGAGTGAGGGACACACAGAGAGCGACAGACACACAGAAAGCGAGGGACACAGAGAGAGCGAGGAACACACAGAGCGAGGGGCACACTGAGAGCGAGGGACACAGAGAGAGAGGGACACACAGAGAGCGAGGAACACATACAGAGAGCGAGGGACACACAGAGAGCGAGGGACACACTGAGAGCGCGGGACACACAGAGAGCGAGGGGCACACAGAGAGCGAGGGACACACAGAGAGCTGGGACACACAGAGAGTGAGGGACACACAGTGAACGAGGATCACACAGAGAGCGAGGGACACACAGAGAGCGAGGGACGCACAGAGAGTGAGGGACACACAGAGAGCGAGGTACAGAGAGAGCGAGGGGTGCACAGAGAGCAAGGGACCCACAGAGAGTGAGGGGCACACAGAGAGCGAGGGACAAACAGAGAGCGAGGCACAGAGAGAGCGAGGGACACACAGAGAGCGAGGGACACACAGAGGGCGAGGGACGCACAGAGAGCGAGTGACACACAGAGAGCGAGGAAAACACAGAGAACGTGGGACAAACAGAGAGCGAGGGATACACAGAGAGCGAGGGACACACAGAGAGCGAGGGACGCTCAGAGAGCGAGGGTGACACAGAGAGCCACGGACACACAGAGAGCGAGGGACACACAGAGAGCGAGGGACGCTCAGAGAGCGAGGGAGACTCAGAGAGCGACGGACACACAGAGAGCGAGGAACACACACAGAGCGCGAGGCAGACACAGAGAGGGAGGGACACAGAGAGAGCGAGGGACACACAGAGAGCGAGGGACACACAGAGAGCGAGGGACACACGGAGAGCGAGGGACACAGAGAGCGAGGGCCACACAGAGCGAGGGGCACACAGAGAGCAAGGGACACACAGAGAGCGCGGGACACACAGAGAGCGAGGGGCACACAGAGAGCGAGGTACACACAGAGAGCGAGGGACACACAGAGAGCGAGGGACACACAGTGAGCGAGGATCACACAGAGAGCGAGGGGCACACAGAGTGCGAGGGGCGCACAGAGAGTGAGGGACACACAGAGAGCGAGGGACACAGAGAGCGAGGGGTGCACAGAGAGCAAGGGACACACAGAGAGCGAGGAGCACACAGAGAGCGAGGGACAAACAGAGAGCGAGGCACAGAGAGAACGAGGGACACACAGAGAGCGAGGGACACACAGAGAGCGAGCGACGCACAGAGAGCGAGGGACACACAGAGAGCGAAAGACACACAGAGAGAGAGGGACGCTCAGAGAGCGAGGTAGACACAGAGAGCGACGAACACACAGAGAGCGAGGAACACACACAGAGAGCGAGGAACAAACACAGAGAGCGAGGGACACACACAGAGAGCGAGGGACACACACAGAGAGCGAGGGACACACACAGAGCAAGGGACACACACAGAGAGCGAGGGACACACAGAGAGCGAGGGACACATAGAGAACGTGGGACACACAGAGAGCGAGGGACAAACAGAGAGCGAGGCACAGAGAGAGCGAGGGACACACAGAGAGCGAGGGACACACAGAGCGAGCGACGCACAGAGAGCGAGTGACACACAGAGAGCGAGGAACACACAGAGATCGAGGGAAACTCAGAGAGCGAGGGACACACAGAGAGCGAAAGACACACAGAGAGAGAGGGACGCTCAGAGAGCGAGGGAGACACAGAGAGCGACGGACACACAGAGAGCGAGGAACACACACAGAGAGCGAGGAACAAACACAGAGAGCGAGGGACACACAGAGAGCGAGGGACACACACAGAGCAAGGTAAGCACACAGAGAGCGAGGGACACACAGAGAGCGAGGGACACACAGAGAACAAGGGAAACACAGAGAGCGAGGGACACACAGAGAGCGAGGGACACACATAGAGAGCGAGGGACACACACAGAGCGAGGGACACACACAGAGAGCGAGAGACACACACACAGCAAGGGACACATAGAGAACGTGGGACACACAGAGAGCGAGGGACACACAGAGAGCGAGGGACACACAGAGAGCTGGGACACACAGAGAGGGAGAGACACACAGATAGTGTGGGACACACAGAGAGCGAGAGACACACAGAGAGCGAGGGACACAGAGAGAGCGAGGGACACACAGAGCGAGGGGCACACTGAGAGCGAGGGATACAGAGAGAGAGGGACACACAGAGAGCGAGGAACACACAAAGAGAGCGAGCGACACACAGAGAGCGAGGGACACACAGAGAGCGAGGGGCACACAGAGAGAGGGGCACACAGAGAGCGAGGGACACACAGAGTGCTGGGACACAGAGAGAGAGAGAGGGACACACAGCGAGCGAGTGGCACACAGAGAGTGAGGGACACATGGAGAGCGAGGGACACACAGAGCGCGAGGCAGACACAGAGAGGGAGGGACACAGAGAGAGCGAGGGACACACAGAGAGCGAGGGACACACAGAGAGCGAGGGACACACGGAGAGCGAGGGACACAGAGAGCGAGGGACACACAGAGCGAGGGGCACACAGAGAGCAAGGGACACACAGAGAGCGCGGGACAAACAGAGAGCGAGGGGCACACAGAGAGCGAGGTACACACAGAGAGCGAGGATCACACAGAGTGCGAGGGACGCACAGAGAGTGAGGGACACACAGAGAGCGAGGGACACAGTGAGCGAGGGGTGCACAGAGAGCAAGGGACACACAGAGAGCAACGGGCACACAGAGAGCAAGGGACAAAGAGAGAGCGAGGCACAGAGAGAACGAGGGACACACAGAGAGCGGGCGACGCACAGAGAGCGAGTGACACACAGAGAGCGAGGAACACACAGAGATCGAGGGACACTCAGAGAGCGAGGGACACACAGAGAGCGAGGGACACACAGAGAGCGAGGGACGCTCAGAGAGCGAGGGAGACACAGAGAGCGAGGGACACACAGAGAGCGAAAGACACACAGAGAACGAGGGAAACACAGAGAGCGAGGGACACACAGAGAGCGAGGGACACACATAGAGAGCGAGGGACACACACAGAGCGAGGGACACACACAGAGAGCGAGGGACACACACACAGCAAGGGACACATAGAGAACGTGGGACACACAGAGAGCGAGGGACACACAGAGAGCGAGGGACACACAGAGAGCTGGGACACACAGAGAGGGAGGCACACACAGAGAGTGAGGGACACACAGAGAGCGAGAGACACACAGAGAGCGAGGGACACAGAGAGAGCGAGGGACACACAGAGCGAGGAGCATTCTGAGAGCGAGGGATACAGAGAGAGAGGGACACACAGAGAGCGAGGAACACACAAAGAGAGCGAGGGACACACAGAGAGCGAGGGACACACAGAGAGCGAGGGACACACAGAGAGAGGGGCACACAGAGAGCGAGGGACACACAGTGCTGGGACACAGAGAGAGAGAGGGACACACAGGGAGCGAGGGGTGCACAGAGAGCAAGGGACACACAGAGAGCAACGGGCACACAGAGAGCAAGGGACAAACAGAGAGCGAGGGACACACAGAGAGCGAGCGACGCACAGAGAGCGAGTGACACACAGAGAGAGAGGAACACACAGAGATCGAGGGACACTCAGAGAGCGAGGGACACACAGAGAGCGAGGGACACACAGAGAGCGAGGGACGCTCAGAGAGCGAGGGAGACACAGAGAGCGACGGACACACAGAGAGCGAGGAACACACACAGAGAGCGAGGAACAAACACAGAGAGCGAGGGACACACACAGAGAGCGAGGGACACACACAGAGCGAGGGACGCACACAGAGAGCGAGGGACACACAGAGAGCGAGGGACACACACAGAGAGCGAGGGACACACACAGAGCAAGGGACACACACAGAGAGCGAGGGACACAGAGAGCGAGGTACACTTAGAGAACGTGGGACACACAGAGAGCGAGGGACACACAGAGAGCGAGGGACACACAGAGCGAGGGGCACACAGAGAGCGAGGGTCACACAGAGAGCGAGGGACACACATAGAGAGAGAGGGCCACACAGTGAGCGAGGGACACACAGAGAGCGAGCGACGCACAGAGAGCGAGTGACACACAGAGAGTTGGGACACACAGAGAGTGAGGGACACAAAGAGAGCGAGGCGCACACAGAGAGCGAGGGACACACAGAGAGCTGGGACACACAGAGAGGGAGGGACACACAGAGAGTGAGGGACACACAGAGAGCGACAGACACACAGAGAGCGAGGGACACAGAGAGAGCGAGGGACACACAGAGCGAGGGGCACACTGAGAGCGAGGGACACAGAGAGAGAGGGACACACAGAGAGCGAGGAACACACACAGAGAGCGAGGGACACACAGAGAGCGAGGGACACACAGAGAGCGAGGGACACACAGAGAGAGGGGCACACAGAGCGAGGGACACACACAGAGCAAGGGACACACACAGAGAGCGAGGGACACACAGAGAGCGAGGGACACATAGAGAACGTGGGACACACAGAGAACGAGGGACACACAGAGAGCGAGGGAAACACAGAGCGAGGGGCACACAGAGAGCGAGGGTCACACAGAGAGCGAGGGACAGAGAGAGAGAGAGAGGGACACACAGTGAGCGAGGGACACACAGAGAGTGAGGGACACACACAGAGAGCAAGGGACACACAGAGAGGGAGGGACACACAGAGAGTTGGGACACACAGAGAGCGAGGGACACACAGAGAGTGAGGCGCACACAGAGAGCGAGGGACACACAGAGAGCTGGGACACAAAGAGAGGGAGGGACACACAGAGAGCGACAGACACACAGAAAGCGAGGGACACAGAGAGAGCGAGGGACACACAGAGCGAGGGGCACACTGAGAGCGAGGGACACAGAGAGAGAGGGACACACAGAGAGCGAGGAACACATACAGAGAGCGAGGGACACACAGAGAGCGAGGGACACACTGAGAGCGCGGGACACACAGAGAGCGAGGGGCACACAGAGAGCGAGGGACACACAGAGAGCTGGGACACACAGAGAGTGAGGGACACACAGTGAACGAGGATCACACAGAGAGCGAGGGACGCACAGAGAGTGAGGGACACACAGAGAGCGAGGTACAGAGAGAGCGAGGGGTGCACAGAGAGCAAGGGACCCACAGAGAGTGAGGGGCTCACAGAGAGCGAGGGACAAACAGAGAGCGAGGCACAGAGAGAGCGAGGGACACACAGAGAGCGAGGGACACACAGAGGGCGAGGGACGCACAGAGAGCGAGTGACACACAGAGAGCGAGGAAAACACAGAGAACGTGGGACACACAGAGAGCGAGGGATACACAGAGAGCGAGGGACACACAGAGAGCGAGGGACGCTCAGAGAGCGAGGGTGACACAGAGAGCCACGGACACACAGAGAGCGAGGGACACACAGAGATCGAGGGACGCTCAGAGAGCGAGGGAGACACAGAGAGCGACGGACACACAGAGAGCGAGGAACACACACAGAGAGCGAGAGACACACACAGAGAACGAGGGACGCACACAGAGAGCGAGGGACACACAGAGAGCGACGGACACACAGAGAACAAGGGAAACACAGAGAGCGAGGGACACACAGAGAGCGAGGGACACACATAGAGAGCGAGGGACACACACAGAGCGAGGGACACACACAGAGCTAGGGACACACACACAGAGCGAGGGACATACAGAGAGCTAGGGACACATAGAGAACGTGGGACACACAGAGAGCGAGGGACACACAGAGAGCGAGGGACACACAGAGAGCGAGGGACACACAGAGCGAGGGGCACACACAGAGCGAGGGACACACACAGAGCGAGGGACACACACAGAACAAGGGACACACAGCGAACGAGGGAAACAGAGAGCGAGGGACACACAGAGAGCTGGGACACACAGAGAGCGAGGGACACACAGAGAGCGAGAGACACACACAGAGAGCGAGCGACACACAGAGAGCGAGGGACACACAGAGAGCGAGGGACACACACAGAGAGAAAGGGACAAACAGAGAGCGAGGGACACATAGAGAGTTGCGACACACAGAGAGCGAGGGACACACAGAGATCGAGGCGCACACAGAGAGTGAGGGACACACAGAGAACGTGGGACACACAGAGAGCGAGGGACACACAGAGAGCGAGGGAAACACAGAGCGAGGGGCACACAGAGAGCGAGGGTCACACAGAGAGCGAGGGACAGAGAGAGAGAGAGAGGGACACACAGTGAGCGAGGGATACACAGAGAGTGAGGTACACACACAGAGAGCAAGGGACACACAGAGAGGGAGGGACACACTGAGAGTTGGGGCACACAGAGAGCGAGGGCCACACAGAGAGTGAGGCGCACACAGAGAGCGAGGGACACACAGAGAGCTGGGACACAAAGAGAGGGAGGGACACACAGAGAGTGAGGGACACACAGAGAGCGACAGACACACAGAAAGCGAGGGACACAGAGAGAGCGAGGGACACACAGAGCGAGGGGCACACTGAGAGCGAGGGACACAGAGAGAGAGGGACACACAGAGAGCGAGGAACACATACAGAGAGCGAGGGACACAGAAAGCGAGGGACACACAGAGAGCGCGGGACACACAGAGAGCTAGGGGCACACAGAGAGCGAGGGACACACAGAGAGCTGGGACACACAGAGAGTGAGGGACACACAGTGAACGAGGATCACACAGAGAGCGAGGGGCACACAGAGAGCGAGGGACGCACAGAGAGTGAGGGACACACAGAGAGCGAGGTACACAGAGAGCGAGGGGTGCACAGAGAGCAAGGGACCCACAGAGAGTGAGGGGCACACAGAGAGCGAGGGACAAACAGAGAGCGAGGCACAGAGAGAGCGAGGGACACACAGAGAGCGAGGGACACACAGAGGGCGAGGGACGCACAGAGAGCGAGTGACACACAGAGAGCGAGGAAAACACAGAGAACGTGGGACACACAGAGAACGAGGGATACACAGAGAGCGAGGGACACACAGAGATCGAGGCGCACACAGAGAGTGAGGGACACACAGAGAACGTGGGACACACAGAGAGCGAGGGACACACAGAGAGCGAGGGAAACACAGAGCGAGGGGCACACAGAGAGCGAGGGTCACACAGAGAGCGAGGGACAGAGAGAGAGAGAGAGGGACACACAGTGAGCGAGGGATACACAGAGAGTGAGGTACACACACAGAGAGCAAGGGACACACAGAGAGGGAGGGACACACTGAGAGTTGGGGCACACAGAGAGCGAGGGACACACAGTGAGTGAGGCGCACACAGAGAGCGAGGGACACACAGAGAGCTTGGACACAAAGAGAGGGAGGGACACACAGAGAGTGAGGGACACACAGAGAGCGACAGACACACAGAAAGCGAGGGACACAGAGAGAGCGAGGGACACACAGAGCGAGGGGCACACTGAGAGCGAGGGACACAGAGAGCGAGGGACACACAGAGAGCTGGGACACAAAGAGAGGGAGGGACACACAGAGAGTGAGGGACACACAGAGAGCGACAGACACACAGAAAGCGAGGGACACAGAGAGAGCGAGGGACACACAGAGCGAGGGGCACACTGAGAGCGAGGGACACAGAGAGAGAGGGACACACAGAGAGCGAGGAACACATACAGAGAGCGAGGGACACACAGAGCGAGGGACACACAGAGAGCGCGGGACACACAGAGAGCGAGGGGCACACAGAGAGCGAGGGACACACAGAGAGCTGGGACACACAGAGAGTGAGGGACACACAGTGAACGAGGATCACACAGAGAGCGAGGGGCACACAGAGAGCGAGGGACGCACAGAGAGTGAGGGACACACAGAGAGCGAGGTACACAGAGAGCGAGGGGTGCACAGAGAGCAAGGGACCCACAGAGAGTGAGGGGCACACAGAGAGCGAGGGACAAACAGAGAGCGAGGCACAGAGAGAGCGAGGGACACACAGAGAGCGAGGGACACACAGAGGGCGAGGGACGCACAGAGAGCGAGTGACACACAGAGAGCGAGGAAAACACAGAGAACGTGGGACACACAGAGAGCGAGGGATACACAGAGAGCGAGGGACACACAGAGAGCGAGGGACGCTCAGAGAGCGAGGGTGACACAGAGAGCCACGGACACACAGAGAGCGAGGGACACACAGAGAGCGAGGGACGCTCAGAGAGCGAGGGAGACACAGAGAGCGACGGACACACAGAGAGCGAGGAACACACACACAGAGCGAGGAACAAACTCAGAGAGCGAGGGACACACACAGAGAGCGAGAGACACACACAGAGAGCGAGGGACGCACACAGAGCGAGGGACACACACAGAGCTAGGGACATACACACAGAGCGAGGGACATACACACAGAGCGAGGGACATACAGAGAGCTAGGGACACACAGAGAGCGAGGGACGCACACAGAGAGCGAGGGACACACAGAGAGCGACGGACACACAGAGAACAAGGGAAACACAGAGAGCGAGGGACACACAGAGAGCGAGGGACACACATAGAGAGCGAGGGACACACACAGAGCGAGGGACACACACAGAGCTAGGGACATACACACAGAGCGAGGGACATACAGAGAGCTAGGGACACATAGAGAACGTGGGACACACAGAGAGCGAGGGACACACAGAGAGCGAGGGACACACAGAGAGCGAGGGACACACAGAGCGAGGGGCACACACAGAGCGAGGGACACACACAGAGCGAGGGACACACACAGAGCAAGGGACACACAGCGAACGAGGGAAACAGAGAGCGAGGGACACACCGAGAGCTGGGACACACAGAGAGCGAGGGACACACAGAGAGCGAGAGACACACACAGAGAGCGAGCGACACACAGAGAGCGAGGGACACACAGAGAGCGAGGGACACACACAGAGAGAAAGGGACACACAGAGAGCGAGGGACACATAGAGAGTTGGGACACACAGAGAGCGAGGGACACACAGAGATCGAGGCGCACACAGAGAGTGAGGGACACACAGAGAGCTGGGACACACAGATAGCGAGGGACACTAAGAGAGCGAGGGACACACAGAGAGCGAGGGGCGCACAGAGAGCGAGAGACGCACAGAGAGCGAGGGAGACACAGAGAGCGAGGGACACACACAGAGCGAGGGACACAGAGAGCGAGGGACACACACAGAGAGCGAGGGACACACAGAGAGCGAGGGGCGCACAGAGAGCGAGAGACGCACAGAGCGAGGAACACACAGAGAGCGAGGGACACACAGAGAGCGAGGGAGACACAGAGAGCGAGGGGCACACAGAGAGCGAGGGACACACAGAGAGCGAGGGACACACAGAGTGAGGGACACACAGAGAGCGAGGGGCGCACACAGAGCGAGGGGCGCACAGAGAGCGAGGGAGACACAGAGAGCGAGGGACACAGAGAGCGAGGGACACACACAGAGAGCGACGGACACACAGAGAGCGAGGGACACAGAGAGCGAGGGACACACACAGAGGGCGAGGGACACACACAGAGCGAGGGACACACACAGAGAGCGACGGACACACAGAGAGCGAGGGACACAGAGAGCGAGGGACACACACAGAGAGCGACGGACACACAGAGAGCTATGAACAAACTCACAGAGCGAGGAACACACACACAGAGCGAGGGTCAAACACAGAGAGCGAGGGACACACACAGAGAGCGAGGGACACACACAGAGAGCGACGGACACACAGAGAGCTATGAACAAACTCACAGAGCGAGGAACACACACACAGAGCGAGGGTCAAACACAGAGAGCGAGGGACACACACAGAGAGCGAGGGGCGCACACAGAGCGAGGGACACACAGAGCGAGGGGCACACAGAGAGCGAGGGACACACACAGAGAGTGAGGGGCGCACAGAGAGCGAGGGACACACAGAGCGAGGGACACACAGAGAGCGAGGGACACACACAGAGCGAGGGACACACACAGAGAGCGAGGGACACACAGAGAGTGAGGGACACACAGAGAGCGAGGGACACACAGAGACCGCGGGACACAGAGAGCGAGGGACACACAGAGAGCGAGGGACACACACAGAGAGCTGGGACACACAGAGAGCGAGGGTCACACAGAGAGTGAGGGACACACAGAGAGAGAGAGGGACACACAGTGAGCGAGGGACACACAGAGAGTGAGGGAGACACACAGAGCAAGGGACACACAGAGAGCGAGGGACACACAGAGAGCGAGGCGCATACAGAGAGCGAGGGACACACAGAGCGAGGGACACACAGAGAGCTAGGGACACACAGAGAGCGAGGGACACACAGAGAGCTGGGACACACAGAGAGCGAGGGACACACAGAGAGTGAGGGACACACAGAGAGCGAGAGACACACAGAGAGCGAGGGACACACAGAGAGCGAGGGACACACAGAGAGCGAGGGACACACAGAGCGAGGGGCACACTGAGAGCGAGGGACACACAGAGAGCGAGTGACACACAGAGAGCAAGGGACTCACACAGAGCGTGGGACACACAGAGACCGAGGGACACAGAGAGCGAGGGACACACAGAGCGAGGGACAAACACAGACCGAGGGACACACAGAGACCGAGGGACAAAGTGAGCGAGGGACACACAGTGAGCGAGTGGCACACAGAGAGGGAGGGACACAGAGAGAGCGAGGGACACACAGAGCGAGGGGCACACTGAGAGCGAGGGATACAGAGAGAGAGGGACACACAGTGAGCGAGGGACACACAGAGAGTGAGGGACACACACAGAGAGCAAGGGACACACAGAGAGCGAGGGACACACAGAGAGTTGGGACACACAGAGAGCGAGGGACACACAGAGAGCGAGGCGCACACAGAGAGCAAGGGACACACAGAGAGCTGGGACACACAGAGAGGGAGGGACACACAGAGTGTGAGGGACACACAGAGAGCGAGAGACACACAGAGAGCGAGGGACACAGAGAGGGCGAGGGATACACAGAGCGAGGGGCACACTGAGAGCGAGGGACACAGAGAGAGAGGGACACACAGAGAGCGAGGAACACACACAGAGAGCGAGGGACACACAGAGAGCGAGGGACACACAGAGAGCGAGGGACACACAGAGAGAGGGTCACACAGAGAGCGAGGGACACACAGAGTGCTGGGACACAGAGAGAGAGAGGGACACACAGAGAGCGAGTGGCACACAGAGAGTGAGGGACAGATTGAGAGCGAGGGACACACAGAGAGCGAGGCACACACAGAGAGGGAGGGACACAGAGAGAGCGAGGGACACACAGAGCGAGGGACCCACAGAGAGCGAGGGACACACGGAGAGCGAGGGACACAGAGAGCGGGGTACACAGAGCGAGGGGCACACAGAGCGAGGGGCACACAGAGAGCGAGGGGCACACAGAGAGCAAGGGACACACAGAGAGCGCGGGACACACAGAGAGAGAGGGACGCACAGAGAGCGAGGGTCACACAGAGAACGAGGGACATACAGAGAGCGAGGGACACACAGTGAGCGAGGATCACACAGAGCGCGAGGGGCACACAGAGAGCGAGGGACGCACAGAGAGCGAGGGACACACAGAGAGCGAGGGACACACAGAGAGCGAGGGACACACGGAGAGCGAGGGACACAGAGAGAGCGAGGGTCTCACAGTGAGCGAGGATCACACAGAGAGCGAGGGGCACACAGAGAGCGAGGGACGCACAGAGAGTGAGGGACACACAGAGAGCGAGGGACACAGAGAGCGAGGGGTGCACAGAGAGCAAGGGACACACAGAGAGCGAGGGGCACACAGAGAGCGAGGGACACACAGTGAGCGAGGATCACACAGAGAGCGAGGGGCACACAGAGAGCGAGGGACGCACAGAGAGTGAGGGACACACAGAGAGCGAGGGACACAGAGAGCGAGGGGTGCACAGAGAGCAAGGGACACACAGAGAGCGAGGGGCACACAGAGAGCGAAGGACACACAGAGTGCGAGGGACGCACAGAGAGCGAGTGACACACAGAGAGCGAGGAACACACAGAGATCGAGGGACGCTCAGAGAGCGAGGAACACACACAGCGAGCGAGGAACAAACACAGAGAGCGAGAGAGACACAGAGAGCGACGGACACACAGAGAGCGAGGGACACACAGAGAGCGAGGGACGCTCAGAGAGCGAGGGAGACACAGAGAGCGACGGACACACAGAGAGCGAGGAACACACACAGAGAGCGAGGAACAAACACAGAGAGCGAGGGACACACACAGAGAGCGAGAGACACACACAGAGAGCGAGGGACGCACACAGAGCGAGGGACACACAGAGAGCGAGGGACACACACAGAGCTAGGGACATACACACAGAGCGAGGGACATACACACAGAGCGAGGGACATACAGAGAGCTAGGGACACACAGAGAGCGAGGGACGCACACAGAGAGCGAGGGACACACAGAGAGCGACGGACACACAGAGAACAAGGGAAACACAGAGTGCGAGGGACACACAGAGAGCGAGGGACACACATAGAGAGCGAGGGACACACACAGAGCGAGGGACACACACAGAGCTAGGGACATACACACAGAGCGAGGGACATACAGAGAGCTAGGGACACATAGAGAACGTGGGACACACAGAGAGCGAGGGACACACAGAGAGCGAGGGACACACAGAGAGCGAGGGACACACAGAGCGAGGGGCACACACAGAGCGAGGGACACACACAGAGCGAGGGACACACACAGAGCAAGGGACACACAGCGAACGAGGGAAACAGAGAGCGAGGGACACACCGAGAGCTGGGACACACAGAGAGCGAGGGACACACAGAGAGCGAGAGACACACACAGAGAGCGAGCGACACACAGAGAGCGAGGGACACACAGAGAGCGAGGGACACACACAGAGAGAAAGGGACACACAGAGAGCGAGGGACACATAGAGAGTTGGGACACACAGAGAGCGAGGGACACACAGAGATCGAGGCGCACACAGAGAGCGAGGGACACATAGAGAGTTGGGACACACAGAGAGTGAGGGACACACAGAGAGCTGGGACACACAGAGAGCGAGGGACACTAAGAGAGCGAGGGACACACACAGAGGGCGAGGGACACACACAGAGCGAGGGACACACACAGAGAGCGACGGACACACAGAGAGCGAGGGACACAGAGAGCGAGGGGCGCACAGAGAGCGAGAGACGCAGAGAGCGAGGGACACACACAGAGGGCGAGGGACACACACAGAGCGAGGGACACACACAGAGAGCGACGGACACACAGAGAGCGAGGGGCGCACAGAGAGCGAGGGACACAGAGAGCGAGGGGCGCACAGAGAGCGAGGGAGACACAGAGAGCGAGGGACACAGAGAGCGAGGGACACACACAGAGAGCGACGGACACACAGAGAGCGAGGGACACAGAGAGCGAGGGACACACACAGAGGGCGAGGGACACACACAGAGCGAGGGACACACACAGAGAGCGACGGACACACAGAGAGCGAGGGACACAGAGAGCGAGGGACACACACAGAGAGCGACGGACACACAGAGAGCTATGAACAAACTCACAGAGCGAGGAACACACACACAGAGCGAGGGTCAAACACAGAGAGCGAGGGACACACACAGAGAGCGAGGGACACACACAGAGAGCGACGGACACACAGAGAGCTATGAACAAACTCACAGAGCGAGGAACACACACACAGAGCGAGGGTCAAACACAGAGAGCGAGGGACACACACAGAGAGCGAGGGGCGCACACAGAGCAAGGGACACACACAGAGAGCGAGGGACACACACAGAGAGCGAGGGGCGCACAGAGAGCGAGGGACACACAGAGCGAGGGACACACACAGAGAGCGAGGGACACAC
The DNA here is from genome assembly GCF_047496885.1 of Scyliorhinus torazame. Classification (NCBI taxonomy): domain Eukaryota; kingdom Metazoa; phylum Chordata; class Chondrichthyes; order Carcharhiniformes; family Scyliorhinidae; genus Scyliorhinus; species Scyliorhinus torazame. The sequence goes on from NC_092729.1 coordinate 45,806,942, forward strand.
ACAGAGAGCGAGGGGCACACAGAGAGCGAGGGACACACAGAGCGAGGGACACACAGAGAGCGAGGGACACACACAGAGCGAGGGACACACACAGAGAGCGAGGGACACACAGAGAGTGAGGGACACACAGAGAGCGAGGGACACACAGAGACCGCGGGACACAGAGAGCGAGGGACACACAGAGAGCGAGGGACACACACAGAGAGCTGGGACACACAGAGAGCGAGGGTCACACAGAGAGTGAGGGACACACAGAGAGAGAGAGGGACACACAGTGAGCGAGGGACACACAGAGAGTGAGGGAGACACACAGAGCAAGGGACACACAGAGAGCGAGGGACACACAGAGAGCGAGGGACACACAGAGAGCGAGGCGCATACAGAGAGCGAGGGACACACAGAGCGAGGGACACACAGAGAGCGAGGGACACACAGAGAGCGAGGTACACACAGAGAGCTGGGACACACAGAGAGCGAGGGACACACAGAGAGTGAGGGACACACAGAGAGCGAGAGACACACAGAGAGCGAGGGACACACAGAGAGCGAGGGACACACAGAGAGCGAGGGACACACAGAGCGAGGGGCACACTGAGAGCGAGGGACACACAGAGAGCGAGTGACACACAGAGAGCAAGGGACTCACACAGAGCGTGGGACACACAGAGACCGAGGGACACAGAGAGCGAGGGACACACAGAGCGAGGGACAAACACAGACCGAGGGACACACAGAGACCGAGGGACAAAGTGAGCGAGGGACACACAGTGAGCGAGTGGCACACAGAGAGGGAGGGACACAGAGAGAGCGAGGGACACACAGAGCGAGGGGCACACTGAGAGCGAGGGATACAGAGAGAGAGGGACACACAGTGAGCGAGGGACACACAGAGAGTGAGGGACACACACAGAGAGCAAGGGACACACAGAGAGCGAGGGACACACAGAGAGTTGGGACACACAGAGAGCGAGGGACACACAGAGAGCGAGGCGCACACAGAGAGCAAGGGACACACAGAGAGCTGGGACACACAGAGAGGGAGGGACACACAGAGTGTGAGGGACACACAGAGAGCGAGAGACACACAGAGAGCGAGGGACACAGAGAGAGCGAGGGACACACAGAGCGAGGGGCACACTGAGAGCGAGGGACACAGAGAGAGAGGGACACACAGAGAGCGAGGAACACACACAGAGAGCGAGGGACACACAGAGAGCGAGGGACACACAGAGAGCGAGGGACACACAGAGAGAGGGTCACACAGAGAGCGAGGGACACACAGAGTGCTGGGACACAGAGAGAGAGAGGGACACACAGAGAGCGAGTGGCACACAGAGAGTGAGGGACACATGGAGAGCGAGGGACACACAGAGAGCGAGGCACACACAGAGAGGGAGGGACACAGAGAGAGCGAGGGACACACAGAGAGCGAGGGACCCACAGAGAGCGAGGGACACACGGAGAGCGAGGGACACAGAGAGCGAGGGGTACACAGAGCGAGGGGCACACAGAGCGAGGGGCACACAGAGAGCGAGGGGCACACAGAGAGCAAGGGACACACGGAGAGAGCGGGACACACATTGAGAGAGGGACGCACAGAGAGCGAGGGTCACACAGAGAACGAGGGACATACAGAGAGCGAGGGACACACAGTGAGCGAGGATCACACAGAGCGCGAGGGGCACACAGAGAGCGAGGGACGCACAGAGAGCGAGGGACACACAGAGAGCGAGGGACACACAGAGAGCGAGGGACACACAGAGAGCGAGGGACACACAGAGAGCGAGGGACACACAGTGAGCGAGGATCACACAGAGAGCGAGGGGCACACAGAGAGCGAGGGACGCACAGAGAGTGAGGGACACACAGAGAGCGAGGGACACAGAGAGCGAGGGGTGCACAGAGAGCAAGGGACACACAGAGAGCGAGGGGCACACAGAGAGCGAAGGACACACAGAGTGCGAGGGACGCACAGAGAGCGAGTGACACACAGAGAGCGAGGAACACACAGAGATCGAGGGACGCTCAGAGAGCGAGGGACACACACAGCGAGCGAGGAACAAACACAGAGAGCGAGAGAGACACAGAGAGCGACGGACACACAGAGAGCGAGGAACACACACAGAGAGCGAGGAACAAACACAGAGAGCGAGGGACACACACAGAGAGCGAGGGACACACACAGAGAGCGAGAGACGCACACAGAGAGCGAGGGACACACCGAGAGCGAGGGACACACAGAGAACGAGGGAAACACAGAGAGCGAGGGACACACAGAGAGCGAGGGACACACGTAGAGAGCGAGGGACAGACACAGAGCGAGGGACACACACAGAGAGCGAAGGACACACACAGAGCAAGGGACACACACAGAGAGCGAGGGACATACAGAGAGCGAGGGACACACAGAGCTGTGGTGTTGGGTGCTCTGGTGCACAGATGAGCCAACACAGTTGTATGTGGTACAACTCTATTTTATTTTAACTCTTATAATACAGTTCGTTCTGGATACTCTGCACGTGCTGTCTCCCTGAGTGTGTTTGGTAACAGATCTGTCCTGGTCCTCCTCTGCAGCTAATACTGACCACCGGGGGTCGTGTCTGTGCTTTTATATCTTTCTGTCATTGGTTGTGGTGTTGTGTGTTCTGATTTGTCTGTTGGTGTGTCTATCATGATGTGTGTGTTTGAATATCATGACATACCCCCTTTTTACAAAGATATGTGCCGACGTGGTTATAAATATAATTGTGTCGTGAGTGCATCTAAGAGTGTGTGTGTGTGTTGTGTACAGCGTGTGTATATGACGTAACTATTTACATGGGGCGATGTCGGGTGCGTCACACTAACAAGGTTGTACCATAACAAAACTTGGATGCGAGAGAATAAAAAACTTGAACATTGGTCTGGTCAGACGATATCTGGAACAATAAACAACAACAGGTTATAATACAGAAGTGTTTGACTTTTTGAACGTATGAACAGTGTTATAAGTCCAGTCTAAAGGGTGACCGCCTCAAGAATGGGCTGGTCCTCAAGCCGGTTCAGCTGTGGAGATTTGTGGTCACACTGGTTCACCTTGGACTGTTGGAGGTGATGCTGTTGCCGAAGTCTCTACTTTACCATTTGTTGTACTTCGTGCAGTGCTTGGTTTTTTTCATTCGTGCAAATATAACATTCAACATCTTTGTTAGTGGTGCCTTGGCTGTGGTTTGGTTCTGGTGGCGATGGAAGGGGCATGATCCGTGGCATCTCCACGAAGTCATCCTTGGGAACCAGTGGAGGATCCGGCGTGTGCGTACGGTTCGGTTGCGAGCGTGGAAGGCGGCGCAAAGCTCGCTGATTGCTCCTACGCACCAATCCATCCGCCCTGCATGCCAGGAACAAGGTGGAGTCTTTTTTCTTTTTATGTTTGTGGTGGACGGCATCTTGTAGCCGATGGGTCGTTGCCATCGAAGTAGCACCATCACTAATATCATGCAAGGCGATGACTGTGCCAGATGTGGAAGTTGGCCGAGACCGTGCACGCTGGTTCCGGCCACCTGCTGTGCCGGAAGGGCGACTCCGCAGAGAAACGTCGAAGCATGTCGCCTTGGAGAGAGAATTGTTGCTCGCATCAACGTCTGGCGATGGTGCGAATTGGTGTGTCCATCTTGGACCGCCGGTGCTGGTTGCCACTGCCGACCCAGTGGGACTGCCACGCGATCCATTCCCTGTCGCCGTGGCATCCGCCGTCACCCTGAGCGTGCCATCACCGAGGCCGCGACACCGCCCGTCCGGAGCAAGGTCTGGCGTGCGCAAATCAGAGTCGGTGCTTGGCTGCTCCCCATCTGGAGTCCGGTCTGCCTTCAGTCGATGCCCCCTGTCCGGAGTCCCAACAGGTTCACTGGAGGCAGCCGAGATTCCCTGAAGCTGCACTTCTGGAGTCGGAACATGCAGGAATGCACCAACCAGTGGAGAGGGTCGAGCCATCGAGGGTGGAAGCGGTGCGCCGCCACCGCAGTCGTCAGTGGTCCCACCGTGATCGTCGAGTGCCTCGGTACGCACTAGGCGAGGTCTGTCACCTTGCACCTTTTGCATGGGAAGTGGGATGCTGTCGTCACTCGTCTCAAATCCCGTGGACAGATCCTCATTAGCAGCTTGCTGTTCACTAGGGTTGGGTAAATTGTCAGAGTTTTCATCTGGTGGTGCACACCATGTCGGTGGACTGTCATTGTCTTGCCGTTGTCCTTCATTTGGGCTTTTCTTCTTTGGAATTTTAAATCTTCCCCCAGACATTGCAGCACCTTGTTTATTACCCCCAAATTCTCCCATATGTATGGTCTCGAATATAGGATCCAATGTTTCTATCGACATTGTACTATTTTCCAAAGAACATTCCGTTTCACTTTTCTTCTCAGGTACCTCATATGTATCTTTGTCTAATGTATATGCCTTCATGGTCTCTGGGTCTGATTTTGCTGGGACTGGCATGGTCACAGTCTCTCTTTTACTGTTCTCAATTGCCCACATTATACTCCCCATACATAACTGCTTAATCACTGGGGTTAGTGTGGTACAATGGATAATCGGGTCGACCTTATCTGCATCTTCACCATTAGTGGAAAGCACACTTGGTTCGCTTGAAACTGCTGTGGGTTTTAAATTCGTTATCTGGCTACTCGATGTCGGTGTCCTCAGGATTCTTGCTCCAATGTTCTGCTCATTTATCAGTGGAGTGTGTATAGGTTCAATGCAATTAATGTTCCCCTCAAGGTTTGAAGAGTCATTACTGACTAACTGCTGGTCTCCGAAGTTGGGATTTTGCGGCGTTGTGTTGAAGGGAGACATTTGTCCCTGCTGTAGATATGATTCGGGTTGTGTTATTTCCATTACCTGAGGATCAATGTCTTGTCCATTTTTTCGATCCGTACTAAAACACTGGCAATTCTCAGTCTGCTCCTTGCAAGTTATACATTCAATTAATTTCGTTAGCAAATCCTCAGCATCCTTCTGTGGCCGTGCAGCATTATTAATCTCTGTTCGGCTATAATGATCCTGAAGGTCAGCGCATAAACCTTTTTTCTTCGGGCTTGGACGAGGCGATTCCTTTGGCTTGTCTTCAGTTGGGCTTGAACAGTCTTCAGCGCTGTGCCCTTCATTGTAGCATGAGAGACCGTCATGGTCATGCTGCTGTGTAGTGGAGCATGGTAGGCTGTTATAGCCTTCTTGCTGTTCACGTGAGCATGGCAGACTTGCATCGTCTGCCGCTGGTTGGTCAGGAGAGGTTGCTAGACCCTCATGGTCTTGTTCCTGCAAGGACTGCACATTGGAGTCTTGCGTTGCTTCTATCGTGGAGGCTGTCCACGAGCTCTCTGTGGAGGCTTGTGACTCTGGAGTCACTTCTTGTTCATGCAAGGACTGCGCTCTGGAGTCTTGCGTTGCTTCTATCGTGGAGGCTGTCCACGAGCTCTCTGTGGAGGCTTGTGACACTGGAGTCACTTCTGGTTCATGCGAGGACTGCGCTCTGGAGTCTTGCATGTCTTCTTTCAGGAACGTTGAGCGGGACGTGGACCACACTCTGTGTGGCAGCAGGGCGCTCTCCGTGTGCTTGCAGCGCTCCCTGTCTGTTAATGTCAGGCTGCAGCATCATCCGGTACTGATAAGTTGGGACGTCATATCTGCTGGATTGAAGATCCTCAAATCCGAAAAATGAATCCGCATCTGCGTCGGATTCAATGTGGGGGCCGCCAATGTGCAACACGAAAGGTTCGTCCGAGTCATAGTCGTATCGGACCACGGAGCTATCATTGGGCTCGCGAGGTCCGGAAACACTGTAAAGATCTTCATCGAAGTATTCGAGGTCGGAATCATCGGCTTGTGCGTAGGTAACTGCTTGTCGGAGGGTTCTTCGGAGGTCAAATTCGTCTCCTGGGTCAATTTGCGGCAATGTGCTGTCATTCCAGGTGAGGGAAGGTTGTTTTACAGCTTTAACAGATTTTTGTTTTTTTGATTTGGGACGTTTCCCCTTTAAATTGGTGCGGTCTGGGGCCTCTGACATCCTGACGCTCGGTATGTAGCACGTAGGAAGCGACTGCGCATGCTCAGATCGCTGTTCCTTTACCGATGGCCGTTTTCTTCACTGCGCATGCGCAGCATCTCGCGCATGCGCAAACAAAATTTCCGGTTCTGCGCACTGCTCGCGCAACTGTGCTAGCGTGATACCTTTAGGAAGATGGCCGCCGACCTCGACCCAGCCCTCTCTCAGGCCCGGGATTTCGGCCTCTGGGAATTCGGGCTCCGGGATCCCGGCCACGAGGTGAGTACTGCAGCTTTTCTTACCTTTACTTGCCGATTGGATTGCGTTTTCTTCACAGTACTTGGAGAATTTGTCCAGGACTGCCTGGTAATCGTACCTTTGCTGCCTCCTGAAGAACCTGAACCTTGTGAATATTTCTCTTGCCCTTGCACCGGCGATGGTGAGGAGAAATTCAATTTTTTCGCTATCATCCAGGTCTTGGAGTTCAGCTGCCACCAGGAACAATTCGAACCATTGCCGGAATCGCCGCCAGTTTTCGTGGAGATAGTCGTAGCACTGGAGCGGCTGCGGAACCGGGAGCTCTATCATTTTGCCTGGGCACTGCTGGTTGTCTGTGTACACTGAGGTATGCCGGCAGGTATCGATCCACTCCTGTACCATGTGGTGTTGGGTGCTCTGGTGCACAGATGAGCCAACACAGTTGTATGTGGTACAACTCTATTTTATTTTAACTCTTATAATACAGTTCGTTCTGGATACTCTGCACGTGCTGTCTCCCTGAGTGTGTTTGGTAGCAGATCTGTCCTGGTCCTCCTCTGCAGCTAATACTGACCACCGGGGGTCGTGTCTGTGCTTTTATATCTTTCTGTCATTGGTTGTGGTGTTGTGTGTTCTGATTTGTCTGTTGGTGTGTCTATCATGATGTGTGTGTTTGAATATCATGACATGTCCCACGCTCTCTCTGTGTCCCTCGCTCTCTCAGTGTCCCTCGGTCTGTGACCCTCGCTCTGTCTGTGTCCCTCCCTTTCTGTGTGTCCCTTGGGCTCTCTGTGTCCCTCGCTCTCTCTGTGTCCCTCATTCTCTCTGTGTCCCTCCCTTTCTGTGTGTCCCTCGCTCTCTCTGTGTCCGATGCTCTCTCTGTGTCCCTCGCTCTCTCAGTGTCCCTCGGTCTGTGACCCTCGCTCTGTCTGTTACCCTCCCTTTCTGTGTGTCCCTCGTGCACTGCGTCCCTCACTCTCTGTGTCCCTCGTTCTCTGTGTTAATCGCTCTCTGTGTCCCTCGCTCTCTGTGTCCCTCACTCTCTGTGTCCCTCGTTCTCTCTGTGTCCCTCACTCTGTTTCCCTCACTCTCTGTGTCCCTCGCTCTCTGTGTCCCTTGTGCTCTGTGTCCCTCGCTCTTTGTGTCCCTCGCTCTCTCTGTCTCTCTCGCTGTGTTCCTCGTTCTCTCGCTGTGTCACCCTCTCTCTCGCTGTGTACCCGTCCCTCTCGACGTGTCCCTCCCTCACTCGGTGTGCTCCTCTCTCTCGTGCTGTGCCCCTCTCTCTCTTGCTGTGCCCCTCTCTCACTCGCTGTGTCCCTCACTCTCTCGCCGTGTACCCGTCCCTCTCGCTTTGTCCCCCTCTCTCTCGTTGTGTCCCTCTCTCTCTCGCTGTGTCCCTTGCTCTCTGTGTCCCTTGCTCTCTGTGTCCCTTGCTCTCTCTGTGTCCCCCTCTCTCTCGTTGTGTCCCTCTCTCTCTCTCGCTGTGTCCCTTGATCTCTGTGTCCCTCAATCTCTGTGTCCCTCGCTCTCTCTGTGTCCCTCGCTCTCTCTGTGTCCCTCTTCCTCCATGTGTCCCTCGCTCTCTCTGTGTCCCTCGCTCTAGCTGTGTCCCTCGCTCTCGCTGTGTCCCTCGCTCTCTCTGTGTCCCTCGCTCTCTCTGTGTCCATCGCTCTCTCTGTGTCCCTCGCTCTCTCAGTGTCCCTCGGTCTGTGACCCTCGTTCTGTCTGTGTCCCTCCCTTTCTGCGCGTCCCTCGGGCTCTCTGTGTCCCTCGCGCTCTCTGTGACCCTCGTGCACTGTGTCCCTCACTCTCCGTGTCCCTCGTTCTCTGTGTTAATCGTTCTCTGTTTCCCTCGCTCTCTGTGTCCCTCACTCTCTGTGTCCCTTGTTCTCTCTGTGTCCCTCACTCTCTGTTTCCCTCACTCTCTGTGTACCTCGCTCTCTGTGTCCCTCGTGCTCTGTGTCCCTCGCTCTTTGTGTCCCTCGCTCTCTCTGTCTCTCTCGCTGTGTTCCTCGCTCTCTCGCTGTGTCCTTCTCTCTCTCGTTGTGTACCCGTCCATCTCGATGTGTCTCCCTCTCTCTCTCGCTGCGTCCCTCACTCTCTCTCGCTGCGTCCCTCTCTCTCTCGCTGTGTCCCCCTCTCTCTCGCTGTGTTCCTCGCTCTCTCGCTGTGTCCCTCGCTTCCTGATGTGTACCCGTCCCTCTCGCTGTGTCCCCCTTTCTCTCTCTCGCTGTGTTCCTCGCTCACTCGCTGTGTCCATCTCTCTCTCGCTGTGCACCCGTCCCTCTCGCTGTGTCCCTTTCTCTCTTTCGCTGTGTCACAGATTATCATAGAATGTATAGTGCAGAAGGTGGCCATTCGGCCCATCGAGTCTGCACCGGCTCTTGGAAAGAGCACGCCACCCAAGGTCAACACGGCCACCCTATCCCCATAACCCAGTAACCCCACAACGCTAAGGGCAATTCTGGACACTAAGGGCAATTTATCATGGCCAATCCACCTAACCTGCACATCTTTGGACTGTGGGAGGAAACCGGAGCACCCGGAGGAAACCCACGCACACACGGGGAGGATGTGCAGACTCCGCACAGAGAGTAACCCAAGCCGGAATCGAACCTGGGATCCTGGAGCTGTGAAACAATTGTGCTATCCACAAGGCTACCGTGCTATCCCACTCTCTCTCGCTGTGTCCCTCGCTCTAGCTGTGTCCCTCGCTCTCGCTGTGTCCCTCGCTCTCTCTGTGTCCCTCGCTCTCTCTGTGTCCCTCGCTCTCGCTGTGTCCCTTGCTCTCTGTGTCCCTTGCTCTCTGTGTCCCTCGCTCTCTCTGTGTCCATCGCTCTCTCTGTGTCCCTCTCCCTCCATGTGTCAATCGCTTTCTCTGTGTCCCTCTCCCTCCATGTGTCCCTCTCCCTCCATGTGTCCATCGCTCTCTCTGTGTTCCTCGCTCTCGCTGTGTCCCTCGCTCTCGCTGTGTCCCTTGCTCTCTGTGTCCCTCGCTCTCTCTCTGTCCATCGCTCTCCCTGTGTCCCTCTCCCTCCATGTGTCCCTCGCCCTCTCTGTGTCCCTCGCTCTCCCTGTGTCCCTCACTCTCTTTGTGACCCTCGCTCTCGCTGTGTCCCTCGCTCTCTGTGTCCCTCGCTCTCTGTGTCCCTCGCTCTCTCTGTGTCCCTCGCTCTCTCTGTGTCCCTCGCTCTCTCTGTGTCCCTCGCTCTCGCTGTGTCCCTCTCCCTCCATGTGTCTCTCGCTCTCTCTGCGTCCCTCGCTCTCTCTGTGTCCCTTGCTCTCGCTGTGTCCCTCTCCCTCCATGTGTCCCTCTCCCTCCATGTGTCCCTCGCTCTCTCTGTGTCCCTCGCGCTCTCTGTGTCCCTCACTCTCTGTGTCCCTCACTCTCTGGGTCCCTTGCTCTCTCTGTGTCCCTCACTCTCTGTGTCCCTCGCTCTCGCTGTGTCCCTCGCTCTCGCTGTGTCCCTCGCTCTCTCTGTGTCCCTCGCTCTCTATGTGTCCCTCTCCCTCCATGTGTCCCTCTCCCTCCATGTGTCCCCCTCTCTTTGTCTCTCTCGCTGTGTCCCACTCTCTCCCTCTGTCCCACTCTCTCTCGCTGCGTTCCTCACCGTCCTTCTCTCTCAGTCCCTCTCACTCTGTGTCCCTCTTTCTCTGTGTCCCTCATTCTCTGTGTCCCTGTCTCTCTGTCTCTCTCTCAGTGCCCCTCTCTCTCTGTGTCCCTCTCTCTCTGTCCATCGCTGTCTGTGTCCCTCGTGCTCTCTGTGTCCCTCACGCTCTCTGTGTCCCTCGTTCTCTCTGTGTCCCTCACTCTCTCTGTGTCCCCCGCTCTCTCTGTGTCCCTCGCTCTCTCTGTGTCCCTCACTCTCTCTGTGTCCCTCCCTTTCTGTGTGTCCCTCGCTCTCTCTGTGTCCCTCGCTCTCTGTGTCCCTCGCTCTCTGTGTCCCTCACTCTATGTGCCCCTCGCTCTCTCTGTGTTCCTCGCTCTCTCTGTGTCCCTCACTCTCTGTGCCCCTCGCTCTCTCTGTGTCACTCGCTCTCTCTGTGTGTCCCTCGCTCTTTGTGCCCCTCGCTCTCTGTGTTCCTCGCTCTCTGTGTCCCTCGCTCTCTGTGCCCTTCGCTCTCTGTGTCCCTCGCTCTGTCTGTGTCCCTCACTCTCTGTGCCCCTCGCTCTCTCTGCGTCCCTCGCTCTCTCTGTGTCCCTGGCTTTGTCTGTGTCACTCGCTCTCTCTTTGTGTCCCTCGCTCTCTGTGCCCCTCGCTCTCTGTGTCCCTCGCTCTCTGTGTCCCTCGCTCTCTCTGTGTGCCCCTCGCTCTCTGTGTCCCTCGCTCTGTCTGTGTCCCTCGCTCTCTCTGTGTCCCTCGCTCTCTCTGTGTCCCTGGCTTTGTCTGTGTCACTCGCTCTCTCTCTGTGTCCCTCGCTCTCTGTGCCCCTCGCTCTCTGTGCCCCTCGCTCTCTGTGTCCCTTGCTCTCTCTGTGTCCCTGGCTTTCTCTGTGTCCCTCGCTTTCTCTGTGTCCCTCGCTCTCTCTGTGTCCCTGGCTTTGTCTGTGTCACTCGCTCTCTCTGTGTGTCCCTCGCTCTCTGTGCCCCTCGCTCTCTGTGCCCCTCGCTCTCTCTGTGCCCCTCGCTCTCTTTGTCCCTCGCTCTCTGTGTCCCTCGCTCTCTGTGCCCCTCGCTCTCTGTGTCCCTCACTCTCTCTGTGTCCCTCCCTTTCTGTGTGTCCCTCACTCTCTCTGTGTCCCTCGCTCTCTCTGTTTCCCTCGGTCTGTGTCCCTCGCTCTCTCTGTGTCCCTCACTCTCTGTGTCCCTCGCTCTCTCTGTGTCCCTCGCTCTCTCTGTGTCCCTGGCTTTGTCTGTGTCCCTTGCTCTCTCTGTGTGTCCCTCGCTCTCTGTGACCCTCGCTCTCTGTGTCCCTCGCTCTCTGTGTCCCTTGCTCTCTCTGTGTCCTTCGCTCTCTCTGTGTCCCTGGCTTTCTCTGTGTCACTCGCTCTCTCTTTGTGTCCCTCACTCTCTGTGCCCCTCGCTCTCTGTGTCCCTCGCTCTCTGTGACCCTCGCTCTCGCTGTGTCCCTCGCTCTCGCTGTGTCCATCGCTCTCTGTGTCCCTCGCTCTCTGTGTCCCTCGATCTCTGTTTCCCTGGCTCTCGATGTCCCTCACTCTATGTGCCCCTCGCTCTCTCTGTGTCCCTCGCTCTCTCTGTGTCCCTCACTCTCTGTGCCCCTCGCTCTCTCTGTGTCCCTCGCTCTCTCTGTGTGTCCCTCGCTCTCTGTGCCCCTCGCTCTCTGTGTCCCTCGCTCTCTCTGTGTTCCTCGCTCTCTCTGTGTCCCTCGCTCTCTCTGTGCCCCTCGCTCTCTCTGTGTCACTCGCCCTCTCTCTGTGTCCCTCGCTCTCTGTGCCCCTCGCTCTCTGTGTCCCTCGCTCTCTGTGTCCCTCACTCTCTGTGCCCCTCGCTCTCTGTGTCCCTCGCTCTCTCTGTGTCCCTCACTCTCTGTGCCCCTCGCTATCTCTGTGTCCCTCGCTCTCGCTGTGTCCCTCGGTCTGTGTCCTTCGCTCTCTCTGTGTCCCTCGCTCTCTCTGTGTCCCTCACTCTCTGTGCCCCTCGCTCTCTCTGTGTCCCTGGCTTTGTCTGTGTCACTCGCTCTCTCTGTGTGTCCCTCGCTCTCTGTGCCCCTCGCTCTCTGTGCCCCTCGCTCTCTCTGTGCCCCTCGCTCTCTTTGTCCCTCGCTCTCTGTGTCCCTCGCTCTCTGTGCCCCTCGCTCTCTGTGTCCCTCACTCTCTCTGTGTCCCTCCCTTTCTGTGTGTCCCTCACTCTCTCTGTGTCCCTCGCTCTCTCTGTTTCCCTCGGTCTGTGTCCTTCGCTCTCTCTGTGTCCCTCACTCTCTGTGTCCCTCGCTCTCTCTGTGTCCCTCGCTCTCTCTGTGTCCCTGGCTTTGTCTGTGTCCCTTGCTCACTCTGTGTGTCCCTCGCTCTCTGTGACCCTCGCTCTCTGTGTCCCTCGCTCTCTGTGTCCCTTGCTCTCTCTGTGTCCCACGCTCTCTGTGTCCCTCGCTCTCTCTGTGTCTCTTGCTCTCTCTGTGTCCCTCTCCCTCCATGTGTCCCTCTCCCTCCATGTGTCCCTCTCCCTCCATGTGTCCCTCGCTCTCTCTGTGTCCCTCGCGCTCTCTGTGTCCCTCACTCTCTGTGTCCCTCACTCTCTCTGGGTGCCTTCCTCTCTCTGTGTCCCTCACTCTCTGTGTCCCTCGCTCTCTCTGTGTCCCTCGCTCTCGCTGTGTCCCTCGCTCTCGCTGTGTCCCTCGCTCTCTCTGTGTCCCTCTCCCTCCATGTGTCCCTCTCCCTCCATGTGTCCCCCTCTCTTTGTCTCTCTCGCTGTGTCCTACTCTCTCCCTCTGTCCCACTCTCTCTCGCTGCGTTCCTCACTGTCCTTCTCTCTCAGTCCCTCTCAATCTGTGTCCCTCTTTCTCTGTGTCCCTCATTCTCTGTGTCCCTGTCTCTCTGTCTCTCTCTCAGTGCCCCTTTCTCTCTGTGTCCCTCTCTCTCTGCCCATCGCTCTCTGTGTCCGTCGTGCTCTCTGTGTCCCTCGCGCTCTCTGTGTCCCTCCCTTTCTGTGTGTCCCTCGCTCTCTCTGTGTCCCTCGCTCTCTGTGTCCCTCGCTCTCGATGTCCCTCACTCTATGTGCCCCTCGCTCTCTCTGTGTCCCTCGCGCTCTCTGTGTCCCTCCCTTTCTGTGTGTCCCTCGCTCTCTCTGTGTCCCTCGCTCTCTGTGTCCCTCGCTCTCGATGTCCCTCACTCTATGTGCCCCTCGCTCTCTCTGTGTCCCTCGCTCTCTCTCTGTGTCCCTCACTCTCTGTGCCCCTCGCTCTCTCTGTGTCCCTCGCTCTCTCTGTGTGTCCCTCGCTCTCTGTGCCCCTCGCTCTCTGTGTCCCTCGCTCTCTCTGTGTTCCTCGCTCTCTCTGTGTCCCTCGCTCTCTCTGTGCCCCTCGCTCTCTCTGTGTCCCTCACTCTCTCTGTGTCCCCGCTCTCTCTGTGTCCCTCGCTCGCTCTGTGTCCCTCACTCTCTCTGTGTCCCTCCCTTTCTGTGTGTCCCTCGCTCTCTCTGTGTCCCTCGCTCTCTGTGTCCCTCGCTCTCTGTGTCCCTCACTCTATGTGCCCCTCGCTCTCTCTGTGTTCCTCGCTCTCTCTGTGTCCCTCACTCTCTGTGCCCCTCGCTCTCTCTGTGTCACTCGCTCTCTCTGTGTGTCCCTCGCTCTTTGTGCCCCTCGCTCTCTGTGTTCCTCGCTCTCTGTGTCCCTCGCTCTCTGTGCCCTTCGCTCTCTGTGTCCCTCGCTCTCTCTGTGTCCCTCACTCTCTGTGCCCCTCGCTCTCTCTGCGTCCCTCGCTCTCTCTGTGTCCCTGGCTTTGTCTGTGTCACTCGCTCTCTCTTTGTGTCCCTCGCTCTCTGTGCCCCTCGCTCTCTGTGTCCCTCGCTCTCTGTGTCCCTCGCTCTCTCTGTGTGCCCCTCGCTCTCTGCGTCCCTCGCTCTGTCTGTGTCCCTCGCTCTCTCTGTGTCCCTCGCTCTCTCTGTGCCCCTGGCTTTGTCTGTGTCACTCGCTCTCTCTGTGTGTCCCTCGCTCTCTGTGCCCCTCGCTCTCTGTGCCCCTCGCTTTCTCTGTGTCCCTCGCTCTCTCTGTGTCCCTGGCTTTGTCTGTGTCACTCGCTCTCTCTGTGTGTCCCTCGCTCTCTGTGCCCCTCGCTCTCTGTGCCCCTCGCTCTCTCTGTGCCCCTCGCTCTCTTTGTCCCTCGCTCTCTGTGTCCCTCGCTCTCTGTGCCCCTCGCTCTCTGTGTCCCTCACTCTCTCTGTGTCCCTCCCTTTCTGTGTGTCCCTCACTCTCTCTGTGTCCCTCGCTCTCTCTGTTTCCCTCGGTCTGTGTCCCTCGCTCTCTCTGTGTCCCTCACTCTCTGTGTCCCTCGCTCTCTCTGTGTCCCTCGCTCTCTCTGTGTCCCTGGCTTTGTCTGTGTCCCTTGCTCTCTCTGTGTGTCCCACGCTCTCTGTGACCCACGCTCTCTGTGTCCCTCGCTCTCTGTGTCCCTCGCTCTCTGTGTCGCTCGCTCTCTGTGTCCCTCGCTCTCTCTGTGTCCTTCGCTCTCTCTGTGTCCCTGGCTTTCTCTGTGTCACTCGCTCTCTCTTTGTGTCCCTCACTCTCTGTGCCCCTCGCTCTCTGTGTCCCTCGCTCTCTGTGACCCTCGCTCTCGCTGTGTCCCTCGCTCTCTGCGTGTCCCTCGCTCTCTGTGTGCCCCTCGCTCTCTGTGTGTCCATCGCTCTCTGTGTCCCTCGCTCTCTGTGTCCCTCGCTCTCTGTGTCCCTGGCTCTCTGTGTCCCTCGCTCTCTGTGTCCCTCGCTCTCGCTGTGTCCCTCTCCCTCCATGTGTCCCTCGCTCTCTCTGCGTCCCTCGCTCTCTCTGTGTCTCTTGCTCTCTCTGTGTCCCTCTCCCTCCATGTGTCCCTCGCTCTCTCTGTGTCCCTCGCGCTCTCTGTGTCCCTCACTCTCTGTGTCACTCACTCTCTCTGGGTGCCTTGCTCTCTCTGTGTCCCTCACTCTCTGTGTCCCTCGCTCTCTCTGTGTCCCTCGCTCTCGCTGTGTCCCTCGCTCTCGCTGTGTCCCTCGCTCTCTCTGTGTCCCTCGCTCTCTCTGTGTCCCTCTCCCTCCATGTGTCCCTCTCCCTCCATGTGTCCCCCTCTCTTTGTCTCTCTCGCTGTGTCCCACTCTCTCCCTCTGTCCCACTCTCTCTCGCTGCGTTCCTCACTGTCCTTCTCTCTCAGTCCCTCTCACTCTGTGTCCCTCTTTCTCTGTGTCCCTCATTCTCTGTGTCCCTGTGTCTCTGTCTCTCTCTCAGTGCCCCTTTCTCTCTGTGTCCCTCTCTCTCTGCCCATCGCTCTCTGTGTCCGTCGTGCTCTCTGTGTCCCTCGCGCTCTCTGTGTCCCTCCCTTTCTGTGTGTCCCTCGCTCTCTCTGTGTCCCTCGCTCTCTGTGTCCCTCGCTCTCGATGTCCCTCACTCTATGTGCCCCTCGCTCTCTCTGTGTCCCTCGCTCTCTCTGTGTCCCTCACTCTCTGTGCCCCTCGCTCTCTCTGTGTCCCTCGCTCTCTCTGTGTGTCCCTCGCTCTCTGTGCCCCTCGCTCTCTGTGTCCCTCGCTCTCTCTGTGTTCCTCGCTCTCTCTGTGTCCCTCGCTCTCTCTGTGCCCCTCGCTCTCTCTGTGTCACTCGCTCTCTCTGTGTGTCCCTCGCTCTCTGTGCCCCTCGCTCTCTGTGTCCCTCGCTCTCTGTGTCCCTCGCTCTCTGTGCCCCTCGCTCTCTGTGTCCCTCGCTCTCTCTGTGTCCCTCACTCTCTGTGCCCCTCGCTATCTCTGTGTCCCTCGCTCTCGCTGTGTCCCTCGGTCTGTGTCCTTCGCTCTCTCTGTGTCCCTCGCTCTCTCTGTGTCCCTCACTCTCTGTGCCCCTCGCTCTCTCTGTGTCCCTGGCTTTGTCTGTGTCACTCGCTCTCTCTGTGTGTCCCTCGCTCTCTGTGCCCCTCGCTCTCTGTGCCCCTCGCTCTCTCTGTGCCCCTCGCTCTCTTTGTCCCTCGCTCTCTGTGTCCCTCGCTCTCTGTGCCCCTCGCTCTCTGTGTCCCTCACTCTCTCTGTGTCCCTCCCTTTCTGTGTGTCCCTCACTCTCTCTGTGTCCCTCGCTCTCTCTGTTTCCCTCGGTCTGTGTCCTTCGCTCTCTCTGTGTCCCTCACTCTCTGTGTCCCTCGCTCTCTCTGTGTCCCTCGCTCTCTCTGTGTCCCTGGCTTTGTCTGTGTCCCTTGCTCTCTCTGTGTGTCCCTCGCTCTCTGTGACCCTCGCTCTCTGTGTCCCTCGCTCTCTGTGTCCCTTGCTCTCTCTGTGTCCTTCGCTCTCTCTGTGTCCCTGGCTTTCTCTGTGTCACTCGCTCTCTCTTTGTGTCCCTCACTCTCTGTGCCCCTCGCTCTCTGTGTCCCTCGCTCTCTGTGACCCTCGCTCTCGCTGTGTCCCTCGCTCTCGCTGTGTCCATCGCTCTCTGTGTCCCTCGCTCTCTGTGTCCCTCGATCTCTGTGTCCCTGGCTCTCTGAGTCCCTAGCTCTCTGTGTCCCTCGCTCTCGCTGTGTCCCTCTCCCTCCATGTGTCCCTCGCTCTCTCTGCGTCCCTCGCTCTCTCTGTGTCTCTTGCTCTCTCTGTGTCCCTCTCCCTCCATGTGTCCCTCTCCCTCCATGTGTCCCTCTCCCTCCATGTGTCCCTCGCTCTCTCTGTGTCCCTCGCGCTCTCTGTGTCCCTCACTCTCTGTGTCCCTCACTCTCTCTGGGTGCCTTCCTCTCTCTGTGTCCCTCACTCTCTGTGTCCCTCGCTCTCTCTGTGTCCCTCGCTCTCGCTGTGTCCCTCGCTCTCGCTGTGTCCCTCGCTCTCTCTGTGTCCCTCTCCCTCCATGTGTCCCTCTCCCTCCATGTGTCCCCCTCTCTTTGTCTCTCTCGCTGTGTCCCACTCTCTCCCTCTGTCCCACTCTCTCTCGCTGCGTTCCTCACTGTCCTTCTCTCTCAGTCCCTCTCACTCTGTGTCCCTCTTTCTCTGTGTCCCTCATTCTCTGTGTCCCTGTGTCTCTGTCTCTCTCTCAGTGCTCCTTTCTCTCTGTGTCCCTCTCTCTCTGCCCATCGCTCTCTGTGTCCGTCGTGCTCTCTGTGTCCCTCGCGCTCTCTGTGTCCCTCCCTTTCTGTGTGTCCCTCGCTCTCTCTGTGTCCCTCGCTCTCTGTGTCCCTCGCTCTCGATGTCCCTCACTCTATGTGCCCCTCGCTCTCTCTGTGTCCCTCGCGCTCTCTGTGTCCCTCCCTTTCTGTGTGTCCCTCGCTCTCTCTGTGTCCCTCGCTCTCTGTGTCCCTCGCTCTCGATGTCCCTCACTCTATGTGCCCCTCGCTCTCTCTGTGTCCCTCGCTCTCTCTGTGTCCCTCACTCTCTGTGCCCCTCGCTCTCTCTGTGTCCCTCGCTCTCTCTGTGTGTCCCTCGCTCTCTGTGCCCCTCGCTCTCTGTGTCCCTCGCTCTCTCTGTGTTCCTCGCTCTCTCTGTGTCCCTCGCTCTCTCTGTGCCCCTCGCTCTCTCTGTGTCCCTCACTCTCTCTGTGTCCCCGCTCTCTCTGTGTCCCTCGCTCGCTCTGTGTCCCTCACTCTCTCTGTGTCCCTCCCTTTCTGTGTGTCCCTCGCTCTCTCTGTGTCCCTCGCTCTCTGTGTCCCTCGCTCTCTGTGTCCCTCACTCTATGTGCCCCTCGCTCTCTCTGTGTTCCTCGCTCAGAGAGAGCGAGGAACACAGAGAGAGCGAGGGGCACATAGAGTGAGGGACACAGAGAGCGAGGGACACAGAGAGCGAGGGACACAGAGAGAGCGAGGGACACACAGAAAGGGAGGGACACAGAGAGAGTGAGGGACACAGAGCGAGCTCTTTGTGCCCCTCGCTCTCTGTGTCCCTCACTCTCTGTGCCCCTCGCTCTCTCTGTGTCACTCGCTCTCTCTGTGTGTCCCTCGCTCTTTGTGCCCCTCGCTCTCTGTGTTCCTCGCTCTCTGTGTCCCTCGCTCTCTGTGCCCTTCGCTCTCTGTGTCCCTCGCTCTCTCTGTGTCCCTCACTCTCTGTGCCCCTCGCTCTCTCTGCGTCCCTCGCTCTCTCTGTGTCCCTGGCTTTGTCTGTGTCACTCGCTCTCTCTTTGTGTCCCTCGCTCTCTGTGCCCCTCGCTCTCTGTGTCCCTCGCTCTCTGTGTCCCTCGCTCTCTCTGTGTGCCCCTCGCTCTCTGTGTCCCTCGCTCTGTCTGTGTCCCTCGCTCTCTCTGTGTCCCTCGCTCTCTCTGTGCCCCTGGCTTTGTCTGTGTCACTCGCTCTCTCTGTGTGTCCCTCGCTCTCTGTGCCCCTCGCTCTCTGTGCCCCTCGCTTTCTCTGTGTCCCTCGCTCTCTCTGTGTCCCTGGCTTTGTCTGTGTCACTCGCTCTCTCTGTGTGTCCCTCGCTCTCTGTGCCCCTCGCTCTCTGTGCCCCTCGCTCTCTCTGTGCCCCTCGCTCTCTTTGTCCCTCGCTCTCTGTGTCCCTCGCTCTCTGTGCCCCTCGCTCTCTGTGTCCCTCACTCTCTCTGTGTCCCTCCCTTTCTGTGTGTCCCTCACTCTCTCTGTGTCCCTCGCTCTCTCTGTTTCCCTCGGTCTGTGTCCCTCGCTCTCTCTGTGTCCCTCACTCTCTGTGTCCCTCGCTCTCTCTGTGTCCCTCGCTCTCTCTGTGTCCCTGGCTTTGTCTGTGTCCCTTGCTCTCTCTGTGTGTCCCTCGCTCTCTGTGACCCACGCTCTCTGTGTCCCTCGCTCTCTGTGTCCCTCGCTCTCTGTGTCCCTCGCTCTCTGTGTCCCTCGCTCTCTCTGTGTCCTTCGCTCTCTCTGTGTCCCTGGCTTTCTCTGTGTCACTCGCTCTCTCTTTGTGTCCCTCACTCTCTGTGCCCCTCGCTCTCTGTGTCCCTCGCTCTCTGTGACCCTCGCTCTCGCTGTGTCCCTCGCTCTCTGCGTGTCCCTCGCTCTCTGTGTGTCCCTCGCTCTCTGTGTGTCCATCGCTCTCTGTGTCCCTCGCTCTCTGTGTCCCTCGCTCTCTGTGTCCCTGGCTCTCTGTGTCCCTCGCTCTCTGTGTCCCTCGCTCTCGCTGTGTCCCTCTCCCTCCATGTGTCCCTCGCTCTCTCTGCGTCCCTCGCTCTCTCTGTGTCTCTTGCTCTCTCTGTGTCCCTCTCCCTCCATGTGTCCCTCTCCCTCCATGTGTCCCTCGCTCTCTCTGTGTCCCTCGCGCTCTCTGTGTCCCTCACTCTCTGTGTCACTCACTCTCTCTGGGTGCCTTGCTCTCTCTGTGTCCCTCACTCTCTGTGTCCCTCGCTCTCTCTGTGTCCCTCGCTCTCGCTGTGTCCCTCGCTCTCGCTGTGTCCCTCGCTCTCTCTGTGTCCCTCGCTCTCTCTGTGTCCCTCTCCCTCCATGTGTCCCTCTCCCTCCATGTGTCCCCCACTCTTTGTCTCTCTCGCTGTGTCCCACTCTCTCCCTCTGTCCCACTCTCTCTCGCTGCGTTCCTCACTGTCCTTCTCTCTCAGTCCCTCTCACTCTGTGTCCCTCTTTCTCTGTGTCCCTCATTCTCTGTGTCCCTGTGTCTCTGTCTCTCTCTCAGTGCCCCTTTCTCTCTGTGTCCCTCTCTCTCTGCCCATCGCTCTCTGTGTCCGTCGTGCTCTCTGTGTCCCTCGCGCTCTCTGTGTCCCTCCCTTTCTGTGTGTCCCTCGCTCTCGCTGTGTCCCTCGCTCTCGCTGTGTCCATCGCTCTCTGTGTCCCTCGCTCTCTGTGTCCCTCGATCTCTGTGTCCCTGGCTCTCTGAGTCCCTCGCTCTCTGTGTCCCTCGCTCTCGCTGTGTCCCTCTCCCTCCATGTGTCCCTCGCTCTCTCTGCGTCCCTCGCTCTCTCTGTGTCTCTTGCTCTCTCTGTGTCCCTCTCCCTCCATGTGTCCCTCTCCCTCCATGTGTCCCTCTCCCTCCATGTGTCCCTCGCTCTCTCTGTGTCCCTCGCGCTCTCTGTGTCCCTCACTCTCTGTGTCCCTCACTCTCTCTGGGTGCCTTCCTCTCTCTGTGTCCCTCACTCTCTGTGTCCCTCGCTCTCTCTGTGTCCCTCGCTCTCGCTGTGTCCCTCGCTCTCGCTGTGTCCCTCGCTCTCTCTGTGTCCCTCTCCCTCCATGTGTCCCTCTCCCTCCATGTGTCCCCCTCTCTTTGTCTCTCTCGCTGTGTCCCACTCTCTCCCTCTGTCCCACTCTCTCTCGCTGCGTTCCTCACTGTCCTTCTCTCTCAGTCCCTCTCACTCTGTGTCCCTCTTTCTCTGTGTCCCTCATTCTCTGTGTCCCTGTGTCTCTGTCTCTCTCTCAGTGCTCCTTTCTCTCTGTGTCCCTCTCTCTCTGCCCATCGCTCTCTGTGTCCGTCGTGCTCTCTGTGTCCCTCGCGCTCTCTGTGTCCCTCCCTTTCTGTGTGTCCCTCGCTCTCTCTGTGTCCCTCGCTCTCTGTGTCCCTCGCTCTCGATGTCCCTCACTCTATGTGCCCCTCGCTCTCTCTGTGTCCCTCGCGCTCTCTGTGTCCCTCCCTTTCTGTGTGTCCCTCGCTCTCTCTGTGTCCCTCGCTCTCTGTGTCCCTCGCTCTCGATGTCCCTCACTCTATGTGCCCCTCGCTCTCTCTGTGTCCCTCGCTCTCTCTGTGTCCCTCACTCTCTGTGCCCCTCGCTCTCTCTGTGTCCCTCGCTCTCTCTGTGTGTCCCTCGCTCTCTGTGCCCCTCGCTCTCTGTGTCCCTCGCTCTCTCTGTGTTCCTCGCTCTCTCTGTGTCCCTCGCTCTCTCTGTGCCCCTCGCTCTCTCTGTGTCCCTCACTCTCTCTGTGTCCCCGCTCTCTCTGTGTCCCTCGCTCGCTCTGTGTCCCTCACTCTCTCTGTGTCCCTCCCTTTCTGTGTGTCCCTCGCTCTCTCTGTGTCCCTCGCTCTCTGTGTCCCTCGCTCTCTGTGTCCCTCACTCTATGTGCCCCTCGCTCTCTCTGTGTTCCTCGCTCAGAGAGAGCGAGGAACACAGAGAGAGCGAGGGGCACATAGAGTGAGGGACACAGAGAGCGAGGGACACAGAGAGCGAGGGACACAGAGAGAGCGAGGGACACACAGAAAGGGAGGGACACAGAGAGAGTGAGGGACACAGAGCGAGCTCTTTGTGCCCCTCGCTCTCTGTGTCCCTCACTCTCTGTGCCCCTCGCTCTCTCTGTGTCACTCGCTCTCTCTGTGTGTCCCTCGCTCTTTGTGCCCCTCGCTCTCTGTGTTCCTCGCTCTCTGTGTCCCTCGCTCTCTGTGCCCTTCGCTCTCTGTGTCCCTCGCTCTCTCTGTGTCCCTCACTCTCTGTGCCCCTCGCTCTCTCTGCGTCCCTCGCTCTCTCTGTGTCCCTGGCTTTGTCTGTGTCACTCGCTCTCTCTTTGTGTCCCTCGCTCTCTGTGCCCCTCGCTCTCTGTGTCCCTCGCTCTCTGTGTCCCTCGCTCTCTCTGTGTGCCCCTCGCTCTCTGTGTCCCTCGCTCTGTCTGTGTCCCTCGCTCTCTCTGTGTCCCTCGCTCTCTCTGTGCCCCTGGCTTTGTCTGTGTCACTCGCTCTCTCTGTGTGTCCCTCGCTCTCTGTGCCCCTCGCTCTCTGTGCCCCTCGCTTTCTCTGTGTCCCTCGCTCTCTCTGTGTCCCTGGCTTTGTCTGTGTCACTCGCTCTCTCTGTGTGTCCCTCGCTCTCTGTGCCCCTCGCTCTCTGTGCCCCTCGCTCTCTCTGTGCCCCTCGCTCTCTTTGTCCCTCGCTCTCTGTGTCCCTCGCTCTCTGTGCCCCTCGCTCTCTGTGTCCCTCACTCTCTCTGTGTCCCTCCCTTTCTGTGTGTCCCTCACTCTCTCTGTGTCCCTCGCTCTCTCTGTTTCCCTCGGTCTGTGTCCCTCGCTCTCTCTGTGTCCCTCACTCTCTGTGTCCCTCGCTCTCTCTGTGTCCCTCGCTCTCTCTGTGTCCCTGGCTTTGTCTGTGTCCCTTGCTCTCTCTGTGTGTCCCTCGCTCTCTGTGACCCACGCTCTCTGTGTCCCTCGCTCTCTGTGTCCCTCGCTCTCTGTGTCCCTCGCTCTCTGTGTCCCTCGCTCTCTCTGTGTCCTTCGCTCTCTCTGTGTCCCTGGCTTTCTCTGTGTCACTCGCTCTCTCTTTGTGTCCCTCACTCTCTGTGCCCCTCGCTCTCTGTGTCCCTCGCTCTCTGTGACCCTCGCTCTCGCTGTGTCCCTCGCTCTCTGCGTGTCCCTCGCTCTCTGTGTGTCCCTCGCTCTCTGTGTGTCCATCGCTCTCTGTGTCCCTCGCTCTCTGTGTCCCTCGCTCTCTGTGTCCCTGGCTCTCTGTGTCCCTCGCTCTCTGTGTCCCTCGCTCTCGCTGTGTCCCTCTCCCTCCATGTGTCCCTCGCTCTCTCTGCGTCCCTCGCTCTCTCTGTGTCTCTTGCTCTCTCTGTGTCCCTCTCCCTCCATGTGTCCCTCTCCCTCCATGTGTCCCTCGCTCTCTCTGTGTCCCTCGCGCTCTCTGTGTCCCTCACTCTCTGTGTCACTCACTCTCTCTGGGTGCCTTGCTCTCTCTGTGTCCCTCACTCTCTGTGTCCCTCGCTCTCTCTGTGTCCCTCGCTCTCGCTGTGTCCCTCGCTCTCGCTGTGTCCCTCGCTCTCTCTGTGTCCCTCGCTCTCTCTGTGTCCCTCTCCCTCCATGTGTCCCTCTCCCTCCATGTGTCCCCCACTCTTTGTCTCTCTCGCTGTGTCCCACTCTCTCCCTCTGTCCCACTCTCTCTCGCTGCGTTCCTCACTGTCCTTCTCTCTCAGTCCCTCTCACTCTGTGTCCCTCTTTCTCTGTGTCCCTCATTCTCTGTGTCCCTGTGTCTCTGTCTCTCTCTCAGTGCCCCTTTCTCTCTGTGTCCCTCTCTCTCTGCCCATCGCTCTCTGTGTCCGTCGTGCTCTCTGTGTCCCTCGCGCTCTCTGTGTCCCTCCCTTTCTGTGTGTCCCTCGCTCTCTCTGTGTCCCTCGCTCTCTGTGTCCCTCGCTCTCGATGTCCCTCACTCTATGTGCCCCTCGCTCTCTCTGTGTCCCTCGCTCTCTCTGTGTCCCTCACTCTCTGTGCCCCTCGCTCTCTCTGTGTCCCTCGCTCTCTCTGTGTGTCCCTCGCTCTCTGTGCCCCTCGCTCTCTGTGTCCCTCGCTCTCTCTGTGTTCCTCGCTCTCTCTGTGTCCCTCGCTCTCTCTGTGCCCCTCGCTCTCTCTGTGTCACTCGCTCTCTCTGTGTGTCCCTCGCTCTCTGTGCCCCTCGCTCTCTGTGTCCCTCGCTCTCTGTGTCCCTCGCTCTCTGTGCCCCTCGCTCTCTGTGTCCCTCGCTCTCTCTGTGTCCCTCACTCTCTGTGCCCCTCGCTCTCTCTGTGTCCCTCGCTCTCGCTGTGTCCCTCGGTCTGTGTCCTTCGCTCTCTCTGTGTCCCTCGCTCTCTCTGTGTCCCTCACTCTCTGTGCCCCTCGCTCTCTCTGTGTCCCTCGCTCTCTCTGTGTCCCTGGCTTTGTCTGTGTCACTCGCTCTCTCTTTGTGACCCTCGCTCTCTGTGCCCCTCGCTCTCTGCGTCCCTCGCTCTCTGTGTCCCTTGCTCTCTCTGTGTCCCTCGCTCTCTCTGTGTCCCTCGCTTTGTCTGTGTCACTCGCTCTCTCTATGTGTCCCTCGCTCTCTGTGCCCCTCGCTCTCTGTGCCCCTCGCTCTCTCTGTGCTCCTCGCTCTCTTTGTCCCTCGCTCTCTGTGTCCCTCGCTCTCTGATCCCTCGCTCTCTGTGTCCCTCACTCTCTCTGTGTCCCTCCCTTTCTGTGTGTCCCTCACTCTCTCTGTGTCCCTCGCTCTCTCTGTGTCCCTCGGTCTGTGTCCCTCCCTCTCTGTGTGTCCCTCGCTCTTTGTGCCCCTCGCTCTCTGTGCCCCTCGCTCTCTCTGTGTCCCTCGCTCTCTGTGCCCCTCGCTCTCTGTGTCCCTCGCTCTCTGTGTCCCTCGCTCTCTCTGTGTCCCTCGCTCTCTCTGTGTCCCTGGCTTTGTCTGTGTCACTCGCTCCCTCTGTGTGTCCCTCGCTCTCTGTGCCCCTCGCTCTCTCTGTGTCCCTCGCTCTCTCTGTGTCCCTCACTCTCTCTGTGTCCCTCTCTTTCTGTGTGTCCCTCGCTCTCTCTGTGTCCCTGGCTTTGTCTGTGTCCCTCGCTCTCTCTGTGTCCCTCGCTCTCTGTGTCCCTCCCTTTCTGTGTGTCCCTCGCTCTCTCTGTGTCCCTCACTCTCTCTGTGTCCCTCCCTTTCTGTGTGTCCCTCGCTCTCTCTATGTCCCTCACTCTCTGTGTGTCCCTCCCTTTCTGTGTGTCCCTCGCTCTCTCTGTGTCCCTCACTCTCTCTGTGTCCCTCCCTTTTTGTGTGTCCCTCGCTCTCTGTGTCCCTCACTCTCTCTGTGTCCCTCACTCTCTGTGTCTCTCGCTCTCTCTGTGTGTCCCTCGCTCTCTGTGTCCCTCGCTCTCTCTGTGTCCCTCGCTCTCGCTGTGTTCCTCGCACTCGCTGTGTCCCTCGCTCTCTGTGTCCCTCGCTCTCTGTGCCCCTCGCTCTCTGTGTCCCTCACTCTCTCTGTGTCCCTCCCTTTCTGTGTGTCCCTCACTCTCTCTGTGTCCCTCGCTCTCTCTGTTTCCCTCGGTCTGTGTCCCTCGCTCTCTCTGTGTCCCTCACTCTCTGTGTCCCTCGCTCTCTCTGTGTCCCTCGCTCTCTCTGTGTCCCTGGCTTTGTCTGTGTCCCTTGCTCTCTCTGTGTGTCCCTCGCTCTCTGTGACCCACGCTCTCTGTGTCCCTCGCTCTCTGTGTCCCTCGCTCTCTGTGTCCCTCGCTCTCTGTGTCCCTCGCTCTCTCTGTGTCCTTCGCTCTCTCTGTGTCCCTGGCTTTCTCTGTGTCACTCGCTCTCTCTTTGTGTCCCTCACTCTCTGTGCCCCTCGCTCTCTGTGTCCCTCGCTCTCTGTGACCCTCGCTCTCGCTGTGTCCCTCGCTCTCTGCGTGTCCCTCGCTCTCTGTGTGTCCCTCGCTCTCTGTGTGTCCATCGCTCTCTGTGTCCCTCGCTCTCTGTGTCCCTCGCTCTCTGTGTCCCTGGCTCTCTGTGTCCCTCGCTCTCTGTGTCCCTCGCTCTCGCTGTGTCCCTCTCCCTCCATGTGTCCCTCGCTCTCTCTGCGTCCCTCGCTCTCTCTGTGTCTCTTGCTCTCTCTGTGTCCCTCTCCCTCCATGTGTCCCTCTCCCTCCATGTGTCCCTCGCTCTCTCTGTGTCCCTCGCGCTCTCTGTGTCCCTCACTCTCTGTGTCACTCACTCTCTCTGGGTGCCTTGCTCTCTCTGTGTCCCTCACTCTCTGTGTCCCTCGCTCTCTCTGTGTCCCTCGCTCTCGCTGTGTCCCTCGCTCTCGCTGTGTCCCTCGCTCTCTCTGTGTCCCTCGCTCTCTCTGTGTCCCTCTCCCTCCATGTGTCCCTCTCCCTCCATGTGTCCCCCACTCTTTGTCTCTCTCGCTGTGTCCCACTCTCTCCCTCTGTCCCACTCTCTCTCGCTGCGTTCCTCACTGTCCTTCTCTCTCAGTCCCTCTCACTCTGTGTCCCTCTTTCTCTGTGTCCCTCATTCTCTGTGTCCCTGTGTCTCTGTCTCTCTCTCAGTGCCCCTTTCTCTCTGTGTCCCTCTCTCTCTGCCCATCGCTCTCTGTGTCCGTCGTGCTCTCTGTGTCCCTCGCGCTCTCTGTGTCCCTCCCTTTCTGTGTGTCCCTCGCTCTCGCTGTGTCCCTCGCTCTCGCTGTGTCCATCGCTCTCTGTGTCCCTCGCTCTCTGTGTCCCTCGATCTCTGTGTCCCTGGCTCTCTGAGTCCCTCGCTCTCTGTGTCCCTCGCTCTCGCTGTGTCCCTCTCCCTCCATGTGTCCCTCGCTCTCTCTGCGTCCCTCGCTCTCTCTGTGTCTCTTGCTCTCTCTGTGTCCCTCTCCCTCCATGTGTCCCTCTCCCTCCATGTGTCCCTCTCCCTCCATGTGTCCCTCGCTCTCTCTGTGTCCCTCGCGCTCTCTGTGTCCCTCACTCTCTGTGTCCCTCACTCTCTCTGGGTGCCTTCCTCTCTCTGTGTCCCTCACTCTCTGTGTCCCTCGCTCTCTCTGTGTCCCTCGCTCTCGCTGTGTCCCTCGCTCTCGCTGTGTCCCTCGCTCTCTCTGTGTCCCTCTCCCTCCATGTGTCCCTCTCCCTCCATGTGTCCCCCTCTCTTTGTCTCTCTCGCTGTGTCCCACTCTCTCCCTCTGTCCCACTCTCTCTCGCTGCGTTCCTCACTGTCCTTCTCTCTCAGTCCCTCTCACTCTGTGTCCCTCTTTCTCTGTGTCCCTCATTCTCTGTGTCCCTGTGTCTCTGTCTCTCTCTCAGTGCTCCTTTCTCTCTGTGTCCCTCTCTCTCTGCCCATCGCTCTCTGTGTCCGTCGTGCTCTCTGTGTCCCTCGCGCTCTCTGTGTCCCTCCCTTTCTGTGTGTCCCTCGCTCTCTCTGTGTCCCTCGCTCTCTGTGTCCCTCGCTCTCGATGTCCCTCACTCTATGTGCCCCTCGCTCTCTCTGTGTCCCTCGCGCTCTCTGTGTCCCTCCCTTTCTGTGTGTCCCTCGCTCTCTCTGTGTCCCTCGCTCTCTGTGTCCCTCGCTCTCGATGTCCCTCACTCTATGTGCCCCTCGCTCTCTCTGTGTCCCTCGCTCTCTCTGTGTCCCTCACTCTCTGTGCCCCTCGCTCTCTCTGTGTCCCTCGCTCTCTCTGTGTGTCCCTCGCTCTCTGTGCCCCTCGCTCTCTGTGTCCCTCGCTCTCTCTGTGTTCCTCGCTCTCTCTGTGTCCCTCGCTCTCTCTGTGCCCCTCGCTCTCTCTGTGTCCCTCACTCTCTCTGTGTCCCCGCTCTCTCTGTGTCCCTCGCTCGCTCTGTGTCCCTCACTCTCTCTGTGTCCCTCCCTTTCTGTGTGTCCCTCGCTCTCTCTGTGTCCCTCGCTCTCTGTGTCCCTCGCTCTCTGTGTCCCTCACTCTATGTGCCCCTCGCTCTCTCTGTGTTCCTCGCTCAGAGAGAGCGAGGAACACAGAGAGAGCGAGGGGCACATAGAGTGAGGGACACAGAGAGCGAGGGACACAGAGAGCGAGGGACACAGAGAGAGCGAGGGACACACAGAAAGGGAGGGACACAGAGAGAGTGAGGGACACAGAGCGAGCTCTTTGTGCCCCTCGCTCTCTGTGTCCCTCACTCTCTGTGCCCCTCGCTCTCTCTGTGTCACTCGCTCTCTCTGTGTGTCCCTCGCTCTTTGTGCCCCTCGCTCTCTGTGTTCCTCGCTCTCTGTGTCCCTCGCTCTCTGTGCCCTTCGCTCTCTGTGTCCCTCGCTCTCTCTGTGTCCCTCACTCTCTGTGCCCCTCGCTCTCTCTGCGTCCCTCGCTCTCTCTGTGTCCCTGGCTTTGTCTGTGTCACTCGCTCTCTCTTTGTGTCCCTCGCTCTCTGTGCCCCTCGCTCTCTGTGTCCCTCGCTCTCTGTGTCCCTCGCTCTCTCTGTGTGCCCCTCGCTCTCTGTGTCCCTCGCTCTGTCTGTGTCCCTCGCTCTCTCTGTGTCCCTCGCTCTCTCTGTGCCCCTGGCTTTGTCTGTGTCACTCGCTCTCTCTGTGTGTCCCTCGCTCTCTGTGCCCCTCGCTCTCTGTGCCCCTCGCTTTCTCTGTGTCCCTCGCTCTCTCTGTGTCCCTGGCTTTGTCTGTGTCACTCGCTCTCTCTGTGTGTCCCTCGCTCTCTGTGCCCCTCGCTCTCTGTGCCCCTCGCTCTCTCTGTGCCCCTCGCTCTCTTTGTCCCTCGCTCTCTGTGTCCCTCGCTCTCTGTGCCCCTCGCTCTCTGTGTCCCTCACTCTCTCTGTGTCCCTCCCTTTCTGTGTGTCCCTCACTCTCTCTGTGTCCCTCGCTCTCTCTGTTTCCCTCGGTCTGTGTCCCTCGCTCTCTCTGTGTCCCTCACTCTCTGTGTCCCTCGCTCTCTCTGTGTCCCTCGCTCTCTCTGTGTCCCTGGCTTTGTCTGTGTCCCTTGCTCTCTCTGTGTGTCCCTCGCTCTCTGTGACCCACGCTCTCTGTGTCCCTCGCTCTCTGTGTCCCTCGCTCTCTGTGTCCCTCGCTCTCTGTGTCCCTCGCTCTCTCTGTGTCCTTCGCTCTCTCTGTGTCCCTGGCTTTCTCTGTGTCACTCGCTCTCTCTTTGTGTCCCTCACTCTCTGTGCCCCTCGCTCTCTGTGTCCCTCGCTCTCTGTGACCCTCGCTCTCGCTGTGTCCCTCGCTCTCTGCGTGTCCCTCGCTCTCTGTGTGTCCCTCGCTCTCTGTGTGTCCATCGCTCTCTGTGTCCCTCGCTCTCTGTGTCCCTCGCTCTCTGTGTCCCTGGCTCTCTGTGTCCCTCGCTCTCTGTGTCCCTCGCTCTCGCTGTGTCCCTCTCCCTCCATGTGTCCCTCGCTCTCTCTGCGTCCCTCGCTCTCTCTGTGTCTCTTGCTCTCTCTGTGTCCCTCTCCCTCCATGTGTCCCTCTCCCTCCATGTGTCCCTCGCTCTCTCTGTGTCCCTCGCGCTCTCTGTGTCCCTCACTCTCTGTGTCACTCACTCTCTCTGGGTGCCTTGCTCTCTCTGTGTCCCTCACTCTCTGTGTCCCTCGCTCTCTCTGTGTCCCTCGCTCTCGCTGTGTCCCTCGCTCTCGCTGTGTCCCTCGCTCTCTCTGTGTCCCTCGCTCTCTCTGTGTCCCTCTCCCTCCATGTGTCCCTCTCCCTCCATGTGTCCCCCACTCTTTGTCTCTCTCGCTGTGTCCCACTCTCTCCCTCTGTCCCACTCTCTCTCGCTGCGTTCCTCACTGTCCTTCTCTCTCAGTCCCTCTCACTCTGTGTCCCTCTTTCTCTGTGTCCCTCATTCTCTGTGTCCCTGTGTCTCTGTCTCTCTCTCAGTGCCCCTTTCTCTCTGTGTCCCTCTCTCTCTGCCCATCGCTCTCTGTGTCCGTCGTGCTCTCTGTGTCCCTCGCGCTCTCTGTGTCCCTCCCTTTCTGTGTGTCCCTCGCTCTCTCTGTGTCCCTCGCTCTCTGTGTCCCTCGCTCTCGATGTCCCTCACTCTATGTGCCCCTCGCTCTCACTGTGTCCCTCGCTCTCTCTGTGTCCCTCACTCTCTGTGCCCCTCGCTCTCTCTGTGTCCCTCGCTCTCTCTGTGTGTCCCTCGCTCTCTGTGCCCCTCGCTCTCTGTGTCCCTCGCTCTCTCTGTGTTCCTCGCTCTCTCTGTGTCCCTCGCTCTCTCTGTGCCCCTCGCTCTCTCTGTGTCACTCGCTCTCTCTGTGTGTCCCTCGCTCTCTGTGCCCCTCGCTCTCTGTGTCCCTCGCTCTCTGTGTCCCTCGCTCTCTGTGCCCCTCGCTCTCTGTGTCCCTCGCTCTCTCTGTGTCCCTCACTCTCTGTGCCCCTCGCTCTCTCTGTGTCCCTCGCTCTCGCTGTGTCCCTCGGTCTGTGTCCTTCGCTCTCTCTGTGTCCCTCGCTCTCTCTGTGTCCCTCACTCTCTGTGCCCCTCGCTCTCTCTGTGTCCCTCGCTCTCTCTGTGTCCCTGGCTTTGTCTGTGTCACTCGCTCTCTCTTTGTGACCCTCGCTCTCTGTGCCCCTCGCTCTCTGCGTCCCTCGCTCTCTGTGTCCCTTGCTCTCTCTGTGTCCCTCGCTCTCTCTGTGTCCCTCGCTTTGTCTGTGTCACTCGCTCTCTCTATGTGTCCCTCGCTCTCTGTGCCCCTCGCTCTCTGTGCCCCTCGCTCTCTCTGTGCTCCTCGCTCTCTTTGTCCCTCGCTCTCTGTGTCCCTCGCTCTCTGATCCCTCGCTCTCTGTGTCCCTCACTCTCTCTGTGTCCCTCCCTTTCTGTGTGTCCCTCACTCTCTCTGTGTCCCTCGCTCTCTCTGTGTCCCTCGGTCTGTGTCCCTCCCTCTCTGTGTGTCCCTCGCTCTTTGTGCCCCTCGCTCTCTGTGCCCCTCGCTCTCTCTGTGTCCCTCGCTCTCTGTGCCCCTCGCTCTCTGTGTCCCTCGCTCTCTGTGTCCCTCGCTCTCTCTGTGTCCCTCGCTCTCTCTGTGTCCCTGGCTTTGTCTGTGTCACTCGCTCCCTCTGTGTGTCCCTCGCTCTCTGTGCCCCTCGCTCTCTCTGTGTCCCTCGCTCTCTCTGTGTCCCTCACTCTCTCTGTGTCCCTCTCTTTCTGTGTGTCCCTCGCTCTCTCTGTGTCCCTGGCTTTGTCTGTGTCCCTCGCTCTCTCTGTGTCCCTCGCTCTCTGTGTCCCTCCCTTTCTGTGTGTCCCTCGCTCTCTCTGTGTCCCTCACTCTCTCTGTGTCCCTCCCTTTCTGTGTGTCCCTCGCTCTCTCTATGTCCCTCACTCTCTGTGTGTCCCTCCCTTTCTGTGTGTCCCTCGCTCTCTCTGTGTCCCTCACTCTCTCTGTGTCCCTCCCTTTTTGTGTGTCCCTCGCTCTCTGTGTCCCTCACTCTCTCTGTGTCCCTCACTCTCTGTGTCTCTCGCTCTCTCTGTGTGTCCCTCGCTCTCTGTGTCCCTCGCTCTCTCTGTGTCCCTCGCTCTCGCTGTGTTCCTCGCACTCGCTGTGTCCCTCGCTCTCTGTGTCCCTCACTCTATGTGCCCCTCGCTCTCTCTGTGTCCCTCGCTCTCTCTGTGTCCCTCACTCTCTGTGCCCCTCGCTCTCTCTGTGTCACTCGCTCTCTCTGTGTGTCCCTCGCATCCTGCGCCCCTCGCACTCTGTGCCCCTCGCTCTCTGTGTCCCTCGCTCTCTGTGTCACTCGCTCTCTGTGCTCCTCGCTCTCTGTGTCCCTCGCTCTCTATGTGTCCCTCACTCTCTGTGCCCCTCGGTCTCTCTGTGTCCCTCGCTCTCGCTGTGTCCCTCGGTCAGTGTCCCTCGCTCTCTCTGTGTCCCTCGCTCTCTCTGTGTCCCCCACTCTCTGTGCCCCTCGGTCTCTCTGTGTCCCTCGCTCTCTCTGTGTCCCTGGCTTTGTCTGTGTCACTCGCTCTCTCTTTGTGTCCCTCGCTCTCTGTGCCCCTCGCTCTCTGTGTCCCTCGCTCTCTGTGTCCCTCGCTCTCTCTGTGCCCCTCACTCTCTATGTGTCCCTCGCTCTCTCTGTGTCCCTCGCTTTCTGTGTCCCTCACTCTATGTGCCCCTCGCTCTCTTTGTGCCCTCGCTCTCTCTGTGTCCTTCACTCTCTGTGCCCCTCGGTCTCTCTGTGTCCCTCACTCTCTCTGTGTCCCTGGCTTTGCCTGTGTCACTCGCTCTCTCTGTGTGTCCCTCGCTCTCTGTGCCCCTCGCTCTCTGTGCCCCTTGCTCTCTCTGTGTCCCTCACTCTCTGTGTCCCTCGCTCTCTCTGTGTCCCTCGCTCTCTCTGTGTCCCTGGCTTTGTCTGTGTCACTCGCTCTCTCTGTGTGTCCCTCGCTCTCTGTGTCCCTCACTCTCTCTGTGTCCCTCACTCTCTGTGTCTCTCGCTCTCTCTGTGTGTCCCTCGCTCTCTGTGTCCCTCGCTCTCTCTGTGTGTCCCTCGCTCTTTGTGCCCCTCGCTCTCTGTGTTCCTCGCTCTCTGTGTCCCTCGCTCTCTGTGCCCTTCGCTCTCTGTGTCCCTCGCTCTCTCTGTGTCCCTCACTCTCTGTGCCCCTCGCTCTCTCTGCGTCCCTCGCTCTCTCTGTGTCCCTGGCTTTGTCTGTGTCACTCGCTCTCTCTTTGTGTCCCTCGCTCTCTGTGCCCCTCGCTCTCTGTGTCCCTCGCTCTCTGTGTCCCTCGCTCTCTCTGTGTGCCCCTCGCTCTCTGTGTCCCTCGCTCTGTCTGTGTCCCTCGCTCTCTCTGTGTCCCTCGCTCTCTCTGTGCCCCTGGCTTTGTCTGTGTCACTCGCTCTCTCTGTGTGTCCCTCGCTCTCTGTGCCCCTCGCTCTCTGTGCCCCTCGCTTTCTCTGTGTCCCTCGCTCTCTCTGTGTCCCTGGCTTTGTCTGTGTCACTCGCTCTCTCTGTGTGTCCCTCGCTCTCTGTGCCCCTCGCTCTCTGTGCCCCTCGCTCTCTCTGTGCCCCTCGCTCTCTTTGTCCCTCGCTCTCTGTGTCCCTCGCTCTCTGTGCCCCTCGCTCTCTGTGTCCCTCACTCTCTCTGTGTCCCTCCCTTTCTGTGTGTCCCTCACTCTCTCTGTGTCCCTCGCTCTCTCTGTTTCCCTCGGTCTGTGTCCCTCGCTCTCTCTGTGTCCCTCACTCTCTGTGTCCCTCGCTCTCTCTGTGTCCCTCGCTCTCTCTGTGTCCCTGGCTTTGTCTGTGTCCCTTGCTCTCTCTGTGTGTCCCTCGCTCTCTGTGACCCACGCTCTCTGTGTCCCTCGCTCTCTGTGTCCCTCGCTCTCTGTGTCCCTCGCTCTCTGTGTCCCTCGCTCTCTCTGTGTCCTTCGCTCTCTCTGTGTCCCTGGCTTTCTCTGTGTCACTCGCTCTCTCTTTGTGTCCCTCACTCTCTGTGCCCCTCGCTCTCTGTGTCCCTCGCTCTCTGTGACCCTCGCTCTCGCTGTGTCCCTCGCTCTCTGCGTGTCCCTCGCTCTCTGTGTGTCCCTCGCTCTCTGTGTGTCCATCGCTCTCTGTGTCCCTCGCTCTCTGTGTCCCTCGCTCTCTGTGTCCCTGGCTCTCTGTGTCCCTCGCTCTCTGTGTCCCTCGCTCTCGCTGTGTCCCTCTCCCTCCATGTGTCCCTCGCTCTCTCTGCGTCCCTCGCTCTCTCTGTGTCTCTTGCTCTCTCTGTGTCCCTCTCCCTCCATGTGTCCCTCTCCCTCCATGTGTCCCTCGCTCTCTCTGTGTCCCTCGCGCTCTCTGTGTCCCTCACTCTCTGTGTCACTCACTCTCTCTGGGTGCCTTGCTCTCTCTGTGTCCCTCACTCTCTGTGTCCCTCGCTCTCTCTGTGTCCCTCGCTCTCGCTGTGTCCCTCGCTCTCGCTGTGTCCCTCGCTCTCTCTGTGTCCCTCGCTCTCTCTGTGTCCCTCTCCCTCCATGTGTCCCTCTCCCTCCATGTGTCCCCCACTCTTTGTCTCTCTCGCTGTGTCCCACTCTCTCCCTCTGTCCCACTCTCTCTCGCTGCGTTCCTCACTGTCCTTCTCTCTCAGTCCCTCTCACTCTGTGTCCCTCTTTCTCTGTGTCCCTCATTCTCTGTGTCCCTGTGTCTCTGTCTCTCTCTCAGTGCCCCTTTCTCTCTGTGTCCCTCTCTCTCTGCCCATCGCTCTCTGTGTCCGTCGTGCTCTCTGTGTCCCTCGCGCTCTCTGTGTCCCTCCCTTTCTGTGTGTCCCTCGCTCTCTCTGTGTCCCTCGCTCTCTGTGTCCCTCGCTCTCGATGTCCCTCACTCTATGTGCCCCTCGCTCTCTCTGTGTCCCTCGCTCTCTCTGTGTCCCTCACTCTCTGTGCCCCTCGCTCTCTCTGTGTCCCTCGCTCTCTCTGTGTGTCCCTCGCTCTCTGTGCCCCTCGCTCTCTGTGTCCCTCGCTCTCTCTGTGTTCCTCGCTCTCTCTGTGTCCCTCGCTCTCTCTGTGCCCCTCGCTCTCTCTGTGTCACTCGCTCTCTCTGTGTGTCCCTCGCTCTCTGTGCCCCTCGCTCTCTGTGTCCCTCGCTCTCTGTGTCCCTCGCTCTCTGTGCCCCTCGCTCTCTGTGTCCCTCGCTCTCTCTGTGTCCCTCACTCTCTGTGCCCCTCGCTCTCTCTGTGTCCCTCGCTCTCGCTGTGTCCCTCGGTCTGTGTCCTTCGCTCTCTCTGTGTCCCTCGCTCTCTCTGTGTCCCTCACTCTCTGTGCCCCTCGCTCTCTCTGTGTCCCTCGCTCTCTCTGTGTCCCTGGCTTTGTCTGTGTCACTCGCTCTCTCTTTGTGACCCTCGCTCTCTGTGCCCCTCGCTCTCTGCGTCCCTCGCTCTCTGTGTCCCTTGCTCTCTCTGTGTCCCTCGCTCTCTCTGTGTCCCTCGCTTTGTCTGTGTCACTCGCTCTCTCTATGTGTCCCTCGCTCTCTGTGCCCCTCGCTCTCTGTGCCCCTCGCTCTCTCTGTGCTCCTCGCTCTCTTTGTCCCTCGCTCTCTGTGTCCCTCGCTCTCTGATCCCTCGCTCTCTGTGTCCCTCACTCTCTCTGTGTCCCTCCCTTTCTGTGTGTCCCTCACTCTCTCTGTGTCCCTCGCTCTCTCTGTGTCCCTCGGTCTGTGTCCCTCCCTCTCTGTGTGTCCCTCGCTCTTTGTGCCCCTCGCTCTCTGTGCCCCTCGCTCTCTCTGTGTCCCTCGCTCTCTGTGCCCCTCGCTCTCTGTGTCCCTCGCTCTCTGTGTCCCTCGCTCTCTCTGTGTCCCTCGCTCTCTCTGTGTCCCTGGCTTTGTCTGTGTCACTCGCTCCCTCTGTGTGTCCCTCGCTCTCTGTGCCCCTCGCTCTCTCTGTGTCCCTCGCTCTCTCTGTGTCCCTCACTCTCTCTGTGTCCCTCTCTTTCTGTGTGTCCCTCGCTCTCTCTGTGTCCCTGGCTTTGTCTGTGTCCCTCGCTCTCTCTGTGTCCCTCGCTCTCTGTGTCCCTCCCTTTCTGTGTGTCCCTCGCTCTCTCTGTGTCCCTCACTCTCTCTGTGTCCCTCCCTTTCTGTGTGTCCCTCGCTCTCTCTATGTCCCTCACTCTCTGTGTGTCCCTCCCTTTCTGTGTGTCCCTCGCTCTCTCTGTGTCCCTCACTCTCTCTGTGTCCCTCCCTTTTTGTGTGTCCCTCGCTCTCTGTGTCCCTCACTCTCTCTGTGTCCCTCACTCTCTGTGTCTCTCGCTCTCTCTGTGTGTCCCTCGCTCTCTGTGTCCCTCGCTCTCTCTGTGTCCCTCGCTCTCGCTGTGTTCCTCGCACTCGCTGTGTCCCTCGCTCTCTGTGTCCCTCACTCTATGTGCCCCTCGCTCTCTCTGTGTCCCTCGCTCTCTCTGTGTCCCTCACTCTCTGTGCCCCTCGCTCTCTCTGTGTCACTCGCTCTCGCTGTGTGTCCCTCGCATCCTGCGCCCCTCGCACTCTGTGCCCCTCGCTCTCTGTGTCCCTCGCTCTCTGTGTCACTCGCTCTCTGTGCTCCTCGCTCTCTGTGTCCCTCGCTCTCTATGTGTCCCTCACTCTCTGTGCCCCTCGGTCTCTCTGTGTCCCTCGCTCTCGCTGTGTCCCTCGGTCAGTGTCCCTCGCTCTCTCTGTGTCCCTCGCTCTCTCTGTGTCCCCCACTCTCTGTGCCCCTCGGTCTCTCTGTGTCCCTCGCTCTCTCTGTGTCCCTGGCTTTGTCTGTGTCACTCGCTCTCTCTTTGTGTCCCTCGCTCTCTGTGCCCCTCGCTCTCTGTGTCCCTCGCTCTCTGTGTCCCTCGCTCTCTCTGTGCCCCTCACTCTCTATGTGTCCCTCGCTCTCTCTGTGTCCCTCGCTTTCTGTGTCCCTCACTCTATGTGCCCCTCGCTCTCTTTGTGCCCTCGCTCTCTCTGTGTCCTTCACTCTCTGTGCCCCTCGGTCTCTCTGTGTCCCTCACTCTCTCTGTGTCCCTGGCTTTGCCTGTGTCACTCGCTCTCTCTGTGTGTCCCTCGCTCTCTGTGCCCCTCGCTCTCTGTGCCCCTTGCTCTCTCTGTGTCCCTCACTCTCTGTGTCCCTCGCTCTCTCTGTGTCCCTCGCTCTCTCTGTGTCCCTGGCTTTGTCTGTGTCACTCGCTCTCTCTGTGTGTCCCTCGCTCTCTGTGTCCCTCACTCTCTCTGTGTCCCTCACTCTCTGTGTCTCTCGCTCTCTCTGTGTGTCCCTCGCTCTCTGTGTCCCTCGCTCTCTCTGTGTGTCCCTCGCTCTTTGTGCCCCTCGCTCTCTGTGTTCCTCGCTCTCTGTGTCCCTCGCTCTCTGTGCCCTTCGCTCTCTGTGTCCCTCGCTCTCTCTGTGTCCCTCACTCTCTGTGCCCCTCGCTCTCTCTGCGTCCCTCGCTCTCTCTGTGTCCCTGGCTTTGTCTGTGTCACTCGCTCTCTCTTTGTGTCCCTCGCTCTCTGTGCCCCTCGCTCTCTGTGTCCCTCGCTCTCTGTGTCCCTCGCTCTCTCTGTGTGCCCCTCGCTCTCTGTGTCCCTCGCTCTGTCTGTGTCCCTCGCTCTCTCTGTGTCCCTCGCTCTCTCTGTGCCCCTGGCTTTTTCTGTGTCACTCGCTCTCTCTGTGTGTCCCTCGCTCTCTGTGCCCCTCGCTCTCTGTGCCCCTCGCTTTCTCTGTGTCCCTCGCTCTCTCTGTGTCCCTGGCTTTGTCTGTGTCACTCGCTCTCTCTGTGTGTCCCTCGCTCTCTGTGCCCCTCGCTCTCTGTGCCCCTCGCTCTCTCTGTGCCCCTCGCTCTCTTTGTCCCTCGCTCTCTGTGTCCCTCGCTCTCTGTGCCCCTCGCTCTCTGTGTCCCTCACTCTCTCTGTGTCCCTCCCTTTCTGTGTGTCCCTCACTCTCTCTGTGTCCCTCGCTCTCTCTGTTTCCCTCGGTCTGTGTCCCTCGCTCTCTCTGTGTCCCTCACTCTCTGTGTCCCTCGCTCTCTCTGTGTCCCTCGCTCTCTCTGTGTCCCTGGCTTTGTCTGTGTCCCTTGCTCTCTCTGTGTGTCCCTCGCTCTCTGTGACCCACGCTCTCTGTGTCCCTCGCTCTCTGTGTCCCTCGCTCTCTGTGTCCCTCGCTCTCTGTGTCCCTCGCTCTCTCTGTGTCCTTCGCTCTCTCTGTGTCCCTGGCTTTCTCTGTGTCACTCGCTCTCTCTTTGTGTCCCTCACTCTCTGTGCCCCTCGCTCTCTGTGTCCCTCGCTCTCTGTGACCCTCGCTCTCGCTGTGTCCCTCGCTCTCTGCGTGTCCCTCGCTCTCTGTGTGTCCCTCGCTCTCTGTGTGTCCATCGCTCTCTGTGTCCCTCGCTCTCTGTGTCCCTCGCTCTCTGTGTCCCTGGCTCTCTGTGTCCCTCGCTCTCTGTGTCCCTCGCTCTCGCTGTGTCCCTCTCCCTCCATGTGTCCCTCGCTCTCTCTGCGTCCCTCGCTCTCTCTGTGTCTCTTGCTCTCTCTGTGTCCCTCTCCCTCCATGTGTCCCTCTCCCTCCATGTGTCCCTCGCTCTCTCTGTGTCCCTCGCGCTCTCTGTGTCCCTCACTCTCTGTGTCACTCACTCTCTCTGGGTGCCTTGCTCTCTCTGTGTCCCTCACTCTCTGTGTCCCTCGCTCTCTCTGTGTCCCTCGCTCTCGCTGTGTCCCTCGCTCTCGCTGTGTCCCTCGCTCTCTCTGTGTCCCTCGCTCTCTCTGTGTCCCTCTCCCTCCATGTGTCCCTCTCCCTCCATGTGTCCCCCACTCTTTGTCTCTCTCGCTGTGTCCCACTCTCTCCCTCTGTCCCACTCTCTCTCGCTGCGTTCCTCACTGTCCTTCTCTCTCAGTCCCTCTCACTCTGTGTCCCTCTTTCTCTGTGTCCCTCATTCTCTGTGTCCCTGTGTCTCTGTCTCTCTCTCAGTGCCCCTTTCTCTCTGTGTCCCTCTCTCTCTGCCCATCGCTCTCTGTGTCCGTCGTGCTCTCTGTGTCCCTCGCGCTCTCTGTGTCCCTCCCTTTCTGTGTGTCCCTCGCTCTCTCTGTGTCCCTCGCTCTCTGTGTCCCTCGCTCTCGATGTCCCTCACTCTATGTGCCCCTCGCTCTCTCTGTGTCCCTCGCTCTCTCTGTGTCCCTCACTCTCTGTGCCCCTCGCTCTCTCTGTGTCCCTCGCTCTCTCTGTGTGTCCCTCGCTCTCTGTGCCCCTCGCTCTCTGTGTCCCTCGCTCTCTCTGTGTTCCTCGCTCTCTCTGTGTCCCTCGCTCTCTCTGTGCCCCTCGCTCTCTCTGTGTCACTCGCTCTCTCTGTGTGTCCCTCGCTCTCTGTGCCCCTCGCTCTCTGTGTCCCTCGCTCTCTGTGTCCCTCGCTCTCTGTGCCCCTCGCTCTCTGTGTCCCTCGCTCTCTCTGTGTCCCTCACTCTCTGTGCCCCTCGCTCTCTCTGTGTCCCTCGTTCTCGCTGTCCCTCGGTCTGTGTCCTTCGCTCTCTCTGTGTCCCTCGCTCTCTCTGTGTCCCTCACTCTCTGTGCCCCTCGCTCTCTCTGTGTCCCTCGCTCTCTCTGTGTCCCTGGCTTTGTCTGTGTCACTCGCTCTCTCTTTGTGACCCTCGCTCTCTGTGCCCCTCGCTCTCTGCGTCCCTCGCTCTCTGTGTCCCTTGCTCTCTCTGTGTCCCTCGCTCTCTCTGTGTCCCTCGCTTTGTCTGTGTCACTCGCTCTCTCTATGTGTCCCTCGCTCTCTGTGCCCCTCGCTCTCTGTGCCCCTCGCTCTCTCTGTGCTCCTCGCTCTCTTTGTCCCTCGCTCTCTGTGTCCCTCGCTCTCTGATCCCTCGCTCTCTGTGTCCCTCACTCTCTCTGTGTCCCTCCCTTTCTGTGTGTCCCTCACTCTCTCTGTGTCCCTCGCTCTCTCTGTGTCCCTCGGTCTGTGTCCCTCCCTCTCTGTGTGTCCCTCGCTCTTTGTGCCCCTCGCTCTCTGTGCCCCTCGCTCTCTCTGTGTCCCTCGCTCTCTGTGCCCCTCGCTCTCTGTGTCCCTCGCTCTCTGTGTCCCTCGCTCTCTCTGTGTCCCTCGCTCTCTCTGTGTCCCTGGCTTTGTCTGTGTCACTCGCTCCCTCTGTGTGTCCCTCGCTCTCTGTGCCCCTCGCTCTCTCTGTGTCCCTCGCTCTCTCTGTGTCCCTCACTCTCTCTGTGTCCCTCTCTTTCTGTGTGTCCCTCGCTCTCTCTGTGTCCCTGGCTTTTTTCTGTGTCCCTCGCTCTCTCTGTGTCCCTCGCTCTCTGTGTCCCTCCCTTTCTGTGTGTCCCTCGCTCTCTCTGTGTCCCTCACTCTCTCTGTGTCCCTCCCTTTCTGTGTGTCCCTCGCTCTCTCTATGTCCCTCACTCTCTGTGTGTCCCTCCCTTTCTGTGTGTCCCTCGCTCTCTCTGTGTCCCTCACTCTCTCTGTGTCCCTCCCTTTCTGTGTGTCCCTCGCTCTCTGTGTCCCTCACTCTCTCTGTGTCCCTCACTCTCTGTGTCTCTCGCTCTCTCTGTGTGTCCCTCGCTCTCTGTGTCCCTCGCTCTCTCTGTGTCCCTCGCTCTCGCTGTGTTCCTCGCACTCGCTGTGTCCCTCGCTCTCTGTGTCCCTCACTCTATGTGCCCCTCGCTCTCTCTGTGTCCCTCGCTCTCTCTGTGTCCCTCACTCTCTGTGCCCCTCGCTCTCTCTGTGTCACTCGCTCTCTCTGTGTGTCCCTCGCATCCTGCGCCCCTCGCACTCTGTGCCCCTCGCTCTCTGTGTCCCTCGCTCTCTGTGTCACTCGCTCTCTGTGCTCCTCGCTCTCTGTGTCCCTCGCTCTCTATGTGTCCCTCACTCTCTGTGCCCCTCGGTCTCTCTGTGTCCCTCGCTCTCGCTGTGTCCCTCGGTCAGTGTCCCTCGCTCTCTCTGTGTCCCTCGCTCTCTCTGTGTCCCCCACTCTCTGTGCCCCTCGGTCTCTCTGTGTCCCTCGCTCTCTCTGTGTCCCTGGCTTTGTCTGTGTCACTCGCTCTCTCTTTGTGTCCCTCGCTCTCTGTGCCCCTCGCTCTCTGTGTCCCTCGCTCTCTGTGTCCCTCGCTCTCTCTGTGCCCCTCACTCTCTATGTGTCCCTCGCTCTCTCTGTGTCCCTCGCTTTCTGTGTCCCTCACTCTATGTGCCCCTCGCTCTCTTTGTGCCCTCGCTCTCTCTGTGTCCTTCACTCTCTGTGCCCCTCGGTCTCTCTGTGTCCCTCACTCTCTCTGTGTCCCTGGCTTTGCCTGTGTCACTCGCTCTCTCTGTGTGTCCCTCGCTCTCTGTGCCCCTCGCTCTCTGTGCCCCTTGCTCTCTCTGTGTCCCTCACTCTCTGTGTCCCTCGCTCTCTCTGTGTCCCTCGCTCTCTCTGTGTCCCTGGCTTTGTCTGTGTCACTCGCTCTCTCTGTGTGTCCCTCGCTCTCTGTGTCCCTCACTCTCTCTGTGTCCCTCACTCTCTGTGTCTCTCGCTCTCTCTGTGTGTCCCTCGCTCTCTGTGTCCCTCGCTCTCTCTGTGTCCCTCGCTCTCGCTGTGTCCCTCGCTCTCGCTGTGCCCCTCGCTCTCTGTGTCCCTCACTCTATGTGCCCCTCGCTCTCTCTGTGTCCCTCGCTCTCTCTGTGTCCCTCACTCTCTGTGCCCCTCGCTCTCTCTGTGTCACTCGCTCTCTCTGTGTGTCCCTCGCTCTCTGCGCCCCTCGCTCTCTGTGCCCCTCGCTCTCTGTGTCCCTCGCTCTCTGTGTCACTCGCTCTCTGTGCTCCTCGCTCTCTGTGTCCCTCGCTCTCTATGTGTCCCTCACTCTCTGTGCCCCTCGGTCTCTCTGTGTCCCTCGCTCTCGCTGTGTCCCTCGGTCAGTGTCCCTCGCTCTCTCTGTGTCCCTCGCTCTCTCTGTGTCCCCCACTCTCTGTGCCCCTCGGTCTCTCTGTGTCCCTCGCTCTCTCTGTGTCCCTGGCTTTGTCTGTGTCACTCGCTCTCTCTTTGTGTCCCTCGCTCTCTGTGCCCCTCGCTCTCTGTGTCCCTCGCTCTCTGTGTCCCTCGCTCTCTGTGTCCCTCGCTCTCTCTGTGCCGCTCACTCTCTATGTGTCCCTCGCTCTCTCTGTGTCCCTCGCTCTCTGTGTCCCTCACTCTATGTGCCCCTCGCTCTCTTTGTGCCCTCGCTCTCTCTGTGTCCCTCACTCTCTGTGCCCCTCGCTCTCTCTGTGTCCCTCACTCTCTCTGTGTCCCTGGCTTTGCCTGTGTCACTCGCTCTCTCTGTGTGTCCC
Source organism: Scyliorhinus torazame (assembly GCF_047496885.1). NCBI lineage: Eukaryota > Metazoa > Chordata > Chondrichthyes > Carcharhiniformes > Scyliorhinidae > Scyliorhinus > Scyliorhinus torazame. The sequence continues at coordinate 45,847,559 of NC_092729.1, forward strand.
TCGCTCTCTGTGCCCCTCGCTCTCTGTGCCCCTTGCTCTCTCTGTGTCCCTCACTCTCTGTGTCCCTCGCTCTCTCTGTGTCCCTCGCTCTCTCTGTGTCCCTGGCTTTGTCTGTGTCACTCGCTCTCTCTGTGTGTCCCTCGCTCTCTGTGCCCCTCGCTCTCTGTGCCCCTCGCTCTCTGTGCCCCTCGCTCTCTCTGTGCCCCTCGCTCTCTGTGTCCCTCACTCTCTCTATGTCCATCCCTTTCTGTGTGTCCCTCACTCTCTCTGTGTCCCTCGCTCTCTCTGTGTCCCTCGATCTCTCTGTGTCCCTCACTCTCTGTGCCCCTCGCTCTCTCTGTGTCCCTCGCTCTCTCTGTGTCCCTGGCTTTGTCTGTGTCACTCGCTCTCTCTTTGTGTCCTTCGCTCTCTGTGCCCCTCGCTCTCCCTGTCCCTCGCTCTCGCTGTGTCCCTCTCCCTCCATGTGTCCCTCGCTCTCTCTGCGTCCCTCGCTCTCTCTGTGTCTCTTGCTCTCTCTGTGTCCCTCTCCCTCCATGTGTCCCTCTCCCTCCATGTGTCCCTCGCTCTCTCTGTGTCCCTCGCGCTCTCTGTGTCCCTCACTCTCTGTGTCCCTCACTCTCTCTGGGTGCCTTGCTCTCTCTGTGTCCCTCACTCTCTGTGTCCCTCGCTCTCTCTGTGTCCCTCGCTCTCGCTGTGTCCCTCGCTCTCGCTGTGTCCCTCGCTCTCTCTGTGTCCCTCGCTCTCTCTGTGTCCCTCTCCCTCCATGTGTCCCTCTCCCTCCATGTGTCCCCCTCTCTTTGTCTCTCTCGCTGTGTCCCACTCTCTCCCTCTGTCCCACTCTCTCTCGCTGCGTTCCTCACTGTCCTTCTCTCTCAGTCCCTCTCACTCTGTGTCCCTCTTTCTCTGTGTCCCTCATTCTCTGTGTCCCTGTCTCTCTGTCTCTCTCTCAGTGCCCCTTTCTCTCTGTGTCCATCTCTCTCTGCCCATCGCTCTCTGTGTCCGTCGTGCTCTCTGTGTCCCTCGCGCTCTCTGTGTCCCTCCCTTTCTGTGTGTCCCTCGCTCTCTCTGTGTCCCTCGCTCTCTGTGTCCCTCGCTCTGATGTCCCTCACTCTGTGCCCCTCGCTCTCTCTGTGTCCCTCGCTCTCTCTGTGTCCCTCACTCTCTGTGCCCCTCGCTCTCTCTGTGTCCCTCGCTCTCTCTGTGTGTCCCTCGCTCTCTGTGCCCCTCGCTCTCTGTGTCCCTCGCTCTCTCTGTGTTCCTCGCTCTCTCTGTGTCCCTCGCTCTCTCTGTGCCCCTCGCTCTCTCTGTGTCACTCGCTCTCTCTGTGTGTCCCTCGCTCTCTGTGCACCTCGCTCTCTGTGTCCCTCGCTCTCTGTGTCCCTCGCTCTCTGTGCCCCTCGCTCTCTGTGTCCCTCGCTCTCTCTGTGTCCCTCACTCTCTGTGCCCCTCGCTCTCTCTGTGTCCCTCGCTCTCGCTGTGTCCCTCGGTCTGTGTCCTTCGCTCTCTCTGTGTCCCTCGCTCTCTCTGTGTCCCTAACTCTCTGTGCCCCTCGCTCTCTCTGTGTCCCTCGCTCTCTCTGTGTCCCTGGCTTTGTCTGTGTCACTCGCTCTCTCTTTGTGTCCCTCGCTCTCTGTGCCCCTCGCTCTCTGTGTCCCTCGCTCTCTGTGTCCCTTGCTCTCTCTGTGTCCCTCGCTCTCTCTGTGTCCCTCGCTTTGTCTGTGTCACTCGCTCTCTCTATGTGTCCCCCGCTCTCTGTGCCCCTCGCTCTCTGTGCCCCTCGCTCTCTCTGTGCCCCTCGCTCTCTTTGTCCCTCGCTCTGTGTCCCTCGCTCTCTGATCCCTCGCTCTCTGTGTCCCTCACTCTCTCTGTGCCCCTCCCTTTCTGTGTGTCCCTCACTCTCTCTGTGTCCCTCGCTCTCTCTGTGTCCCTCGGTCTGTGTCCCTCCCTCTCTGTGTGTCCCTCTCTCTCTGTGCCCCTCGCTCTCTGTGTCCCTCGCTCTCTGTGCCCCTCGCTCTCTGTGTCCCTCGCTCTCTGTGTCCCTCGCTCTCTCTGTGTCCCTCGCTCTCTCTGTGTCCCTGGCTTTGTCTGTGTCACTCGCTCCCTCTGTGTGTCCCTCGCTCTCTGTGCCCCTCGCTCTCTCTGTGTCCCTCGCTCTCTCTGTGTCCCTCACTCTCTCTGTGTCCCTCTCTTTCTGTGTGTCCCTCGCTCTCTCTGTGTCCCTGGCTTTGTCTGTGTCCCTCGCTCTCTCTGTGTCCCTCACTCTCTGTGTCTCTCGCTCTCTCTGTGTGTCCCTCGCTCTCTGTGTCCCTCGCTCTCTCTGTGTCCCTCGCTCTCGCTGTGTCCCTCGCTCTCGCTGTGTCCCTCGCTCTCTGTGTCCCTCACTCTATGTGCCCCTCGCTCTCTCTGTGTCCCTCGCTCTCTCTGTGTCCCTCACTCTCTGTGCTCCTCGCTCTCTCTGTGTCACTCGCTCTCTCTGTGTGTCCCTCGCTCTCTGCGCCCCTCGCTCTCTGTGCCCCTCGCTCTCTGTGTCCCTCGCTCTCTGTGTCACTCGCTCTCTGTGCTCCTCGCTCTCTGTGTCCCTCGCTCTCTATGTGTCCCTCACTCTCTGTGCCCCTCGGTCTCTCTGTGTCCCTCGCTCTCGCTGTGTCCCTCGGTCAGTGTCCCTCGCTCTCTCTGTGTCCCTCGCTCTCTCTGTGTCCCCCACTCTCTGTGCCCCTCGGTCTCTCTGTGTCCCTCGCTCTCTCTGTGTCCCTGGCTTTGTCTGTGTCACTCGCTCTCTCTTTGTGTCCCTCGCTCTCTGTGCCCCTCGCTCTCTGTGTCCCTCGCTCTCTGTGTCCCTCGCTCTCTGTGTCCCTCGCTCTCTGTGTGCCGCTCACTCTCTATGTGTCCCTCGCTCTCTCTGTGTCCCTCGCTCTCTGTGTCCCTCACTCTATGTGCCCCTCGCTCTCTTTGTGCCCTCGCTCTCTCTGTGTCCCTCACTCTCTGTGCCCCTCGGTCTCTCTGTGTCCCTCACTCTCTCTGTGTCCCTGGCTTTGCCTGTGTCACTCGCTCTCTCTGTGTGTCCCTCGCTCTCTGTGCCCCTCGCTCTCTGTGCCCCTTGCTCTCTCTGTGTCCCTCACTCTCTGTGTCCCTCGCTCTCTCTGTGTCCCTCGCTCTCTCTGTGTCCCTGGATTTGTCTGTGTCACTCGCTCTCTCTGTGTGTCCCTCGCTCTCTGTGCCCCTCGCTCTCTGTGCCCCTCGCTCTCTGTGCCCCTCGCTCTCTCTGTGCCCCTCGCTCTCTGTGTCCCTCACTCTCTCTATGTCCATCCCTTTCTGTGTGTCCCTCACTCTCTCTGTGTCCCTCGCTCTCTCTGTGTCCCTCGATCTCTCTGTGTCCCTCACTCTCTGTGCCCCTCGCTCTCTCTGTGTCCCTCGCTCTCTCTGTGTCCCTGGCTTTGTCTGTGTCACTCGCTCTCTCTTTGTGTCCTTCGCTCTCTGTGCCCCTCGCTCTCCCTGTCCCTCGCTCTCGCTGTGTCCCTCTCCCTCCATGTGTCCCTCGCTCTCTCTGCGTCCCTCGCTCTCTCTGTGTCTCTTGCTCTCTCTGTGTCCCTCTCCCTCCATGTGTCCCTCTCCCTCCATGTGTCCCTCGCTCTCTCTGTGTCCCTCGCGCTCTCTGTGTCCCTCACTCTCTGTGTCCCTCACTCTCTCTGGGTGCCTTGCTCTCTCTGTGTCCCTCACTCTCTGTGTCCCTCGCTCTCTCTGTGTCCCTCGCTCTCGCTGTGTCCCTCGCTCTCGCTGTGTCCCTCGCTCTCTCTGTGTCCCTCGCTCTCTCTGTGTCCCTCTCCCTCCATGTGTCCCTCTCCCTCCATGTGTCCCCCTCTCTTTGTCTCTCTCGCTGTGTCCCACTCTCTCCCTCTGTCCCACTCTCTCTCGCTGCGTTCCTCACTGTCCTTCTCTCTCAGTCCCTCTCACTCTGTGTCCCTCTTTCTCTGTGTCCCTCATTCTCTGTGTCCCTGTCTCTCTGTCTCTCTCTCAGTGCCCCTTTCTCTCTGTGTCCATCTCTCTCTGCCCATCGCTCTCTGTGTCCGTCGTGCTCTCTGTGTCCCTCGCGCTCTCTGTGTCCCTCCCTTTCTGTGTGTCCCTCGCTCTCTCTGTGTCCCTCGCTCTCTGTGTCCCTCGCTCTGATGTCCCTCACTCTGTGCCCCTCGCTCTCTCTGTGTCCCTCGCTCTCTCTGTGTCCCTCACTCTCTGTGCCCCTCGCTCTCTCTGTGTCCCTCGCTCTCTCTGTGTGTCCCTCGCTCTCTGTGCCCCTCGCTCTCTGTGTCCCTCGCTCTCTCTGTGTTCCTCGCTCTCTCTGTGTCCCTCGCTCTCTCTGTGCCCCTCGCTCTCTCTGTGTCACTCGCTCTCTCTGTGTGTCCCTCGCTCTCTGTGCACCTCGCTCTCTGTGTCCCTCGCTCTCTGTGTCCCTCGCTCTCTGTGCCCCTCGCTCTCTGTGTCCTTCGCTCTCTCTGTGTCCCTCACTCTCTGTGCCCCTCGCTCTCTCTGTGTCCCTCGCTCTCGCTGTGTCCCTCGGTCTGTGTCCTTCGCTCTCTCTGTGTCCCTCGCTCTCTCTGTGTCCCTCACTCTCTGTGCCCCACGCTCTCTCTGTGTCCCTCGCTCTCTCTGTGTCCCTGGCTTTGTCTGTGTCACTCGCTCTCTCTTTGTGTCCCTCGCTCTCTGTGCCCCTCGCTCTCTGTGTCCCTCGCTCTCTGTGTCCCTTGCTCTCTCTGTGTCCCTCGCTCTCTCTGTGTCCCTCGCTTTGTCTGTGTCACTCGCTCTCTCTATGTGTCCCTGGCTTTGTCTGTGTCACTCGCTCTCTCTTTGTGTCCTTCGCTCTCTGTGCCCCTCGCTCTCCCTGTCCCTCGCTCTCGCTGTGTCCCTCTCCCTCCATGTGTCCCTCGCTCTCTCTGCGTCCCTCGCTCTCTCTGTGTCTCTTGCTCTCTCTGTGTCCCTCTCCCTCCATGTGTCCCTCTCCCTCCATGTGTCCCTCGCTCTCTCTGTGTCCCTCGCGCTCTCTGTGTCCCTCACTCTCTGTGTCCCTCACTCTCTCTGGGTGCCTTGCTCTCTCTGTATCCCTCACTCTCTGTGTCCCTCGCTCTCTCTGTGTCCCTCGCTCTCGCTGTGTCCCTCGCTCTCGCTGTGTCCCTCGCTCTCTCTGTGTCCCTCGCTCTCTCTGTGTCCCTCTCCCTCCATGTGTCCCTCTCCCTCCATGTGTCCCCCTCTCTTTGTCTCTCTCGCTGTGTCCCACTCTCTCCCTCTGTCCCACTCTCTCTCGCTGCGTTCCTCACTGTCCTTCTCTCTCAGTCCCTCTCACTCTGTGTCCCTCTTTCTCTGTGTCCCTCATTCTCTGTGTCCCTGTCTCTCTGTCTCTCTCTCAGTGCCCCTTTCTCTCTGTGTCCATCTCTCTCTGCCCATCGCTCTCTGTGTCCGTCGTGCTCTCTGTGTCCCTCGCGCTCTCTGTGTCCCTCCCTTTCTGTGTGTCCCTCGCTCTCTCTGTGTCCCTCGCTCTCTGTGTCCCTCGCTCTGATGTCCCTCACTCTGTGCCCCTCGCTCTCTCTGTGTCCCTCGCTCTCTCTGTGTCCCTCACTCTCTGTGCCCCTCGCTCTCTCTGTGTCCCTCGCTCTCTCTGTGTGTCCCTCGCTCTCTGTGCCCCTCGCTCTCTGTGTCCCTCGCTCTCTCTGTGTTCCTCGCTCTCTCTGTGTCCCTCGCTCTCTCTGTGCCCCTCGCTCTCTCTGTGTCACTCGCTCTCTCTGTGTGTCCCTCGCTCTCTGTGCACCTCGCTCTCTGTGTCCCTCGCTCTCTGTGTCCCTCGCTCTCTGTGCCCCTCGCTCTCTGTGTCCCTCGCTCTCTCTGTGTCCCTCACTCTCTGTGCCCCTCGCTCTCTCTGTGTCCCTCGCTCTCGCTGTGTCCCTCGGTCTGTGTCCTTCGCTCTCTCTGTGTCCCTCGCTCTCTCTGTGTCCCTAACTCTCTGTGCCCCTCGCTCTCTCTGTGTCCCTCGCTCTCTCTGTGTCCCTGGCTTTGTCTGTGTCACTCGCTCTCTCTTTGTGTCCCTCGCTCTCTGTGCCCCTCGCTCTCTGTGTCCCTCGCTCTCTGTGTCCCTTGCTCTCTCTGTGTCCCTCGCTCTCTCTGTGTCCCTCGCTTTGTCTGTGTCACTCGCTCTCTCTATGTGTCCCCCGCTCTCTGTGCCCCTCGCTCTCTGTGCCCCTCGCTCTCTCTGTGCCCCTCGCTCTCTTTGTCCCTCGCTCTGTGTCCCTCCCTCTCTGATCCCTCGCTCTCTGTGTCCCTCACTCTCTCTGTGCCCCTCCCTTTCTGTGTGTCCCTCACTCTCTCTGTGTCCCTCGCTCTCTCTGTGTCCCTCGGTCTGTGTCCCTCCCTCTCTGTGTGTCCCTCTCTCTCTGTGCCCCTCGCTCTCTGTGTCCCTCGCTCTCTGTGCCCCTCGCTCTCTGTGTCCCTCGCTCTCTGTGTCCCTCGCTCTCTCTGTGTCCCTCGCTCTCTCTGTGTCCCTGGCTTTGTCTGTGTCACTCGCTCCCTCTGTGTGTCCCTCGCTCTCTGTGCCCCTCGCTCTCTCTGTGTCCCTCGCTCTCTCTGTGTCCCTCACTCTCTCTGTGTCCCTCTCTTTCTGTGTGTCCCTCGCTCTCTCTGTGTCCCTGGCTTTGTCTGTGTCCCTCGCTCTCTCTGTGTCCCTCACTCTCTGTGTCTCTCGCTCTCTCTGTGTGTCCCTCGCTCTCTGTGTCCCTCGCTCTCTCTGTGTCCCTCGCTCTCGCTGTGTCCCTCGCTCTCGCTGTGTCCCTCGCTCTCTGTGTCCCTCACTCTATGTGCCCCTCGCTCTCTCTGTGTCCCTCGCTCTCTCTGTGTCCCTCACTCTCTGTGCTCCTCGCTCTCTCTGTGTCACTCGCTCTCTCTGTGTGTCCCTCGCTCTCTGCGCCCCTCGCTCTCTGTGCCCCTCGCTCTCTGTGTCCCTCGCTCTCTGTGTCACTCGCTCTCTGTGCTCCTCGCTCTCTGTGTCCCTCGCTCTCTATGTGTCCCTCACTCTCTGTGCCCCTCGGTCTCTCTGTGTCCCTCGCTCTCGCTGTGTCCCTCGGTCAGTGTCCCTCGCTCTCTCTGTGTCCCTCGCTCTCTCTGTGTCCCCCACTCTCTGTGCCCCTCGGTCTCTCTGTGTCCCTCGCTCTCTCTGTGTCCCTGGCTTTGTCTGTGTCACTCGCTCTCTCTTTGTGTCCCTCGCTCTCTGTGCCCCTCGCTCTCTGTGTCCCTCGCTCTCTGTGTCCCTCGCTCTCTGTGTCCCTCGCTCTCTGTGTGCCGCTCACTCTCTATGTGTCCCTCGCTCTCTCTGTGTCCCTCGCTCTCTGTGTCCCTCACTCTATGTGCCCCTCGCTCTCTTTGTGCCCTCGCTCTCTCTGTGTCCCTCACTCTCTGTGCCCCTCGGTCTCTCTGTGTCCCTCACTCTCTCTGTGTCCCTGGCTTTGCCTGTGTCACTCGCTCTCTCTGTGTGTCCCTCGCTCTCTGTGCCCCTCGCTCTCTGTGCCCCTTGCTCTCTCTGTGTCCCTCACTCTCTGTGTCCCTCGCTCTCTCTGTGTCCCTCGCTCTCTCTGTGTCCCTGGATTTGTCTGTGTCACTCGCTCTCTCTGTGTGTCCCTCGCTCTCTGTGCCCCTCGCTCTCTGTGCCCCTCGCTCTCTGTGCCCCTCGCTCTCTCTGTGCCCCTCGCTCTCTGTGCCCCTCACTCTCTCTATGTCCATCCCTTTCTGTGTGTCCCTCACTCTCTCTGTGTCCCTCGCTCTCTCTGTGTCCCTCGATCTCTCTGTGTCCCTCACTCTCTGTGCCCCTCGCTCTCTCTGTGTCCCTCGCTCTCTCTGTGTCCCTGGCTTTGTCTGTGTCACTCGCTCTCTCTTTGTGTCCTTCGCTCTCTGTGCCCCTCGCTCTCCCTGTCCCTCGCTCTCGCTGTGTCCCTCTCCCTCCATGTGTCCCTCGCTCTCTCTGCGTCCCTCGCTCTCTCTGTGTCTCTTGCTCTCTCTGTGTCCCTCTCCCTCCATGTGTCCCTCTCCCTCCATGTGTCCCTCGCTCTCTCTGTGTCCCTCGCGCTCTCTGTGTCCCTCACTCTCTGTGTCCCTCACTCTCTCTGGGTGCCTTGCTCTCTCTGTGTCCCTCACTCTCTGTGTCCCTCGCTCTCTCTGTGTCCCTCGCTCTCGCTGTGTCCCTCGCTCTCGCTGTGTCCCTCGCTCTCTCTGTGTCCCTCGCTCTCTCTGTGTCCCTCTCCCTCCATGTGTCCCTCTCCCTCCATGTGTCCCCCTCTCTTTGTCTCTCTCGCTGTGTCCCACTCTCTCCCTCTGTCCCACTCTCTCTCGCTGCGTTCCTCACTGTCCTTCTCTCTCAGTCCCTCTCACTCTGTGTCCCTCTTTCTCTGTGTCCCTCATTCTCTGTGTCCCTGTCTCTCTGTCTCTCTCTCAGTGCCCCTTTCTCTCTGTGTCCATCTCTCTCTGCCCATCGCTCTCTGTGTCCGTCGTGCTCTCTGTGTCCCTCGCGCTCTCTGTGTCCCTCCCTTTCTGTGTGTCCCTCGCTCTCTCTGTGTCCCTCGCTCTCTGTGTCCCTCGCTCTGATGTCCCTCACTCTGTGCCCCTCGCTCTCTCTGTGTCCCTCGCTCTCTCTGTGTCCCTCACTCTCTGTGCCCCTCGCTCTCTCTGTGTCCCTCGCTCTCTCTGTGTGTCCCTCGCTCTCTGTGCCCCTCGCTCTCTGTGTCCCTCGCTCTCTCTGTGTTCCTCGCTCTCTCTGTGTCCCTCGCTCTCTCTGTGCCCCTCGCTCTCTCTGTGTCACTCGCTCTCTCTGTGTGTCCCTCGCTCTCTGTGCACCTCGCTCTCTGTGTCCCTCGCTCTCTGTGTCCCTCGCTCTCTGTGCCCCTCGCTCTCTGTGTCCTTCGCTCTCTCTGTGTCCCTCACTCTCTGTGCCCCTCGCTCTCTCTGTGTCCCTCGCTCTCGCTGTGTCCCTCGGTCTGTGTCCTTCGCTCTCTCTGTGTCCCTCACTCTCTCTGTGTCCCTCACTCTCTGTGCCCCACGCTCTCTCTGTGTCCCTCGCTCTCTCTGTGTCCCTGGCTTTGTCTGTGTCACTCGCTCTCTCTTTGTGTCCCTCGCTCTCTGTGCCCCTCGCTCTCTGTGTCCCTCGCTCTCTGTGTCCCTTGCTCTCTCTGTGTCCCTCGCTCTCTCTGTGTCCCTCGCTTTGTCTGTGTCACTCGCTCTCTCTATGTGTCCCTCGCTCTCTGTGCCCCTCGCTCTCTGTGCCCCTCGCTCTCTCTGTGCCCCTCGCTCTCTTTGTCCCTCGCTCTCTGTGTCCCTCGCTCTCTGATCCCTCGCTCTCTGTGTCCCTCACTCTCTCTGTGTCCCTCCCTTTCTGTGTGTCCCTCACTCTCTCTGTGTCCCTCGCTCTCTCTGTGTCCCTCGGTCTGTGTCCCTCCCTCTCTGTGTGTCCCTCGCTCTCTGTGCCCCTCGCTCTCTGTGTCCCTCGCTCTCTGTGCCCCTCGCTCTCTGTGTCCCTCGCTCTCTGTGTCCCTCGCTCTCTCTGTGTCCCTCGCTCTCTCTGTGTCCCTGGCTTTGTCTGTGTCACTCGCTCCCTCTGTGTGTCCCTCGCTCTCTGTGCCCCTCGCTCTCTCTGTGTCCCTCGCTCTCTCTGTATCCCTCACTCTCTCTGTGTCCCTCTCTTTCTGTGTGTCCCTCGCTCTCTCTGTGTCCCTGGCTTTGTCTGTGTCCCTCGCTCTCTCTGTGTCCCTCACTCTCTGTGTCTCTCGCTCTCTCTGTGTGTCCCTCGCTCTCTGTGTCCCTCGCTCTCTCTGTGTCCCTCGCTCTCGCTGTGTCCCTCGCTCTCGCTGTGTCCCTCGCTCTCTGTGTCCCTCACTCTATGTGCCCCTCGCTCTCTCTGTGTCCCTCGCTCTCTCTGTGTCCCTCACTCTCTGTGCTCCTCGCTCTCTCTGTGTCACTCGCTCTCTCTGTGTGTCCCTCGCTCTCTGCGCCCCTCGCTCTCTGTGCCCCTCGCTCTCTGTGTCCCTCGCTCTCTGTGTCACTCGCTCTCTGTGCTCCTCGCTCTCTGTGTCCCTCGCTCTCTATGTGTCCCTCACTCTCTGTGCCCCTCGGTCTCTCTGTGTCCCTCGCTCTCGCTGTGTCCCTCGGTCAGTGTCCCTCGCTCTCTCTGTGTCCCTCGCTCTCTCTGTGTCCCCCACTGTCTGTGCCCCTCGGTCTCTCTGTGTCCCTCGCTCTCTCTGTGTCCCTGGCTTTGTCTGTGTCACTCGCTCTCTCTTTGTGTCCCTCGCTCTCTGTGCCCCTCGCTCTCTGTGTCCCTCGCTCTCTGTGTCCCTCGCTCTCTGTGTCCCTCGCTCTCTCTGTGCCCCTCACTCTCTATGTGTCCCTCGCTCTCTCTGTGTCCCTCGCTCTCTGTGTCCCTCACTCTATGTGCCCCTCGCTCTCTTTGTGCCCTCGCTCTCTCTGTGTCCCTCACTGTCTGTGCCCCTCGGTCTCTCTGTGTCCCTCACTCTCTCTGTGAACCTGGCTTTGCCTGTGTCACTCGCTCTCTCTGTGTGTCCCTCGCTCTCTGTGCCCCTCGCTCTCTGTGCCCCTTGCTCTCTCTGTGTCCCTCACTCTCTGTGTCCCTCGCTCTCTCTGTGTCCCTCGCTCTCTCTGTGTCCCTGGCTTTGTCTGTGTCCCTCACTCTCTCTGTGTCCCTCACTCTCTGTGTCTCTCGCTCTCTCTGTGTGTCCCTCGCTCTCTGTGTCCCTCGCTCTCTCTGTGTCCCTCGCTCTCGCTGTGTCCCTCGCTCTCGCTGTGCCCCTCGCTCTCTGTGTCCCTCACTCTATGTGCCCCTCGCTCTCTCTGTGTCCCTCGCTCTCTCTGTGTCCCTCACTCTCTGTGCCCCTCGCTCTCTCTGTGTCACTCGCTCTCTCTGTGTGTCCCTCGCTCTCTGCGCCCCTCGCTCTCTGTGCCCCTCGCTCTCTGTGTCCCTCGCTCTCTGTGTCACTCGCTCTCTGTGTTCCTCGCTCTCTGTGTCCCTCGCTCTCTATGTGTCCCTCACTCTCTGTGCCCCTCGGTCTCTCTGTGTCCCTCGCTCTCGCTGTGTCCCTCGGTCAGCGTCCCTCGCTCTCTCTGTGTCCCTCGCTCTCTCTGTGTCCCCCACTCTCTGTGTCTCTTGCTCTCTCTGTGTCCCTCTCCCTCCATGTGTCCCTCTCCCTCCATGTGTCCCTCGCTCTCTCTGTGTCCCTCGCGCTCTCTGTGTCCCTCACTCTCTGTGTCACTCACTCTCTCTGGGTGCCTTGCTCTCTCTGTGTCCCTCACTCTCTGTGTCCCTCGCTCTCTCTGTGTCCCTCGCTCTCGCTGTGTCCCTCGCTCTCGCTGTGTCCCTCGCTCTCTCTGTGACCCTCGCTCTCTCTGTGTCCCTCTCCCTCCATGTGTCCCTCTCCCTCCATGTGTCCCCCTCTCTTTGTCTCTCTCGCTGTGTCCCACTCTCTCCCTCTGTCCCACTCTCTCTCGCTGCGTTCCTCACTGTCCTTCTCTCTCAGTCCCTCTCACTCTGTGTCCCTCTTTCTCTGTGTCCCTCATTCTCTGTGTCCCTGTGTCCCTGTCTCTCTCTCAGTGCCCCTTTCTCTCTGTGTCCCTCTCTCTCTGCCCATCGCTCTCTGTGTCCGTCGTGCTCTCTGTGTCCCTCGCGCTCTCTGTGTCCCTCCCTTTCTGTGTGTCCCTCGCTCTCTCTGTGTCCCTCGCTCTCTGTGTCCCTCGCTCTCGATGTCCCTCACTCTATGTGCCCCTCGCTCTCTCTGTGTCCCTCGCTCTCTCTGTGTCCCTCACTCTCTGTGCCCCTCGCTCTCTCTGTGTCCCTCGCTCTCTCTGTGTGTCCCTCGCTCTCTGTGCCCCTCGCTCTCTGTGTCCCTCGCTCTCTCTGTGTTCCTCGCTCTCTCTGTGTCCCTCGCTCTCTCTGTGCCCCTCGCTCTCTCTGTGTCACTCGCTCTCTCTGTGTGTCCCTCGCTCTCTGTGCCCCTCGCTCTCTGTGTCCCTCGCTCTCTGTGTCCCTCGCTCTCTGTGCCCCTCGCTCTCTGTGTCCCTCGCTCTCTCTGTGTCCCTCACTCTCTGTGCCCCTCGCTATCTCTGTGTCCCTCGCTCTCGCTGTGTCCCTCGGTCTGTGTCCTTCGCTCTCTCTGTGTCCCTCGCTCTCTCTGTGTCCCTCACTCTCTGTGCCCCTCGCTCTCTCTGTGTCCCTGGCTTTGTCTGTGTCACTCGCTCTCTCTGTGTGTCCCTCGCTCTCTGTGCCCCTCGCTCTCTGTGCCCCTCGCTCTCTCTGTGCCCCTCGCTCTCTTTGTCCCTCGCTCTCTGTGTCCCTCGCTCTCTGTGCCCCTCGCTCTCTGTGTCCCTCACTCTCTCTGTGTCCCTCCCTTTCTGTGTGTCCCTCACTCTCTCTGTGTCCCTCGCTCTCTCTGTTTCCCTCGGTCTGTGTCCTTCGCTCTCTCTGTGTCCCTCACTCTCTGTGTCCCTCGCTCTCTCTGTGTCCCTCGCTCTCTCTGTGTTCCTGGCTTTGTCTGTGTCCCTTGCTCTCTCTGTGTGTCCCTCGCTCTCTGTGACCCTCGCTCTCTGTGTCCCTCGCTCTCTGTGTCCCTTGCTCTCTCTGTGTCCTTCGCTCTCTCTGTGTCCCTGGCTTTCTCTGTGTCACTCGCTCTCTCTTTGTGTCCCTCACTCTCTGTGCCCCTCGCTCTCTGTGTCCCTCGCTCTCTGTGACCCTCGCTCTCGCTGTGTCCCTCGCTCTCGCTGTGTCCATCGCTCTCTGTGTCCCTCGCTCTCTGTGTCCCTCGATCTCTGTGTCCCTGGCTCTCTGAGTCCCTCGCTCTCTGTGTCCCTCGCTCTCGCTGTGTCCCTCTCCCTCCATGTGTCCCTCGCTCTCTCTGCGTCCCTCGCTCTCTCTGTGTCTCTTGCTCTCTCTGTGTCCCTCTCCCTCCATGTGTCCCTCTCCCTCCATGTGTCCCTCTCCCTCCATGTGTCCCTCGCTCTCTCTGTGTCCCTCGCGCTCTCTGTGTCCCTCACTCTCTGTGTCCCTCACTCTCTCTGGGTGCCTTCCTCTCTCTGTGTCCCTCACTCTCTGTGTCCCTCGCTCTCTCTGTGTCCCTCGCTCTCGCTGTGTCCCTCGCTCTCGCTGTGTCCCTCGCTCTCTCTGTGTCCCTCTCCCTCCATGTGTCCCTCTCCCTCCATGTGTCCCCCTCTCTTTGTCTCTCTCGCTGTGTCCCACTCTCTCCCTCTGTCCCACTCTCTCTCGCTGCGTTCCTCACTGTCCTTCTCTTTCAGCCCCTCTCACTCTGTGTCCCTCTTTCTCTGTGTCCCTCATTCTCTGTGTCCCTGTGTCTCTGTCTCTCTCTCAGTGCCCCTTTCTCTCTGTGTCCCTCTCTCTCTGCCCATCGCTCTCTGTGTCCGTCGTGCTCTCTGTGTCCCTCGCGCTCTCTGTGTCCCTCCCTTTCTGTGTGTCCCTCGCTCTCTCTGTGTCCCTCGCTCTCTGTGTCCCTCGCTCTCGATGTCCCTCACTCTATGTGCCCCTCGCTCTCTCTGTGTCCCTCGCGCTCTCTGTGTCCCTCCCTTTCTGTGTGTCCCTCGCTCTCTCTGTGTCCCTCGCTCTCTGTGTCCCTCGCTCTCGATGTCCCTCACTCTATGTGCCCCTCGCTCTCTCTGTGTCCCTCGCTCTCTCTGTGTCCCTCACTCTCTGTGCCCCTCGCTCTCTCTGTGTCCCTCGCTCTCTCTGTGTGTCCCTCGCTCTCTGTGCCCCTCGCTCTCTGTGTCCCTCGCTCTCTCTGTGTTCCTCGCTCTCTCTGTGTCCCTCGCTCTCTCTGTGCCCCTCGCTCTCTCTGTGTCCCTCACTCTCTCTGTGTCCCCGCTCTCTCTGTGTCCCTCGCTCGCTCTGTGTCCCTCACTCTCTCTGTGTCCCTCCCTTTCTGTGTGTCCCTCGCTCTCTCTGTGTCCCTCGCTCTCTGTGTCCCTCGCTCTCTGTGTCCCTCACTCTATGTGCCCCTCGCTCTCTCTGTGTTCCTCGCTCAGAGAGAGCGAGGAACACAGAGAGAGCGAGGGGCACATAGAGTGAGGGACACAGAGAGCGAGGGACACAGAGAGCGAGGGACACAGAGAGAGCGAGTGACACACAGAAAGGGAGGGACACAGAGAGAGTGAGGGACACAGAGCGAGCTCTTTGTGCCCCTCGCTCTCTGTGTCCCTCACTCTCTGTGCCCCTCGCTCTCTCTGTGTCACTCGCTCTCTCTGTGTGTCCCTCGCTCTTTGTGCCCCTCGCTCTCTGTGTTCCTCGCTCTCTGTGTCCCTCGCTCTCTGTGCCCTTCGCTCTCTGTGTCCCTCGCTCTCTCTGTGTCCCTCACTCTCTGTGCCCCTCGCTCTCTCTGCGTCCCTCGCTCTCTCTGTGTCCCTGGCTTTGTCTGTGTCACTCGCTCTCTCTTTGTGTCCCTCGCTCTCTGTGCCCCTCGCTCTCTGTGTCCCTCGCTCTCTGTGTCCCTCGCTCTCTCTGTGTGCCCCTCGCTCTCTGTGTCCCTCGCTCTGTCTGTGTCCCTCGCTCTCTCTGTGTCCCTCGCTCTCTCTGTGCCCCTGGCTTTGTCTGTGTCACTCGCTCTCTCTGTGTGTCCCTCGCTCTCTGTGCCCCTCGCTCTCTGTGCCCCTCGCTTTCTCTGTGTCCCTCGCTCTCTCTGTGTCCCTGGCTTTGTCTGTGTCACTCGCTCTCTCTGTGTGTCCCTCGCTCTCTGTGCCCCTCGCTCTCTGTGCCCCTCGCTCTCTCTGTGCCCCTCGCTCTCTTTGTCCCTCGCTCTCTGTGTCCCTCGCTCTCTGTGCCCCTCGCTCTCTGTGTCCCTCACTCTCTCTGTGTCCCTCCCTTTCTGTGTGTCCCTCACTCTCTCTGTGTCCCTCGCTCTCTCTGTTTCCCTCGGTCTGTGTCCCTCGCTCTCTCTGTGTCCCTCACTCTCTGTGTCCCTCGCTCTCTCTGTGTCCCTCGCTCTCTCTGTGTCCCTGGCTTTGTCTGTGTCCCTTGCTCTCTCTGTGTGTCCCTCGCTCTCTGTGACCCACGCTCTCTGTGTCCCTCGCTCTCTGTGTCCCTCGCTCTCTGTGTCCCTCGCTCTCTGTGTCCCTCGCTCTCTCTGTGTCCTTCGCTCTCTCTGTGTCCCTGGCTTTCTCTGTGTCACTCGCTCTCTCTTTGTGTCCCTCACTCTCTGTGCCCCTCGCTCTCTGTGTCCCTCGCTCTCTGTGACCCTCGCTCTCGCTGTGTCCCTCGCTCTCTGCGTGTCCCTCGCTCTCTGTGTGCCCCTCGCTCTCTGTGTGTCCATCGCTCTCTGTGTCCCTCGCTCTCTGTGTCCCTCGCTCTCTGTGTCCCTGGCTCTCTGTGTCCCTCGCTCTCTGTGTCCCTCGCTCTCGCTGTGTCCCTCTCCCTCCATGTGTCCCTCGCTCTCTCTGCGTCCCTCGCTCTCTCTGTGTCTCTTGCTCTCTCTGTGTCCCTCTCCCTCCATGTGTCCCTCTCCCTCCATGTGTCCCTCGCTCTCTCTGTGTCCCTCGCGCTCTCTGTGTCCCTCACTCTCTGTGTCACTCACTCTCTCTGGGTGCCTTGCTCTCTCTGTGTCCCTCACTCTCTGTGTCCCTCGCTCTCTCTGTGTCCCTCGCTCTCGCTGTGTCCCTCGCTCTCGCTGTGTCCCTCGCTCTCTCTGTGTCCCTCGCTCTCTCTGTGTCCCTCTCCCTCCATGTGTCCCTCTCCCTCCATGTGTCCCCCACTCTTTGTCTCTCTCGCTGTGTCCCACTCTCTCCCTCTGTCCCACTCTCTCTCGCTGCGTTCCTCACTGTCCTTGTCTCTCAGTCCCTCTCACTCTGTGTCCCTCTTTCTCTGTGTCCCTCATTCTCTGTGTCCCTGTGTCTCTGTCTCTCTCTCAGTGCCCCTTTCTCTCTGTGTCCCTCTCTCTCTGCCCATCGCTCTCTGTGTCCGTCGTGCTCTCTGTGTCCCTCGCGCTCTCTGTGTCCCTCCCTTTCTGTGTGTCCCTCGCTCTCTCTGTGTCCCTCGCTCTCTGTGTCCCTCGCTCTCGATGTCCCTCACTCTATGTGCCCCTCGCTCTCTCTGTGTCCCTCGCTCTCTCTGTGTCCCTCACTCTCTGTGCCCCTCGCTCTCTCTGTGTCCCTCGCTCTCTCTGTGTGTCCCTCGCTCTCTGTGCCCCTCGCTCTCTGTGTCCCTCGCTCTCTCTGTGTTCCTCGCTCTCTCTGTGTCCCTCGCTCTCTCTGTGCCCCTCGCTCTCTCTGTGTCACTCGCTCTCTCTGTGTGTCCCTCGCTCTCTGTGCCCCTCGCTCTCTGTGTCCCTCGCTCTCTGTGTCCCTCGCTCTCTGTGCCCCTCGCTCTCTGTGTCCCTCGCTCTCTCTGTGTCCCTCACTCTCTGTGCCCCTCGCTCTCTCTGTGTCCCTCGCTCTCGCTGTGTCCCTCGGTCTGTGTCCTTCGCTCTCTCTGTGGCCCTCGCTCTCTCTGTGTCCCTCACTCTCTGTGCCCCTCGCTCTCTCTGTGTCCCTCGCTCTCTCTGTGTCCCTGGCTTTGTCTGTGTCACTCGCTCTCTCTTTGTGACCCTCGCTCTCTGTGCCCCTCGCTCTCTGTGTCCCTCGCTCTCTGTGTCCCTTGCTCTCTCTGTGTCCCTCGCTCTCTCTGTGTCCCTCGCTTTGTCTGTGTCACTCGCTCTCTCTATGTGTCCCTCGCTCTCTGTGCCCCTCGCTCTCTGTGCCCCTCGCTCTCTCTGTGCTCCTCGCTCTCTTTGTCCCTCGCTCTCTGTGCCCCTCGCTCTCTCTGTGTCCCTCGCTCTCTCTGTGTCCCTCACTCTCTCTGTGTCCCTCTCTTTCTGTGTGTCCCTCGCTCTCTCTGTGTCCCTCGCTCTCTCTGTGTCCCTCGCTCTCTCTGTGTCCCTCGCTCTCTGTGTCCCTCCCTTTCTGTGTGTCCCTCGCTCTCTCTGTGTCCCTCACTCTCTCTGTGTCCCTCCCTTTCTGTGTGTCCCTCGCTCTCTCTATGTCCCTCACTCTCTGTGTGTCCCTCCCTTTCTGTGTGTCCCTCGCTCTCTCTGTGTCCCTCACTCTCTCTGTGTCCCTCCCTTTCTGTGTGTCCCTCGCTCTCTGTGTCCCTCACTCTCTCTGTGTCCCTCACTCTCTGTGTCTCTCGCTCTCTCTGTGTGTCCCTCGCTCTCTGTGTCCCTCGCTCTCTCTGTGTCCCTCGCTCTCGCTGTGTCCCTCGCTCTCGCTGTGTCCCTCGCTCTCTGTGTCCCTCACTCTATGTGCCCCTCGCTCTCTCTGTGTCCCTCGCTCTCTCTGTGTCCCTCACTCTCTGTGCCCCTCGCTCTCTCTGTGTCACTCGCTCTCTCTGTGTGTCCCTCGCTCTCTGCGCCCCTCGCACTCTGTGCCCCTCGCTCTCTGTGTCCCTCGCTCTCTGTGTCACTCGCTCTCTGTGCTCCTCGCTCTCTGTGTCCCTCGCTCTCTATGTGTCCCTCGCTCTCTGTGCCCCTCGGTCTCTCTGTGTCCCTCGCTCTCGCTGTGTCCCTCGGTCAGTGTCCCTCGCTCTCTCTGTGTCCCTCGCTCTCTCTGTGTCCCCCACTCTCTGTGCCCCTCGGTCTCTCTGTGTCCCTCGCTCTCTCTGTGTCCCTGGCTTTGTCTGTGTCACTCGCTCTCTCTTTGTGTCCCTCGCTCTCTGTGCCCCTCGCTCTCTGTGTCCCTCGCTCTCTGTGTCCCTCGCTCTCTCTGTGCCCCTCACTCTCTATGTGTCCCTCGCTCTCTCTGTGTCCCTCGCTTTCTGTGTCCCTCACTCTATGTGCCCCTCGCTCTCTTTGTGCCCTCGCTCTCTCTGTGTCCCTCACTCTCTGTGCCCCTCGGTCTCTCTGTGTCCCTCACTCTCTCTGTGTCCCTGGCTTTGCCTGTGTCACTCGCTCTCTCTGTGTGTCCCTCGCTCTCTGTGCCCCTCGCTCTCTGTGCCCCTTGCTCTCTCTGTGTCCCTCACTCTCTGTGTCCCTCGCTCTCTCTGTGTCCCTCGCTCTCTCTGTGTCCCTGGCTTTGTCTGTGTCACTCGCTCTCTCTGTGTGTCCCTCGCTCTCTGTGTCCCTCACTCTCTCTGTGTCCCTCACTCTCTGTGTCTCTCGCTCTCTCTGTGTGTCCCTCGCTCTCTGTGTCCCTCGCTCTCTCTGTGTCCCTCGCTCTCGCTGTGTCCCTCGCTCTCGCTGTGTCCCTCGCTCTCTGTGTCCCTCACTCTATGTGCCCCTCGCTCTCTCTGTGTCCCTCGCTCTCTCTGTGTCCCTCACTCTCTGTGCCCCTCGCTCTCTCTGTGCCACTCGCTCTCTCTGTGTGTCCCTCGCTCTCTGCGCCCCTCGCTCTCTGTGCCCCTCGCTCTCTGTGTCCCTCGCTCTCTGTGTCACTCGCTCTCTGTGCTCCTCGCTCTCTGTGTCCCTCGCTCTCTATGTGTCCCTCACTCTCTGTGCCCCTCGGTCTCTCTGTGTCCCTCGCTCTCGCTGTGTCCCTCGGTCAGTGTCCCTCGCTCTCTCTGTGTCCCTCGCTCTCTCTGTGTCCCCCACTCTCTGTGCCCCTCGGTCTCTCTGTGTCCCTCGCTCTCTCTGTGTCCCTGGCTTTGTCTGTGTCACTCGCTCTCTCTTTGTGTCCCTCGCTCTCTGTGCCCCTCGCTCTCTGTGTCCCTCGCTCTCTGTGTCCCTCGCTCTCTGTGTCACTCGCTCTCTGTGCTCCTCGCTCTCTGTGTCCCTCGCTCTCTATGTGTCCCTCACTCTCTGTGCCCCTCGGTCTCTCTGTGTCCCTCGCTCTCGCTGTGTCCCTCGGTCAGTGTCCCTCGCTCTCTCTGTGTCCCTCGCTCTCTCTGTGTCCCCCACTCTCTGTGCCCCTCGGTCTCTCTGTGTCCCTCGCTCTCTCTGTGTCCCTGGCTTTGTCTGTGTCACTCGCTCTCTCTTTGTGTCCCTCGCTCTCTGTGCCCCTCGCTCTCTGTGTCCCTCGCTCTCTGTGTCCCTCGCTCTCTGTGTCCCTCGCTCTCTCTGTGCCCCTCACTCTCTATGTGTCCCTCGCTCTCTCTGTGTCCCTCGCTCTCTGTGTCCCTCACTCTATGTGCCGCTCGCTCTCTTTGTGCCCTCGCTCTCTCTGTGTCCCTCACTCTCTGTGCCCCTCGGTCTCTCTGTGTCCCTCACTCTCTCTGTGTCCCTGGCTTTGCCTGTGTCACTCGCTCTCTCTGTGTGTCCCTCGCTCTCTGTGCCCCTCGCTCTCTGTGCCCCTTGCTCTCTCTGTGTCCCTCACTCTCTGTGTCCCTCGCTCTCTCTGTGTCCCTCGCTCTCTCTGTGTCCCTGGCTTTGTCTGTGTCACTCGCTCTCTCTGTGTGTCCCTCGCTCTCTGTGCCCCTCGCTCTCTGTGCCCCTCGCTCTCTGTGCCCCTCGCTCTCTCTGTGCCCCTCGCTCTCTGTGTCCCTCACTCTCTCTATGTCCATCCCTTTCTGTGTGTCCCTCACTCTCTCTGTGTCCCTCGCTCCCTCTGTGTCCCTCGATCTCTCTGTGTCCCTCACTCTCTGTGCCCCTCGCTCTCTCTGTGTCCCTCGCTCTCTCTGTGTCCCTGGCTTTGTCTGTGTCACTCGCTCTCTCTTTGTGTCCTTCGCTCTCTGTGCCCCTCGCTCTCCCTGTCCCTCGCTCTCTGTGTCCCTTGCTCTCTATGTGTCCCTCGCTCTCTGTGTGTCCCTGGCTTTGTCTGTGTCACTCGCTCCCTCTGTGTGTCCCTCGCTCTCTGTGCCCCTCGCTCTCTGTGCCCCTCGCTCTCTCTGTGTCCCTCGCTCTCTCGGTGTCCCTCACTCTCTCTGTGTCCCTCTCTTTCTGTGTGTCCCTCGCTCTCTCTGTGTCCCTGGCTTTGTCTGTGTCCCTCGCTCTCTCTGTGTCCCTCGCTCTCTGTGTCCCTCACTTTCTGTGTGTCCCTCGCTCTCTCTGTGTCCCTCACTCTCTCTGTGTCCCTCCCTTTCTGTGTGTCCCTCGCTCTCTCTGTGTCCGTCACTCTCTCTGTGTCCCTCCCTTTCTGTGTGTCCCTCGCTCTCTCTGTGTCCCTCACTCTATCTATGTCCCTCCCTTTCGGCGTGTCCCTCGTTCTCTGTGTCCCTGGCTTTGTCTGTGTCCCTCGCTCTCTGTGTCCCTCACTCTCTGTGTCCCTCACTCTCTGGGTCCCTTGCTCTCTCTGTGTCCCTCACTCTCTGTGTCCCTCGCTCTCGCTGTGTCCCTCGCTCTCGCTGTGTCCCTCGCTCTCTCTGTGTCCCTCGCTCTCTCTGTGTCCCTCTCCCTCCATGTGTCCCTCTCCCTCCATGTATCCCCCTCTCTTTGTCTCTCTCGCTGTGTCCCACTCTCTCCCTCTGTCCCACTCTCTCTCGCTGCGTTCCTCACCGTCCTTCTCTCTCAGTCCCTCTCACCCTGTGTCCCTCTTTCTCTGTGTCCCTCATTCTCTGTGTCCCTGTCTCTCTGTCTCTCTCTCAGTGCCCCTCTCTCTCTCTGTCCCTCTCTCTCTGTCCATCGCTGTCTGTGTCCCTCGCTCTCTCTGTGTCCCTCACTCTCTCTGTGTCCCTCCCTTTCTGTGTGTCCCTCGCTCTCTCTGTGTCCCTCGCTCTCTGTGTCCCTCCCTTTCTGTGTGTCCCTCGGTCTCTCTGTGTCCCTCGCTCTCTGTGTCCCTCGCTCTCTGTGTCCCTCACTCTATGTGCCCCTCGCTCTCTCTGTGTTCCTCGCTCTCTCTGTGTCCCTCACTCTCTGTGCCCCTCGCTCTCTCTGTGTCACTCGCTCTCTCTGTGTGTCCCTCGCTCTTTGTGCCCCTCGCTCTCTGTGTTCCTCGCTCTCTGTGTCCCTCGCTCTCTGTGCCCTTCGCTCTCTGTGTCCCTCGCTCTGTCTGTGTCCCTCACTCTCTGTGCCCCTCGCTCTCTCTGCGTCCCTCGCTCTCTCTGTGTCCCTGGCTTTGTCTGTGTCACTCGCTCTCTCTTTGTGTCCCTCGCTCTCTGTGCCCCTCGCTCTCTGTGTCCCTCTTTCTCTGTGTCCCTCGCTCTCTCTGTGTGCCCCTCGCTCTCTGTGTCCCTCGCTCTGTCTGTGTCCCTCGCTCTCTGTGTGTCCCTCGCTCTCTCTGTGACCCTGGCTTTGTCTGTGTCACTCGCTCTCTCTGTGTGTCCCTCGCTCTCTGTGCCCCTCGCTCTCTGTGCCCCTCGCTCTCTGTGTCCCTTGCTCTCTCTGTGTCCCTGGCTTTCTCTGTGTCCCTCGCTCTCTCTGTGTCCCTGGCTCTCTCTGTGTCCCTGGCTTTCTCTGTGTCCCTCGCTCTCTCTGTTTCCCTCGCTCTCTCTGTGTCCCTGGCTTTGTCTGTGTCACTCGCTCTCTCTGTGTGTCCCTCGCTCTCTGTGCCCCTCGCTCTCTGTGCCCCTCGCTCTCTGTGTCCCTTGCTCTCTCTGTGTCCCTGGCTTTCTCTGTGTCCCTCGCTTTCTCTGTGTCCCTCGCTCTCTCTGTCCCTGGCTTTGTCTGTGTCACTCGCTCTCTCTGTGTGTCCCTCGCTCTCTGTGCCCCTCGCTCTCTGTGCCCCTCGCTCTCTCTGTGCCCCTCGCTCTCTTTGTCCCTCGCTCTCTGTGTCCCTCGCTCTCTGTGCCCCTCGCTCTCTGTGTCCCTCGCTCTCTCTGTTTCCCTCGGTCTGTGTCCCTCGCTCTCTCTGTGTCCCTCACTCTCTGTGTCCCTCGCTCTCTCTGTGTCCCTCGCTCTCTCTGTGTCCCTGGCTTTGTCTGTGTCCCTTGCTCTCTCTGTGTGTCCCTCGCTCTCTGTGACCCTCGCTCTCTGTGTCCCTCGCTCTCTGTGTCCCTTGCTCTCTCTGTGTCCTTCGCTCTCTCTGTGTCCCTGGCTTTCTCTGTGTCACTCGCTCTCTCTTTGTGTCCCTCACTCTCTGTGCCCCTCGCTCTCTGTGTCCCTCGCTCTCTGTGACCCTCGCTCTCGCTGTGTCCCTCGCTCTCGCTGTGTCCATCGCTCTCTGTGTCCCTCGCTCTCTGTGTCCCTCGCTCTCTGTGTCCCTGGCTCTCTGAGTCCCTCGCTCTCTGTGTCCCTCGCTCTCGCTGTGTCCCTCTCCCTCCATGTGTCCCTCGCTCTCTCTGCGTCCCTCGCTCTCTCTGTGTCTCTTGCTCTCTCTGTGTCCCTCTCCCTCCATGTGTCCCTCTCCCTCCATGTGTCCCTCTCCCTCCATGTGTCCCTCGCTCTCTCTGTGTCCCTCGCGCTCTCTGTGTCCCTCACTCTCTGTGTCCCTCACTCTCTCTGGGTGCCTTGCTCTCTCTGTGTCCCTCACTCTCTGTGTCCCTCGCTCTCTCTGTGTCCCTCGCTCTCGCTGTGTCTCTCGCTCTCGCTGTGTCCCTCGCTCTCTCTGTGTCCCTCTCCCTCCATGTGTCCCTCTCCCTCCATGTGTCCCCCTCTCTTTGTCTCTCTCGCTGTGTCCCACTCTCTCCCTCTGTCCCACCCTCTCTCGCTGCGTTCCTCACTGTCATTCTCTCTCAGTCCCTCTCACTCTGTGTCCCTCTTTCTCTGTGTCCCTCATTCTCTGTGTCCCTGTCTCTCTGTCTCTCTCTCAATGCCCCTTTCTCTCTGTGTCCCTCTCTCTCTGCCCATCGCTCTCTGTGTCCGTCGTGCTCTCTGTGTCCCTCGCGCTCTCTGTGTCCCTCCCTTTCTGTGTGTCCCTCGCTCTCTCTGTGTCCCTCGCTCTCTGTGTCCCTCGCTCTCGATGTCCCTCACTCTATGTGCCCCTCGCTCTCTCTGTGTCCCTCGCTCTCTCTGTGTCCCTCACTCTCTGTGCCCCTCGCTCTCTCTGTGTCCCTCGCTCTCTCTGTGTGTCCCTCGCTCTCTGTGCCCCTCGCTCTCTGTGTCCCTCGCTCTCTCTGTGTTCCTCGCTCTCTCTGTGTCCCTCGCTCTCTCTGTGCCCCTCGCTCTCTCTGTGTCCCTCACTCTCTCTGTGTCCCCGCTCTCTCTGTGTCCCTCGCTCTCTCTGTGTCCCTCACTCTCTCTGTGTCCCTCCCTTTCTGTGTGTCCCTCGCTCTCTCTGTGTCCCTCGCTCTCTGTGTCCCTCGCTCTCTGTGTCCCTCACTCTATGTGCCCCTCGCTCTCTCTGTGTTCCTCGCTCTCTCTGTGTCCCTCACTCTCTGTGCCCCTCGCTATCTCTGTGTCACTCGCTCTCTCTGTGTGTCCCTCGCTCTTTGTGCCCCTCGCTCTCTGTGTTCCTCGCTCTCTGTGTCCCTCGCTCTCTGTGCCCTTCGCTCTCTGTGTCCCTCGCTCTCTCTGTGTCCCTGGCTTTGTCTGTGTCACTCGCTCTCTCTGTGTGTCCCTCGCTCTCTGTGCCCCTCGCTCTCTGTGCCCCTCGCTCTCTCTGTGCCCCTCGCTCTCTTTGTCCCTCACTCTCTGTGTCCCTCGCTCTCTGTGCCCCTCGCTCTCTGTGTCCCTCACTCTCTCTGTGTCCCTCCCTTTCTGTGTGTCCCACACTCTCTCTGTGTCCCTCGCTCTCTCTGTTTCCCTCGGTCTGTGTCCCTCGCTCTCTCTGTGTCCCTCACTCTCTGTGTCCCTCGCTCTCTCTGTGTCCCTCGCTCTCTCTGTGTCCCTGGCTTTGTCTGTGTCCCTTGCTCTCTCTGTGTGTCCCTCGCTCTCTGTGACCCACGCTCTCTGTGTCCCTCGCTCTCTGTGTCCCTCGCTCTCTGTGTCCCTCGCTCTCTGTGTCCCTCGCTCTCTCTGTGTCCTTCGCTCTCTCTGTGTCCCTGGCTTTCTCTGTGTCATTCGCTCTCTCTTTGTGTCCCTCACTCTCTGTGCCCCTCGCTCTCTGTGTCCCTCGCTCTCTGTGACCCTCGCTCTCGCTGTGTCCCTCGCTCTCTGCGTGTCCCTCGCTCTCTGTGTGCCCCTCGCTCTCTGTGTGTCCATCGCTCTCTGTGTCCCTCGCTCTCTGTGTCCCTCGCTCTCTGTGTCCCTGGCTCTCTGTGTCCCTCGCTCTCAGTGTCCCTCGCTCTCGCTGTGTCCCTCTCCCTCCATGTGTCCCTCGCTCTCTCTGCGTCCCTCGCTCTCTCTGTGTCTCTTGCTCTCTCTGTGTCCCTCTCCCTCCATGTGTCCCTCTCCCTCCATGTGTCCCTCGCTCTCTCTGTGTCCCTCGCGCTCTCTGTGTCCCTCACTCTCTGTGTCCCTCACTCTCTCTGGGTGCCTTGCTCTCTCTGTGTCCCTCACTCTCTGTGTCCCTCGCTCTCTCTGTGTCCCTCGCTCTCGCTGTGTCCCTCGCTCTCGCTGTGTCCCTCGCTCTCTCTGTGTCCCTCTCCCTCCATGTGTCCCTCTCCCTCCATGTGTCCCCCTCTCTTTGTCTCTCTCGCTGTGTCCCACTCTCTCCCTCTGTCCCACTCTCTCTCGCTGCGTTCCTCACTGTCCTCTCTCAGTCCCTCTCACTCTGTGTCCCTCTTTCTCTGTGTCCCTCATTCTCTGTGTCCCTGTCTCTCTGTCTCTCTCTCAGTGCCCCTTTCTCTCTGTGTCCATCTCTCTCTGCCCATCGCTCTCTGTGTCCGTCGTGCTCTCTGTGTCCCTCGCGCTCTCTGTGTCCCTCCCTTTCTGTGTGTCCCTCGCTCTCTCTGTGTCCCTCGCTCTCTGTGTCCCTCGCTCTGATGTCCCTCACTCTATGTGCCCCTCGCTCTCTCTGTGTCCCTCGCTCTCTCTGTGTCCCTCACTCTCTGTGCCCCTCGCTCTCTCTGTGTCCCTCGCTCTCTCTGTGTGTCCCTCGCTCTCTGTGCCCCTCGCTCTCTGTGTCCCTCGCTCTCTCTGTGTTCCTCGCTCTCTCTGTGTCCCTCTCTCTCTCTGTGCCCCTCGCTCTCACTGTGTCACTCGCTCTCTCTGTGTGTCCCTCGCTCTCTGTGCACCTCGCTCTCTGTGTCCCTCGCTCTCTGTGTCCCTCGCTCTCTGTGCCCCTCGCTCTCTGTGTCCCTCGCTCTCTCTGTGTCCCTCACTCTCTGTGCCCCTCGCGCTCTCTGTGTCCCTCGCTCTCGCTATGTCCCTCGGTCTGTGTCCTTCGCTCTCTCTGTGTCCCTCGCTCTCTCTGTGTCCCTCACTCTCTGTGCCCCTCGCTCTCTCTGTGTCCCTCGCTCTCTCTGTGTCCCTGGCTTTGTCTGTGTCACTCGCTCTCTCTTTGTGTCCCTCGCTCTCTGTGCCCCTCGCTCTCTGTGTCCCTCGCTCTCTGTGTCCCTTGCTCTCTCTGTGTCCCTCGCTCTCTCTGTGTCCCTCGCTTTGTCTGTGTCACTCGCTCTCTCTATGTGTCCCTCGCTCTCTGTGCCCCTCGCTCTCTGTGCCCCTCGCTCTCTCTGTGCCCCTCGCTCTCTTTGTCCCTCGCTCTCTGTGTCCCTCGCTCTCTGATCCCTCGCTCTCTGTGTCCCTCACTCTCTCTGTGTCCCTCCCTTTCTGTGTGTCCCTCACTCTCTCTGTGTCCCTCGCTCTCTCTGTGTCCCTCGGTCTATGTCCCTCCCTCTCTGTGTGTCCCTCGCTCTCTGTGCCCCTCGCTCTCTGTGTCCCTCGCTCTCTGTGCCCCTCGCTCTCTGTGTCCCTCGCTCTCTGTGTCCCTCGCTCTCTCTGTGTCCCTGGCTTTGTCTGTGTCACTCGCTCCCTCTGTGTGTCCCTCGCTCTCTGTGCCCCTCGCTCTCTCTGTGTCCCTCGCTCTCTCTGTGTCCCTCACTCTCTCTGTGTCCCTCTCTTTCTGTGTGTCCCTCGCTCTCTCTGTGTCCCTGGCTTTGTCTGTGTCCCTCGCTCTCTCTGTGTCCCTCACTCTCTGTGTCTCTCGCTCTCTCTGTGTGTCCCTCGCTCTCTGTGTCCCTCGCTCTCTCTGTGTCCCTCGCTCTCGCTGTGTCCCTCGCTCTCGCTGTGTCCCTCGCTCTCTGTGTCCCTCACTCTATGTGCCCCTCGCTCTCTCTGTGTCCCTCGCTCTCTCTGTGTCCCTCACTCTCTGTGCTCCTCGCTCTCTCTGTGTCACTCGCTCTCTCTGTGTGTCCCTCGCTCTCTGCGCCCCTCGCTCTCTGTGCCCCTCGCTCTCTGTGTCCCTCGCTCTCTGTGTCACTCGCTCTCTGTGCTCCTCGCTCTCTGTGTCCCTCGCTCTCTATGTGTCCCTCACTCTCTGTGCCCCTCGGTCTCTCTGTGTCCCTCGCTCTCGCTGTGTCCCTCGGTCAGTGTCCCTCGCTCTCTCTGTGTCCCTCGCTCTCTCTGTGTCCCCCACTCTCTGTGCCCCTCGGTCTCTCTGTGTCCCTCGCTCTCTCTGTGTCCCTGGCTTTGTCTGTGTCACTCGCTCTCTCTTTGTGTCCCTCGCTCTCTGTGCCCCTCGCTCTCTGTGTCCCTCGCTCTCTGTGTCCCTCGCTCTCTGTGTCCCTCGCTCTCTCTGTGCCCCTCACTCTCTATGTGTCCCTCGCTCTCTCTGTGTCCCTCGCTCTCTGTGTCCCTCACTCTATGTGCCCCTCGCTCTCTTTGTGCCCTCGCTCTCTCTGTGTCCCTCACTGTCTGTGCCCCTCGGTCTCTCTGTGTCCCTCACTCTCTCTGTGAACCTGGCTTTGCCTGTGTCACTCGCTCTCTCTGTGTGTCCCTCGCTCTCTGTGCCCCTCGCTCTCTGTGCCCCTTGCTCTCTCTGTGTCCCTCACTCTCTGTGTCCCTCGCTCTCTCTGTGTCCCTCGCTCTCTCTGTGTCCCTGGCTTTGTCTGTGTCACTCGCTCTCTCTGTGTGTCCCTCGCTCTCTGTGTCCCTCACTCTCTCTGTGTCCCTCACTCTCTGTGTCTCTCGCTCTCTCTGTGTGTCCCTCGCTCTCTGTGTCCCTCGCTCTCTCTGTGTCCCTCGCTCTCGCTGTGTCCCTCGCTCTCGCTGTGCCCCTCGCTCTCTGTGTCCCTCACTCTATGTGCCCCTCGCTCTCTCTGTGTCCCTCGCTCTCTCTGTGTCCCTCACTCTCTGTGCCCCTCGCTCTCTCTGTGTCACTCGCTCTCTCTGTGTGTCCCTCGCTCTCTGCGCCCCTCGCTCTCTGTGCCCCTCGCTCTCTGTGTCCCTCACTCTCTGTGCCCCTCGGTCTCTCTGTGTCCCTCACTCTCTCTGTGTCCCTGGCTTTGCCTGTGTAACTCGCTCTCTCTGTGTGTCCCTCGCTCTCTGTGCCCCTCGCTCTCTGTGCCCCTTGCTCTCTCTGTGTCCCTCACTCTCTGTGTCCCTCGCTCTCTCTGTGTCCCTCGCTCTCTCTGTGTCCCTGGCTTTGTCTGTGTCACTCGCTCTCTCTGTGTGTCCCTCGCTCTCTGTGCCCCTCGCTCTCTGTGCCCCTCGCTCTCTGTGCCCCTCGCTCTCTCTGTGCCCCTCGCTCTCTGTGTCCCTCACTCTCTCTATGTCCATCCCTTTCTGTGTGTCCCTCACTCTCTCTGTGTCCCTCGCTCTCTCTGTGTCCCTCGATCTCTCTGTGTCCCTCACTCTCTGTGCCCCTCGCTCTCTCTGTGTCCCTCGCTCTCTCTGTGTCCCTGGCTTTGTCTGTGTCACTCGCTCTCTCTTTGTGTCCTTCGCTCTCTGTGCCCCTCGCTCTCCCTGTCCCTCGCTCTCGCTGTGTCCCTCTCCCTCCATGTGTCCCTCGCTCTCTCTGCGTCCCTCGCTCTCTCTGTGTCTCTTGCTCTCTCTGTGTCCCTCTCCCTCCATGCGTCCCTCTCCCTCCATGTGTCCCTCGCTCTCTCTGTGTCCCTCGCGCTCTCTGTGTCCCTCACTCTCTGTGTCCCTCACTCTCTCTGGGTGCCTTGCTCTCTCTGTGTCCCTCACTCTCTGTGTCCCTCGCTCTCTCTGTGTCCCTCGCTCTCGCTGTGTCCCTCGCTCTCGCTGTGTCCCTCGCTCTCTCTGTGTCCCTCGCTCTCTCTGTGTCCCTCTCCCTCCATGTGTCCCTCTCCCTCCATGTGTCCCCCTCTCTTTGTCTCTCTCGCTGTGTCCCACTCTCTCCCTCTGTCCCACTCTCTCTCGCTGCGTTCCTCACTGTCCTTCTCTCTCAGTCCCTCTCACTCTGTGTCCCTCTTTCTCTGTGTCCCTCATTCTCTGTGTCC
This sequence comes from Scyliorhinus torazame, assembly GCF_047496885.1. Classification (NCBI taxonomy): domain Eukaryota; kingdom Metazoa; phylum Chordata; class Chondrichthyes; order Carcharhiniformes; family Scyliorhinidae; genus Scyliorhinus; species Scyliorhinus torazame. The sequence goes on from NC_092729.1 coordinate 45,875,643, forward strand.
CTGTCTCTCTGTCTCTCTCTCAGTGCCCCTTTCTCTCTGTGTCCATCTCTCTCTGCCCATCGCTCTCTGTGTCCGTCGTGCTCTCTGTGTCCCTCGCGCTCTCTGTGTCCCTCCCTTTCTGTGTGTCCCTCGCTCTCTCTGTGTCCCTCGCTCTCTGTGTCCCTCGCTCTGATGTCCCTCACTCTGTGCCCCTCGCTCTCTCTGTGTCCCTCGCTCTCTCTGTGTCCCTCACTCTCTGTGCCCCTCGCTCTCTCTGTGTCCCTCGCTCTCTCTGTGTGTCCCTCGCTCTCTGTGCCCCTCGCTCTCTGTGTCCCTCGCTCTCTCTGTGTTCCTCGCTCTCTCTGTGTCCCTCGCTCTCTCTGTGCCCCTCGCTCTCTCTGTGTCACTCGCTCTCTCTGTGTGTCCCTCGCTCTCTGTGCACCTCGCTCTCTGTGTCCCTCGCTCTCTGTGTCCCTCGCTCTCTGTGCCCCTCGCTCTCTGTGTCCCTCGCTCTCTCTGTGTCCCTCACTCTCTGTGCCCCTCGCTCTCTCTGTGTCCCTCGCTCTCGCTGTGTCCCTCGGTCTGTGTCCTTCGCTCTCTCTGTGTCCCTCGCTCTCTCTGTGTCCCTAACTCTCTGTGCCCCTCGCTCTCTCTGTGTCCCTCGCTCTCTCTGTGTCCCTGGCTTTGTCTGTGTCACTCGCTCTCTCTTTGTGTCCCTCGCTCTCTGTGCCCCTCGCTCTCTGTGTCCCTCGCTCTCTGTGTCCCTTGCTCTCTCTGTGTCCCTCGCTCTCTCTGTGTCCCTCGCTTTGTCTGTGTCACTCGCTCTCTCTATGTGTCCCTCGCTCTCTGTGCCCCTCGCTCTCTGTGCCCCTCGCTCTCTCTGTGCCCCTCGCTCTCTTTGTCCCTCGCTCTCTGTGTCCCTCGCTCTCTGATCCCTCGCTCTCTGTGTCCCTCACTCTCTCTGTGTCCCTCCCTTTCTGTGTGTCCCTCACTCTCTCTGTGTCCCTCGCTCTCTCTGTGTCCCTCGGTCTGTGTCCCTCCCTCTCTGTGTGTCCCTCGCTCTCTGTGCCCCTCGCTCTCTGTGTCCCTCGCTCTCTGTGCCCCTCGCTCTCTGTGTCCCTCGCTCTCTGTGTCCCTCGCTCTCTCTGTGTCCCTCGCTCTCTCTGTGTCCCTGGCTTTGTCTGTGTCACTCGCTCCCTCTGTGTGTCCCTCGCTCTCTGTGCCCCTCGCTCTCTCTGTGTCCCTCGCTCTCTCTGTGTCCCTCACTCTCTCTGTGTCCCTCTCTTTCTGTGTGTCCCTCGCTCTCTCTGTGTCCCTGGCTTTGTCTGTGTCCCTCGCTCTCTCTGTGTCCCTCACTCTCTGTGTCTCTCGCTCTCTCTGTGTGTCCCTCGCTCTCTGTGTCCCTCGCTCTCTCTGTGTCCCTCGCTCTCGCTGTGTCCCTCGCTCTCGCTGTGTCCCTCGCTCTCTGTGTCCCTCACTCTATGTGCCCCTCGCTCTCTCTGTGTCCCTCGCTCTCTCTGTGTCCCTCACTCTCTGTGCTCCTCGCTCTCTCTGTGTCACTCGCTCTCTCTGTGTGTCCCTCGCTCTCTGCGCCCCTCGCTCTCTGTGCCCCTCGCTCTCTGTGTCCCTCGCTCTCTGTGTCACTCGCTCTCTGTGCTCCTCGCTCTCTGTGTCCCTCGCTCTCTATGTGTCCCTCACTCTCTGTGCCCCTCGGTCTCTCTGTGTCCCTCGCTCTCGCTGTGTCCCTCGGTCAGTGTCCCTCGCTCTCTCTGTGTCCCTCGCTCTCTCTGTGTCCCCCACTCTCTGTGCCCCTCGGTCTCTCTGTGTCCCTCGCTCTCTCTGTGTCCCTGGCTTTGTCTGTGTCACTCGCTCTCTCTTTGTGTCCCTCGCTCTCTGTGCCCCTCGCTCTCTGTGTCCCTCGCTCTCTGTGTCCCTCGCTCTCTGTGTCCCTCGCTCTCTCTGTGCCGCTCACTCTCTATGTGTCCCTCGCTCTCTCTGTGTCCCTCGCTCTCTGTGTCCCTCACTCTATGTGCCCCTCGCTCTCTTTGTGCCCTCGCTCTCTCTGTGTCCCTCACTCTCTGTGCCCCTCGGTCTCTCTGTGTCCCTCACTCTCTCTGTGTCCCTGGCTTTGCCTGTGTCACTCGCTCTCTCTGTGTGTCCCTCGCTCTCTGTGCCCCTCGCTCTCTGTGCCCCTTGCTCTCTCTGTGTCCCTCACTCTCTGTGTCCCTCGCTCTCTCTGTGTCCCTCGCTCTCTCTGTGTCCCTGGCTTTGTCTGTGTCACTCGCTCTCTCTGTGTGTCCCTCGCTCTCTGTGCCCCTCGCTCTCTGTGCCCCTCGCTCTCTGTGCCCCTCGCTCTCTCTGTGCCCCTCGCTCTCTGTGTCCCTCACTCTCTCTATGTCCATCCCTTTCTGTGTGTCCCTCACTCTCTCTGTGTCCCTCGCTCTCTCTGTGTCCCTCGATCTCTCTGTGTCCCTCACTCTCTGTGCCCCTCGCTCTCTCTGTGTCCCTCGCTCTCTCTGTGTCCCTGGCTTTGTCTGTGTCACTCGCTCTCTCTTTGTGTCCTTCGCTCTCTGTGCCCCTCGCTCTCCCTGTCCCTCGCTCTCGCTGTGTCCCTCTCCCTCCATGTGTCCCTCGCTCTCTCTGCGTCCCTCGCTCTCTCTGTGTCTCTTGCTCTCTCTGTGTCCCTCTCCCTCCATGTGTCCCTCTCCCTCCATGTGTCCCTCGCTCTCTCTGTGTCCCTCGCGCTCTCTGTGTCCCTCACTCTCTGTGTCCCTCACTCTCTCTGGGTGCCTTGATCTCTCTGTGTCCCTCACTCTCTGTGTCCCTCGCTCTCTCTGTGTCCCTCGCTCTCGCTGTGTCCCTCGCTCTCGCTGTGTCCCTCGCTCTCTCTGTGTCCCTCGCTCTCTCTGTGTCCCTCTCCCTCCATGTGTCCCTCTCCCTCCATGTGTCCCCCTCTCTTTGTCTCTCTCGCTGTGTCCCACTCTCTCCCTCTGTCCCACTCTCTCTCGCTGCGTTCCTCACTGTCCTTCTCTCTCAGTCCCTCTCACTCTGTGTCCCTCTTTCTCTGTGTCCCTCATTCTCTGTGTCCCTGTCTCTCTGTCTCTCTCTCAGTGCCCCTTTCTCTCTGTGTCCATCTCTCTCTGCCCATCGCTCTCTGTGTCCGTCGTGCTCTCTGTGTCCCTCGCGCTCTCTGTGTCCCTCCCTTTCTGTGTGTCCCTCGCTCTCTCTGTGTCCCTCGCTCTCTGTGTCCCTCGCTCTGATGTCCCTCACTCTGTGCCCCTCGCTCTCTCTGTGTCCCTCGCTCTCTCTGTGTCCCTCACTCTCTGTGCCCCTCGCTCTCTCTGTGTCCCTCGCTCTCTCTGTGTGTCCCTCGCTCTCTGTGCCCCTCGCTCTCTGTGTCCCTCGCTCTCTCTGTGTTCCTCGCTCTCTCTGTGTCCCTCGCTCTCTCTGTGCCCCTCGCTCTCTCTGTGTCACTCGCTCTCTCTGTGTGTCCCTCGCTCTCTGTGCACCTCGCTCTCTGTGTCCCTCGCTCTCTGTGTCCCTCGCTCTCTGTGCCCCTCGCTCTCTGTGTCCCTCGCTCTCTCTGTGTCCCTCACTCTCTGTGCCCCTCGCTCTCTCTGTGTCCCTCGCTCTCGCTGTGTCCCTCGGTCTGTGTCCTTCGCTCTCTCTGTGTCCCTCGCTCTCTCTGTGTCCCTCACTCTCTGTGCCCCTCGCTCTCTCTGTGTCCCTCGCTCTCTCTGTGTCCCTTGCTTTGTCTGTGTCACTCGCTCTCTCTTTGTGTCCCTCGCTCTCTGTGCCCCTCGCTCTCTGTGTCCCTCGCTCTCTGTGTCCCTTGCTCTCTCTGTGTCCCTCGCTCTCTCTGTGTCCCTCGCTTTGTCTGTGTCACTCGCTCTCTCTATGTGTCCCTCGCTCTCTGTGCCCCTCGCTCTCTGTGCCCCTCGCTCTCTCTGAGCCCCTCGCTCTCTTTGTCCCTCGCTCTCTGTGTCCCTCGCTCTCTGATCCCTCGCTCTCTGTGTCCCTCACTCTCTCTGTGTCCCTCCCTTTCTGTGTGTCCCTCACTCTCTCTGTGTCCCTCGCTCTCTCTGTGTCCCTCGGTCTGTGTCCCTCCCTCTCTGTGTGTCCCTCGCTCTCTGTGCCCCTCGCTCTCTGTGTCCCTCGCTCTCTGTGCCCCTCGCTCTCTGTGTCCCTCGCTCTCTGTGTCCCTCGCTCTCTCTGTGTCCCTCGCTCTCTCTGTGTCCCTGGCTTTGTCTGTGTCACTCGCTCCCTCTGTGTGTCCCTCGCTCTCTGTGCCCCTCGCTCTCTCTGTGTCCCTCGCTCTCTCTGTGTCCCTCACTCTCTCTGTGTCCCTCTCTTTCTGTGTGTCCCTCGCTCTCTCTGTGTCCCTGGCTTTGTCTGTGTCCCTCGCTCTCTCCGTGTCCCTCACTCTCTGTGTCTCTCGCTCTCTCTGTGTGTCCCTCGCTCTCTGTGTCCCTCGCTCTCTCTGTGTCCCTCGCTCTCGCTGTGTCCCTCGCTCTCGCTGTGTCCCTCGCTCTCTGTGTCCCTCACTCTATGTGCCCCTTGCTCTCTCTGTGTCCCTCGCTCTCTCTGTGTCCCTCACTCTCTGTGCTCCTCGCTCTCTCTGTGTCACTCGCTCTCTCTGTGTGTCCCTCGCTCTCTGCGCCCCTCGCTCTCTGTGCCCCTCGCTCTCTGTGTCCCTCGCTCTCTGTGTCACTCGCTCTCTGTGCTCCTCGCTCTCTGTGTCCCTCGCTCTCTATGTGTCCCTCACTCTCTGTGCCCCTCGGTCTCTCTGTGTCCCTCGCTCTCGCTGTGTCCCTCGGTCAGTGTCCCTCGCTCTCTCTGTGTCCCTCGCTCTCTCTGTGTCCCCCACTCTCTGTGCCCCTCGGTCTCTCTGTGTCCCTCGCTCTCTCTGTGTCCCTGGCTTTGTCTGTGTCACTCGCTCTCTCTTTGTGTCCCTCGCTCTCTGTGCGCCTCGCTCTCTGTGTCCCTCGCTCTCTGTGTCCCTCGCTCTTTGTGTCCCTCGCTCTCTCTGTGCCCCTCACTCTCTATGTGTCCCTCGCTCTCTCTGTGTCCCTCGCTCTCTGTGTCCCTCACTCTATGTGCCCCTCGCTCTCTTTGTGACCTCGCTCTCCCTGTGTCCCTCACTGTCTGTGCCCCTCGGTCTCTCTGTGTCCCTCACTCTCTCTGTGAACCTGGCTTTGCCTGTGTCACTCGCTCTCTCTGTGTGTCCCTCGCTCTCTGTGCCCCTCGCTCTCTGTGCCCCTTGCTCTCTCTGTGTCCCTCACTCTCTGTGTCCCTCGCTCTCTCTGTGTCCCTCGCTCTCTCTGTGTCCCTGGCTTTGTCTGTGTCACTCGCTCTCTCTGTGTGTCCCTCGCTCTCTGTGTCCCTCACTCTCTCTGTGTCCCTCACTCTCTGTGTCTCTCGCTCTCTCTGTGTGTCCCTCGCTCTCTGTGTCCCTCGCTCTCTCTGTGTCCCTCGCTCTCGCTGTTTCCCTCGCTCTCGCTGTGCCCCTCGCTCTCTGTGTCCTTCACTCTATGTGCCCCTCGCTCTCTCTGTGTCCCTCGCTCTCTCTGTGTCCCTCACTCTCTGTGCCCCTCGCTCTCTCTGTGTCACTCGCTCTCTCTGTGTGTCCCTCGCTCTCTGCGCCCCTCGCTCTCTGTGCCCCTCGCTCTCTGTGTCCCTCGCTCTCTGTGTCACTCGCTCTCTGTGTTCCTCGCTCTCTGTGTCCCTCGCTCTCTATGTGTCCCTCACTCTCTGTGCCCCTCGGTCTCTCTGTGTCCCTCGCTCTCGCTGTGTCCCTCGGTCAGCGTCCCTCGCTCTCTCTGTGTCCCTCGCTCTCTCTGTGTCCCCCACTCTCTGTGCCCCTCGGTCTCTCTGTGTCCCTCGCTCTCTCTGTGTCCCTGGCTTTGTCTGTGTCACTCGCTCTCTCTTTGTGTCCCTCGCTCTCTGTGCCCCTCGCTCTCTGTGTCCCTCGCTCTCTGTGTCCCTCGCTCTCTGTGTCCCTCGCTCTCTCTGTGCCGCTCACTCTCTATGTGTCCCTCGCTCTCTCTGTGTCCCTCGCTCTCTGTGTCCCTCACGCTATGTGCCACTCGCTCTCTTTGTGCCCTCGCTCTCTCTGTGTCCCTCACTCTCTGTGCCCCTCGGTCTCTCTGTGTCCCTCACTCTCTCTGTGTCCCTGGCTTTGCCTGTGTCACTCGCTCTCTCTGTGTGTCCCTCGCTCTCTGTGCCCCTCGCTCTCTGTGCCCCTTGCTCTCTCTGTGTCCCTCACTCTCTGTGTCCCTCGCTCTCTCTGTGTCCCTCGCTCTCTCTGTGTCCCTGGCTTTGTCTGTGTCACTCGCTCTCTCTGTGTGTCCCTCGCTCTCTGTGCCCCTCGCTCTCTGTGCCCCTCGCTCTCTGTGCCCCTCGCTCTCTCTGTGCCCCTCGCTCTCTGTGTCCCTCACTCTCTCTATGTCCATCCCTTTCTGTGTGTCCCTCACTCTCTCTGTGTCCCTCGCTCTCTCTGTGTCCCTCGATCTCTCTGTGTCCCTCACTCTCTGTGCCCCTCGCTCTCTCTGTGTCCCTCGCTCTCTCTGTGTCCCTGGCTTTGTCTGTGTCACTCGCTCTCTCTTTGTGTCCTTCGCTCTCTGTGCCCCTCGCTCTCCCTGTCCCTCGCTCTCTGTGTCCCTTGCTCTCTCTGTGTCCCTCGCTCTCTCTGTGTCCCTGGCTTTGTCTGTGTCCCTCACTCTCTCTGTGTCCCTCTCTTTCTGTGTGTCCCTCGCTCTCTGTGCCCCTTGCTCTCTGTGCCCCTCGCTTTCTCTGTGTCCCTCGCTCTCTCTGTGTCCCTCACTCTCTCTGTGTCCCTCTCTTTCTGTGTGTCCCTCGCTCTCTCTGTGTCCCTGGCTTTGTCTGTGTCCCTCGCTCTCTCTGTGTCCCTCGCTCTCTGTGTCCCTCACTTTCTGTGTGTCCCTCGCTCTCTCTGTGTCCCTCACTCTCTCTGTGTCCCTCCCTTTCTGTGTGTCCCTCGCTCTCTCTGTGTCCCTCACTCTCTCTGTGTCCCTCCCTTTCTGTGTGTCCCTCGCTCTCTCTGTGTCCCTCACTCTCTCTATGTCCCTCCCTTTCGGCGTGTCCCTCGTTCTCTGTGTCCCTGGCTTTGTCTGTGTCCCTCGCTCTCTGTGTCCCTCACTCTCTGTGTCCCTCACTCTCTGTGTCTCTCGCTCTCTCTGTGTGTCCCTCGCTCTCTGTGTCCCTCACTCTCTGTGCCCCTCACTCTCTATGTGTCCCTCACTCTCTGTGTCCCTCGCGCTCTCTGCGTCCCTCGCTCTCTCTGATCCCTCGCTCCCTCTGGGTCCCTCACTCTCTCTGTGTCCCTCACTCTCTGTGTCCCTCACTCTCTGTGTCCCTCGCTCTCTGTGTCCCTCGCTCTCTGTGTCATTCGCTCTCTCTGTGTTCCTCGCTCTCTGTGTGTCACTCACTCTCTCTGTGTCCCTCACTCTCTCTGTGTCCCACACTCTCTCTGTGTGTCCCTCGCCCTCTGTGTCCCTCGCTCTCTCTGTGTGTCCCTCGCTCTCTGTGTGTGTCCCTCGCTCTCTGTGTTCCTCGCACTCTCTGTGTCCCTGGCTCTGTCTGTGTGTCCCTCACTCTCTGTGTCCCACACTCTCTCTCTCTGTCACTCACTCTCTCTGTGTCCCACACTCTCTCTGTGTGTCCCTCACTCTCTGTGTCCCTCACTATCTCTGTGTGTCCCTCGGTCTCTGTGTCCCTCGCTCTCTGTGTCCCCGCTCTCTCTGTGTCACTCGCGCTCTCTGTGTCCCTCACTCTCTCTGTGTCCCTCCCTTTCTGTGTGTCCCTCGCTCTCTCTGTGTCTCTCGCTCTGTCTGTGTCCCTCGCTCAGTATCCCTCACGCTCTCTGTGCCCCTCGCTCTCTCAGTTTCCCTCGCTCTCTGTGTTCCTCACTATCTGTGTCCCTCACACTCTCTGTGTGACCCTCGCTCTCTGTGTCCCTCACTCTCTGTGTCCCTCGCTCTCTTTGTCCCTCGCTCTCTGTGTCCCTCGCTCTCTCTGTGTCCCACACTCTCTGTGTCCCTCGCGCTCTCTGTGTCCCTCGCGCTCTCTGTGTCCCTCGCGCTCTCTGTGTCACTCGCTCTCTGTGTCCCACACTCTCTCAGTGTGTCCCTCACTCTCTGTATCCTTCACTCTCTAAGTGTCCCTCGCTCTCTGTGTCCCTTGCTCTCGGTGACCCTCGCTCTCTCTCTGTCCCCCACTCTCTCTCTGTCCCTCGCGGTCTCTGTGTCCCTCCCGGTGTCTGTGTCGCTCGTGCTCTCTGTGTCCCTCGCGCTCTCTGTGTCACTCGTGCTCTCTGTGTCCCTCGCTCTCTGTTTCCCTCGCTCTTTCTCTGCCCCTTGCGCTCTCTGTGTCCCTGGCTCTCTCTGTGTCCCTCGCTCTCTGTGTCCCTCGCTCTCTGTTTCCCTCGCTCTTTCTCTGCCCCTCGCGCTCTCTGTGTCCCTGGCTCTCTCTGTGTCCCTCGCTCTCTGTGTCCCTCGCTCTCTGTGTCCCTCGCTCTCTGTGTCCCTCACTCTCTATGTACCTCGCTCTCTGTATCCCTCGCTCTCTGTGTCCCTCGCTCTCTGTGTCCCTTGCTCTCTCTGTGTCCCTCGCTCACTCTGTGTCCCTCGCTCTCTCTCTCTGTGTCCCTCATTCTCTGTGTCCCTCATTCCCTGTGTCCCTCGCTCTCTCTGTGTGGTACCCTCGCTCTCTGTGTCCCTCGCTCTCTCTCTGTGTCCCTCGCTCTCTGTTTCCCTCGCTCTCTGTGTCCCTCACTCTCTATGTACCTCGCTCTCTGTGTCCCTCGCTCTCTGTGTCCCTCGCTCTCTGTGTCCCTTGCTCTCTCTGTGTCCCTCGCTCACTCTGTGTCCCTCGCTCTCTCTCTCTGTGTCCCTCATTCTCTGTGTCCCTCATTCTCTGTGTCCCTCGCTCTCTCTGTGTGGTACCCTCGCTCTCTGTGTACCTCGCTCTCTCTCTGTGTCCCTCGCTCTCTGTGTCCCTCGCTCTCTGTGTCCCTCGCTCTCTCTGTGTGCCTCGCTCTCTCTGTGTTCCTCACTCTCTATGTGTCCCGCCCTTTCTGTGTGTCCCTCGCTCACTCTGTGTCCCTCGCTCTCTCTGTGTCCCTCGCTCTGTCTGAGTCCCTCGGTCTGTGACCCTCGCTCTGTCTGTGTCCCTACCTTTCTGTGTGTCCCTCGCGCTCTCTGTGACCATCGCGCTCTCTTTGTCGCTCGGGCTCTCTGTGTTCCTCGCTCTCTGTGTGTCCCACGCTCTCTGTGTGTCCCTCGCTCTCTCTGTGTCCCTCGCTCTCTGTGTCCCATACTCTCTCTCTCTGTCACTCACTCTCTCTGTGTCCCACACTCTCTCTGTGTGTCCCTCACTCTCTGTGTCCCTCACTATCTCTGTGTGTCCCTCGCTCTCTGTGTCCCTCGCTCTCTGTGTCCTCGTTCTCTCTGTGTCCCTCCCTTTCTGTGTGTCCCTCGCTCTCTCTGTGTCCCTTGCTCTGTCTGTGTCCATCGCTCAGTGTCCCTCACGCTCTCTGTGCCCCTCGCTCTCTCTGTTTCCCTCGCTCTCTGTGTTCCTCACTCTCTGTGTCCCTCACTCTCTCTGTTTGACCCTCGCTCTCTGTGTCCCTCACTCTCTGTGTCCCTCGCTCTCTGTGTCCCTCGCGCTCTCTGTGTCCCTCGCGCTCTCTGTGTAACTCGCTCTCTGTGTCCCACACTCTCTCAGTGTGTCCCTCACTCTCTGTATCCTTCACTCTCTAAGTGTCCCTCGCTCTCTGTGTCCCTTGCTCTCTGTGACGCTCGCTCTCTCTGTGTCCCCCACTCTCTCTCTGTCCCTCGAGTTCTCTGTGTCCCTACCGGTGTCTGTGTCGCTCGCGCTCTCTGTGTCCCTGGCTTTGTCTGTGTCCCTCGCTCTCTCTGTGTCCCTCGCTCTCTGTGTCCCTCCCTTTCTGTGTGCCCCTCGCTCTCTCTGTGTCCCTCACTCTCTCTGTGTCCCTCCCTTTCTGTGTGTCCCTCGCTCTCTCTGTGTCCCTCACTCTCTCTGTGTCCCTCCCTTTCTGTGTGTCCCTCGCTCTCTCTGTGTCCCTCACTCTCTGTGTCCCTCCCTTTCTGTGTGTCCCTCGCTCTCTCTGTGTCCCTCACTCTCTCTGTGTCCCTCCCTTTCTGTGTGTCCCTCGCTCTCTGTGTCATTCGCTCTCTCTGTGTTCCTCGCTCTCTCTGTGTCCCACACTCTCTCTGTGTGTCCCTCGCCCTCTGTGTCCCTCGCTCTCTCTCTGTGTCCCTCGCTCTCTGTGTGTGTCCCTCGCTCTCTGTGTCCCACGCTCTCTGTGTGTCCCTGGCTCTGTCTGTGTGTCCCTCACTCTCTGTGTCCCACACTCTCTCTCTCTGTCACTCACTCTCCCTGTGTCCCACACTCTCTCTGTGTGTCCCTCACTCTGTGTCCCTCACTATCTCTGTGTGTCCCTCGCTCTCTGTGTCCTCGCTCTCTCTGTGTCACTCGCGCTCTCTGTGTCCCTCACTCTCTCTGTGTCCCTCCCTTTCTGTGTGTCCCTCGCTCTCTCTGTGTCCCTCGCTCTGTCTGTGTCCCTCGCTCAGTGTCCCTCACGCTCTCTGTGCCCCTCGCTCTCTCTGTTTCCCTCGCTCTCTGTGTTCCTCACTCTCTGTGTCCCTCACTCTCTCTCTGTGACCCTCGCTCTCTGTGTCCCACACTCTCTCAGTGTGTCCCTCACTCTCTGTATCCTTCACTCTCTAAGTGTCCCTCGCTCTCTGTGTCCCTTGCTCTCTGTGACCCTCACTCTCTCTGTGTCCCCCACTCTCTCTCTGTCCCTCGCAGTCTCCGTGTCCCTCCCGGTGTCTGTGTCGCTCACGCTCTCTGTGTCCCTGGCTTTGTCTGTGTCCCTCGCTCTCTCTGTGTCCCTCGCTCTCTGTGTCCCTCCCTTTCTGTGTGCCCCTCGCTATCTCTGTGTCCCTCACTCTCTCTGTGTCCCTCCCTTTCTGTGTGTCCCTCGCGCTCTCTGTGTCCCTCACTCTCTCTGTGTCCCTCCCTTTCTGTGTGTCCCTCGCTCTCTCTGTGTCCCTCACTCTCTGTGTCCCTCCCTTTCTGTGTGTCCCTCGCTCTCTCTGTGTCCCTCACTCTCTCTGTGTCCCTCCCTTTCTGTGTGTCCCTCGCTCTCTGTGTCATTCGCTCTCTCTGTGTTCCTCGCTCTCTGTGTATGTCCCTCGCTCTCTGTGTCCCACGCTCTCTGTGTGTCCCTGGCTCTGTCTGTGTGTCCCTCACTCTCTGTGTCCCACACTCTCTCTCTCTGTCACTCACTCTCTCTGTGTCCCACACTCACTCTGTGTGTCCCTCACTCTCTGTGTCCCTCACTATCTCTGTGTGTCCCTCGCTCTCTGTGTCCTCGCTCTCTCTGTGTCACTCGCGCTCTCTGTGTCCCTCACTCTCTCTGTGTCCCTCCCTTTCTGTGTGTCCCTCGCTCTCTCTGTGTCCCTCGCTCTGTCTGTGTCCCTCGCTCAGTGTCCCTCACGCTCTCTGTGCCCCTCGCTCTCTGTGTCCCTCACTCTCTCTGTGTCCCTCCCTTTCTGTGTGTCCCTCACTCTCTCTGTGTCCCTCGCTCTCTCTGTGTCCCTCGGTCTGTGTCCCTCGCTCTCTCTGTGTACCTCGCTCTCTCTGTGTCCCTCACCCTCTGTGCCCCTCGCTCTCTCTTTGTCCCTCGCTCTCTCTGTGTCCCTGGCTTTGTCTGTGTCACTCGCTCTCTCTTTGTGTCCCTCGCTCTCTGTGCCCCACGCTCTCTGTGTCCCTCGCTCTCTGTGCCCCTCGCTCTCTCTGTGTCCCTCGCTCTCTCTGTGTCCCTCACTCTCTCTGTGTCCCTCTCTTTCTGTGTGTCCCTCGCTCTCTCTGTGTCCCTGGCTTTGTCTGTGTCCCTCGCTCTCTCTGTGTCCCTCACTCTCTCTGTGTCCCTCTCTTTCTGTGTGTCCCTCGCTCTCTCTGTGTCCCTGGCTTTGTCTGTGTACCTCGCTCTCTCT